>NC_139409.1:1800000-2400000 GCF_905368555.1 Meleagris gallopavo | reverse complement strand
CCTCCACGGAGGTGGGGACACTGTGGCTACGAGGTTTGGATTGAAGCTCTCCTGGGAACAGCTGCAAGATCCCCCAGTTCTCATCTGATCTTTGCATGATCAGCCCAGGACCTCTCTCACCTCTACCCCTGCTCACCTTTCTCCATGCAGGAGTTTTGATGAAACAGAGACAGCACTCATTGAAGGCTCCTCAGGAAGTCCAGCAGTCATCTCAGGTATTTAGAAAAGAATGGATGAATCACAACCTTGGGTCAATGTTCCTCCGTAACAACTGTAAAAAGGAGCAGGGAATGTACTTGGCTGTGAATGGCTACCTTGTAGTTAGGCAAAAAAGAAATTAGATGATCCCATTTTGGACTGATTGAGGCCACCTTTTTACCATACCATACCATACCATACCATACCATACCGTACCTTTTTTCTACCTCCAATGCCTTCTCTGCAGTCCTTCCTCCTTGCACCAATACCGACTGCCTCTGCTTGGCAAACCTGGCTGCAGGCAGCCCAGGATTTCCCTTGAATATTGGCATTTCTCACTCCTACCATCATTCTAGTTGCAATTGCTCTGCAGTGTCTATCTCCACACTCCCACAAAATGGCTCCTGGATGAACAAAACTCTTCAAAGTGAAGTTTTTAGTCCCGAAAAACCCAAAGAAGCCAGGACATCTTGAGTAGTTTCACACAAGCTGGATCCCAACAGCCGCCGTCTGTTTTTTTTCTCCATCACGCAGGTGTCCAGCGGGGGTATGTGGCCTGACATTGATGTTATAATTAGGCTGGCTTCCATCTTTCTCCTCCCAACTGAAACAATCACTGCCATTCTTGCGGGCGGTCAGAGTTCAGCGTGGGCCTGGGATGGCTGTGACATTGATTGGCGGGTCCCAGGGTGAGTGCCGTCTTCCCCTTTGACACAAGTTGCCAGGTTTGGGCATGTCAATTAGTGACTGCATAACATAATGAGGTTTTGATGATGGAGAACGGCCGAAACTTCATTCCCATCCAGGAAAAAAACTCTGATAATAACCTTGATACCTCCTCTTGCAGATCTCTGTAGCTGAGGTACTTCATATGGAAAGCTGAGGTACTCTCTGTTACAGCTAATTAACTGGAAATCATTTTGGAAAAAGCCAGGGATGGCAGAACGCAATATTGGTGCTTCAGAGGTGTAATTAGTCTTACTAGCAGACCAAAGAATTTCATGGCAATGTGCTGCTACAGGTGAAATATTTCAGCCGATCATTCTAAGTCCTGTTTTTCTGTGCGTGGTCATTAAAAGCATAAGGACATCAAAACCTACCCAACAGGGTAGCACCATGGAGGTGGAAAGATAGCTTTCCCTTATGGAGCACCTTAAAATTGAATAAACCTCTCCAAATCTGACATTTTGACGTTCCTGTCTTTTGTCTTTGCCTTTGGACAGCATCTCCCATCCATGGGAGAACCTGGAAAAGCTCTGGCAATGTCACTGATGGACTAGGGATAGGATAACTCAAAGGAAGATTCTCTGGCATTGCTGCACTGCCCATCCCACATACCAAATTGGTCCCAGAGATCAGACCCAATTCAGCACACCCCACAAGACTCCATTGGAAGAAGAGCTGCCCGTTAAACTCAGTGTCACTGCCCCAGGTTTGTCCGTAAAGTTAATGTGAACAGAGCGAGCCCAAGCAGTGTTGGACCATCAGTCCATACCCGTGAAAGTAATCCCATGGATCTATCATGCTTCTGATTTGGAAGACCTGGTAGCAATGGGGTGGCATGAGTGGTGCCAAGGATACCTAAGATGAGGTACAGTGGTGTTTAAGCAGCCCAGAGGAGGGAAAATAATTAGAGTACTGGAAGGCCTCTCCTATAGAGACAGGCTGAGAGCATTGATTGTTGTTCATCTTGAAGAAGAAAAGGCTCAGGAGAGATGTTATAGCATCCTTCTACATGTGGGCCTACAGGATAGCTGGAGAGGGACTATTTACAAGGGCACGTAGTGATAGGACAAGTAGTAATGCCTTTAAGCTAAAAGAGGGTAGATTTAAATTAGGCATTAGGAAGAATTTTTTTGCTATGATGATGGTGAAGTACTGGCACTGCTGCCCAGAGAAACTGTGGATGCCCTATTTCTGGAGGTGCTGAAGGCCAGGTTGGATGGGGCTTTGGGCAACCTGGTCTGGTGTCTCTGCCCACGGCAGGGGTTGGGATCAGATAGCCCCTCCCAGTCCAAACCATTCCTTGTTTCTAGGACTCTAGGAATCCAGGATGATGACTGTAATTCTAGGATTCTGATTCTATGATCTGAGCTCCATGGATTGGGCTGCCTGATGCAGCCTCATTTCCAGCTGCAGCACCACCAGCACAGGTCTCTGTACCACTGGCACATCAGTTTCAGCATTAAAATGCTGCCCACAGAGTAAACCCAAAATTGGAGAAAGTGGAGGAAGAGACTTCTCATGGTACCAACCAATGCCTTTATCAAGACTCGAGCTTCTGCTGCCCAAAATGCTATCAGATGTAGTCCACATTAATGGTAGCACTTTCATTTTGAATGTGTTCTGTGGAGAAGGTGCACCCAGCAAGCACCACTTGACCACAGATATTTGATTTCCAGGGTAGGCTGAGCAGATCACAAAGCATTTCTCAGGCAAAGCATCATTCTGGTATTTGTTTTTCAACCCAAACGCTGAGTAAATTAAGTATGTGGAGTTTAAATGATGCTGGGGGCATTCATAGGCCCAGGAGGGCTGTGTGATCATGGACATCTCTGGAGCCATGAGTGGCTGATGGAGATGTAATGGTACAGATGGTTTATGGTCGGTGATGGAGGACCACTGAGGCGGGTTTCTGGAATAGGATGAGTGAGTCACTCCCTTCTATCTCCAATTACTCGAGGAAGACCTGAAGGACCTTCTCAGCAGGGATATCTGCCCTGCAAGAGCTAAAGGGAGGTGAGATGGATAAATGACAGCAGAAGAACCAACTTATCCTTTCTAATCCATCTTCCCCAGGTTCTGAAAGACTGATTAACAGCCTATCATCCCCTTGCATGTGCAACAGAGAGCATTGTGGCCCTAAAGTTATCACCTTAAGTTGTGCAAGGGGAGGTTCAGGCTGAATATTAGGAACAATTTCTTCTTAGAAGGAGTGGCAATGCATTGGCACAGGATGCCCAGGGAGGGGTGGGGTCACCAACCCTGGAGGTATTCAAGCACTGTGGAGATGTGGCACTGGGTTCAGTGGTCATGGTGACGATGGGTTGGGGTTGGACTTGATGATCTTCGTGGTCTTTTCCAACCTTACTGATGCTCCTGCTCTATGATTATCCAAAGGTGTCAGCAGTGGTGTTAAATATTAGCAGCACTAGCATTATACAACATTCTGCTCCCAGCTGCACGTCCCTGAGTCACGAAACGCAGCTATTTCTGAATTAAGGAGAAAAAAGTGAGGCAGAGAGAGCTGCAGTCATTTGCCCACTATCCCAAGGGAGTTGGTGTCATAGGCTGCTCTGCTTTCATCTCTCTCTGTGCTTCAGCCCCACATCTGAGGTGCTCTTGGGAACGTGGGTCTTTCTGCCACAGATAAACTTGTTCTTTTTTCTGCCTGCCGAGTTTAGCTTGCTTTTATCCTCATTTTCACCCTCCAGGATGGTAAAACATGGTAGATCTTCCAGACTATACAGCAAAGACTGGAAGTCTTCCTTTGCAAACCACCAATAGGTGACCCCAGGAACCCCAAAAGCAAGGAATAATTGCTGTTTTTTTTTTTTTTTTTTCTGTAGATAATGTAGCAAACAGATGTTGGGGGGGGAGAGTATCTCAGTTCCTGTGAGTAACTGTGATTCTCACCCAAATGTGAGAGACTCAGAGGTGAGACAACGCCGACCTGCTAACACAGCCCTGCAGAGCAGCACAAAATAGAGTGGCTATCAACCCAATGTCTGCCAAGCCCCACAGAAGCCAGGGCATATCTCTGCAGATTGGTCACCCGAGGCTGCCAAGAAGGAGGAAAGCTCAGCAGCTCTAAGGCAATCGGATGGCAAAAAGCCACCCCAAGAGCACCCAGTGTCCACATCACAGTGTCCCAGAGAATCCTATGTTGTCCTTTGCCCTGAACTCTCATTCAACAGAAAAATAAGGTGGCCACACATCTGCCCTCCCAGCTGCACAAGGAAGCCTATTTCCTTCTTCAAACGCCATGAGTCACTGGCCACCATGTTCATCTTGCATCACAGCAGCTGTGACTCAGATAGGGACACGTTGCTGCCAGCTCTGTACACAGCATCACCTCTGCTCTCTGCAAGCACTGGGTTTCTGCATGCATAACTGCGACAGGGGTGGTTTAGGTTGGATATTAGGAGAAAGTTTTTCACCCAGGGGGTAGTGACACACTGGGACAGGTTGGCCAAGGAGGTTGTGGATGCCCCATCCCTGGAGGCATTCAAGGCCAGGCTGGATGTGGCTCTGGGCAGCCTGGGCTGCTGGTTGGTGACTCTGCACATAGCAGGGGGTTGAAACTGGATGAGCACTGTGGTCCTTTGCAACCCAGGCCATTCTATGATTCTATGGTTCTATGGTTCTATGATTCTATGATTCTATGATTCTATGATTCTATGATTCTATGATTCCATGATTCTGTGGCTGAGATGCCATCAGACCCCTAAAGCCATGCACCCTACTTGGATTGACCCTGTTGACCCTGTGCCAGTCAGAGTTTTGCAGGGATAAGGAGAAAGCAACAGGACGAGCAGCTCCTCCACGCTCTGAGTCAAAATGAAGAGCTGCTCTGGGTTAAAAATAACAGAAAGTGGGGGGAGGGGGGTGGAAGAGAAGGGTTATTTTTAGTGCAGAGCACCCTCCTGATCTGGTTCAGCAACCAGGCATGGGGATCACACTGTTACACCAGCCAGTGCTCTTGACCAAGGGGATACATGTACCAATGGGGTTTTATTCTCGGGGGTGATTCTGAGACATGTAAATGCCAGGAGTTCCTTGGTAGGAAATATGGGGAGAAGGAGGGATTCAAGCATGTGGAGACCTTCAAAGCCAGGCTGGAGCAGGGCCTGGGCAATTGAGCTTTGAGCCCTTCTTCATTGCGGGGCAGTTGGACTGGATGACCTTGGTACCTTCCAACTCTGTGATTCTATGATTTTCCTGGGTCCTTCTCCATGTCCTTTGCCACTAAGTGCTCGTTTAGCAGAAGCATCACTCTGGGATGCTTTGCTGACAGCAGTCTGAGCCGAATAAACACGTGGGATGTGTCGGATGTTGAGATCATGAAGACTGGCAGTATTTTATATGAGCATGGGCTGGGAAATATGGGCTGTTCCTCAAAGGTTTGGCATGAGGTGTTTACATCCTTTATTGTCACTTCAGTTTATGTGCATGGGAAGAATTGTTCGTGGAACACTATTTGATGGGCAACCCTGTGTGGGAACAGAGAAAATTGATTTGCTCTCCTTGCAGCTGCTGGGTAAGGAAAGGAAGGATGCTGAAGGACTCAGTTTGCACTTCAGGTTCCAGTGTATGGGAATGCTGAGTGTGCTCGGCTGGCGGGCACTTACAGCCCTGTTTGAGAGCTGGATGGAGGGCTTCAAAGTGTAAATATGAGCACTGTGGAGAAACCCAGAATAAGCCGTTTTCATGGCTGCCTGCTGTCTTTTAAAACTCCTCTGCCTGTGTTTATAAAGGCAGTACTTAGGAGTTAGCCTGGGACGGCACATGGCCTCAATTTACCTTGAAGTAACTCAAAGCTGAAAGGAAACCATCCCCAACTACCAGATGTGTTCCTACTCCACTCTCTGGAGCATTCAAGCCACATTAATTTTATTTTCCACACAACTCACTCTGCGTCCCCATTCCCCCCTGCCCATCCATCATTAAGGGCGCCGTCAATCAAACCCCACACGTCCAGGGGCGTGGGCGCTGATTGGGCGTGGTTAGACGGCGGGCGGGGTTTACGTTAAGCCCCGCCCCCTCGCATCCTCGGTTACCCATGCTGCCCCGCGTGCTGGCACTGACGTGGCCCCGGAGCGCCGCCATCTTGTGTGCCTGGGCGGAGAGCGGCTGAGAGGCGCGGGGGGAGCCGGCTCCGAGCGGGACAGCCCGAGGACAGCCAGACGCACTGCCCGGGGCAGCAGCTGACACCGGTGGGTCTCCGTTATCTTCTTTCCGTCCCTTTTTCATTCTCGTCGCCCGCCGTATCCGCCCGCAGCCGCTGGGTGGAGCGGGGGAGGCCGAGGCCCGCGGGCGGCGGGGAGGCGCGGCGGCCCTGCGCTGAGGGGAGGCCCGGGGCTGCGGCTTTCCGGCTCCCTTCTGCCTTTGTCCCTTCCTGCCGTGCTGCTGGCGGAGAGGTAAGCCGCGCTGCCGTCCTATCTGCCTCCGTTCTCTCGTTGAGGGCGGGGGGGTCGGGCCGGGGGGGTGGATCGTTCACAGGGACTGGTTGGGGGGGGGGCCGCGCCGCTCCCCTCCCCCTGCTGGGAGCGAGGCGGGGTGGCCTTGTCCTCTCTGCTTCCCCAAACCCATTCTGGCCTCGGCCCCGCCCGCGGATAGGATGCGGGGAGAGGTTGCCTGGTTTTCGGGTTAGCCGAAAGCTGTGCTCCTCGCAGTTCCTCTGAGCCTGTGTGGGGCTTCGTGCTGGGCTGCTGGGAAGAAGTTCAGCTTCGGCTCGCCGCAGGCTCGATTTGGTATCCGTTGCTCGGGTCTGGTGCTCTGGGAGATCAGTTTTCCTTGGCACAGTATTCCCCCAATGGGAGGATATTACATTCTGTCCAAAAACACGATGTCATGGCTCTGAGTGGTTGAGGTGATACTTCAGGTTGATAACTTCCATCTGATGAAGTGGTAGGTTAGCAATGGGAATTTACAGAATGACTAAAATTTCACTGGGCCATAAAACCACCAAAATGTTGTGTTTGCCATTGACCTTGCTGATTTGCTGTTAGGTTTTTGCCAAAGTAAATTCCACAGGTTGATTAGAGTTCTATCTAGAGTTCTTGTTTTGAAATGTAACTTTGTCAATAAATAAAATGTGAACGATTTATCTCATACTTTGAACTTTGTTTTGCAAGCTGTAGGGCTGCAATGCCCCTCTTCTACACATTCTCTTAACTTTATTTTTCAGGCAAAGAAATCCAAGTCAAAGTAAATTGCTCAAGGTCATTTGGCGATGTGGTTATTACTGTTTTTACAGCTGATTTGAAACCTTTCTGTAAGAGAAAAGAACTCCAGCAGGACTGGAGGATTGCTTCACAGGTTTTGTAATCAACTTGTCAATACAAGTACTCATAATCTTACAGGTACAGAAAGAAAGGGATTCTTTGAAACCCAAGTTTGAGAGGCTGGTATAATACTTAGGGTTTCTTGTATTTAAAATACACTTAGTGCTCCAGAACCCTGTTGGACTGCTTTGTCTGTTGCTGCAATTACATTGGGTGAAAGGGTGAGGTAGCTTGCCTCACTTGAACTTCTTCAGCTCTATTGCTTTGCTGTGTTTGATGTCCCTTCTACTATGGCATGAGGTGGAAAAATGACTCGAGCAGATGTCATCTCTGCTCAGAACAGCATTCACTGCTATGGTAGCCTATGGTGTATGTGATAGTTGCTGGACCATACCACTGAGAGCCTGGAATTGGGGGTAAAACACAAGTAACAGAAAGTAAATCTCTCCCCAGCAGTTCTTGGCTTTTGCTGGGTTTTGGAGACTGCCTGGTTATGAAATACAGTACAGATCTGAAAAGGGTTAGGGTAGAAGTGCTGTGTTCTTGCTTGGCATGTGCAGCTCCCTGTGTTAGTCAGTGCAAAGGGGCAGGCCTGGAGCTGTGCTTTTTCAAAGCAAACACAATGAGGGGGGAAAGGGGGCTGCATTTCAGTCCTTATAATTGTAGCACTCCAGTTACACCTGTTGGAAAACCTGCTTTAAGCAACACTCATACATCACACTGAAGTTATCAGGTGAGCTATTGGTTACATTAATTGGTGAAAGGAGGAGAAGCTCACAATGCAAGGCTTCAGCTGAATTGGCAGTGCTGAAGCTGAAAGAACCTTTCTTTAAAAATAGAAGACCTGTGTAGAAATGAAAGTCCACCTTTGCACTTATCAGCAGCTTTTAAAGGTAGATTTCTTACAGATTTCATCAGCCTTCACAGGAATCGGTTTTGTTTCCTTACAGTGGATGAAGTTGGTGAAAATCAGTGCACTTTTTCTTAGAAGGAATAGTTGAGATTCATTTTTAGAAATCTTTGGAAAGCTTTGCCAAAGCTTTGCTACTGGAATGCTGCAGAGCTTTTATTAGATGCGCTGCCCTCTGCCATTATTCCCTATCTTAATTGATGAGTAAAGAGGTTTATAACTGGCTTCCTACTCCAGCAGCTGCTTTTTCTGTTGTTCAGCATATTTCTCTTTTTGCTCACAAGTATCCATTTCTGTTTCTTGTTTCTAACACATGCAAACACTGAAGGACTGTGGCAATAGCTCTGCTGATGTTTCATTTCTCATTAAACTCATGCCTAACGAAGCTCTTTTTCATACCCTGGTTCTTGTACCCAGTTAGCTGTGTAGGCACTGCTTTGACATTTTCCCCAAACCAAAAGCCAGTTTCATTACTGAAGCTCTCCAGCGAGTTCTTGCCATTTCTAATAGGAGTGTAAACATTGATTTAGTGCCCAGCTGGTATGAATGAATAACAGCTTATTTGGCTTAGAACTGGAGATTTAAAATGTGTGAAAATAGTTCAGCCTTGAAAAACTGTGCAGAGCCTGACTGAAAAGTGCTTTCTCAGTGCTGTGTTCTCACACCAGTGTGCCCCTATCTGACAGGTGAACGTGGAGTCAGTCAGATCCTGGTGTTATGAATTGTTGGCACTGCTTTATTTCCTGAGCAGTCTGCAAGGAAGCCATGAACAACTTCTAAAGCCATCAACTGTGGCCCCTCCTGTGCTCGCCCGCATGTCTCATAAAGAAAATATCATTCAGACCAGATGTACAAACCAATACATTGGAAAAATACACTTTAGAGTTCTGTGTGGTGGTGTGCCGTTGCTTAAAATAGTTTGAGATTTGGCCGTGAAATAGAAGTTGCTACATCTGCATCAAGGTGAAAGTAAGGCCAGGGCTGGCTGGCTTGAGTATGGAGTTGAGCAGCCTGCCATCTTTGCTTGATGCTGTTTTGTTGTTGGTTTTTTTCTGTTTATCTGCCTATTTTTTTTAGGATTGAGCTCTTGTGATATTGAGGAAGTAGTCATCACTCTATAGGAAATCTTCCCTCTTTCCTTTGCCCTTGCCTTGATCTTGTAAATGGAATTATTTTCTGTTTTCCTGCCACTCTGAGCCCGGCGCTCTCTGGAGACTGGTACAGCATTTGGGAAGTGCTATATCTGGGTAATGTGTACAGGCAGCAAGATGTTCAGCCTACTTCTGTTGATTGAAGGTGCTACATCAGAAGCAGCTCCGTGTTGGATTTTCATTACCTCATTTCTTGCTGGCAGTTGACGTGTCCTCCATCTGCCTCAAGCATGCACTGTGTGGTTGGGTGCCTTTCAGTTGGTTTCCTCAAACCTCTGCAGACCACATCCAGCTGTGCCTCTTCACATGGGAGTGCAGTTATGTAACTGCATCTTTTATTTTGTGATGCTTTGTGTAAGTACTTCTGAGCTTCTCTGGGAGGCAAATAACAGGCAGTGATTGCTGGGGATGTCTGCACCACCAGTGCCAAGTGGGGAGATGCATTTCTGTTGATGGAAGCCCAACAGACATGTCAGCTATTCCTGGATTTTGTGCTTAATTTATGCCTAGTGGCATCAGGATGCTCTGAAATCTCAAGTAAATCAAATCCAAATAATCTGAGCTAAATACCAGTGTTGAAGAGGCCTCAAGATGGTACTTGGTCATCTCTCACTCAGGTTACCACATCTGGAAGGCTGGTAAACTGTAACAGAGCATCTTAACCTGGGAGGAAATTGCTTCAAGTTCCAAAGAGCACAGCTGTACTTCACAGCCTGTGCCTGCAGTGAGGTGATATGAAGAACTGTGGGCCTGAATTCATCTCAGTTTTAGCAGTGTTTTAATCTTTGCTGGATCACTTCTCACGTTCCCTTCAAAGTCACACTTTAAATTGTAAAGAACAAGCTGCCAACTTGGATTTGCACTTAAATTGAAGCTCTTTGCCCAGTCTCATGTGTAACACCAACAGCTGCTGTTCTACTTGGATTTTAAAGTTTTATCACCTCTCATTTACACGTGGGTTTGGTGCTCTTTTGTGTATGATTTTGTGCTTGTTTTTGCATGCTGAGCTTCCAGTGTAGATGCTATAAAGATGGTGCAAGCCAACTAATGATAACGGGCTGGATTTCAGATCAATATTTCTGTTAAGTAACAAATTGATCAGCTTTCGTTTGCCTGTGGCTGATACAATCAGATTGTATTAATTCCAGTTTAGGAATTATGAGTTTGGTTTGGGTTTTTTGGTTCTTTTAATTATGGTAGGGGTGGAGTCAGTGCTGATGTCAGGTTGGTAGGCACACTGGTGGTCTCTGAAACAGGCATTGAAGCGAAGATGGGAACCTCTTGAGGGAAGCTCCCAGCTCAGAGGCAGCAGGTGCCTTCTGCATGGCCGTGTGCTGGGGCTGAGCTTTTCTTGCCTGACCTTATTGCTGCTGCTGTTTATCAAAGGGAGCGAACAGATTGCCAAAATGATTGCATGAAGCAACTTCTGTTGCACCGCCTGCCAAGTTCAGAGCCCTTCTTCAGCCGCTTCAGAAGTCTTGCGTGCTAAGGGTTGGTGTGTAGAAGGGAAATAAATATATTTCTATATTGCAGGCAGAATTTTGCTAATTAAATAACCTTTAATTTTGGTCTTTTATGCTGTGTTTAAAGGCAGAGATTTCGAGACACAGCTGTGCTTTCCTCGATGCACTGCATGCCCCTGTGGTCATACTGCTGTGGGATGGCTCTTTAGCTAGCAGTGCATCTGGAAAGGCGTGTGACGTCTCAGGGTAAGGGCTCTGAATGAAATGGCATTGAAATGCATTAACGTGTGGTTAAATACAGAGTGCTACAGAAGATTAAATGCTGAATGATTATTGGTCTTGAGAAGCTCCTCAGAGCTCTTACTCTAACCCCTTTCAATTAATAAAGACAATTTCTGGTTGTTACTCATGGGCTGTATTGCTTTAACAGGCACTGGCGTGCCTGCTCTGGCAGATGCTCATTCATTTTTAACTCATCATACCAAGCCTTTCTGAAAAAGGCTCCCTGTCCTCCTTATGGCTTATCTAACCATATCACTTACTAGAAAACAGGCTGCTGAAAATACCTGACTTCCTTGAAACAGAGCTGCAGCCTTACGCAGAGAGTGTCTCTTTCTTGCTGTTTACCAATGACATTATAGCTTTTCTGAACCTGCCCAGCAGGTTTCTGCTGCTTCACACCTCTGGAGGAGTAGGCCAGGTGAAGGTGAGCAGAAATGAGAGCTGTGCAGGCATACAGAGGTGGTTGGGGGCAGTGCTGGGCTTCCATCTGGAGGAGCTGGACTTGTGCTGGGGCATTGTGCACACTAGCTCTGCAGAAGGCTTTGGCTGTTGATTCAGATTGCTTTGAGTAGCCTGGTCTAGAGGCAGGTGTCCCTGCCTGTAGCTGGGGGGTGGAATTAGATGATCTTAAAGGTCCAACCCAAACCATTTTATGATGCAGGTTGCAGAAGTTTTAAGATGGCTGAGAAGTGACAGGATTACTTGGTAAACCTAACAGACTCTTAAATTTCCCCATATTTTTGGAATGTGTATGTTGTCCTGGTCTGACTAATTGACTGAAATGAGAATTGAACTAAGCAGATTCAGCTCTGAAGTACACTGCAAGCAATCGCATGATCCCTCAGCTGAGTTGTATTAATGGGTGACAGCGGAGTTGTGGGAAGCTGTTCCAGACTGTGGCAGCACTGTCTGCATGCTGGTGGAGTTTGGGCTGTCAGATGGCACAGCCAAGAGCAGAGACCAGGCTGTCAGAGGGCTGGGCAAAGTCCTGTTGCTTGTTTGGTTAAGGATTTTGCAGGCAGGGAAGAGGTAACTGAAGGTGCTTTGGCTCATTTAGTGTGGTGTTGCACAGTGGTGGCAGAGATGGCCTCCTAACGGGAGCAGGCATGGGGCAGGCTTCTCTTTCCTGTGACAGCAGGCAGACGTGCTAGCTGCTGTTAGAGGAAGGACACACAGACAGACATCTTCTCTTCTGCCTCAGCAGCATCCAGCAGCTTTCTGGTGGGAACCACAGCAGCGTGGGGGAGTTCTGCACGTGGGCTTCTCGTGATATCTTGCACTCCTATAAAGCAGAGCTGCCAGGAGAAGGGAAATCTGGTGGGATTCACCACTCTTAGAGCCAAGGCTGTGCAGTGTGTTTGGCAGTGTGGCTTTTCCAAGGGGTGGAGTGAGTGTTAAGGTTTGGTTCTGTTACCTGATTGCTGCCTTTGGTCCCAAGCATTTAACAGCTGATTATGATTTTACTCGTGGGGGGGGGGAATCTCTTGCAGGGCTTACGGCTCTTCTTCTGCAGAAGCACCATTTTGTTGTACTGTAAGAGCTCTGGTCTGAGGTAACGCTTCAGCCCTGGCGTTTTTTTTTTCAGATAAAGCAGCAGATAGAGTCAGCACAGGCAGCAGACAAAGGAAAGCCCCACAGCCTCCATCCCGGCCAGAGCTGCTGGGGAGAGACATTTCCTGCTGTGAATGATTTGGGTAAACAAGGACTCCAGCAAAACTGTTTTCTCTACTTCCTAATTAACTTTCCTGTTTATGTAAGTTCCATAGATTGAAGTGGCTGTTGAATATTCATGGTAGTGGTTCAGAAATGTGAAGGAAATGGTGAAATAATAGAACTTCCAAAACTTCCATTTGGTTTTAATCCACAGGCTGTCCTTCTGGCTAATGGAGCTGTGAAGTTCCAATCGCATTGAGCTTCAGTGTGTGAAATGAACAACCTGACACGAGTTACAACTTCAGAAGTGCTGTTTGTCGTGCAGAAACTTCGGGGTGGACTCTGCACTGTGAGGCTGCTTTGTGCTGAGACATGTGACTCCATTCACATCGCAGTGCTCAGCTCTGGGGTTCAGAGTCTCTTCCAGCACACTTCCTGGGAGGGGCAGAGCAGCTCTGGCCTCCTGGTGCTGAGCAGGGCAGGCAGAGCTGAGCAGTAGGGCAAGGCTTTAGTCTGCAGCTTCGCAGCTTGTTAATCGTCTTGAGCAGCAATTCTGGAAAACATGTCCTGTGAGAATTGTATTTCAAGCGCACAGCTGCAGTGTAAAGCACAGAACAGCTTTGAGAGCTGATTCAGAGTTCATATTTGAGTTATGACTCGATTTGCAGGAAACCCAACCCCTGAACATTACACGTCTTTGCCCTGTATGTTTCTGCTGTCTTAAGCTTGGCTTTTCAACTGGACTTGTTTTGTTTCAAACTTACATCAGCGTTGCTAGACGTGTGTAACAGCCCTAGCCACATCCGACAGCTTTCAGGCTGCTTTGTTCATCTCATGCAAGCAGAATAATGGTTCTTGGTGATGACAGTGCTGAAGTGTGTGGTGGCAGGGCTTTGTGGAAGAGCAGCACTGGGGCTGCAGTCCCTTCCCAGAGTACAGCATGGTGGTGCCCCCCGGCCCCAGCAGGAGCTCTTGAAGCTGCTGATCTCTTCTGAGTGTCCAAAGTGAAGGGAGAAACCCCTCCAATGTAGCAGTCATTTCTGATAGTTAAGGTTTGGAGACAATTGGTTCTGTAAAGAAGTTCTCCTGTGTCAGTGAACGTAATGCTGCTTTGTGTGGCATTGTGTTCACTGACCACTCCCAGAGGTTTCAAGAGGAAGGAAACTGTTCTGAGTAGAAGTGAATCCAAGCCACGTTCTCAGTTTCCTTTTCAAAAGAAGGAACAACTAAGCAGAAGACATGAGCCTGCATTTAAAGCTGTACTTCAGGTGAAGTAGTGCTTTATGGTGAGACCTTAAGCTGAACAGTGAGGGACAAACTGCCCCAAGTTGTCTGTTGTGCTGAAAGCCAATAACAAACAAACAAAAAGAATAGTTTGAGAGCAGAGTTTAATACTGAAATCAGAGCAGTGCCTTTTTATCAGGGATAACTTCTGGCAGAGCTGTTTGTCTCTTGGTTTGGCTTCGATATGGAAAAATTCCTGGTCTTCGTGGGCAGGGATTCCACAGGTTTGTATTGTCCAGTACCTTTTTGGTGGCTGGTTGTGCCCAGGTCTGAACACAGCCCTTGGTGACTCATGAGTGATACTGTGATCTCTTTCTCCAGACTTCACTGGCCAGTGAAAGCATATCTCAAGATGGGAAATATTTTTGCTAACCTCTTCAAAGGCCTTTTTGGCAAAAAAGAAATGCGTATTCTGATGGTCGGTCTGGACGCTGCAGGAAAGACGACTATCTTGTACAAACTTAAACTTGGTGAAATAGTAACTACTATTCCTACTATAGGTAAGACATTTGTCTATTAACTGCTTGCTTTGGGATCAGGGTGCAGTGTTTGCAGCAGTGCCTCACCTCTGCTGCCAGCACTGCTGGTTTAAGTGACGTAGTGCTGCACTCTGACTTTGCTATCAGAACAAACAGTTGCTGAGGCTGCTATGAGGATAGCACAGCCAAATCTTTTCACACAGGAGGAGATTTGTTTTCTTGTTGTTTTTTTTCCCCTGTGCGTTCCCTCCCTTCAGTCATCTATGGGTTAGCCCCTTGTGGGCTGGGACAGCCTGCCTGCCTTCTGCTCAGTGCACTGTGACCTCAGGTGGTTAAGGCTGAGAAATGGAGGAGTGCCTCCATGTTACCTGGGAGGAGAGTGGCTGAGAACTGTGATTCAAGATTTATTTCCTGCCCTCAGAAGCCTGTGGGTTTTTTTTGTTGTTATTTAATATAACACAGTTTGCTCTGATTCTTTTTTCACTGCTCAAGTAGCAGTTACAGCTGTTAGGTTTGTTAATTTAACTAATTGGGGCGAGGTGGTGGTGAGAGGAGCAGTTGTAGAGAGCCCACGTTTGGCTCTTCAGAGGGCCTCAGTGTAAGGCTGCTTATTTAAAGCAGACTTCAATTTCAAGGTGATGTTTTTAGTAGTGACTCTGAACATGAGTTGCTAAATAAACATGGTTGACCTGTACCCATTTTAACTGAGATTTTGCCACGATTTCTATTTCAGGTTTCAATGTGGAAACAGTAGAATACAAGAACATTAGCTTCACAGTGTGGGATGTAGGCGGCCAGGATAAGATCAGACCACTCTGGCGCCATTATTTCCAGAACACACAAGGTGAGTGCTAACACTTAAATCACCGGCTTCAGAGCAAGAGGGGTAGAAAGAAATCTAGAAAGCAGTCTTTTTTGTCCGTCTGAATCGCTGAGTTTAGAATTCCTGCTCCTCTGTAAGCATCACAGCTCCCACCCAGCACTTCAAAGCAGTCCTTACTTCTTGTTTCCTACAGGCTGTAGCAGCCTTGTGAACTGAGAGCTTGTCATTTCTCCCACTGCTGTGCCTTTAATGTGCATGCGTTGTCCTGTCAGGATTTTAAGAGATGCTTCTCATTGGAAAATATTGAGTGGTCCTGTCGCTGGAGAACGAGCTCCAAAAGCATGCACATCAACATCAGCTTGTTCTCACCAGCTCTTGGCAAGAGCAGGCTTTCTCTCAGACATGAGATTACAACAATATGAACTTGATCTTTTCGTATAGTTTCTCTTCACAGCTTAATTCTGATGTCTAGAACCAGGTATCGGATGTAAACAGCACATGCTGTGTGCTTATGCTTATTGTCTGCTTTCTCCTAGGTTTGATTTTTGTAGTTGACAGTAATGACAGAGAACGAGTGAACGAGGCCAGAGAAGAGCTGATGAGAATGCTGGCAGAAGATGAGCTTAGAGATGCTGTTCTATTAGTGTTTGCTAACAAACAGGTATGCCAAAGGAAGGTGTCTGTATTTGTGTTCTTGTCTGAAAAGCACCTTCTGTGGGTGAACTTAAAGGAGGCATAGCTTGCTGCTCCATCAGCTGTGCAGGCTCACTTGGGAAGGGTGAAAAAGCTGTGAGTCCTTTTCTAGGAGTAGGAAAATGGAGTATTAAGTGCTGAGCTGAGTACTGCTTCGTGGTAGAAGCTGAGGTTAAATCAAAGCTGCAGTTGCAGAAAATATTTCCTGAGTGGAAAGTGAATGAAAGGATGTGAACTGTAACTGTGAGCTTTCCTAACTTTATAAAGTGGGTTTAAAGCTGACAGCCAGTGAGAACTAATAGTTCAGGACGGGCAGGTGTTGCTTCTCAGCTGGCAGGAGAGAAAAACATCTCTTGTTCCTCTGCAGGACCTGCCCAACGCCATGAATGCAGCAGAAATCACAGACAAACTCGGACTGCATTCTCTTCGTCACAGGAACTGGTACATCCAGGCCACCTGCGCCACTAGTGGAGACGGGCTCTATGAAGGACTGGACTGGTTGTCCAATCAGCTCCGAAACCAGAAATGAAACCATAAACCTTCCTTTTCCCTCTTTTTCCACCCCTCCCTCTTATTTCCTCCTATTCGCCCTTCGCTTTACTCTAATGTGGCAAACTGTGCTACTTTGTGGTATTGAGTGCCGGAAGCTGTTTTCATTTCTTTTGTCACAGTATATATTGCATCATGCTGTAAATGTGGCAAATACAAGCCAGAAAACAGTTAGGTTTCTTATTTAATGTAAATAGTTTTTGTTTCCAATGAGGCAGTTTCTGGTACTCCTATGCAATATTACTCAGCTTTTTTATTGTAAAGAATCAACTCACTGTTTAGTACTTGGAAGGGATGGAGTGGCTTAACGTAGGGGTTGCCAGCAGTCCTTGTGCAGTAGAGCTGAATACTATCTCGGATGGGTTGTGAGATCTGTGAGGTCCATTTTGGTGGTTGGTTTTTAACCTGAATACTGTATTTTGTTGTTGTGTTTTTTTTTTTTTAATAGTCGAGGAAAAGTAAAAACACTTCAAGACACAAAGGTTTGCCATAGCTTCTGCTGTTCTAGCTCTGACGTGGTGGTTCCTGATTCTTTGGAAACAGTGAAGCTGCGGTTGACACCAGGTTAGCTCCATTGAGTTAGAACACAGGTCCTAACTTACAGATCTCTGGCTCTTTCTGTAGCTCATGTTTGTTCATACTAGCTCCAAGATTTGTCAGACCTGGTTTAGATGAGTTGGCAGACTCAAGCTAAACCTCTGCCTTTTGGTTCAAGTGAGATTGGTCAGATCCGTTGAACTTGAATCATTTCTGGAAGTCACATTTCTAGCCTGTTGTATTTGTCAAAAGTGTTTTGTACTTTTGTGTGTAAACCACTCCAGAAGGCAAACTTTTCCACAGAAAGCACAGCCTGTACTAGTCCTAAGCTCTATAGTCAGAAAGTACTGTACTTAAGTAAGAATTGCCATGAAAAACACCAAACATCTATGTATAGTGTCTAGGGGAATAAAAAAAAGCATGAGAGTTAGGAGAGTCATTCCACTCTAGAAGTATTCAATCCCATTTTGGAACAATCCCATATCTGTATATGTGTGAAAACCCTTGGCATCCCTCATACTGCAAGGTTCAGATTTGCCATCAGAAAAAAAGACCTCTTTACTTTTCTTTTGTATTTTGATAAACACTGAAGAAGCTGGAGCTGTTCAACTTTAACTTGAGGAACTATCAGAACTGGTTTGTTTAGTGTTGTGGAAACCTTTATTGCTTTCAATACACGATTAGTAATCAACTGTTTTGTATACTTGTTTTCAGTTTTCATTTCGACAAACAAGCACTGTAATTAAAGCTATTAGAATAAAATCTCTTAACTATTTCATGTTTTTTATGCCTTGCTGTTCATTTGATCATCTTGGCAAAATCATAATGAAATACTTGTTGAATAAAAAGTTTCATGAAACTTGCACTGGTATCGTGTTGTTCTGTATCATCTTTGTACAGTCCCCGTTCTACCTGAAGGCATCCATCAGGCTTCCTGCATAGCCCCATCTCTCCACCTCTTTCACGATAGGCTTTGTGAGCGATGCACTTCTGGGAGTGAAATCTGCCTTCCTGAGTGCTGAGCTCTGTGGGCTGCTGCCCTGGCACTGCTTTTCTCAGAGTTAATTGAGATGGTCTTCCATCGAGCTTCGCATCTGCTGGACAGATTCCACTTCCCCTCATTCCCCAGATTTTGTTTCCTCTCCAAGCAGCTGCCTCATCTGAAGGGTGTGTGTGTGTTTGCAGATAGGCCCAGAGTTCCAGCATTGTTTCATTCTGGGACTGGCTGCCTTTGTACAGCGGGAGGCTCAGAGTGAGATGCTTCTGACTGCTGTCTTCAGCTGAGGGTGCTGCAGGCAGCAATTGGGTTTATTCAAGGTTCCCAGCAAGGGCTATCTGGGCCCTGCTCCTGCACTCTGAGCTCATCTTGGTAGTAATCAGTGTTAAGCAAACAGCGAGAAGGGATTGCAAAATTCTTGTAAGTCAGGTTATTCTTTCCAAGCTGTTTGTCTCATCTTGACTTTCAAGCTCTGAATCAGGCTCTGTGCGTGCCTAGCTGAGCAGGGTATCTATTTACTCCTGTTCTGGGAGGGAACTGAACCTGAACGGCCAGCTCTCCTGCTGATGTCACTGAGCAGAGCCCCCAACTCCTCTCTCCTCCCACACCTCCTTGAAGGCGGGTGCTCTGCTGTACTCCAGCACTGTACCACCAACAGCAGAGATCCTGCTGGCCGTGTGGGTGTCTGTAAGTTAACTTCTGTGCGAGGCGTGTTGGTGTGAGGGTTGCACGATGTCCGGCCTGCCCCAGCCGTACAGCCCACGCTGGAAGGAGGAAGTGATGGGGAATGTAGTGATGTTATCTGGGATCAGTGAGCTGTGGGAGTAGCCCTCTGCTCGAGGCAGCACCAGCTTTGTTCTGGCCTGGGCTCGGCCAAGACCACAGGGATTTTAGCCATCCATCCTTCCCTGTCCACAGGAACCTGTGTAGCAGCTTGGGCAGGAAAGCAGAGGCGGCTGGATGGCTGCGCAGCCCTGAGGTGAGGATCCTTCACACCCCTTTTTGCCTTTTTTCAAAGCCTTTTGCTCCTTAGGATGTGGGGTTGGGTATGAAATAGGCATAGGTGCCTTCTTCAAACAGCACTTGGAGATGGGCTGATGGGAGTGGTGGGAGCGGAAGCAGGGACTGCAGGAGGGGACGCAGCCTGGGATGGCATGCATGAGCCACCTCAGGGGGCTTCTCTGACCCTCACCTTCAAAGCGCTCAGCTCACGTCCCCCTCGGGAGGATCCTGCCCTGCTAGGAAATGAAGCTGAATGAGGGCATCAGGGAGCAGTGTCCCATGCTGGGCCCTGGGATTGGTGCAGACTTTGTGCTTATAGTTCCCTTTATAGCCGTGCTCCACTTTCCCACCACTGCCCTGTGCTGGGATGTTCCCAGTGGGCATCGGACACTGCCCAGACCCCAAAAAGCAGCAGTAGGTAACCCTGAAGGCAGCGAGCTCAGGGAGAAGGCCTGGACTCAAATGGATTGCATGTGGACACAGGGCTGCAGCCGCTCGGATGAAGAGGACTCACGCCATGGTCCTGCTAACAGAGCATCAACCCCACCCAAAAAAACATCTCAAGGGAAAAAAAAGAATCCATGCAACATCTGCTGCCCGCACCAGCTGGGTTAAACACATGCTCACAGCCGGGAGGGGAGCGGGACAGAAGGGCTTTATTCCAGCTCATCCCGCTGCAGTGAATGCATCCCTTGTTCCACGTGAGCTGCAGGCAGTGCGGTGGCGCAGCCCCTCTGGTAACAGAAGACCCTGAAAACCACCCAAGTGCAAACTGACACCGGTCCCCGGCACGAGGTGTTTGTCTGCCAAGACACACAGACCAGCCCTGTCTTGAGTGGGAGGAATGGCATCACGACTCACACAAATGCGGCCCTTGTGCTCCGTGCTGTTGGCCCTATGAGCAGGAGCTGCTCGGGATGTCCCCTTTTCACATGAACCAATATTGCTAATTATGGATTTAAGACTCACACCCTGCACTCTGTGCGCTGAACACACAAATACCCGTATTTCTGTAGTGAGGTTTCAGATGGGAACAGCACTCTGCGTACACGTGCAGGAGGTGCCCCAGCCACATCCATCTGCCAAGGACTTATTTCAGCACTTTCCTTTTTAGTCAGAGACCATTTCTCAGCCAAAAGGGACGCGTGTCACCCTGCCATCCCCGTGAGAGCTCCCAGCTGTGACATCTCTGCTTCATCCTGCCTTGCTGGTGGCTCACGCCCAGATGTCCCCAAATTAAAGACTTTCAGGGGTCAGAGCTGTATGCTGGACCCCACAGAGGTCAGTCTGGAGAGGACAGATCCATGGAGTGAGCACCTGGCACCTGCTGTATTTTGCTCCCATTCTGTAATGGCGTTATTCTGATTTTCCATATACCACAGGTGAAACAAACAGCAGGGCGAGCTCCTGGTGCTGCCCCAGGTTTAACTGAGGGGAAGTGAAGGTGACAGCTACAGATCCCACAGAGGGGATGTGTTACAGTGTCCATATCGTAACACGCAGGCAATAACCAGTCTGCACTGAGGCCAGTGCCCAACAGCCAAACCCAGCCCCGGCAGTTGTAAAGCTGTGACTTTAATTTAGATAATAACCTTAAAAAATATATAACCTATGGAACATCCCTTCCAGGAAAACCCCTCAGTCACCCGAATCCGTATCGTGACGCTGTCTGACCCTGTGGGATCGAGGAGATCGGCTCCTGCTCCTCCTCCTGCCCTTGTGCCGCGGGGATGGGTGCCGCTGGCCGTTCCTGCTGCGGCTCCGTGCCCTCCGGCGGCGGGAGGAGGGGCTCCTGCCCGAGGCTCCGCTGCTGTGGGAGGAGTCCGTGTCACGGCGGTGCCGGTGCCGCGATGCCTCCGGACGGCCGCCGTGGGATGCAGGGCGGTCCTGGGCTTTACTCCGGTGGCGTCTGCAGGGACAGAAAGATGTCACCTCGTGGGAACAGCCCTGCTGTGTGCCTCCCCCTCTGACCCCACTACCTCTCGTCCCGGTCGGGAGAGGAGGCGGAGGATGATGGGGTGGTGTCCCGCTTGTGGTGCTTGTCTTTCTTCTTCTCCTTCTTGTGTTTCTTCTTCTTCTTTTTCTTCTTCTCCTTTTTGGATTTCTTGCTGCTCTCCGTCCTGTGGGAGCAGAACAGGGCAGCACTGATGGGTTCCTGCACTGCAAATCCCTCCAACCCTTTCTGCGCCAAACACCCACCCCTGCTGGGCCTTCATCAGGCCTCTTTAATAAAGGAGAAGCAATTAAAAACAAGGAGTTTTGAGGGTGATTCAGAGGTTTAGGGGGATTCAGACCGAAGCAGGACAAGCCCAAACCAAGCTGCGATGCAAAATGTTCAGTTCAGCACAATATTGCCAGGAAAAGCACAGCCATTCCTGGCTGGTTCTGACCCACCAACCAGGGCTGGGCAGTGCGGGATGCATCCCGGTCCTCACCGCTTCTCCTCTGCCTTCTCCTCCTTGTCCTGCTTCCTCTTGGAGCCAGATGCCTCGGGACTGCTGCACACCTTCTGATGCTGGAGCACGGGGAAGAGAAAAGCACAGAGCGAGTGCGTGGGCCTGCCCAATGCTTTGAGTGACACATACAGAATAAAAGGTCTTTCTGCCTTTAAAAAAGAACTTTGGGAACAAACGAAAATGCTCACAGCAGTCGCTTCCGACCTAAACACTCGTGGATTTTTCATGATCACATATCAATTCAACGTACCGTGAAGACAGAGAGCCCCATCTTGGCTGCCTCCTTGTCCTCCTTGGAGAGCATCACCCGCCCGGCGCTGCCGCTGCAGGCAGAAATCACATCCACGAGCCACAAAATTAAAAGACCAACATAAAAATGGCATTTTGTTTTTAAAGAGTCGCTCTGAAATGCAGCGTTTTGGTGCCCACCTGGAGCTGCCCAAGCCCACCACCCGATCCACATCCTCGGCTCGCTCTGCGCTGTCCCGTTTGCACACCTCAGCCAGGTCCTGTGGGCAAAGAGTTGAGACCCCATAAAAACACAGAGCATGGGGGATGCCCTGACCTATAGGGACAGCAGGGACGCCCTCACCTCCTTGCTGAGGCCTGTGGGCTGCCTCTTCACGTTCTTGTAGCCCCTAGAGTCAAAGAACCATGGAGTCACAGCATGTCCCCAGGAAGAATGGACTCACAAGGATCCTCAAGTGCATCCCCCAGCTCTGCACAGCACCACCCAAATCCCATCCCTGTGTATGAGAGCCCACTGTTCCATGATCTCCATTCCATACCCACTGTCCAATGGGGCAGAGCCTTTCCCTAATGCCCCGGAAAGATCTGGATCTCTCCACCCTCGATAGAGTCAACAGCTCCTCCCATTCTATCAGCAGCACCAAACTTGCTCAGAACACACTCCTGTCCAACATCCAAGTCACGGATGAAGGCATTACTGATAACTGGGCACCAGCAACGCGTGGTTGCCAGCCAAATGGAACCCCATTGGCTGTACCCCTTTGGACCTGTCAGCCTGCTGCTCACCCACCGCCCCATGGTTTTGCCTGCCTGTGTTTCTGCATGCTGTGAGAAACAGCATGGAAAGCTCGACTGGAATCCTAAAAGATAACATCGACTGGCTTCCCTTGGTCAACCACAGGGGCAACCTCATCATAAAAGGGCATTCAGTTGGTTCAACACCATGAACTCTTGGTGGTGGTGACCAACGACTACGTGGTCCTTCAGGTATTGTTTTGGAGGGGGGTTCAGAGTGTTTATTTTTGGGGGAGTGTCACAGGGGATTTGCAGGGGGGTGCTCACAGCGCTGCCATCATGGCCTCCTGCTCAGCCAGGCGCACGGCTGCCAGCTCCTCCTCACGGGACAGCGGGGCGGGCTCCTGCTTGCCCTTGGCGTACCACGTCAGGTCCTTGCCCTTCTGCCAGCGTCCCACCGGTGCCATCAGAGAGTTTCCTGCAGGGACACAACCGCCCCGTGTTGTCCCCAGCCCCTTATCTTCACCCCACACACAGGGCCAGGGATGAAGGCCTTACCCAGGTAGTTCTCGCGCTGTTTGTCTGTCTTGACATCTTCCCAGCTGAACTGGTCCTGGCCCCCCCGGACCCCTCCTCGGGATGAGCCGAACATGGTGACGGGGTGCTGCAAGGATGGGCCCTGTTATCATGGCAGAACAGCAGGCTGCCCCTGCAGTGCAATGGGGTGAGGACAAGGGAGGTGCTGGGCTCCCCCAGCAATGTACTGTGGGGGGATGAGGGAAATACAGGGCTCCCCTGCAGTGCAATGAGGAGGGGGACAGGGATTAGGATTGCCCTATTGCAATCCTAAAGTTATAGGAAGCTTTAGGTATCAAGCAAGGGTTAGTTATGCTGAGGTCCTGGGGGGGAAGTTATAAAGAATAGGGGGGAAGGGCAAAGTATGGGATGGAGGTGGAGGGGGGTGCAAAGCTTTGGGGAGGGTTGCATGGCCAGTGGGGTTGGAGTCTGGAGATGGGGGTTTCAATGGGTTTGGGGGGGAGGGGGAGAAGTTGCAAAGTCTGGCCTTGGGATCTGTATAGAGCTGGGGGGGGGAAGGCAACTGTATGACCCACTGGGGACGCATGGGCTGGAAACGGGCTTGCATGGATTAGGGGGGGCACATAGCCTGGCAGTAGAGGTCTAAGTGGGCTGGGGGGAATTACCTGGGTTGGCAATGTGGGTCTGCATGAGTTGGGACGGCCCAAGGGGGGGCTGCACGGCCCGGGGAAGGCCGCCCAGCGGTAGGGGAGAGAGGGGGGGAAACCGCGACCCCAAGGCCGGTGCCGCACACTCGGGATCACAGAAGCGCTGGAGGGGAAAACGGCCCAACCCGCGACCCCCCCAGCCCGGCCCGGCTCCCCCCCGGCACGCACCTCTCCGGGCCGTGGGGCCCGCGCGCTGTAGCCCCGCCCCGGGCGCTACCACCGGGCCGGGAGGGGCGGAGGGCTGTACCACAACGCGGAGGGGAGGGGGGAAGGGGTGAACGGCCATGCTGCCCTGAGCCGCCCAAAGCAGGCACAAAACCACCGAAAAAAAACAAATTCTTAACAAAACTGCTCTTCTCTTTATTTCTATAGCTGTGTCCATCAGCCACCACTTAGTAGAGAGTCTTGGTGCGGGGGTAATCCCAAATCGGTGCCTCATTTCTTCCAAAATTTCTTGTATTTCTCCAAGTCCAGATCCTCCAAGACCTCCTCCTGCCTGGCCTGCAGCTTGCTGGGGAACTGCCGCCGCAGCCGGGCCTTGCGCTCCGCCTCAGGCAACGTGCTGCTGTCCATGGGCAGCTGCGGAGGGAGTGATGGGAGAGAGTGAGGCTGCAACACCCAAAGCAACACACACCCCCGAGTGCCCTTATCTCTAGTTGTTGGGCTGAGTGCCTTACCATGAGGATCCTTTTGGGCTCCTTGTAGCGGATGTGGATGGTGGAGCCATCGGTGCGGACCAGCAGCAGGGGGTAGAGGCGGCCGTACACCTGGCGGCGGAGGTGGGTGACGGAGGTGCGGTTGGAGTTGTGGCGGCTGCAGGCGGTGTGCAGGCAGCGGGGCTGCAGGCTGCTGTTGGAGGCAAAGCAATCATGAACTATAGCACTGTTTGAGTTGGAAGGGACCTGTAAGGGTCATAGAATCATAAAATCATAGAATGGCCTGGGTTGAAAAGGACCACAATGCTTGTCTAGTTCCAACCCCCTGCTATGTGCAGGGTCGCCAACCAGCAGACCAGGCTGCCCAGCCTGGCCTTGAATACCTGCAGCAATGGGGCATCCACAACCTCCTTGGACAACCTGTTCCAGTGCTTCACCACCCTCTATGTGAAACACTTCTTCCTAATAACCAACCTAAACCTCCCCTGTCTCAGTTTAAAACCATCCCCCCTTGTCCTATCACTATCCACCCTCACAAACAGCTGTTCCCCCTCCTGTTTATACGCTCCCTTCAAATACTGGAAGGCCACAGTGAGGTCTCCCCGGAACCTTCTCTTCTCCAAGGTAAACAAGCCCAGTTCTCTCAACTGTTCCACCCCTGAGAGGTGCTTCAGCCCTCTGATTATCTTAACGGCATTCCTCTGGACCTGCTCCAAGAGCTAAAGGTTCCCACTCCCTGCAGGGCACAGGGTCACCCACAGCTCATCAGGTGCTCACAGCCCCATCCATGATCTCTGGTGTCTCCAGAGATGGGACATCACCACCTCCATGGGCAACCTGTGCCTCACTGCCATAACCCTCTTCCTAATCTAGATGCACCACTCCAGGTGAGGTCTGACAGCAAAGACAAGTGGGACAGACCCCCTCCCTCATCCTGCTGGTCAGATATGGCTCTGGATGCACCCAGGGTACAGTTGGGTTTTGGGGTGGGAGGGCACAGTGCTGGCTCATGCCCAGCTGCCATCCACCAGTATCCCTAGCTAGCACTCAGCAGGGCTGTGCCCCATCCTTACATCCCATGATGTGACAGTGGAGGTTGCCACAAACCAGGTACAGACTTTGCACTCGGATTTGTGAACATCATGAGGTTCACCTGGGCCCACCACTCAGCCTGTCTGGGTCTTTCTGGATGGCATCACAGAATGGCTTGGGTTGGAAGTGACCTCTGAGATCACCCAGTTCCATTGCATTAGGTGTCGGAAGAACAAATACTTGCTATCCTTAACCAACAACCGCCCAGAGGCGGGAAGCCTTGAGGAGAACATTAATCAGGAGTGGTCGTTTCACAGAATCACAGACTGGTTTGGGCTGGAAGGGACCTCAAGAATCATGAAGCTCCAACCCCTGCTTGCAGGCAGGACCACCAATCTCCACATTTAATACCAGACCAGGCTGCCCACGGCTTCATCCAATCTGGCCTGGAACACCTCCAGGGACAGGGCATCCACAACCTCTCTGGGCAGTCTGTTCGAGCACCTCAAGAACTTTTCCAGCCTTAATGATTCTGTGATACTTTGGGGGACGCTGCCAACTTATAAAGAAAACCCACAAATCCTTCACTGCAATGCCTTCATTATAGCACTAAAAACAAAAGCCAGGCAAAGGCTCTTCCCCTGAACAGGTAGTAATGGAGGCATACAGCCAGCAACGTTATAACTGTATGAAAAACTGCAACCAATCATGGTAAGAATTGGAAAATTACTCACTTTGTAACTTCTGCAAATAAATACTGTGTCAACAGTTTCCTGTCTGAGCTTGATCTGTGGGAAAGCACCAAGCACCAGGCCTGGACCTCTGACTGTGGCAGAGAGGTTGGAGATTCATGATCCTTGAGGTCCCTTCCAACCCGAGCCACTCTGTGATTCTGTGGACAACTCCAAAATATAAAATGTCTCTCCTGAGAGCATGAGGATTGATTACCACACAGCAGGTGATGAACACGCACTTCAGACCCCAGACTGGGGCTCCCAAGGGCCAAGCACCATTCTCACCTCAGTGCTCTCCACACAGCCGCCATTGTGCTCTGCGTGAGGGGATGCCGCGCTGCCTCTTAAGGACAACCTGGGGACGAGGAGGGCTGAGAACAGAACCAGGGGGTTAGCGTGAGGTGACATCCCCACAGCACAGCGCGGGGACACCCCCAACCCTCAGCCTCAAGATGGCGCCCACCCCCACATCAGCCCCAAGATGGCGCCCGCCCCTCACACCGGATCCAAGATGGCGCCCGCCCTCACACCGGATCCAAGATGGCACCCGTCCTCACACCGCACTCCTGCCCCCAAGACAGCGCCCCCGTCCCGCAATGGTTTGGCCCCAAGCAGTCTACTCCCCCCTCCAAACACCCCTTCTCCCACAATGGTTCAGCTCACGGTGATGCCCTCCCCACGCCGCCCGTAACACCAATGTCCTCACCGCCACCGCCTGGCACCGCGGTGCCCTCAACCCACACCCTCCGCTTGTTCCGACCCCTCACACCGCCTCCTCCTCACAAGAAAAGCACATACCCTCCCCCGTCCCCCCCACTCCGCGGTCATGGTTTCTCCCCCTCACGTGACCTCACCCAGCGGCGCAGCCTCCCGCCTGGCCGCCTCTCGTGACGTCAGCAGGGGCTGACGGGAACCCCCAGCGCCGCGCTCCGCCCCTCCCCCCCCCCCGCCCTCCCCTCATGAGCTGGAGGTGGCTGCGCGGGGCCATCGCCCGGGCGGCGGGTGAGCGGCGGGAGGAAGCGGCTATGTGTGGGGGAACGGGCGGGTAGAGGGCGACGAGAGCGAGGGGAGGGGGTCGGCATCCCGAGGGAGCTGTGTGTGAGGGGTGTGGGGCCTCCTCGCGTTGGTGAAGTCACTCAGCCCAGTCATACCCTGCCTGTCCCCCAGGGAGCCCTGCAGGCTTGGGGAGGAGGTTCTGTGTTCAGTTTTGGGCACCTCAGTACAGAAAGGACATGGAGGTGCTGGAGCAGGTCCAAAGAAGAGCAACAAGGCTGGGGAAGGGCTTGGAGAATATGGTCTATGAGAAGAGACTGAAGGACCTGGGGCTGTTTGGTCTGGGGAAGAGGAGGCTGAGGGGAGACCTTACTGCTCTCTTCAGGTACCTCTGTCAGGGCATTCTCTGCCCAGGGAGGTGGTTGAGTCACCATCCCTGGATGTGTTTAAAAACAGCCTGCATGTGGTGCTCAGGGACATGGTTTAGCAGAGGGCTGTTAGAGTTAGGGTAGTATGGTTAGGTCGTGGTTGGGCTTGATGATCTTTAAGGTTTTTTCCAACCCATGATTCTAAATTAGCACTTTTTGGTGATCATTTGCAGGTAAAACGTCGCTCGGTGTGCCTGCCAGCTGCATGGGGCTGCTCAGCTCCTGTCAGTGCTTCTCTGTGAAGGAGGAAGGAACTGCCAGCTGTGGGTCAGAGAAATCCCCGTATAGAATTAATGAAGGCAGGAGATAGTGCAGTGAATCTGCTTTTGATTAGCAGCATATCTGTTTTGGATCCTCATTACTTCGTTGACAGGCTGAGGGAGCTGGGCTTGTTCAGCCTGCAGAAAAGAAGGCTGCAGGGTGACCTTGTTGCAGCCTTTCAGTACCTAAAGGGAGCCTACAAACAGGAGGGGAGTCAACTCTTAGGGTAGATAACAGCAGGACAAGGGAAAGTGGTTTGAAGTTGAGGGAGGGAAGATTTAGGTTGGATGTCAGGGGGAAGTTCTGTACTATGAGAGTGGTGAGGTGCTGGAACAGCTGCCCAGAGAGGCTGTGGATGCCCTGTCCCTGGAAGTGTTCAAAGCCAGATTGGATGGGGCCCTGGGCAGCCTGGTCTAGTATGAAATGCGGAGGTTGGTGACCCTGCATGTGGCAGGGGGGTTGGAGCTTCATGACCCTTGAGGTCCCTTCCATCCCTGTCCATTCTGTGATTCTGTGGTCAGGCGCTGGAGTAGACTGCCCTGGGAGGTGGTGGAACTGACCCTGGAAGTGTTCAAGGAATATTTAGATGCTGTGTTGAGGGTTTAGTGAGAACTATTGGCAATAGGTGGACGGTTGGACTGGATGATCTTGGAGGTCTTTTCCAACCTTGGTGATTCTGTGGTTCTAAGACTTGTTTCACATGGCTGGTGAGACAGCCCAATTGCTGGGCTGGTGCTCAGGTGTGGTTCTATGCAAGCAGAGAGCTGCCCTTCTCTTCTCATGTATTGCAAGTGGAACCACTTGATAGGGCAAAGAAAAAGTTTGGAGGAAGGGTAAAAGCTAGTCGTGTCTTTTATTAAAACAACCAAACAACCCACAGTGCTTTCAGGCAGCCTCTCCTCTTAGCCCCCTGTTCTGCATAGTTCCTGTGGCTCCTGTTAATGATTGTGTGTCCAGCAGCTGTTAAGAATCAGTCCTAAAAGTTAGAAAGGAGGAGTTGGGAGTTCATGGAGAACATGCTAAAAATAGGGAATGGGATTTTATTCCTAATCCAGGAGACTTTAGCTGGGGCTCCTGACAAACTGTCCTTTAAGCTGCTTTTCTCCTTTGTAGCAGGGCTTTACCTTCTTTTCAAAGCTGTTCTGCTAATCAGCATTGATTATGTTTAACTCTTTGTGATGTCTGGTCTTTGTCCTACTGGTCGGCTTGCCACCTGCCAGGTAAAATTCAGTGTGGCTGTAGCAAGCAGGACCAGAGGGAGATTTGCTCCCTGCCTTTGGGATGGCTTCTTGTGTGCTTCTTCTTTGCGCCCTGTATCATTTTGCAGCTCAACAGCATCTCTGTGGCCTTCATCTGCAGCTGCAAAACCACACTGCTGTGGGTTTGGGTACCCGTGGTGGTTAGGCTGGGTTCAAAACCACTTTAGGAGAGATCCTTTGTGTTTGGGAATCAACTGCTCTGACAGTGCCAAAATCTGAGCAAAGGGGGGGAAAAAATAAAACCGGTGCTGAGCTGAGCTGGTTTTGTTCCACAGTGATGTGGATTTCCAGTTTGTCAGCTGGATGCTCACTGTTTGCTGCACACAGAGGACTCAGCTTCTTCAACTGGCAGTGAAAATGGATGGGGTGTTTTCCTGTAAATTGTCTTGTTTTGCTGCAGAGGTCTCTTGCAAAGAAGATGGGGTACATTTGGAGGGAGGCAGGAGTAAACATCTGTCAGTCTTTAAGTTTACTTTCAGCCTTCTTAAAGAAGTGAGACCTGTGATTGCAACACCTGTCTCTTCTCAGTATTTCAGTGGGGAAAAAAAAAGTAAAGGGTGGGGTTGCAGAATGTGGAGGAGTGTCACACAGATCAGGAATCCAGGTCCTCAGGCACAGCTCCCCGCTCAGCCATCCTTGGCTGGTTCACCTGCAGCCTTCCTCCCTCACAGCCAAGTGCCAGCAGCCTTCATTGCAAACCAGGACCTCAGCAAGTGGCTGGCACCCCTGGCTTTCAGTTCAATAACACCACAGGTGCAAGATTCTTAACATCCAGATGTCCAGAAAAGGAAAACTGGGTGTTGGAGGGGTTTGGCATTTACCCTGGTTGGGCAGAACGTTTGGCATCTGATGGAGGGGTGTGTTCTGAGATCAAGAGCCTCCAATTCAAGACTTTAAGGAAACTTAGTCCTGTCCACTGAGGATTTTGGAGGCTTAGGTTTAAAGGAGGCTTGTAGAAACACAAAAGCTGGAGTTATAGTTTGAGGTTGACCAGGCTAGGCATTCTCTGGGGATGTGGAGCCACGTCACTGCTCTGCCCTTTGCCTCTGCCTGGATGTAGAGCCATTGGCAACAGCCCTCTCATTGTCACCATCTAACCAATTCTTCATCTGCCTAACAGCCTGCCCTTCAAATCCATCTTTCTCCAATTTAGAGCTAAGAACATGGTATGGGACCACGTCAGAGGCCTCGCACAAGTGCAGATAGACATTATCAGTTGCTCTTCCTTTGTCCACCGATGCCATTGCTCCATCATAGAAGGCCATTGTGTTGGTCAGACACCTTGAGTGCGATTTTTTGTTCTGATATTGTAATATTTTAGCCAAAGTTCCAGGCAGAGAGCTTGGGTGATGTGCTATGTTGCACTGCAGAGGGCCTGGAAAAAGTGCTGGTTGGAGGTTTGGGCAAGGAAAGGAATTCATTGTCATGATAGGCAGTTGTGTAAATCACTGAGCTGAGCTCAAGCAATGGCTGGAAGCAGCAGCCATGCCAACTTCAGTCCAAAAGAAGAACATTTTCTGCAGAAGGTGATATCCCAAAGGCAGTGGGTTCCACGGCCATGCCAGCAAGTGCTGGCATCCATCAGCTTGTTAATGGTGATTGACTGTGACTTTACCTGCCAGGAGAGCAGGGAGCAGAGCAGAAAGTACAAGAGGAGATTAAAGATCAGCGAGCAATTTCCATTGGCTGTCTTAAAATCGCAGCGTGGTAATTAGGCAGCTCACAAATAGCTCAGCTCTCTGCCTGCCTGCTCAGATTGAGAGCCTGTCACCACTCTGAGGAGCTGGGCTTGGCTGTGAGGGAGCAAAAAGGTAGGGATGCACTGGAAGCCAGCACTCAGTGAGTACTGTGCCTGTTTGTTGCTCCTTCCCAATTTCCCTGGGCTTGGATGAAATAATCACAAATGATTTGAGCAGCTTTACATTCCTGTTTGCCTGATAGAGGGTAGAAGATTCCAGGGGACGGAGAGGGGAGCAGCATCCTGGCTGGGATGTTTCTCTTCTGTTGGTCAGGGTTCACTGATGTTCTCCTGCTGTTTTATGGGTGGGAGGAACAAGGAGAGACAGATGCTTCAGAAAAGTCAGCAAGAGCAGCGTTGCTTCCCTGCTCCAGGCATCGAGTTTGGTGGGGTGGTGCAGGGGGGTGTTTGTTTTATGTATTGAGCAGTTAGGGAAAACCTGGGCTATTCAGAAATTACCAGAGGCTCAGGAAAGAACAGCACGGGTCTGTACCCAAGAGGGCTTCCTAAAGATTTGTTCATCATTTATACTTTCTTTGTGGGATGATGGAGCCTCATTCAGCAGCATGGTAATGCATGTATGGTGGGACTAACCCTGCAGCAACAAAACAGTTCCTTGACAGCTGGTGATCAAACTTAGGTGTTGTTATGGCCATGTATGCACTAGATATCTGTGTTGTCTTTGGGTATCTGACCTTTTGTTCAGGCTTGGATTGCAGGTAACTTGGAGGACTGCTGATTTGCTGCTTGATAAGTGTGTGAGAGATAACAGAGCTGTGCAACAGGGATCTGAGGATAAGGAGGGACCTGACTCGGGTCAGGTAGGCAGCAGAGCCACATAAGCCAGCCACACCATCCCTGGCAGCATCTGCTTTTGTAAGAGGTTGAGTGTGGCTTAAGGCTCTTTGAAATGTGATTTGTAAGGTCAGGATGACATTGCTATGGTCTAATTTAAAATGGAAGGGCATTATGCTGTCTGTGTGCTGAATGCTCCTTGGGCCAGACTAAAGCCTTTTGGGGGCTTCACTGCTTGTGGAAGAGAGAGGATTTTAAGTAGGAAAAGTAGACCCATTGGGTTTGTCCTGCTTTTAGCATCACCTCTGCCTTAGAAGCTGCCCAGTTGCTGCTGGTGGATGACAGTCCCCTGAGAAAAACCTGCACTGTACTACAGAAATTTCCTCCTAATTCACATACTAGTAATTAACCATTTTCCCTCCCCAGAGGGGCAGGTGCATGAAAACACCCACTCTTTTCCTTCTGGCTGAAGAAACAATAGAGAAAGGTCGGTGTAACCCAAGGTTGCCTTGTTTCTTTGCTGGGAGCCAAACCCTTCTTGCTTGTTGCCACACCTCAAGCTGCAGTTTGTGCTGCAGAGTGCAGCTGTGCCCTGCTGGTGCCTGTGTCCCCAGGCACTGCTGCAGGGTCTTGAGGTTTATTTCCCTTGTGTTATGCTTGCAGACCAGGACCAGAAGCAAAGCAGAGTGATGCTGTCCTGCTGCATTGCTGGTGGCCCCATCATCAGCTTTCCAAATGCAGCCCCTCAGAGCCAGGCTGGTGCCCTTTGTCCTCGTGCAGAGGTGACAACTTTCTCTATTTGTGGCAGGTTTGCTGATGTAATTGTTCTTTGGATTTCCCTGGTGTTTCCTGCACTCCTCGGTGTTTTCCATCAGCTCTCATCTTCTGATTTCTCATAATTTAACATTTTTCACCAGAAACTTGTGTCAAATAATAAAAGACAGGCACTCGTGGTCCTGAGATGCCACTGGATGCCTGTACCCATGTTTTCTACATATTTCTAACCAGCCACGTGTTTGTTTGTCTGTGTAGCCATGCAGGGACCGAGACCAGTGGTTCTGAGTGGCCCATCAGGTGCAGGGAAGAGCACTTTGATAAAGAAATTGTTTAAGGATTATGAGAACATCTTTGGCTTCAGCGTCTCTCGTGAGTATCTGATGGACGGGCAGTGAAGGAGTTTGAGGCTACAAACCCAGAGCCCAGTTCTCTACCTCTATTTGTGTCCCATATAGCAAGCTTCTGTTCTTTGCCTGCATCTATCTGTGGGCTTTTGGTCTCTTTAAATGAGTGCAGGGGATCTTTATTCGACTTAACACGGTTCCCTGTAACATGAAAATAGCCCTGGCTTGCTGACATGACCCACTCACACCTGGCTGCAGGCAGTGCTGGCAAATACTCAAGAGAACATCTCTCTTAGTCATGGGAGATGTGGCTTGCAGTGTTGGAATGTTGCATCCTCTGCACACAACAGGTGGGTGAATGCAGCTTCTCTGTCCTTGGGAGCCTGTGGGAAAGGGGCTTTGGCTTAGGACAAAATGAGCACAGATTGAGGGATTTGTATGATAACCATCCATTTACACGAGCAGAATTATTTTAAATCCCCTTCCTCTCCTACTGAATTCTGCAGAGGGATGTGCTGCTCTCCTTGGTGTTTTGAGAGGGACTGTAGGGTCTTAATGCAGCACTGTGGTCACAGTGTTGCTATGTGCTGTTGAAGCCACGGGAGAATGCAGGGAGTTTTCCTTAGGCAGCTTGCTTGTTGGGAGACAGATGTTTCCTTTTCCCTTACTGACACCTTAAAGATTACCTTCAGAGTTTGGGCTGCACAGGCAGCTCATTCACTCCATTGCCTTACTGCACTGGGTTAACTCTTACCAGTCCTAAATAAAATAACTGGCATTGCCTTTGACTCTGACCATCAGATTTCTTTTGGTTTGCAGAGAATCTTCTTAAAATAATGCAAGTTTGAATGACTTCCAGTAGGTTTCAAAAACAGTCTGACTTATTCACCTGCTTCGTGCAGCACTTTGCCCTTGTTCCTTAAACCTGGCTATTTTAAGTATGTCTGTAGGTGCTGCTTAATCTTTTCCAATGAAGATAACTTTGCAAAGTAGGACATTGTTAATTCCTCTGCACCGAGGCAGGGATCTGAATACCAGGATTACATAGGAGGTCTGTAGCAGAATGGGAAGCTAAACCCAGTGTGTAAGTCCCAGACTGCCTGCTGTGCACCTAACAATCACAATTGCTTCCAGATTATCTAGAATTCTTCAATTAATGGCCAGTTGTGGAGTGGCTGTGCTTTACACTAGCTGATTCCAGAAGCTTTGATTGTTTTTGATCAGCTTACAGTGTGATTGAGTTAATTTCTATGTGTGTGCTCTTTTGTCTTTTATACTACTGCTTCCTTGTTCCTGCAGTTTCCAAGGCTGTTTTTTGCTTGCAGATACAACGAGGCAGCCGAGACCTGGAGAAGTAAATGGCAAAGGTGAGTGTGCTGTGACTGGGCATGTCTCACCAGCCTCATTATTGCTCTGAGAACATTTAAGTTTTTATGGGAACTGCAGGTAAGTGATGGTCCTACATTCATGTTTATAGGGTGCATTTCTGTAGGCAGAAGGAGGGAGTAGTCAGTAATGATCTATCTAAATGTATATACCTTTTGGTTTTGACCTCAGTGGCTGTGAGACTGTAGTGACTGCCATTCTGCAGCATAGGTTGTGCGCTGGGGAGAACTGAAGAGGAATGGATTTGAGAGAACAAAACTATGATTGAATTAAGCAGTGAAATGCTAACTGAGGCAGAGCGTATGCTTCCTGTCTTTCTAGACTCTCTTTCTTTGAAAATCTTGGTCTCTGTGTCAGTGTGGGGCTCTCAGTTTAAGCACTGCAGTCTGTATGCAAGCACTGAGTGGCTTGATTTCATGGAACCATAGAATGACCAGGGTTGCAAAGGACCACAATGCTTGTCTAGTTCCAACCCCCTGCGATGTGCAGGGTTGCCAACCACCAGAGCCACATCTAGCCTGGCCTTGAATGCCTGCAGGGATGGGGCATCCACAGCCTCCTTGGGCAACCTGTTCCAGTGCCTCACCACCCTCTGGCTGAAAAACTTCCTCCTAATATCCAACCTAAACCTCCCCTGTCTTAGTTTAAAACCATTCTCCCTTGTCCTATCACTACCCACCCTCAAACAGCCGTTCCCCCTCCTGTTTATATGCTCCTTTCCAAAGTGTCAAGCATCTCTGGTTAGCTCATCCAAGGCACAGTGTTTTGGGAAATGCACCTACTTAATGAGTCTTTATCTGAGTTAAAAGCTTGTGTGCACCTGACAAGATGCTTTTCCTGGTTTGTTGCCATATTTCAGAAAGAAACAAATGAGTTTTGCACTTAATTTCCAAAGGAAGCCTCCTTTCTGAAGTGAAAGGGAGATGTTTCAATAAAAGACAGAGAATCATTTCTGTTCTTTTATATTTAATCTTCCCTTTTATGTATCTCTCTGTCTTTCTAGTCTTTAATCATAAATGCTTTCAAATCACTGGCCTTGGCAGTCCTGCTGTAACACGTTCCAGGATTGCAGGGGAGTTTCTCACTGCACAAGGAGGGGAAGTGGGGAGGAGTGAGCATGAAGAGGAGTGCACAGCAGCATGCCTGGCCACACAGCGCTCCAGAAGCATTGGAGCAGGTGTGTGGTCAGTTGGTGTAGAGAGGGACTGCTGTATGTGTTGATATCTACTGTCTGCCAAGGCTGTCTGAAGCAGATTTTCTTTGTCCTGAGCATCCATGCATGACTTTGGCCATCAAATTTACCTTCCAAGCTGCTAATTTGTGTATTTTTCCCATTTTCAGATTACCACTTTGTGACCAGAGAGGAAATGAAGAAAGAAATCGATGCTGGTGAATTCATTGAGCACGCAGAGTTCTCAGGAAATATGTATGGGACGAGGTATGCATTCAGACCGTCACCACTGAGCCCAGGTGGTGCTGGAGGAGAAAATGTCTAACTTGGGGAGGCTTCCTGTCCATACATCCCACATTACCTATTGGTCTGAATGTGATAAATCCAGGGGCAGAAGGGATGGCATCCCTACTGGCTGTTATTCTCACTCAGAGGGTGGTGATGCACTGGAACAGGTTGCCCAGGGAGGTTGTGGATGCCCCATCCTTGGAGACATTCAAGGCCAGGCTGGATGTGGCTCTGGACAGCCTGGTCTGGTGGCTAGTGACCCTGCACATAGCAGAGGGGTTGAAACTACAAGATCATTGTGATCCTTTTCAACCCAGGCCATTCTGTGATTGTGAAGCAAGTATGAGTACTTCTTTACTGAAGCAGCTGATTATACATAGATATGTTGTGTGCCACCCTTGACTGTGGTTAAAGAATTAAGTGGATTTTAAAATAGCATTGCTCTGGGCATCAGAGCTGAAGATCAATAAAACATTAAGCAGCAATGTTAATTAGAAGTCAAATATCTTATGTAATTATTGTTAGGAAATTGTGGCACTGCAACAAAGGACCTGCTAAGGAGGAAAGTTAAGTATGTCTGAGAGATTTAGTTGGTTGAATGAAAGGCAGATACCTGGAATGCTTTTCAGGAAGATCTGCATTTCCTTAAGGACTCAATGTGCTTCTTTGAGAATTTTTTTGGAGACAGCAGAGTGAGCTTCTGAAGCTTGTTTCCTTATGGGATACATCAACCTGAGGCCCTGAAACAGAATGTGCAGCTCTGAAGGAATGGTTGCTGACTTTGCATTCCATTAACGTGGCTCATTCATTAGCAGCACAGTTTGGGTTTTAGTAACCACCTTGAAGTGTCGGAAGGCCACAGTGAGATCTCCCCTAAGCCTTCTCTTCTTCAGGCCAGACAACACCAGCTCTCAACCTTCCTTCCAAGGGGAGAGAGCTGTTTGAATGCACTATGCACTGACATTACTGCTTTCCCACAGCTTGGGAGTCTTCCAGGGATGTGGCCATGGCCCCCTGAAGCTGCTAGAGGAGGATGGTCTCTGCTTTGGCCTTGGTGCTTTCAGCATTGCTCATTTGGCAAGAGAATCCCAACCTGACAACTCATCTTCCAGTTTACCTCCGATGCCCAGCGCCAAGGAGAAGCCAAGTTCAGACTCCTTAATCCCAGGGTTTATGGTGTGTAGGACAGGCTTCCTTCCTTTGCGTGCTCCCTGAGTAATCCATGCTGCTTTGTGCAGAGGAGGTGGCAGTTCTCAGATGTCTGCTGTGGATTGAAGAGGTGGCAGTGCCCTTCCATCAGGGTGGGTGCTGGGAGGGCTCCTTTCTGCAGCTGATTCCCATGGAATTCAAACAGACACGAGTGGAAAAGGCTAACATGAGTCAAAAGTTACCAGGAGGAAATGGGATACCTGAACACCCTTGGAAAAACAAGGTTGTGTTGGTGTGAGCCCAGAGTATGTCACTTTGGCTGACCCTGGGCGGAGCAGAGAAGAGTGAGGGGTGTGTGTTCCTTCAATTTCTTCTGCATATGCACACAGAACATGCAGGATGGGAGGCTGAAGTTAACCCAGATCAGAAATTAACCCAAAGCATTAAATACCCCTTGGCAGACAAAATATATATCAAAACTATCCAAGTCTACAATTTCCATACAAGTGCCTATGGATATTTCTGATGAGATATGTGCTATGTGGAGAGTCCCTCATGCTTATCAGGGGAATTGAAGCTTTTGCCATCCTTTGTGCTCCCTAAATCTTACTAGCTAATGATATTTAATATCTAAATTAATTTCTTTCATAGTCCTGAAAGAGTTGAAAGATCTTTTTTGATAAGACCACAGAAACCAGGACTTCTTGGAAGCTGCCTTAAATTACAGCTGTGGTCAGGATGTAAGCATGGGGTTCTCTGCCCTGTGCTGAGAGCTGTTGTTGGCTCTTAGTGGATTGCTTGCAGCAGGAATTGCTGGACACCTGTTGATAGCAGGTGAAGCCTATAGCAAAAAAAAGAGCTCTTTTGGGGAGATCTTGTGGATTTGCTGTGGATGCTGCTCAGGTCTGGGCTTTTGCTGCTGCTCCCTTGGGCAAGGTAGCAAATCTTTGTATTCATACAGGTCACAGTGCTGGTCTCAGAGGATCACTGCAGCTTTCCCCTTCCTGCTGGTGTTTAAGTGACCTGTGCTGTGGGACCCTCATGGCTTCATGAGAGCCACCAGCTGCCCCCTGTGACAGCAGTATCTCTGTAGACAGCAGTCTGCCACCAAGCAGGTCAGCTGTGCAGATGGACTGCCTGTCAGCTTGCTCTTCCCTTCGGTCTGGTGTGAGCAGCTCTCCTCATAGGTGTGCTGAGCTGCTCCCTTGCTCATCTCTGGGGTTTTTCATTGCCACTTTCCCCATTTTGGCTCTTTGTATTCTTCTGAGAGGCACATTCTGCTCATGCTGCTTCCATCCTTTCTATTAGTGGTCGCAGAAAGTTGTACTGAGGTTGTGGCATCCATAGGCTGAGGGCTCTCCATCTATGTTACCACAATTTTCTCTGCTCATGCCCTGAAGACACCTGTGCTGTGGCCCTGAGTATCTGCTGCCTGACACCCATGGGTGCTTTGTGCTGGTGAAGGCTTTGTCTTCTCCAGCCCAGGGCACTGCTAACCAGGGAGCAGCACTAGAGAGAGCTGGGGAAGGAGTGCTGGCAGTAAGGAGTCCTCCTTGGCCAGAGCTTTGCTTCATTCCTAGGGCACAGGATGGGTCAGGAGTGCTTTTTGGAGGCGGTCTGTGTTCAGCACATCTCTGTGGAAAGCTCTTTCCATCACAGAGCAGATTTTGCAGCTGCATGTTCACGAGGAGAGATCCAAAGAGATGCCCTGATTACAGGCAAGGAATTGAGCAGGTTTAGGGCTGGCTGTAGGGCAACATTTTCTCTTTATCTCTGCTGCTTCTCCTTATTCAGCTCCCTTCAAACCTCTGCAGTGGCCACCTCTGAGCTCCTAGTGCTGTGCATTGCTGTTGTGCCTCTGAGCCCTGTCTTGGAGGAGATCCTGCCTGCTGCACTGTACAAATCCTGCCCAAGGAGTGCCCTGATGGGGCAGGAATTAATCCAGGCACCTCTGGTGTACTGGCAGAGGGATGGAGTTGCTGCTTTTCAAAGGATAACTGGAAGTATTCAGGAAAAAGCTGGAGGCAGTTGTATACAGCCCGCTTTGTAGGAAGGTACAGTCACCTTTAAGTGTATAAGAGAATCATTACAGAATTTTCTTGACTGTGCATCTTGTGGAGCAGTCCAAAGCATCCATTAAGCATCCTTCAGGAGAGTGCATGGGTACGAAATCAGGGAAGGAAAGTTCTCTGTTCTGTTCTTTGGTGAGACTGCTCCTATATTTGTCTAAGCTTAATGGGCCGTGCTTGAGCCACGAGCACAGATCATAGAATGGCCTGGGTTGCAAAGGACCACAGTGCTTATACAGTTCCAACCCCCTGCTATGTGCCCAGAGCCACATCCAGCCTGGCCTTGAATGCCTGCAGGGATGAGGCATCCACAACCTCCTTGGGCAACCTGTTCCAGTGTGTCACCACCCTCTGGCTGAAAAACTTCCTCCTAACACCCATCCTAAACCCCCCCCCAGTCTCAGTTTAAAACCATTTCCCCTTGTCCTGTCACTGTCCACTCCTCTTGGAATAGCCACGTTGTCCATTTCCACGCCCTCCATCAGGGCTTTGCCCTCTGCACTACCCTAGGACCCCAAAGGACACTCAAGGAAAGAGAAACTGCTTAGGAAGAGCAGAGCAGATGTTCTTCCCTCCTGCAGCAGTTTGGGCATATGGGAGCCCTATGAGACCTACTGCTGGGGAGCCCTAAACCTCACTGCTGTGCTGGAGGCTCTGACCCTCCCCTGTTTGGTCTGTCCCTAGTAAACGTGCAGTGCAGGCTGTTCAAGCCAAGAACCAGATCTGCATCCTGGACATTGACATCCAAGGCGTAAAGAACATCAAGAAGACAGACCTGAACCCCATCTACATCTCTGTGCAGCCTCCGTCCATAGACGTCCTGGTGAGCGGCCGCCTTCCTTTGCCGTTAAGCGGTTAGAGGTAATCGGCGTCTTGCTCTGAAGCCATGAGAGTTTCCCCACCTTGTTGTTGAAGGGAGATATGTTCTTAGGGACTGGGGGAGTGGGGAAGAGGTTGCCAAGCGTGCTGTTAGCTCTGCCCAGCCTGGGTCCCTGTGATAAACCTTTCCCAGCCCTGTTATTTGTGTCTCTCCTGCACAGTTCCCACGTGTCAGTGTGGTTGCTTGTGCTGGGTTATAAGCTCCAAACACGTTAGCTGTGCTTACACTGGGAGGTAAGCAGAGCTTGTGATGAGACTTGCTTCCAGTTATTGAAGTTAGACCTAAGGAGGCTGTCCCTCTGCAGCACTGATATACACCCCTTCCTTCTTGTGTGGTCCTGTAGAGCAGTGATCACTCTGTGCCTCTGGGAGAAGTGAATCCCTGTCGTGGTTCAGGGAGGAATGTGGGCATGAATATAGAGGGGAGAAGGAAAGACTGGGAACTGGAGCTGTGGATCAGACATCCACAGCCCAGGTTGGGCAAAGGTTTGGGCTGGAATTGAGGCCCCCAGCCTTCTGCAGAGTGTTATGTCACTCCCACTGTTGCTGACAGCAGCAGATATCTCTGCTTTGATGATGGGATGGGGGTGTTTCCTGCATGCAGTATTTGGGATATGCATTTCTTTAATGTATTTGTCATTGGGTTTAGGAAAAAAGGCTGCGTGACCGACAGACTGAGACAGAAGAAAGTCTACAGAAGCGTTTGACTGCAGCCCGTGTAGATCTGGAACTTAGTAAGTCTGGGAGTCTTTGAGCAGAGTGCCCAGGGAGAGGGGTGCACTGGGAATGGAGGACCTGTTTTCTGCACAAACATCTGACTTCTCTTCTCGGAGGAACGCTGGCGGGGTTTGGGCATTAGCTGGGTTTGATCTAAGCATCGTGCTGCATCATTTCCCATTGCAATTCCTGAGGGCATTTAGCAGAGAAGCGCATAAGCAGTGGCTGAAATGATGATAATAAAATGCTGCAGGAACTCAGGTCGGGCATGAGAGATGACACAGGAAAGGAGCATGTTCTTCTCTAAGCCCTCTGTCCTTGTCTCCTTCACTAGGTAAAGAGCCTGGCCTCTTTGACTTGGTCATTATTAATGATGATCTAGAAAAAGCCTATTCAGAACTGAAGGAGCAGCTCCTGAAGGTGAGTCCTGGGGGGCTTTGCTGCTTTCTCCCTGGGTAGGCCTGGCTGAGCAGTCAGACCACAGCCATAGAAGTGTGCCCATAGCAGATCCAGGTTGAGCTGCTGATTGATGGTGGATTTGTGGCCCAGGAGTGGGAAATGGATCCAGTTCAGTCCTGGACTGGTGGCAGAACAGGGGTACACCTCTGGAGAGCACAGGAGGGGTGTGCTGTTGTGAGGAGCCTCTCAGTCACACCTTGCTGTGTTCCAAGGCCAGTACTGACATGGGAGCCTTGATGCTGTGATGCTGGGGCTTTTCTGTGGGGCTGTTCTGCTGAGGTGATTTCTTCTGCTCTCCATATCTGTGAAACTACTGCTTCCCAAAAGTGACGGTGCTCAGTTGTTTTCCTGATCTTCTTGCAGGAAATCCAGAAGGCCCAAGAATCCAGGAAGTCCTGAGCTGAGCCTGCCTGGACGTTTTAACTTTATCACATCATTCCTGAGCCACATCACAGCATTTCATTCCAAGAGACATTCCCTTTAGGCCCATCCTCCTCCCACGTTACTCTAGGTTATTTCTATTAAAAGGAAGGAAAACAAAACCTGCTCGTGCTCATGTTTCTGTTGGCCAGCTGCTTGGTGCGTGCTCTCAGGTTTGTACCTCAGGCAGATAATTGAGAAGCAATAACACAGCACAGCACCTGCTGCTGGGGGCAGAGCTGCCAGCCTGGGCAGGAGCTGCAGCTGCTGGGCAGTGTGGGCAGATGGGCACTCATCTTTGCTGGCAGTCAGTGTCACAAGCATTGGCCTCCCTTTGCTCCCTCTGCTCTCTTCTGTGGATCTGCTACAACTCCTCTGGGCATTTCTGATCATCTCTGCCTGCACTCCTCAGGCTCTGTGCTGTTCTGGGTCTGTTGCTCTCACAGAGCAGCACGTCAGCGCAGCCTGACTGCTCTAACCACAGTCCTTGTGAACAGATGGATTTGTCTAATAAGCTGAGAGGGGATGGGAATAGTTGCAAGATATGATCTATCCACAGATATATATATTTTTTTTTTTCCTAGGAGAGAAGTACTGTGAGTTTTTCCTTCCCTCTGTTAGTTCGGCAGCAGTGTTGTAATTCAGACGTATTTGTACCATTCGACTATGGATGCAGGTAGATTTTTGGTTACTCTTATAGCTGCAAATGGGAGAAATTTAGAGAAATTGAAGCACATTTATTGGGTGCTCAAAGCCCAACATGGTTGGTGAGAGGCAGGAACAGGGATGCAGCACAGCTGCTCACAGCCTGGCTGTTCTGGAATCTCTTGTGGAGCACACAGGCATTTGGGGTTTGATACTGGAGAGTTGAGTCCCTCAGTGTCCTGCAGGTGGTTGCTTCCAGCCATCTCCATGAGGGAACACAGGCTGATGTGTAGTGCCAGGCCTGTTTGCACACCATGTCTTAGCAGGGCAGGCTTACACTTCTAACTCTTTAAGGTTTCATCCTCTTTATATCTCATCCTTGTTTACCTAGCTACCCTGCTCCAGTCCCTCATGCCAGGTCTCCTAATGTACTGAACTCAGTCCTCCATGTTGGGGATGGCAGAAGGCAGAACCAGCCCTCAAGCAACTTCTGCAGTACAGAACTTCCTTTTAGGAGGAAGTTTTTCCCCCAGAGGGTGGTGAGGCACTGGAACAGGTTGCCCAAGGAGGCTGTGGATGCCCCATCCCTGCAGGCATTCAAGGCCAGGCTGGATGTGGCTCTGGGCAGCCTGGTCTGCTGGTTGGTGACCTGCACATAGCATGGGGTTGGAACTGGATGAGCACTGTGGTCCTTTTCAAACCAGGCTGTTCTGTGATTCTATGAACCAGACCTTGGGCAGCCCTTGTAGTACCTCACTAATGTTTAGAAATGTAACAACTGCCAATTATATTGATCATTTGCCCCTCCTGGGGTGTATCTGTCGCAGATGAGCAAGCTTCTGTTGTCAGGAGTTTCGTGCAGCGAGGTTATAAGTTTTGCTTATGTGACCACAAAAACTCTTCTTGGGAACATTTTGGGGTCATACCTAATGCAGAGCATCCTACTCTCCCCATCGTGGCGCTGAGCATCTCAGTTGTGACAGCAGACGCTGATAACGCTTTGTGAGATGTTTGCAGTGGGGAAATTTCCCCTCTAGATGGCAGAGATGACAGCAGCAATAAGGCAGGGGCCCACGCTGCAGAGCAGCATAACGCGGAGGTGCGCGGCGCTCTCCCCAGTGCGGAGGTCCCCATCCATCGCGTGGGACCTGCCCAGCTGCCACCAGATGGACGTGCCCAGCAGCGTGCCCAGCCGGCCCGACAGCCCCACGGTGCCCAGAGCTGGGCTGCCAGCCCCGAGCAGAGCCTGCAGGAGAGGTAAGCAGCACCCGGTGATGGGAGATGACAAAGGCGATGCTCTGTTGGGGGGAAAAAGTCATAAGGACGGCTTCAGCCGTGGGTCTCTCCTCCTGCTGTGCTCTTCCGTGGTGGTAATGGGGAGAGAAGTCCTCAATAACCTGCTCTGGATTGGATGACCTGCTTTCCATCGCTGCCTCTGTGTGTGATGGAGTGAAGCAGCGAGTGTCTCAATGCCTGTGCTGATGTGAAGCGATGGGGTGGGCACTGGGATGGTGGTGTATGAAGGAGGGAGCGGGCGCTGCCGAGGCACGGTGAGCACCTCTGTACACAGAGCTCTGGAAAGGACCTTCTGTCCTTAAAGTACAGTGGGACTCGGGGCAAAAGAAAAGCAGGTTCTGAGGGTGTCGTGTGCTCAGCTCGTGTCCCATTCTGGAGGTGTGTGGTGTGCCCTGAGGGTCCTATCCCAGCAGATGGAAGAGCTGAGGTGTTTCCTCCTGAACTGCTCCTGTGCTGTGATGTGTGGGATGCTGTGGGATGAGGAAGCGATGGTGATGGGGAGAGCAGCTAAGAGTGGCAACCTGGGGAGCACCGGCAGCAGACAGAGCTGTGGCTGGAGGGATGCTGAGGGCAGGGACAGCCCTGTGGCCGGGGGCAGTGGCAGCTTGGAGTCATAGAATCATCATTAAGGTTGGAAAATGCCACTGAGATCATCTGGTCCTGCAAGGCTGATGGCAGCCATCCCACCTCTTTGTACAGTGACCCTAATTTGCATGCAGGGTTTTGGGCAGATATCCACAAATGAGGGGGGAGTGCGTGTGGACCCTGAGGTCACCTCCTGCTAACAGGTCGAGCAGAGGCACCTGTTGTGGCATTCCCGGTGTGCCACCAAAGCCACAGAGGGTCAGCCCAGGCAGAGAGGACAGGAGGGGACAGCCACCCCTGTCTGCTCTGCCCTTTGAGGCATCAGACAGCGGTGATCGATCTGCAGAAGTCATTTTCCATGCTCTGAACGCAGCAGCTGCCCTCGGGGGAAGGCTGGGATGTTCTCCAGCTGCATTGCTCTTTCTCAGTAGTTCTTTGCTGGCTCTGCTGTTGCTTGCATTGGAAGCTGTCCCTACCAAAAGAGCAGTTTGGGCACCCTGGGGGTCTTTATGGGTGTTTATAAGGCAGCAGAATCATGGAATCATTAAGGTTCAAAAAGATCTCTAAGGTCATCTGGTCTGACCCCACCCCTCAGTGCCACGTCTCCATGGTTCTGAAACACCTCCAGGGACAGTGGCCCCACCCCCCCCCGTGCCCATAAGGGGATGTTTACACCCCACTTCCCAACCTTCTCACATGGGAAGATTCTTGGTGCCTCATCCCACGTCCCTCCTGCAGGAAGATGCTGTGGGACAAAGGTTCATCCCTGCAACTGCGCTGCTGCACTATTTTTTGGCCGTGGACTGATAGCTTTTCCCACTTTCCTGCTCATCCAAGGGCTCTGCTGATACCAATGCAGTTTTAAAGGCCAGTGTCTGGGCGGTGGCTTTAAGATGTGCAATGGCAGGGATCTCCTCCACTCTTTGGACAGGACACCGAGGTGCTGCTCAGCAGTGACATGCTGCTATGGCAGGGACACATGAGGGCAGGCAGTGCCTCAGAGCCCGCTCTGGGTGTCCCAACCCAAATCAACCGAGGGGAAGCCAAGAAATGCTGGAGCTGTGCTCCAGGATAGCATCGAGCAGCCCAAATTAACCCAAAGCCCATCCACCAGCCCGTGGCTCTTTCCATCATCACGTCCACCCTTGAGCCCATGGGCTGCAGTGCTGTCCTTGCCGTGGCTTTTCTTGGCATTGCTGCTTTTGGAGGCAGCACTGATTTTCAAGCTTGCTTCCGTGTGATTGCAAAAAGGGCCCCTGGGGGCTGAGCAATCCTGGGAAATAATTGGGCATCTGTAGCAGAAAATAAGCAAGGAAAAAAAAAAAGAAGTGGAAAACATCATGATTTCTTGCTTTGCCCATTGTGGTCGGGTTTGTTCTGCCGTTCACTTTGCCTTCAACTTTTGCTGCTGGGCGTAGTGCTGGCACGGGGCACTATGGGATGGAGGTGGTGGTGGGGCTCAGTGGGTCAGGTTCATGATTGGGCTTGATGACCTTGAAGGCTTTTTGCAACCTAAATGATGCTGTGGTTCTAAGACCAATAGTTTTTGTCTTTTTTTTTTTTTTTTTTTTCTTATGATATTCTAAATCTGCCATACCAGCCCTGACTTTGCAGCAGGAGGGAGCTGCCTGGATGCACTGGGATGGTTTGGGGGCTCTCATACGGAGGGTAATGCAGCTCCGAGGGGAATGCGATCCCTACCTGTGCTGCTGATGTCTACCTGTGCTTCCTGCAGGACTGCGAGGGGAGTGCTGCGTGCAGGCTGCTGCCACCTCACCCTGAGGCACCAACCCGGAGCTCCACAGCGAGCAGGTAGGTCCCAGAAAATCCCAACCACTGATTAACCCTCATTTGGGATAACCAACCCCATTTGGATCCTATCCAAGGTGCTGCTCCTCCAGACACAGGTCCAGTGATGCTCTTGGAGGAGACTCTTTGTCCCCTTGCTGTGCTGGGAGGAAAGTGGGGCTGAGGGCAGCCCCACTGTGATAAATTTGGGTCATCTTATTGAGTGAGCATGCTGTGTCATTGCTGGGGATTGAGGGACACCAACCCGTGGGGTGGCAACGCACGGCACCGTGCTCGTAATTCCTCAGAGCCCAGGCATGAAAATGAGCAAAAAGCAGGGAATTCAGTATGGGTGCTGCTTTTTCTGACAATAGCAGCTGTGATTCTGCTTGTCTCAGACGTGGCTCCATCGCCATAAATAGCCCAGAGCCATCTGCAATTCAGATTGTGTGCAGTGGCAACTGGTACAACAGGATGCTGGTGCAGGCGGGGACGTGGTCCCCTCCTGGCTCTGCATTTCTTCCTCCCTGGGCATGAAAGGAGGGAGGAGCAGGATGTTTTCTAGCTTTTTCATTCCCTGTCCCGGCTGCCAGAGGTCGTGGCGGTGATTTAGGGAGGAAAAATAAAAAAGAAAGGAGGAGGAAAAGATCAAATGCTGGTGCTCACATTGAGCTCAGCACACCAAGGTTTTGTCCCACAGTAAGGAGATCCCCTGGGAGCCAGGTCCTGCTCCCGGGTCCAGGTGGAGTGGCCAAGTCCTCAGAGCAGCATTAGGCACACAACATTTCTGCTTCTCTCTGCTATGAAGTAAGTCTCAGTGATGGAAAGCAAAGCAGTTTCATAGTGGGCATCCTTTCCCCAGCAATGGTTTGATGATTTTACTGTTGATATTAGGAAAAAAATACTTTTCAGAGGGAGTGGTATTGCATTGGAATGGGATGCTCAGGTGGCGATGGGGACATTGTCAATGTGTTCAGGAACTGTGGAGATGTGGCACTGAGGGCTGTGGTGGGGATGGGCGTGTGGTTGGACTGGATGATCTCAGTGGTCTTTTCCAACCTTAACATCTCTATGAGTGGGCATGATGGTGATGAGTCTTGGACGGTGGGACAGCTGGACTTGGTGATCTCAGAGGTCTTTTCCAACCCACATGATTCTGTGAATGCCCCTTGCTTTTAACTTGTTCTGTTGCCCACAGTCATAGAGAAGGAATTCCTTTACAGAAAGGTGGAAGCTTCTTTCCCACCTCCCGGCACACCAATAGCTGCCTTTAGGTTTCCCCATCTCTCCTGCAGCCCTCTCCATCCTGGTTGCCTCCTCCCCTTGGATGCAGCATCCCACAAGGATCCCTCCCAACACCAAAGGGGCCATCCCTCTCTTTCACCCATCTCAGCCCCATTTTCCAACTACTGCTGCACCCCTGGAGTATTTTTATTATTTCCAGGATCCACGCCACGTGCATGGAGGGGGGACAATGGTAGCATTGAGCGCCCAGCAGGGCTGTGGCTGCATTGTGCCTGGCAGAGAGATGCCCAGGGATAATCGCCTCCTCCTTGGCTTTGTTGCAGGGCTGCGGGCAGCTGAGCAGCAGGGATTTACCCCCCAGGGCTGCGGTTATGCGGTGAGGATCCGCATCTTTTTTCCTGGCTGTGAAAGGTACGGGTGGCTGTGACACGGTGGGATGGGAAGGGAGATGTTGGGATGGGGGCAAAAGGATGCTCTGCTCCTCATCCCTCCCTTTGTAAGGCAAGAGTTGGTGGGAGCTGTGAAGATTATTTTGACATATGAATTGCTTTGTGCCATCCATTGTGCACATCTGTGGGGTTTGCCTGGGCATGGTCAGCCTGCACCTGGACTTATCCTGGGCTGCTTACAAAGAGAGGAAAGTGATAAAGAATTGAAGAGAACAAGAAATAAATTCATTCTTCAAGGAGAGAAACGGCTCTGGTGGAGAGCTCTGCTTTTCAGAGATGGGGAGGTAGCAGGAAGGGCAGCTGTGATCCCTTTTTTCTTTCCAATTTAAGCTATTGACATCAGGAGGAGGCTCTGAGGGAGAGCCTCATGGGTATGGGGACACTGCTGTGCTCTGGGCACTGTCTGATCCTCATCCTAAATCTCTTCCACATCCCAGAGCCACTGGAGGCATTTCCTAAAAGGGGATGAGGAGATGCCTCAGGATCTGGTTTTCCACCTGCATATGTTTGGTTGGAACCGGATGATCTTTGAGGTCCCTCCCAGCCCAGGCCGCTCAATGAACTTCAGACACAGAGCCTGACTCTTCCTCATCCCCTCTGCAACTGTGCTGCTCCTCATATACCAAACAGAATCCTATTATTGGGCCCTTGGGTTGTGTTTGTGAGACTCAGCACAGCCAGCTCTCAGGTCTGCAGCCTGCTTGCTTTGCTGCTCCACTTTGACATTGCTCCTTACAGCCCCAGCACTGATGGGAACTGGTGCATGGAGCTCAGCCCAGCAGAAGCTGCAGTTTTGCAGCTGCTGCCTTTAACCCAAGGACAAAAGGTCCATTGAGGGGATGATGCTCTCTGTGAGGTGCTTTTGTGTTGTGTATTTTTTTTTTTTTAAAAGGATGTGAGCTCAATTTGTCATCCCTTGTTAATGCCTCTAGGTCCTTAGATGGACCTAGCTTAAAGATGCTGTTGCATTTCCATAGCCTTCATTGTCTTCGTCCTCATGGAAAAAATGATCACCTTCCCCCTGGTTGGTGGGTGACCCACAGCTACATCCCTCCTCTCCCCAACTCGCTGGTATGATCAGAGTGAACGTGGTTGGGGTGGGCATAGTAAACTTGGTTGCAACTAACGTGTCCAGATGGATTCCCTGAATGCTGGAAGGACCCTCTTGAGTCCTGCTGGTCCCAGATGGAGGTGAGGCATTTCTCCTTTTCTGCCCCAAATGTCCATTTCATCTATACCAAAGAAGTTGGTATATGAAGTTGTAATAACTTCATTTAATCCATGCTGAGCAGGAGAAAGCCATGTTTTGTGCTTCCAGGTGGTGAGCAAAGGGTCCAGACCACAACTATAGAATCATAGAAATTGCTCAGGTTGGAAAAGCCCTTAGAGATCATCAAGTCCAACCACAACCTAACCATACTACCCTAATTCTATCAACACTCTGCAAAATCATGTCCCTGAGCAACCAGTGGGGAGGAGAGTAGAACCCTAATCCAAAAGTGCAACCCTTAACCCTAAATCCAACTAACAGAAAAATAACTCTTAAACCTAACTCCAAAAGGCTATTCCTTAACTCTCACTCACAAGAGTCACCCTTAACCCTAACCCAGAAGGGTTATGATTAACCATTAACCTTAACTCAAATGTGTAACCCTTAGCCCTAACCCAAAGTGGTAACCCCTAACCTTATCCCAAAAAGACTTTTAATCTTAACCCAAAATCCTACAGGCATCTTCTCATTCTGCCCAAATTCCCTTGCAGTGCCACAGGAGGGCAATCTGTCTTCCACCAAAAGCCTCCTTAGAAAGCATCCCAAGGAAGGAACTCCTGCAAACTACGCGAGCTATTTCTGAGACAATCCTTGGGTGTTCTCCAAGACAGAAATACCAGCAGATGTTTGTCAGTGTCTGTCATAAGGAAACCCCTCCTTCCCCTGTAGCGGAGGTGGAGCACGGCATGCGCTGAAGGCTCTGCTCCTAATTTATGGCTTGTCTGGAGCTCTTCCACCTGAGGTTCATCCAAGCAGCACAAGGGTCGTTTTTAAGGCTGAGCAGCTCCCTCTGACCTGCTCCGTTGCTTGGAGATCTTGGTGACTGGCCATGTAAACTGCTGTTGTTTCTGCTCTTTGTTGCCAGAAAAAGAGGAAAGACTGCAGGGCTGCTGCATGCTGTCTGTGCAACTCATAGAGAATGGGGATATGGAAACTGGGAGGAAAATGAGGATCCCTGTTTCACTCCTCCCCTATAAATTAAGGCATAAGGAGTGAAATTACTGTTTCTCACTACTAACTTTGCTGGAGCAATTTATCTTTCTCTCTGTCTCTGCAGAGGGATCAGATGATGTTTGGGGATGTTTTTTGGCATGGTGGTGTATCCCCTCAGCTCTCTGGTTGCCCTCCCAGAGGTTGGGACCCCAGTGCTGCCAGCCCCCAGAGCTCTGGGCTGTCCTTAAGGCTCTGTATAGGCAAGCCAAGCATTTGGGCGATGACTTAAGGGTCTCTGTAACCTTTGTGTCCCCTCCTGAGGTCCATCTCGTTCCTCTGGGGCAGAGCAGTGTCCTGGGGAGGCTGCCCAGCCCTCCTTGGTGTGTGTGTGAGGGATGTTGGGCAGGGGACAGATGGGAATGGTGTTGTGTGCGATTGCAGGGTGACAGGGGCTGAAGTTTCCTCGGGTGGTCTCGGAGCAGGGCCAACTTTGTTGGATGAAATTGCCCAAGGCCCTGTCCAAATGAGTTATTTCCAAGGGTGGAGATTCCACCAACTCCCTGTGCCAGTGTCTGTCATGGAGAAAATGATTTTTTTGTGTGTGTTAGGTTGAATTTTTTCTGACTGTAGCTTATCCTTTCACTCTCTGCTTCTGAGGAGATCTGGGACCATCTTCTATAGAACCTCCCCTGGAGCAGCTGTACACGTCAGCAAGCTTGTCCCCTTTTTTTTCTCTCAGAATCACAGAACATCCCGAGTTGTAAGGGACCCTCAAGGATCCCTGAGTCTAGCCATGAGGTGGCTGCTATGGAACTACAGGCCACCATGAGGGGCTGTAGGGCCATGAGGCCTCTCCTCAACTTCCTCTGCTGTCGGCCAACAAACCAAAAGAAAGGATCTGCCCTCCAGATCCCTTCCACATGGTTATGAGCTGCTCCACAGGGTCAGGACAGGCAGTGAGGCCGTATTACTGCCCTCTCCACTCGGATTAGCTCTGTCTTGACATAGTTCTCCCACCAGCGGGACACAAACAGATAGAACCTGGGAACGTGGCCCGGAAACGCAGCTCATGGCGGGCGGCCGAGCTGGAGCATCACTGCCGACCCCAAGCATCTCCTGCTTCCTTCCCACCGGGAGGGCTGGGATGTTCCTGCTGTGCTTCCTGCCCAGGGGCAGGTTGCAGCTGCAGGGTGGGAATTTTAGGGAACAGAGGAGCTGGGAGCCAGCACCCTAACATAGAATCCTAGAATGGCCTGGGTTGCAAAGGACCACAGTGCTCCTCTGGTTCCAACCTCTTGTTATGTGCAGGGTCACCAACCAGCAGACCAGGCTGCCCAGAGCCACATCCAGCCTGGCCTTGAATGCCTCCAGGGTTGGGGCATCCACAACCTCCTTGGAATAATAGAGCCATTAGGGCTGGAGAAGTCCTCTAAGCTCATCCAGGTCTGACCGTTCACCTGCCACTATTGCCTGCTGACTGTGTTCCCAAGTGCCATATCTCCATGATTCTTGAAGACCCCTCGGGACAGGGACCCCTCCCTCTCCCCCCACCTCCCTGAGCAGCCCCTGCCACTGCATTATTTTCAGAGAAGTTCTTGCTAATATCCAAGCCTGCAGGCTGAGTGGGATGCTGCTATCCCTCACCGTGGCTGAAAACGATCTCGAGGACCACATCTTTGGGTATCTGATGCAGTAAATCCAACAATAACCACTAGTGACACTCAGCCTGGGAAATGGCCCTACCCATGCATCCGATGCTCTCTGCTTTGGAAACCTGCTGCTGGTTCCTGAGCCAAATTCTTTTGGGCACGTTTTTATCATCCCGTTTTTCCTGCTGGGGACAATGGTTCTGCTGGCTGCTCTGCTCAGCCATATCCTCTTCTTTGACAGACAGAAGCAGTTAACTGGGCCTACTGCAAAGCTCATGTCCTTGTTTCCCTCCCAGGCTGCCCAGCCGTGGGGAAGAGTCACTGCACGGTGACACGGTGCAAGAGTAGACGTGCATTCCCTCACTCAGAGAGTATTTTGGGGACCTGTGTGAGCTCTGCCATGTCCCCGGGGTTTTCTGAAGCAGTCTGTGCTTTCCTCTGGCTGGGGCTGGCAGTTTAGGTCCGGTTGAGATGTTTGGGACATCTGCGTAAGCACCAATGTCAGTCCTGCAGACACCAAATCCCACCAGCCATGCAGAATCTCCAGATGCTTCAACCTGCGAGCTCTGCTGTCTGCAGCCCTCAGTGCCATCACCCTTCCAAAGCCCACCCTTCTGCCCTGCACATTGCTTCCCTCCCCACATTCAGCCTCAGGAGTTGGACTCAATGATCCTTGTGGGTCCAACTCAGGATATTCTGCATCAGGGGTTAGCCTCCAAGATCAGCTCCCCATCCCAATGCCACGTTGATGATAGAAAGGAAACGAATGCTTTCCCTCAGAAATACTGCTCCCAGGCAGGAATCTTTCAGCTTTCGACCACTTGAGATATCCTGGCTGTGAGTGCTCAGTTCTGGAAGGCTGCTGGCTCACACAGTCCTCCCGCTGCTCCCAAGGCGATGCGGTGCTGGGGAGGAGCAGCCTGTCCCTGATGTAGCCACCTCTCCAAGGGCACGAGGGGAAGGCTGACATTCAATGGGGCTTTGTTGAATGCTGACGAGGTGCTTGGCTTGGCTTAGCAGGAGGTGGGAGCTCTCAGGCTACCAGCAACTCAGGCAAAGCATTTTTCGTGCGTTGGGGACAGAGCTGGAGCAGCTGGATGTGAGTGAGGGTGAAGCAGGTGCCTGGAGGTAGGGGTGTGTGCACCCCCCTTCCTTTGCTGAGCTTGCTGCTCTATCCAGAAGACCTTTGCTGGAGAAGTCAGCTGGTTGGTTCCTGGTTGAACAGGCCTAGATGCTCGCACGGGATGGACACAGCGTTTGGTTGAGCAGGACACATTCCATCACTGTGACCAAGGCATGGAGAACTGCCCAGCATCCTTGTGTAGAGATGAGGAGATCCATTGGGCCGGCGGAGCTCCAGCGCACGTCCCCTGGTGAGATGGACTGCACATCCTCGTGGTTTTGGGAGATGTGTCTGTCCTGTTGGCTTGCCAGATGTCCTGGGGTTGATGTTGTCTGCGTTGCTGCTCTTTTGATGTGTTCTTGGGTGAGACCCGTGGCCAAAATAACTCCATCTTGGCTCTGCAGGGTGCTATAGGGTTTGAGTGAGGATGTTTCTTCCCTGAGACTGGAAAAAGCTTCAGTGGCCAACAGGGGAGGACAGGACTGCCGGGTGAGTCCATGCTGGACTGTATGTGGTGTGTAGCTGTGATCTAAGGAGGTCCTTGGGAAGGTTTTGATCTCCTGCTTTGATCCTCTAAATGAGTGAGGGCACTATCAGGTTGGATATCAGGAAGAATTTCTTCTCAGAAGGAGTGGTGATGCAGTGGCACAGAGAAGTGGTGGGGTCACCAACCCTGGAGGTGTTCAAGGACCATGGGGATGTGGCACTGAGGGATGTGGTCAGCAGGTATGATGGGTGTCAGTGGGTGGACTTGGTGATCTTAGTGGTCTTTTCCAACTTGAATGATTCCATGATTCTCCTGAGGAGTCCATGAGAGGCTCGTTTGTAAGAAAAGCTTATTTCTAGATGCTGTTGTATGGCTGCCCTAGAAAATGGAAGGAGATGGATGAAAAAAGCTGACATCCCCACTCCTCAGGGCAGCGAGACTGGGAGAGCAGCAGAGGAAAGCAGGCAGCTTTCTGCAAGAGCTGTCTAGCAGCAAAAACATGTGAGGTTTTTACATGCTGGTCAGGATGTGTGTGGGTGTGGAACTGATTTATTTGATACTCCAGGAGCAGAGTTTGCCTGGAGATCCCAAGGTGGGAGGATGAGAAGAAATCTCTGCTCCCGGCAGCTGACCTGCTGCAAGGTTTGGACTGGCAGTGCTCTTTTTAACTCAGACCTGCAGTCCTGGAGCCTCCAGGCAGGTCACAGCACTTTTTGGTCAGTCCAGAAAATTTTAGCAGCAGTTTGAGTGATTTATATCAAGCATCTCAGAGTGTTTATGTTGGCGGTGTGTAGTTTATCTACGGCTTGAAATATTTGTTGATACCTCTTACAGCTGGAGTTTAATAACAACAGAGCACTGCTGATAGACCTGCAGTCACTTGGGAAAGAGCTGATTTAGGGAGTGGAGTGAGAGCCCCATTGGTGGAGGTGGAAAAGGGGACTTCACCCACTGTTCCCAGTGAAGCTGTGACACCAATGACAGCTGTGTCCTGTGCCCAAAGAGACCAGACCGCAGTGCCCAGGGCACTGCCTGCCTGCAGCCCCTGACCTAACAGGACAAGATGGTCAGCAAAAAGGCACTGGTTTGGGGAACCTCCAAAAATAATTGCTCAAAAGTGCTGTTATATAAAGGAAGCCAGCTCATCTGTACACTCATGCAGGGGAGCACCTTCTGCTGGTATAAATACAAATCACTTCCATCCCCCTTACCTTCTCACTTTGTGAAGTTGCTGGGATCTCAGCGGCATAACTCAGGTTTTACTAAAATGAGAGAATTTAGGGAGATCCCATCAGCATCTGTGGGGTTTGGAGGAATCAAAGCTCACAAACATCCCACAGAAAGCATCTTGCTGCAGTCTTCTGCTAAAGGCAGGGTGACCCCTCTCCTGTTGGACCTAGCTGAGCTCCAAAGGGTGACTCAGCACCTAAATGGAGGCAATGAAATCCCACCCAAGCACCCTAAAGGACACTTTAGGATCCCACCTAAAATGTCCTGAAGCATCTCATCTTGGAGGACACAACGGAGTGTGGTCAGGGACTGGGGCAGGTGTTCTGCTGGAAGAAATTTCCCCCTCCTGCTTTCACATCAATCCTTTTTGGGGAGAAGCTACTGTGCTGCACGTGGCCCTGCCTCTGCACCACTTGCCCCTACAGCCCTTTTCCTAGAAGCCTCTGCAGAGCCTCCCCATCTGGGGAAAAGGGCACTTTGTCCCCAGCCAATTGATTAGGAAAGATCCCGACGTGCTTTACACCATTGTGTCCCAACAGAAAGGGAGGGAGAGAAATCCACAGGACTGGAGGCACAGCTCTGTGCCTCTGATACTAGAGAGCTGAGTAAATTTGGTGGAGACCGGCTCACTGGAGCAGTAAAACTTTGGTATGTGTGAAACCTCTATTAACCTGTGGCCCCTGTTAATGTGCGGAGGCAGAACCGAGCCATAGAGCAGGAGGGCCCATCCTGCTGATATTCCTTGTAAAGGGAAGCTTCCAACAGAGAGGCCAACACAAATATTTGTAGCACGGACAGGGGCTGCCTGATGCAGGAATGCTCCTGTGCCTGGACGGGAGGTGACATCATCCAGATTCCTTCACTGAGGAATGCAGGGTTTGCCTCTTCCCTTGCCAGTAATTGCTTCTTAAAAACAGACCTGCCCAGGGATGTACATCTGACCCTGCTCTGCCTATTGCATAGTCTAATGTCCTCCTGTTCTTTTGTGGAATTTGCAGGGATAGGAATGAAAAGTGTTGGAATTGGTAGTTCACTAAATTATAGGCAAAAGCTCCTAAAAAGCCATAAGCAGGGAATTATCAGAAATCTGGGGAGGGACTGGAGCAGATGGGGAGAGTGGACCTTGTCTTGGAGCTGGCTGGGATGGATGGAGCCAGTGATGGGCTGGGGATGTGTGTGATAGGATAAAGGGGAATGGTTTTAAACTAAGACAGGGGAGGTTTAGATTGGATATTAGGAGGAAAGTTTTCACTCAGAGGGCAGTGAGGCACTGGCACAGGTTGCCCAAGGAGGCTGTGGATGCCCCATCCCTGAAGGCACTCAAGGCCAGGCTGGATGTGGCTGTGGGCAGCCTGGGCTGCTGGTTGGTGACCTGCACATAGCAGGGGGTTGGAACTGGATGAGCACTGTGGTCCCTTGCAACCCAGGCTTTGCAACCTAGCATTCTATAAGAGCTGCAAGAGGGGGTGATTTGCATTGCTCCTTGATGACCGTTGGTCCTAGAACCCCCATTTCCTGATTCTGTGAAGCCCAGCAATCAGCTCACAACTGCAGGATTACTGTGTCACAACTGCACTGGATATGCTGACACGCAGAGTGTTCTGGCTAACCACCCTACACCCCCCTGATAGACTGATAGGACTACCCCAAAGCAAAGCCTAATTCCTCCTCCACACAACCCTTGACTTCTCCGTTGGGTTGAGCATTGTGGCAACGTCCCATCCCTGAGCTCACACCCCTCCACCTCTGCCTCTGCGTTGGCTTCAGCTCACACCACTGGAAAGTTGTCACGGTCACTGATGTCCGCATGTCATCAACACTTCCACCAGCCCCTGCTACAGCAGAGGGGTCAGTTCCTGTGGGATGAAGGCCGTTGTCGTCATTTCAATAGCTGGAACTAGGTGTAGCTGAGCTGTGCCCCCATTATGGATCCAAGGAAGGGATTTAGTGGTTGGAAAGACACAAAGCTATTTGCTCCCAGTGCTTAAAAGAGGATGGCTGGCAGGAAATGAAAGCACCCTTCTCCAAGGCTGGAGTGGTTTTACTCCTGCACTGGTTCTTTAATTTTCCGTCAGGTTTTGGAAATTCTTGGCCGTTACAACTGGACAATTAAATCCAGAGCAGAAAAGAAGGGCTCCAGCCAAAGAAATAAAACACTTAGTCAGCCAGTTTTTTGAAAGGGGGATGGAATGAGGATGCTCGAATGGAACGCAGCAGAGCAAGGGCTGCAGCCCTGAGGATGCTGAGAGGTGGCTTCAGGTGTGCATGGAGAGGACCTGCTGGATTTTGGTTATTGCTGGAGCTAGATTAAATCAGAAGGGCCAGAAGTAAAGGGGATTATGGTCTGGGGTGAAGTGATGACATTTTGGGAAGGGTGTAGGCAGGAGACACCCATCCAAGAGGGAGGCAGTGGTACAGCTGCTTTGTGTCAGGACCCACATGAGACAGAACTGCAGTAGAAGAATAGCAAAACGGTCACCCAGGAGATGGTACAAAGGCAGCTGAGCAGCACTGATGTTGGCTCTAGAGGGCTGAGGTGAAGGCTCCCAGGCTTCAAAAGCAATAGGGACCCAAAACCCATCCAGGAATAAAGGCTGAGGTGGATGAAAATCTGCATTCAGTGCAAGTCTCTGGGTACATCACAGCTCAGTGAGCTGGATGCTGCTCCTCCAGCCCCGTGCAGCAGCACCCATGGCCTGAAGGTCTCTGCCTTGTCCATCTGTGTGCAGATTGACCCATTGTAAAGCAAGGCTGCCGAGCACGGTTTGTGTTTTTGGTTTGTGTGTCTGAAGTAAGGGGCAGGGACTTCTGTAGTCACTCCTCAGGCTTCCTCGGAAACACAGATGGTGTTGTGGTTTCTTTATTATTCCTGTCTGGAGGCTAAAGGGAGGATGCCTTGCAGAGAATCATAGAGTCATTAAGGTTGGAAAAGACCGCTAAGATCATCTAATCCAGCCGTCACATGGAAGGGAGGGGAAGGGAAGGGCCAGATGTGGAAGGAGTGAATTTTCAAGAAGGTTCTCCTACAACTTCATCTTCTTTCCTCAGTTTCTGCTTGTGGCCAGGTCACTGCTTGCAGCTATTTGCTCCAGAAAGTCTCCAGAGGGGTTCAGGAGTACCGAAATGCAGTTTGCCAGGTGCCCAGCTAGTGACCAGTGCAGGAGACCAACCTGCTGTAAACAGTGTCTCAGTTCTGCCTGTAGGGTAACTGATACCTTGACTTGGCATTTCTAAGAGCTGTTTATCAGATGGTGAAGGAGGATGAGGGATTTTTCTTTTGCTCCTCTTTCCTTTGCATTTTACATGCTGTTTAGCTCTTTAAACATATCAGTGTTGACTGGAACAGTGTATAAGGAGGTTGTGGATGCTCCATCCCTGCAGGCATTCAAGGCCAGGCTGGATGTGGCTCTGGGCAGCCTGGTCTGCTGGTTGGTGACCCTGCACATAGCAGGGGGTTGGAACTGGATGTGTATTGTGGACCTTTGCAACCCAGGCCATTCTAGGATTCTATGAAATGCAAGCAGAAAACTGGGAGACCAGTTGATGAATGTCAGGATGGGCTTCTAGCATTACTGAGGGTTAAACTGTGCCTGTAGCATCCTCTGTGTCCCATCTCAACCTGGCAGAGGGGAAAGCTTGCATCACACATCTCTGCTTGGGAGCCAGACAAGTGCCTGGTACAGGGATGTGTGACCCCTGTGCAGCCCCTGTGATGCTGGCAGTACCAGTGGGCTTGTTGCTGCTCAGTGCTCCACCAAAACTCACACCCGTGCACCTGGTGATCTCTTGGAAACATTTCTACCTTCGTGAGTATTCTGTTCTATCAGCAAAGAGATAAAAAAAGCTTCATCTTGCTTTCCACTTGCTCAGCTTGCTGGTCAGCCCCAAGCATTGCTGGTTCAGCCCTGCAGCCTCTGTGCAGAGGCTTCCCTGTGTCAAAGGTGAGGAAGGGCTGTCCTCCTCCTCCCATATCTCCCCCTCTTCCCCTTCCGCCTCGACATGCTCATTCATGAAAAAACATCTGCTGGATGGATGAAGAGACAGAAATTAACACTGGCACGTTTTTCCCACTCGTTGGCCAAGGGAGGTTGTAGGCTCAGAGTGTTTTAATCTTTGTTTTCACAGCTGGATTCAATATTGCCCTTTCTTCTCTCCAGTGTTTCATTGCTGCTCATTCCCCCGAGCAACCTGCTGCAGAGCAAAGTGTGCACTCACATTGAAGGACAACCCACAGTCAGCTTCCATGGGGCTGCCTGCACCTCAGGACTAATGACCCTCACAGCCCCGTCTGCTCATTAGGGATTGTGCTGAGATTTATACTCTCCTACTGAGGGTCCAGAAGGGCAATGCTGCAGTGACGAAGGTGCCATCCCACGAGGATCCTCTGAGAGCATCTGGCTGCAGCTCAGCTCTCCCAGCTCCTTTCCACCTGACTCCACGTGGGGTGAAGAGGTCCCAGCAGCAGGGACCAGCTTGGTCCGTCCTTTGGTAGGGGCAAATGTGTGGGGTCTGCCTTAGCCCTGTGCACGTGGCCATAGCAAACCCTCAACCTATGGTGCCAACCTAGACATCATGGGTTGAGGTGCTGCAGGGTTTGGGTATAGGGTGGAGGGTGTACAGGATGGGATGTAGTCTGTGGTGGAGATGGTGGAGGGTTTTGAGACACTCATGTAGGGTTTGGTGATGGTGATGTAGGGTTTTATGATGCTTGTGTAGGGTTTACTAGTGCTTGTGTAGGGTTTGGTGGAGTTGATACACAGTTTGGTGGAGGTGGTGTAGGGCTTGGTGGTGGTGTAGGTGAAGCTTGGTGCTCCTGTAAGATCTGATGGTACTGGTGCTCCTGGCAGTGTTTTGGATCCCTGGATGCCCAGCACAGCACACAGGCAGCTGTGTGCTCATGCACATTGCAGTGGCTGGGGTGGGGAAGGTGCCATCAGCTCCCCATTGGGTGCCCAAGGGCTCGGACCTCAGGCTCTGAAGTTCTTAATGTCGAAGCTTCAGGCACCAGCATGGCCTGATGCCAGATGGGACTGGGCTCCATTCCCACTTGAACACCAGCCTGAAGGCATCTCTCCACCTCACCATATATCTCCAGGCAGAGACAGCCATCCAACACCATCCCACCCATCCTGCGAGCTTTGGGGACGAAAAGACACGTGTCCCGCCTTCTTGGCATGGGGATCCAGCTGTGAGGCTCAGTGCAGAAAGCCTCACACAGGGTGGGGGCCCACCTATATAAACAAGGCCAGGAAGGCTCCCAGCCATTCCCACTCCGTGCTCCCCTTTGGATCTGACCAGCCATCCTCCGCCGATGCTCCCACCCCCAGGTCTGCTGGGGAAGGTATTGTACCGCTCCTCCGGGCATCTCTGTCTGATATTTCTCTTTTCTGCATGTAGATACAACTGCTTAAATATCTCTGTAATTACCTAAGTGTCCATTTAAATATTTACTGGTGATACTGGTGCAACAGTAAATCTTGGTTGGGTGAGTAGAAAACTGCACCATTCGTGTCGGTACCCAGATCAAAAGGTAGGAAATCTCTCATAGTAGTATCGTTTCCTTTTTACTTTGCTTTCAGTTTTCTCTGTTATCTAAGAACACACATCCAACCTGTTTATTTCCACACTTATCGTGTTTTAGGCTCACACTCTCTTCCCTTTCAGCTGTGTTTAAATCTTATTAGTACTGGAAAATGGGTCATAAGGTTGCATCCAGGTGGGTCGCATTCCCACACGGATTGGTGGGGGATATCCTCGTGCAAAATGCATGTCTTTTCTGTGTTGTAAATACTTGCACTTGGCAAACTGCAGTTATTTTTGGAGTGGTGAAGAAGCCTTTATATCTTTGTACCCAGTTCTCATTGCTGCTGCTTTCTGGCAGGGACATAGGGCTATATTGACCTAGTTAAATCCTGGTGGGAGAGCTGTCCTGAGAGCTGTCCTGAGAGCCACATGTAATATGGGACTTTGGTCACAGTGACACTTGTCCCCACCCTGTGTCTGACAGGAGAGGTATGTGGTGTGAAGGTAACACCATCATTTTTCTGACTGGGGCTGCTAAATATAATAGTCAGACTCTCAGAGTCAGCAATCTGCCATGCACAAATGAAATAATGTATTTTCAGTATCTGCAGGATGAGGTGAGGAAAGCAGGAGGAGGTGGCAAGCATGTTCTGGTTTGCTTGTGTGGTATCACAGAGGACACAACATTCTGCCCTTGCTTTGGGACTTTGTCTTTATCTCCAATCTCTAAGATGTCCATTAATGCTGAGTTGCATTTCCCAGCCTGGTTGGGTTCACCCTGCAGGACACTGCACGAACCTCTGCTCTTTGCTCCCCTTGTTCCTTCTCCTTTTTCCTGGGGCTCTTCCAGGCTCCCCTCTAACACCTGCCTCTGCCCATGGACAGGTGCTAGAAGAAAAACAGCTCTCTGGAACAGTCAAAAATAGGGCCGTTTCTGATGCCGCTTGAATTTTTCCAGAGTTCCCTCATCTTTCCCATCCACCCTGGCCTTTCTCCTCTCAGCGCATCTCTGCTCAGTGAACCACTAAAGGAGGAGCTAAGGGCGATGACGGGTGGAGGTGAACTGTTGCACGGCCACTGTTTGCCTGGGGATCCACTTCCTCTGGTTTCTTTTGATTTTTTTTGAATTTTTTTTGCAAGTTCAGGAAGGTCTCCAGGAAGTCAAGCCTGACTGGGTTCATAGGTCTGCACTGGCAGCCAGCAGAGCTGGGAATGCCGGCTGGGAGCTTTATTGCTTCCTGTTATGAGGGTTCGGGAGATGCTCTGGGTTGTTGGGAGAGACGTGGTCCAGCACCAGCGCCAGGTTTGGCCCCAGCACATGGGGTGGGGTTGGAAATGTGCTTTTTTTTTTTTTCCTCTTTGCTTCCCTGGCTGCTTCAGGAAAGGGAAGCAAATAAAGGGAATAATTGCTCGCTTTGGCCTTTGCAGAGACCTCTGGCTGTTGAAGCAGATCTCTGCCTTGGGTCTGCTTGCTTTGGAGCAAGAACAGACAGAGAGAAGAATGCTATAAAGGGCTGTGTCCCCATCACGGTTCTTTTCTTGCCACCTCTTTGTATGTCAGCCTTGAAAAAAAAAAGGTTCCATCATAAAAAAATACGGGATTTTTTCAACATCAAAATTTATCTCAGGAATGTGTCCATTGCAGCGAAAATTTCAGCCGGGAAGGGCTGGAATAAATATCTTCTGTGCTCCTGCCCGAGCTTAAATGCTTCCTCTGGGCTTTTGTGCTTTGTGATTTAAATCTTATTGTTATTTCCCTTTATTGGATTTTTCTTGTCATTTTCAAAGAGAAGTGCTTTTACCTTTCCGCAGTTATGATTCAGTGAAATCCCAGGGAAACATTGCACTGTTTTTCAGCAGGAACATTCTTCATCCTGCTAACATCTGGCTTTTTCCTCTGATCACCAACCAAAGCAAATTTAATAGAAATTCTGTTTTCTGACTTATCTTCAATGCCAAACCGTGCTCCAAATTCAGTGGTGGTTGGGAGCGAGAATTTATTTTTGCACAGCATGTTAAAGAAATCAGCCTTCACCTTGTTTTCAGGTATCCTCTTGTCACACAGCCAGAAATCCTTATGGGCTCTTTTTCTCATTTTGGTCCTCGCAAGGAGCAGAGACCCACCACAGTGTTGTCATCCAGGTTAAAACCTTGAAGAGATTGTAGAATCATTGTGTCGTTAAGGTCCAACCATCAGCCCATCCCCACCATGCCCACTCCTAGAATCACTAAGGTTGGAAAAGATCTTTGAGATCACCATGCCCAACCATCAACCCACTGTACCTGCTCACAGAATCACTGAGGTTGGAAGAGACTCCCAAGATCACCAGGTCCTGCCATCATCCCATCACCACCTTGGCCACCAAATGGATGCAGAGAGCAGAGAGCACAGAAGAATGAACCTGATGATGATGGGGGTAACGTGCCATATCTGCAACAGGGTTGTCACCATCATTCTTCTGAAAAGTCCACACAGACTTTTGTGATGGAGCAGATTTGAACATGGGCATGATTCATCCTGCCTGTACATTTTTATTGTGAGACTGTTGAGGTTTTGGCTGCATCCTTACAGTGTGAGCCCTGATTAGTCCAACATCTTGGAGAACACCCAAAGCATCCTGGTCTAGAGTGAAATGTCCCTGCCTGTGTCAGAGATTGGAATTGGTCCCTTCCAACCCAAACCGTTCTGTGATTCTACATCAAAAATGAGCCCATAAAGCCCACTTTGTATGCGAAATAGGGTGTAAATGGCAAAGTCAGAGTTATTAATCACTAGTGCTGCTAAACAAGAGTACAAATCCACTGATTCTTGCGACTAAGGACAAGACTGTGATCTTCTTGGCCTTCTAGAGGTGGTGTTTGAGGAAACACCAATTTTAACGACCCTAGGAAGGGGACAGGTGAGAACCCACAACCTGGGCTGCATGAAAGTCAAGTGGCAGGCATGGGGCAGTCCTCCTCATCTTCCTCCCCTTCATCTTCCTCCTCCTTCTCCACACCCAGCAGTGCCCGCCCAGGACCAGCAGAAGACAATGCAGATAATGGCAGGAGGAAGGGAAGCAGAGCGCAGGAGGAAGCGCTGACACGGAGGCTGCCCTTCCCTGAAGCACATGTTTACATCTGACAAAGATCTCTGCTGAACGCTGTTTCTGGAACAGCTCTGCTGGAGGCGTGGGGCTGCAAAGAGCAGTGCAACAAACCAGAAGCACTAATGAAATCAAAACCTGTCTCTTTTTCCCTTTTTTCTTTCTTTCTTTTCTTCTTCTTTTTTTTTTTTTATTTATTTTCCCCATTTAGCTCTTATGTTTTGAAGTGTCACTTCTGCTTACAAAGCCAAGAGCTGAGCCTGTCTTTCTGTGGCTCTCACCATCACTTACTGTGAGCCGTGGGCTCCAGATTCCTTTTTCTCTCTAGATTCTGTAAAATAAGTCTCCAAACTTATGTGATGCTGCTTCATGGGTCTTCTTTTTTAATAAGCAAGCTTGTTATTTGAATGCATTTCTTCACTTTGTGTAGTTTTGAAACAAATCAAATGAAAATCCAGAAGGTGAAAATTAGAGGAGAAACTGAACTCAGTGTAATGCATTACAGAGCTGTGTTGGTCTGGGGCCAGACTGGATACTCATCACATAGCAGGAAGATGTAACACCAGATAGAACTGTAATTAATGACTGCAGTTATTCATTTCAATGGGACGTCAAGAGAAACACGTCAGGAATACCACTGGTGTCAGCTTGGTGAGGTGACCCCCAGCAGCCAGAAGTGTCCAGGCTTTTGTCACATCCATCCCCCTGTCCCTTTGTTTCCTGTTCTCAATGCCAAGCTCTAAGTGAAGCCCAGGGCACTGGATGCTGCACAGGGAGTGAAAAGGTTCCTACTGCTCTTTTAGCCCATAACATTTATTTATGGCTACAAAATCTCTGTTTGCTCTCCAGTGTCTGCCTTGGAAGGAAGAAAACACAGGCTGTGTATAAGTGTGCATACCCCTGCTGTTCTGTTATTACCCTGGATACACGCAGCCAAGGTTTTGGCCCTTGCATAACCTGCTCAAATGGTAAAAAACCAATGAAAGCAGGCAGGAGGAAATGCTCAGCCTTCCCCAGGCGATGGGTTGGGTTGGTATGATGGGAACGACACAGTCCCCAGAGCCTGGAGCAAGAGCAGATGATGTCCAACTTGTTTGCAGCGTGGATGCTCCAAGAAGACGTCCACCAGAAGAGATTACTGTGTGTATAAATAACCTTGCAAAGAGTCTGGAGAGGCTGTGTGACCCATGGGACTGGAACTGTGCTGAACTGCCTTTTATCTCAAAGCCACTGCCTGTACTCCCGCAGAGTCTGGAAGTTGCTCTCAGCTGGTTATTTTTAAATAACTAATAATACTGCTCCACAGCTCCATCCTGCACCAGCTGGAGCTGCTGGAGGTCTCACCCCAGCCTGTGGTGGGAAGGAGATGCTGGCGGCCATCCCTCAGGTCTGGTGGGTCTCACGGTCCTGTAAAGGCAGGTGTGAAATGTGTTGGGAGTGGGATGGGAGAATGGAGGTGACAGCCAGGTGACACACTGTGCTGTCCCCAGATGTGAAGGATCATGCAGGGGTGAGTATTTTATCCTTCTTGGTCTGGTCTCGATGGGAGATATCCAGGAATTTTGGGAGGAGATCCAGCTCCATATCCCTCCAGCTCCTTTGGCAGTGCAAGCTTTGTGAGTGTGCTGAGCACTGAAGCATGCAGGCAGGGTCGTTTTGCCCAAAAGGGTTCTAGATGCCTCGTCCCTGGAGGCATTCAAAGCCACGCTGGATTGTAGCTCTGGGCAGCCTGGTCTGGTGGCTGGTGATCCTTCCTATGCAGAGGGGTTGAAACTAGATGATCTTTGAGGTCCTTTTCAACCCAGGCCATGACTATTGAATCTCTTTAGAAGCTTATTTCCCCAGATCCCTCCCCAGACCTGTTCTTCTGAGTGTGACAGCCATCCCTCAAGGGTATGTTCACCTCTACTTCTGACTTCCCTGAATATGAGGCTTTTTCCACCTACCTATCAGAGGTAGCTACTTCTGAACAACGAATTAGCTTATCATTGTACAAGGGTAATTAGTTTATAACTTAAAGTTACCACAATACACCTGGATCTGCGGACACAGTGGTTTGGCTGAAGTGCTCTGCCAACATGAAGAGGTGCAGAGGATGCTTAGTGGGCATAGTGCTGATGGGTTGATGGTTGGACTCAATGATCTTTTAGGTCTTCATGATTCTGTGCTGCTGCTGCTTGCCTGAGATGCTCCAGTGAGCAGGAATTGCCACCCCACATCCCACTGGGCTCTTTGGAATATCCAGCTTAGTCAGAACCCTCTTGGGATGAAAGTTCCTGATAAATCATATGTCCCCTTTGATCAAAATGTGCATCCTCCCATGTTTTTACCCCTCAAAGGCTGGGTCTGATCCTTTCTGCTGTTTCTCTCTCCTGGGGAGGTTTTCTGCCTCAGCTCCCCACTTTGACCCCGCAGCTACCTGGAGCCCTGACCCCACTGGTGACAATAAGGTTCCTCGTGGATGGAGCAGGGATGAGAGATGCCCCCAGGGACAAGGGCTCTTCTCCACTTGCCTTAGGCTTCACGCACATTCCCACACTTATTAATTCTTTTTCCTCCCACAAAGAGACCGAAAAGCCCTAAAATGTACTCAAAAACTCTTTTCCAGCTGTCCCTACCCTTGAACAGGGGAAGCAGCAAGGCAGGACTTTCAGATCACTTCTCACTATAGAGCCTTGCCTCTTTTTCTTCCCCAGCTCTCTACCCAAGGAGCTTTTGCCAAAATGCGTTTTCCACATGTTCCCTATTAGTCATGCTCTCTGTCTTACAAATCTGTTACCAGCACCGCGAGCCGATGCTATTAATTTATTTCCAGTCCGCTCGAGAGCTCGGCAGCAAAATTCCAGGCACCGTTCCTAAAACCAGACCCGGCGGTTTGTTTGGATTTAAAAACCGATGCCTCCTTCCTGCCCGGTATATATAGCACCTTCTCCCAAAGCTTGGGGACACCCGGCGAGGAGAGGGGCTGGGTGGGAGCTGGGCTGCCCCAGAGGCGGGGTCTGCAGAGCCTTAAATCCTGCCCCAGAGCTCGGCGTCCCAGCGGAGCATGGCGTGAGCACGGCGGGACTTTATCTAGGGCAAGGCGCAGGAATGCTGGTGGAGGAGGGCAAGCAGCACCATGTCTCCGTGAGTACATTTTCCATTGTTTTGCCTTTGGTTTGAACAACTGGGTGGGAAGCGAGTAGAAAGGAAGGACGTCAAGCTAGCTGGATCTATATACTTTTTTCCTCTTTTTCTTTTTTTCTTCTCGTTCTGCTTCTTTTAGACTCAAGTTTTAAAGTTTTTCCCAGTTCCAACAGCTGCATCTGCAATTGCACAGAGGGGATTTTGGTGGTGAGAAAGTGGGACCAAGAGCTAATTGCTGGCTCCGTGGGATTTCCACTATTTTAAGGCTGAGCCGAAGGCACTCGAATCGCCGCTTGTCGCATTGAGAGATCCCAGCTTCTATTTGTAGCTGTCTGGAAGTGAAAGGTGTGCCCGGTGCCAGTCAGCCTGATGTGTGCAGCTGGAATGAATGGGTTCCAAGCTGCAGGGACGCTGTGTCCCCCCTGGGACTCTCTGCACGTAATTGAGCCACACAAACCCCCCTCACCCCATCCATTCCGTGCTGCAGCCCCACACATTCCTTGCCCCAGTGGGCTGATCATGGGAGGATTCTTCCCTTGTCTCCTTCAGCTGCAGTTGTGTGGCTGGGTACGGGGGAGCACAACGCGGTCATTGAGGTGCAGTCATGCCCAGAGGCACAGCAGGGTCCCAGCAGAGCAGGAGCAGCTGGGGGCTGTTTCCTGCAGATGTTGCTGCCTGTCCAGATGTGCACAGCAGGCTGAGCACAGGCTGTGGCTGGTAGTTGGTATTCACAGACCGTGTTTTCCAAGCAGTGGCCTTCTGGTTGTTCTGTTAGTTTGTGATTTTTCTCCCTGATGCTGGGGGATTGTGAAGGGTTTAAGCCAATGTTGCCAGGTGCTCCAGTCTGAAATGTGCTTCCTGGAGGAATCAGTGTGAGCTTTGCTAACAAACGTTAGGTCAGAACTTGAATGTTTGCTCCAAAATCCATCATTGCCTTTGTCAAGTCCTCAGTGCCCCAGCAAAACTGCTACTGGGAGGTAACTGACCTGTGGGAACTTGTGTCATGGAATCACAGAATCACAGAATTTGGGTTGGAAAGGACCTTAAAGCCCATCGAGTTTCAGCCCCTGCCATGGGCAAGAACACCTCTCACCAGGCCAGGTTGCCCAAAACCCCATCCCACCTTGCCTTGAGTGCCTCCAGAGGGACATCCACAGCTCCTCTGGGCAGCACTGCCAGTGCCTCACCACCCTCATTGTGAAGGACTTTTTCCTGCTAACCAACCTAAACTTACCAGCTTTAGTTTCAAGCCATTATCTCCTGTCCTGTCACTACGCTCCCTGACAAAGAATAAGCTTAATGTGGAGCTTGCAGCTGATGGGGGATGCTGATGGGTGGCACAGAGACCACCAGGCCGGGTCGACTACCCAAGCCCCAGCCCTGCCCTGGCTGCACAGATGCTTCAGGGATGGATGTGTCATGTCCCACAATGGGCAATCAGCACCCCAGTGCCTTCTCTTGCCACCCCTACCTGATGAGTCTTGGCCAAGGGCCAGTGTGAATCCTGCAAGTTGGGTAATGCTCCATTCTGCTCATACTGAATAGGCACACAAAGCAAAGGAAGGATTGGGATGCTTTGAAGAGGGACTTACTGAGTCTGAAAGAAGCCAAAGGCATTCACAAGGGGTGATGTCCCATCCCTGAATAAATAGTCATAGAATCGCGGAGTCGTTTGAGTTGGAAGAGATCCTTAAAGGCCATCTGGTCCAGCTCCCCTGCACTGAACTGGGAAACCCACAGCTCCACCAGGCGCTCAGAGCCCCGTCCCCTGACCCTGGGTGTCTCCAGTGATGGGTCACCCACCACCTCTGTGTGCAATCTGTGCCAATGCTTCATCACCCTTACTGTAAAAAATCTTTATCCTTATATTCAGTATAAAATTAAATAATGCAATGCTAAACCAAATTTCTCCAATAAATAAAGAATAGTGCTGTGGGGATCACTTTACACATTATTCTGTGGTTGAACCACTGTGTCTGCAGCGGTATTTCTTTACTGACTGTTGGGTCCAAGGCATCATTTCTGAGGCAGGAGATGGGGATTCTGGTTCCTGTAGCATGGACAACTTCAGCAGGTAACTTGAGGGGAGAGAGGAGACCTTCTCACCTCTCCTCCCAGCTGGGGCATGCTGCTTCCTTACTCCTCGCCTCAGTTTCCCCAGCTGCAGGACAGGAACATTCCTCAGCACCATCTGCAGAGTGCTCCCACAGTCCCCCTCTGGTGTGTGAAGACTCGGAAGTTTGGGTTCGCAGAGGATTTGTTTGATCTAGAAATAGCAGGGTTAGAAAATTCCATCTGCTGGCTCTCGGGAGCCCTCGACAGTGGAAGAATTTTGCTGCATCTTGAGCCTTGGGCCGCATCGTTACCTCCCAGGGCAGCAGCAAGGCGAGCACTGAGCAAACCAGAGCTGCTTGGCGCCCATCCTAAGAAGCAGCAGGAACAAAATAACATTCCAGGAAAGCAAAATGTGGAGAACAGAGCAAATCATGTTGCATTTCTTGCTCCTTTGCTCTTGGTTGTTCACACTCCAGGCCCAATCCATGGGGTCAAAGCCTCCAGTGCAAACCTTGGGGTGTGATTTGGTGTCTCCATGTAAAAGTGCTGCAAAGCTGAGCTAGGACCAGTCTTGTGTCTCGTGGCATGATTCGTCCTCCTTGACTTTTACCTCTGTAAATGAAAGGGCTGTGGGGCAGCACAGGGATTTGGGTAGGTTTGCTGTAAGTTGGGCTTTCAATGAAGGTTACGAGCCTGGTGCAGAGCAGGAATGCAGGTTTAAAGAAAGGATGAGCCCATTCTCTGCTGCTCAAGGGTGAGGGGCCGTCGTCCCCCCAGCATGATGCTCTTTGTGTCTGGGAGCTTTCCCCATTGCTCTCACCCCTAGGTGTCTGCCAGCCCAGCCATACTATTACCACCTGTCTTTAATGATGCCTGGAGGGCTGAGGTGCCCCAATGATGCCAGGGAGCTCAGGCTGAGACCTCACTGCAAGGCAAGCTGAGCACAAAATGGTTCCTCTTCCTCTCCAGCTGTCCAGGTCTTCTAATAAATGCATGGTTTTCTCTGAAAGCTTTTGAAGGTTTATTTATAAAAGAGTCTGCATTTGATTTAAGCATTTGTTTTTCAAGAGGGACTTAAAAGGGACATCAGCCTGTAAATATAAATATTCCCATTCTTTTTTTGATTCTTTGCATTTTTCTAGGTTCACTAATGAAAGACATTTCAGCATCCCCTGCTCCCGCATTCACCCGGATGCCTGAGCCCATGGCATGTGAGCAGCTATCACAAGTTGAGCACCTTTCTGTGTGCCTAAGTGGCTTCCATGTTGTGTTGTATTCATTATTAGTTACCCAAGAACTTCCCATCTTGAAGCAGGCAACAAAATGTGTTGGGATGTTAACTTACAGCTGTGTGTTTGTTTTTTTTTCCCCCTTCTTCCTGCAGGTTATAACTGAGTAGCCCTTATGACCAACATGAGCTGGAGCTTTCTCACCCGCCTGCTAGAAGAGATCCACAACCATTCCACCTTCGTGGGGAAGGTCTGGCTCACCGTGCTCATCGTCTTCCGCATCGTCCTGACGGCGGTCGGTGGAGAATCCATCTACTCTGATGAGCAAAGCAAGTTCACTTGCAACACCAAGCAGCCCGGCTGCGACAACGTCTGTTACGATGCCTTCGCCCCGCTGTCACACGTTAGGTTTTGGGTCTTCCAGATCATCATGATATCCACACCTTCAGTCATGTACCTGGGCTACGCCATCCACCGGATCGCCCGGTCAGCGGAGGAGGAGAAGAAGTTCAAGGGCTTCAAGAAGAAGAAGCAGTTTGCTTTGAACTGGCAGGCGGTGCGCAACATGGAGGACGCGATGGAGGCGGATGAAGAGGAGCCCATGATCTCCGACGACGCAGCAGAAAATGAGAAAGCCAAAGCCAAGCCCAAGAGCAAAGAGCAGCAAAAGCATGATGGGAGGAGGCGAATCCAGCAGGAAGGACTGATGAAAATCTACGTCTTCCAGCTGCTTACCAGAGCTTCGTTTGAAGTTTGTTTTTTGATAGGGCAGTATTTGCTCTATGGTTTTGAGGTAGAAGCTTATTTTGTATGCAACAGACTGCCTTGTCCTCACACGGTGGACTGCTTTGTGTCCCGGCCAACAGAGAAGACAATCTTTCTGCTGGTGATGTACGTGGTGAGCTGCCTGTGCTTGCTGCTGAACATGTGTGAGATGTTCCATCTGGGCTTCGGGACCATCCGAGATGCCATCCGCAACCGGAAAATCAACACCTTCAGGCAGCCCCCCTACAACTACGCCTACCCTAAGAACATCTCCTGCCCCCCTGAGTACAACCTGGTGGTGAAATCAGAGAAGTCCACCAAGATCCCCAACAGTCTGATGGCTCACGAGCAGAACTTGGCTAACGTTGCGCAGGAGCAGCAGTGCACCAGCCCGGATGAGAACATCCCAGCGGACTTGTCCACCCTCCACAAACACCTGCGAGTGGCCCAGGAGCAGCTGGACATAGCATTTCAGAGCTATGGCAGCAGCCAGGGCAACGCGCAGCCCTCCCGGACCAGCAGCCCTGCCTCGGGTGGCACGGTGGTAGAGCAAAATAGGGCCAACACCGCCCAGGAGAAGCAAAGCGCTAAGCCCAAGGCGTCCTTGGAGAAAGGCAGCTCCAGCAGTAAGGATGGAAAGACGTCTGTGTGGATATAGCTTGTCTGGCAGCAGAGAGGGCAGCGTAAGTGGGGTTTTATTTTAGGTTCTGGTTTTCAGTATGTCTTGAGTTTATTTCACAGGGCACAGACACATTTTTTCTGTGGAAGTCAAGAGAGAAAAGGAATTTCAGACCAATTTAGTACTGTCTTCCGGTGCATTAACAAAAGACATTTCCTTCCTCTTTCCAACACGTTCTCCAGCCGGGAACCTCCAGTGAGTGACAGCGACCGCTGCATCCCGCTGAGGCTGGACAGCCTGCTGTGATGGAAGCAGAGAGCAGCTCCCACACACAGTGCTGCAGTCAGACGGCCTTTAATTACTAAATATCCTTAATAAAAATTAATTTCCGATCCCTTGATTAGAAAGGAAAGTGACTGATATGTCGATGAACTCTCACGGCACGCTCCCAGCTAACGTCTCGCCGGAATTTTTCAGTGCACAGCAGGCAGCACTGGAAGTGAAGGCAGCAGAGGTGCATGCATAGCACAGCACTGATGGTCTTCATCTTTTATTCTGCGCTGAAACAAAAAGCAAACACGGCCAAGCACTCCGCAGTGTGAGTTGGCAGTGACATTGCTGCTCATACTGGTGCCTGCGTAGCGCTTGCTACAGATGGGAATCACTGCAGTTACAGTGTTTTTAACAAACTGCTGCTTCACATCATCAGAAAGTGCCTTTTTGCAACCAGGAAAACAAAGTCATAAAGGGTTTCAACTTCTTCATGTGCTAAATTTGAGTAAAGATGGGAAGATCAGCGTTGGCAGATTTGTTTTTCTGTTTAATCAAACTGTTATACATAGTGGCAGACAGCAGACCTATGCATAGCGCGTATACGATGCGTGTGTGTGTACATGTCAGTATATATATGGACACATGAACACGTGTGTGTGAATATAGATACATAGATATATATATATAAATGTGATATCAACCCTCTGGTAATTTTACAGCCTTCCACTTTCCCTGGGAAAACCTGTTGGATCCAGAAGGAGTGTCAGTGGGAAACGGGCAGGTTTCCATACCCTTGCTAGGGGGCTCAGCAGAAGACCTGGTGGACAGGACCCAGGGCAGCAGCAAGAAGTTTGCCCCTGGTTTATGGAGAGACTTTGTTGGCTTTGCTTGGTTCTAAGGCAGTCTCCTTGCAGTTGCAGGACCTCCAAGGCTCCTGCTGGTGCTGGATGTGCTTTGGTGGGTGGTTTCATCCTGGAGCTGAGGCGTTCTTGAGATGCCTGTGGCAATTCACCACCATGGAGGCAAAGTAGGCAGAGCCTTCCAGATCAAACTTTACAAGGAAGAATTAAATCCTTACAGAACACAGCATCATTCCTGTGCTGAGCTGCTCCCTTACAGCCATGCCAGCACACAAGCCCTCATGCCACAATTCCTTCCATATTACTTCTTAATGGGCTCTTACTCATGACCCTGAGATCAGTCTCTGGAAGCCTTGAGGGCATCTGCTCTCCCCAGCCAGCATGAAAGCTGTGCAATGCCCCTGGAGAACAGTGCTGGTAGCAAATAGTAGGTTTTAAAAGGTGCAAAGAAATGTTCTATGAGGTATCCAGCTGCAAATATTCGGTATGGCTTTGAGTAACAGTCTGGAGACAGCTCCAGGCTTGTTCCCGATCCTGCAGGAGGCACTGCCTGGAGCTCTGCCTGCTCTTGCTGCTGGAGTTGTTCTCTTTGGATAAAGGCAACTGCATCCCACAGGAGGCTCAGCGCATCATGCAGCAGCACTGGTCTGTAGCAGCACACACCCATCGCGTGCAGGGATGCTTTGTAATGTGAATTTTCCATGAAAGGCTCAAAAAGTTCACAGCATGGTGGTAGGACAAACATATCTGCCCGTGCTGCTCCTTGTCCTAAATACGGGCACCCACCCACTCGGGCAATGCAGGGAGACTGGGTGCTGCTGGCAGTGCTGTCGTGAAGGTATAGACAGCCCAGGGCTTATTCCTCTGAAGATTTGCGGTGTTTGAAGACTGTCTTATCTCCTTTAGCTCTGCCGTAAACCAAGCAACCCTACTCTCACCAGCCTGTCATTTCCATGCCATGAATCCAGCATGCCAAGAGGGATGATCAGGCAGTCCTGCAGCAGATTTGCAGCCTCCTCCAGGCTGGTGTCACCAGCACATTTAATACGCACACACTGTTTTCCATAGTGGGAGTCAATAATTGCAGTATTGATGAGCACTAGAGCCGGGGCAGACACTTGGGTGTTCGATACCAGCTCCTCATCAGGCAGGGTAACTGCTCGCTCTGCCGTCCTCCCAGCCAGCCCTGCTCATCTGTAGGGCTTAAAAACTTCCTTGCATAAAATGCTTTGCAAATGAGGGCTGATCTCACTTTCCCATTTTTTTTTTTCCCCAAGCTTTTTGACATGGACTGAAGCAAAAGGGCACGCTGCTGGCAGGACTGCTTGATGCTAGAATCTTGTGGTGGGCTGCCAGGCTCCCACTCACTCCTCTTATACCAAGAAGGAGCCACCCCTGTTCCTCCAGCCACCAGCATGAGTCAGATAGCCCTATAAATATGGAGGTTTATTATTATAATTAGATATTTCGAATTGCTCACTTCCCCCTTTCCTCCACTGCTTGCCCTCTGGAGCTCTTAGGATGTTGTATGCTCCACTGAGTCACCTCCACCACCAAGGCACCGACGTCTCCGCAGCAGTGACCCCTTCCAGAGCAGGAAGGGAAATCCCGTCTTTACTGTGTCTGTCAGGGCAGGAAAAGGATAGGAAGGCAAAAATGCATATATGCATAACCACAATTAAAAGCCCCACCACAAACCAAACAGGCGGTTTGAGGAATTTCAAGCAGACGATGGGCAGCATCGGCCATGGAAGAAATGCCAGTAGTATAACTAATGCTTTGCTTTCTTTTCTGCAGGTTAGTCATTTAGTTCACGCTCCAGACGGGTTTAGCTCTGTAGCTGAACTAATCATAAATGTTGGTTCTCTCACTAAGCTTTGCTGGATAAAGTGCCCGCCCTTGCATTTCTGTTCTTACCATTCAGAGCCAGGAATGTCCCACGTAAAAGCCAGATTACCTTGTTGCTTGCATTGCATTCCACTGGAAAATACTTGAACTTAACTCAAGGCCATAACCAGTCTGTGCTGTTATGAAGTTTCTGGGATATTTTTTTGTTGTTGTTGTTCATTTTTTATGTACTAACTGTATTTGTACTAGAAAATTTTTGAGTATGAGGTTGAATCTCTCTAAGTATTTCTCAGTGTAAATGTTCCATCTGGACTGTAGTTAGGTTAAGCATTGGTCAAAAGAGAATGAAACATTAGCCCGAGTCTTCAACCGGCTATTCCACGTCCATTACTAATAAAACGGAATAAAACTTACATTTTGTTACAGTATGCAAAGAGTGTGATGTTTCCGTGAGAAGGAGGACGAGTGTTGATGAGAAGAAATTCTTCCCCATCTATTGTTTGCCTGCTTTGGCCATATAAGACCTCTATTTTCCCACATACAGCTATAAATCACTGCAAAATATTTTTGCCTTAAGAAGTAGTTGACCTTCTGGTTGTTTGGGATGTGTTGTCTCTCTGATGAATCACTGCCTGCAGTTCCTTCAGGCATGGAGCTGAAGCTGCCTAGGAAAGCTTGTGCTCTGAAAAGTGAAAAAAACTTTGCTGAGTCCGGGAGAAATTACGGCTGCAGCAGAGGAAACGATGGGACGCCCTTTGAGAAAACCTGCCTTGCAAGAGAATCACAAAAACACAGAATCGTTCAGGTTGGAAAAGACCTCTGAGTTCCCCAAGTCCAACAGCAACCCATCCCAACCATGCTCACTACCCGTGTCCCTCAGTGCCACATCTCCATGGTTCTTAACACCTTGGTTTTCTTAAAGACCTCAGTTCCTGCTCCTGCCATGAACGGACAGGTACATTCACTCACCACCTCTGTCCAAAGAGGTTTCTGCAAGCCTCTGGGTGCATTTCTCTCCATTCCTCTGGCAGTTGCGGTGTCTCCAGGATTCCATTGGCTCCTACCAAGAGGCAGAGAATAACGGGGCTCTGCTGGGAGTCCATGGGGAAGGTCCACAGCCAGGAGTGCCTCAGTGCTAAGAAACCAAACGAAAAAAATTGCTAATTAACAAGGTGTCCTTAATAGAGCATGTTCTGGGAAATAGGGGGAATTCATCCTTGCTGTTGGGTGCTGGGTTGATGTCAAAGTGAAGCACACTTTGGTGACTGAACTTAGCACGGTGCTGCTGTGGCACTGACCTCTGCAGCCTTCATCCCACGTGGAGTTGTCGGGAGGGTCTGGTGGGGATGAGAGAAAGGTTCTTCCCCTGGAAGAGGCTGCCCAGGACAGTGGAGCATTTAATGCACAGGGCAAGAACAACTGTAGCTCATGAGAGTTTGTGGATGACAGCTTGTGCACCCCAGAGAAAGGCAGGAGAAAGTAAGCTAAGCTGTTTCCGAGGTGTCTGAATATGCCTGCTTGGGATGCTCCCAAGGAGGTTTAGGGGGATGTCCCTCTGTTCTTGGCTCTGGTGGGGCTGCACCTCCAGTGCTGCGCTCAGTTCTGGGCCCCCCGCTATGAGAAAGACATTGGAGCACGTCCAGAGAAGGGCAGCGGAGCTGTGAAGGGTCTGCAGCACAAGACTAATGGGGAGTGGCTGAGGGAACTGGATTGTTCAGCTTGGAGAAGGCTACAACCTGAAAGCAGTTGGTAGCAAGGTGGAAGTCAGCCTCTGAACCCAGGTAACAGTGATAGTAAAAGAGAGGATGGCCTCAAGGTTTGTCAGGGGAGGTTCAGGTTAAATATTAGGAACAAATTATTCTCTGAAAGAGTAATAATGCATTGGCACAGGCTGCCCAGGGAGGTGGTGGAGGCACCATCCCTGGAGGTGTTCCAGAACCATGGAGATGTGGCACTGAAGGAGGGGTGAGGTTGGACTTGGGGATCTCAGAGGTCTTTTCCAACCTGAATGATTCTAGGTCCTCTCTGGAACAGGGCTTGGTCAGCAGCCTTGTATTTTGTCACCCGGCCACCAATGCTCCACTGAGAGCCTTAAGTGCAGAGGAACGATGGATTTTCTCCATCTGTTCCACTCTCAGACCCCAGCTGCAGTGCTGCGATGGACTCAGGGGCATGGAGAATTAAAACAAAGGCTTCCTGTTTCTTTTCCATTTTCACTATTTTTTTTTTTTTTCCTCTTGCCACTCCCACCAGCAGCCACCCCACGCCTGACGCACGGACCCTCACGGCTCCGCTATGGGGGCGTGGCCAGCCAGAAGGGGCGTGGTCAGGCAGAGGAGGGCGTGCCCCGCTCCCCAGCGCTCCTCCCTGCCGCGAGGTGGCGCCGACACACACAAGATGGCGGCAGAGGCGGCAGGAGCCGACGGGCGCCCCTGACAACCGGCCGCCATGTTGGTGAGGGCGGCGGCCGGCCTGTCCGGGCTGCGGCGGCTGTGGGGGCGCGGTGGGAGCGGGGACGGCGCCTGGCGTTGTTTCCCGCTGGGCCGGGCGCTGCTGAGCGTGCGGGGCGCCGAGGCGGCCGTTTTCCTGCAGGGGCTGCTCACCAACGACGTCACGCGGTTGGTGGCTGTGGGGGAGGGCCCCGCTGGCCCGCCGCGCGCGCTATATGCGCATGCGCTCAACGTGCAGGGCCGCTGCCTGTACGACCTCATCGTGTACAGGTGAGAGCGAGGGGAGGAGCTGGGTGAGACCATTGCTGGGCCGGGGGGCGGAGGGCAGGCAGTAATTCCACCTTACTGCCACTGGGCTGGACTTGGGATCTTAGTGTTCTTATCCAACCTTTAAGGTTCTATGAGTTGTGATACAGGGTGCTGAGTGCTGTCCCTGGCATTTGCTATATCTGTGGATTCAGATCAGGATTGAGATAATAGAGCCTGATTGAGTCGTAGAATCGTTTGAGTTGGAAGGGATCTCTAAGGGCCATCAGGTCCCAGACACCCACAGCTCCATCAGTGCTCACAGCCCCATTCCCTGACCTCCGGTGTCTGCGGGGATGGGGCACCAGTGCCTCTCTGGGCAGCCTGTGCAGCACACTTATTATAAAAAACCTTTCTTTGTATCCAGCTGAAGTCTCCCTTCTTTTATTGTACTTCCTCTGTTGGGGGTTTGGCTTTCCTGACTTTGTAGGTGTTGCTTTTTTTAGGCTTCACGAGGGTCAAGAAGAGCCACACATCCTGCTGGAGTGTGACAGCAGCGTGCTGGATGCCGTACAGAAACATCTGAAGCTGTACAAGATCCGGAGGAAAGTCAGCATCAGCCCTTGCCTGGACCTCTCATTGTGGGCTGTCATCCCTGGGGAGCAGGCCGGGGACATCAGTGGCTCCCTCGCACAATATGCAGAGCGGGCTCTGGTTTTAACTCCTGACCCCAGGGCAGAAGTCATGGGCTGGAGACTGATTGTAAAGGCCGGAGCGAATCTACCAGAAGTTATCCCTGGAAGTCGTATTGAAAACATTCAGGATTACCACAGGCACAGGTATAAGCAAGGTAAAGCCACATCCTGTTTGATACTCTGTTGTTGGATTTGGGATAAGTAAATTTATTATCAGGATCTCATGATCAAAATGCACATTCTGATATCAAGCAGTGAGCAGTGGGTTAAAAAGCCACAGGGGTGTGTGTTGGTGTGTTTAACTTTGTAATAATGCAGGAATTGTTTGATGCTTTGAGGATGCGAGTAATCCAATGCTAACAGCTCTGTCTTGTGACAGAATCAAGAACTATTCATTTGCTCAGAGAGAAACTTCAGTGGTTTGAGTCATCCTGATTATTTTGGAATGATATACCGTTTGTGTTTTCTTTGTTACTAAGGAAAGAAAATGAAACACTGCAGTGTATGTTCCTAAAAATATACTGCTGGATTTGCAGAGTTAACTCAGAGGCCAAGGCATGTGTGTTTGATTTGAAAAGGAACTCAGTCCTGAAGGCCTCTGCAGAGCTCCCATTGATCTTAAAGTGTCCATGCAGACAGGGGATTAAATTCATTAGCAGACTGAAAGAGGATGGTCCTCTGCTAATAACGGCAACCACGACCTGAGTCCATCTGGTACAGAAAAACAAGCTGTTAATGGGTCAGAGTGGGCTGCACTGTGGTGGTGTGCTGCCTGCACTCATCCTGTGTGACACTGCACAAACCTGGGTCCAGCACTGGTCACAAAAGGAGCATTCCTAGCTTTAGCAAGGACAGTTGGCCGTCTTGCTTTCATGAAAATAAGTGTGACTGACATTGAAGCCTACCCGTGGGATGCAGGCGAAAGCGATTTTTTTTTTTTTTCCATTGACATTAAATGTTGATGTCTGTGTGGGAGTCTGTATTGCTCTGGGTGCTTTGCATTTCCACCAGTATGTCTGTGAAGTGCTATAAGTTTCACAAAATTAGGTTTCAGTGCAGTTTTTCCAATTACATTTTAAAATAATCTTTGCTAACTCTGAGTGTTTATAGCTAGTGATGTGTTAACAGCTAGACTGGGGTACTGGCAAGCTCATGGCTTTGCATTGCTTCTTCTCACCTCTGGCTTTATAACACAGAGGAAGAATACTTCAGAAATCTGAAATGCCAGAGATCTTACTGTATTTCCTTTCTTTACCTAGGAATTCCTGAAGGTGTGAAAGATCTCCCTCCTGGAGTACCCCTCCCACTGGAATCCAACCTGGCCTACATGAACGGCGTCAGCTTTACCAAAGGCTGTTACATTGGGCAGGAGCTAACAGCCAGGACCCACCATATGGGTGTCATTCGCAAGCGTTTGGTGCCCGTGCAGTTTTCAGTTCCTCTTCCTCAGGAGAGCATTCCTGAGGGTGCTGAAATCTTGACTGAAACAGGAAAGGCAGCTGGCAAGTTCCGGGCTGGAGGAGATGAACTTGGCATAGCTTTGCTGAGGCTGGCTAATATAAATGAACCACTCTGCCTAAATGTAGCAGGTAATAAAGTGAAGCTCACTGCAAGTATACCTGAGTGGTGGCCAAAAACTGCCAGCAAATAAATGAGGAACCACCACTTGCACATTTGCCTTACTGAAAATATATTTTGTGTGACAGGGTTAGAAAGGTGACTGCCTTCAGCTGTTGTTTGTGGTGTTGATGAAGGTGTATATTAGTTGAATTCTGCAAGATGGGTTTAAACTGCAGGAATGCCAACCAGCACCAAGTTGCTGTTACGTGTTGTGGAGTGACCTTTACAAGGCAGGGTACACAGGAGACAGCCCTGCTTTTATTTAGGGGATGTCAGGTGCTGCTGGGTTTGACTCTGGCTGAGTTTCGCTGCTGTATGCACTGAAATCTGTTCATGGTATCCCATCTGTGGTATTGTGTTTGTTTATTGGAGAGCATGCTGAATTTACCGTCAATAGGATATATTGTTGCTATCTGAACTCAGGCTGAAGTGTTCATTGCAAAATATTTGTTGCATTGAGCTTGTCATTAAACTTGCTGATTGGATGGGTGTTGTTTCCCAGCACTCTAACTGCTAATTAAGTTTGGGAAGAGGAATACCTTCTGCTTTCGGATCTGCTTTTAATACGTCACCCACGATGAGAAATGTGGGAAGACTCACAAATGTCCCCTTCCTGTGCCCTGCTTCAGAGCCAGCAGAGGGAGCGCAGCCAGCAGCAGCCTGCATCTGAGCACCTCTGACCATGCTCACCTTGGCGATGCACGCTTCATTCACTCAGACAACTGTTTCAGAGAGGAAAGTGATATTTTACAGAAATGAAGTTTTAGGGCACTCCCAGCAGTGACTATTGTATTGGTATACTGGTCCTTGGCTGAATAATCTGTTACTATGTTTATCCTACAGTGTTACTGATCAGGTTACCAACAACAGTTGTTGTCTTGGCATCTTAGTGATTTGTGTCTGATTGCACAGTTACACAGGAGGAAAGATTCCTGGTGCTGTTTTAGTTACACAGTTGCAAATGAAGGTAATGCCCAGGTGAAGGTGCTGTATCTAAATGCATGAAGCAGTAGGACTGTAAATGGATCCTAATGTGAACTTTCTTGAAGACTTCAACATGGCTGTGGTCTCTGGAGGTGTCAGTGCCACCTTGCTTAGCCTGGAATTCATGGCAGGATTTTCACCATACTCACTTCTCTGGCCACTCCTGTTCTCCTGAGACCAATCTGTACTCACACAAAACAAACTGTCCCTAGCTGAGGTTTTCTCACCCTCCCGTCCCCCTGTGGGTTTTCAGAACAACCCAAGACTTCATTGTTGCTTTGCTGCTTTTTATTTTCTCGCTCATGCTGCTCTTCTGCCTTCCAACTTGTTCCTGCTTCTGCAATCACTGCATCCCTCTCTGCTCCCCAAAGCCAGGCAGGTTCTGTGCTTACTAACCCTCTCAACCTGTGGTGATTTATAGGAGGCCAATTTATTTTTATATTACAATAAATCCCTTGTGTCCAGTCTGGTAATGGCATGAGTGGTGAGAAGGAGGTGATGAGAGAGTGAGCAGGTGACTGAAAAAGCTCTTGTATGTGTATTTGTAATAAAAAACATCCAAAGTGCATTTTGTTACTGTGAAGAGGAATTATCTGTGAAAAATGCTTTTATTGTTTAAAACTCCTTATGCTTGCTGTGAAAGGAATCTGTGAAATATCTCATTAAAAGTTTATTGGATTGATAATTTAAATGACTGGTCTGAGAGACTAGCTCTTGTTTACCTTGTGAGGACAAACAACAGATGAGGTTTTAGAGTTGGTTGCTGATCAGAGAGATGTTCTGCACTGCACTGACCTGTTCTGATGGGTTTGGGATTTCTAACAAAGTCTCTGTGCTGGAAAAATAAATTGCAGTTCTTCCTGCTTTTAGGATCCTCTGAATGTGAGCCTGTGGTGATGCTGCTTTGTCAGAAGCAGCGTTTTCTCTCAGCCATCCCTTGCATAAAGCCTGCCCCAAATGGTGCTATTGCCACAACGTATGTGCAGCCTGAATAAGAACAGCTTTTAATCTGCTTGGGGAAGCCCTTCACCTCATCTCTAGTGTCACACATTTCTGAAACATTTGCAAGGCTTTTCTGTTGCTAACAACTGTTTTGTTGGGGGTTTTGTTAGTTTGTTTCTGAGTGCAGGTAGTACATGTGTATGCCCAAAAAAACCACGCTTAAGTTGGGTCCTGGGTTGGTGTTGGCTCGTAGGCCACTTCTGGAGGTGATGAGGGACATAGAGAGAAGTCTGAGGTGCAGCCCCATCCCTGCCAGCCTCATTTTTTAACGAGGTTCTCCATCACTATGGGCTTTGGGCTGAAAGGTCAGAGTATCAGATGCGCTGTGCCAGGTGGCACTCATAGTGGCATGCATGCTCCTTATGGACAAGCAGTGATAAATTTCATTCAGTTGAGGCACAGCTGAATGAAGCATAAAGATATCTGGTGCTGAATGGATAAGCCGTCAGGCAGAAGCCAGTCAAAAAGGAGGTTAACCACAGCCCTTCCTGTCGGTTGCATGAGCTAACAGGCTGAAAAGGGACTTCTAGCAATAGATTTCAGCAGGAAGAAAGAAACATTGAGAAATAAATCACTGGAGAGCCACTGCCTGCATGATCTGATGCCTTTAGAGGAAGGAGTTGCCTCACTGCAGACTGCCCATATTCTTCTCAAACTGCTTGCTCTGAAATGCCTAACCAAATGTAGGCTGCAAGAAACGTCACACAGTGCAGCCCAGGCTGAGAACGGTACACTTTTATGGTACAAATTCACCACTTTTCTTTGCTGTTTTCACCTGCTGCCCCAGTGTGCCCAGTTCAACTGCATACATTACCTCAGGGATGAGGTAAACCCACACCGGCGTTGTTTGTCTCAGACCAAACATAGCTGAAAAATCTCAGCCAAAAAAAACCAACAAACAAACCCACAACAATTTGCATTTGTAAACGTGTGTAGGGATTCGTTGTTGTGACTTCTAAGAATTGTGGCAGCTTTGTCTGTAAGAAGATTCTGGGCTCTGTGTGGGGAGGGGCTCCATGAGTGCCAGGAGGGGATAGCAGGAGAAGGGCTGTTATTTCTGACAAAAAAAAAAAAATTATCTCAGAATCATTAAGGTTGGAAAAGCCCCCTAAGATCATCTAGTCCAACCGTCAACCCATAAGCTCTGTAAGCGCTCGGGTCCCTCTTAACCTCCAAAGCTATGGGAATCACCTGGTTCTGCTGAAATCAATGGGATGCTTTTTTTTTTCCTCTCAATCGCAACAATTACAACGGTTACCCTGTGACAGCAAGGAGGTAGGGGATGAGGAGATGAGGTTTATAGTGGGAAACGCTGCTCCGTAGTAACAATAAAGCACTTAGAGATGCTTTAAGCTGTACGTGCGTTCGGTCAGCAGATTCTCCTCAAGGCTCTGAGGGAGACGCGCCGAGGAGGCGGGAAAGGGCGCGCGCTCAGGGCGGGAAAAAGGGGGAGGGGGGGAAGGCGCTGAGCCCCGCCTGGCCCCGCGCGGCGGGGAGGATAAAATGGTGGAGGGCAGCGCCCACCCCTCAGCCCTACGGCTCGTGGGGCTGAGGTGAGGCTGCTACTGTGCTGTGTGCTGAGGAGGTGGACAGGGAGGGTATGTGGGGATCCCTGAAAGCGAGGTTGGGTGTGAATAAAGGCTGGATTTGCAGGAGCACCAAGCTGCTCCTGGCTGTTTCACAGCTGCTAAGCCCGGTTCTGTCTGCTCCCACCCAAGCAATGAGGGCAGTTTGGGTGTTATTACTTGGAGCTGAAGCTGTAGGTGCTGCTGTGTAAGGTCGGTGTCCGAAGTGTGGCTTTTGCTGCGTGGAAGCAATGAGATTTGCTGCGTTTTGGCTTCAGGCTTTTCTCAGCCATTTGTCTTTTATAAAGGCTGTGAGCCCGTCTGAAAGGGCTCTTCTGTAACATGCTGTTCTCAAGCGAGCAGAAATAATTCATACTTCTTTTTTTTTATTATTGTTATTATTTGTGTCTGGATTTCCTCTCTTTCCTTCCCCCTTGTCCAGGTCAAACAAGAGCAGAGTTTGCTGTCAGGCTCTGTTTGAAGCTGTTGGGGTTTATCCGTATCCATAAGATGAGTGTCAGCACTGTTTGTGTTGCCATAACACTGGGAATGTTTGCACTGTTTCCTCAATCCCTCCTCAGAGCGTGGCTGGGGATCAAACAGCCTGAAACACTTGAATTCAGTCTGTGTTACTGGCAACATCGGTGCAAACGTGCTCTTTTGGAAGCCTGGCTGTGGCAGTGAGTGCGAAGCTTCCTACGTTGTGTCTGTGTGTGCTGAGAGCCTTAAATTTACCTGCAGCAGATGTGGAGAAGGACAGACCTTCACTCTGTGCCAGTACAGCTCTGTGGAGGGTAACCAAAGGGAGAACACTGATAATGTCAGCAAGGGCTGAGGGTTTTGGAAAGGATGGCTTCGTTTTCTATAGGCTATGATGTCAGGAAGACTGTATGGAAATAACTTAATTAATATTTGGGGCAGGTCATGTGCTGTGGGAAGTTCTTCAGTGTATTTTAGGAGTGTTGTCACTGGGCAGTGCTGCAGTAATGCATCTTGATGATGATGCAGGGGGCTGCAGCACCTCCCCTACAAAGACAGGCTGAGGGAGCTGGCTTGTTCAGCCTGGAGAAGGAAAGACTGTGGAATGACCTCATTGCAGCCTTCCAGTACCTAAAGGGAGCCTACAAACAGGAGGGGAATCAACTCTTTGAAAGGGTTGATAACTGCAGGACAAGAAGAAATGTTTTGAATTTGAAGGAGAGAAGATTGAGGTTGGATATCAGGGGGAAGTTCTGTACTATGAGAGTGGTGAGGTGCTGGAACAGCTGCCCAGAGAGGCTGTGGATGCCTCGTCCATTCCTGCAGGTGTTCAAGGCCAGGTTGGATGGGGCCTTGAGCAGCCTGGGCTGGTATTAAATGTGGAGGTTGGTGGCCCCCCCTTTGGTAGTGGGGGGTCTGAACTTCATGATACTTGAGGTCCCTTCCAACCCAAACCATTCTGTGAAAATGGGATGAAGTCACTGTAACTTAGTGAGAACACCCTGGGGACAGAGGAGATATTTAGAGATTATATATATTACATATATCATCCTTTTAAGATCTCTAGTTTTCAGTTTGCCTGCATGAAGTCATTCAGGAACTCAGAAGAGTTTTCTGATTTCTACTGTAACACTTGTAGCTGTCATGGGAGCTTTCTCATATTCTGTAAGATGGATTTTGGAGCATGGGAAGTGCCTCAGTGTTATTGTTCAGGATGAGCAATGTATGTTTTTAGGTTTAACTCAGCTGAAGGATAAACTGAAGTTTTTAGAAAGATTTGCTAGCAGCTTGCTGGCGCCATGCTTTCCTTTTATTTCAGTCTCAAGACTTTGCAGTAATACTTGGCTGACGATGGATGACACATCCCAGCAACTTATCTGTTTTTGTATTATAGCAATCAACTTACCAAAATAGCTTTTTTTTATTATTATTTATTAAAGATGAAAGAGGCTCTGATAGCCTCTTCTGTTGTCTGTATGGATTTCTTAATTTAAAAGATTAAAACTATTTAGACTTAATTTAAACTATTCCTTTCCTAGGTTAGATGTTAGGAGGAAGTTTTTCAGCCAGAGGGTGGTGAGGCACTGGAACAGGTTGCCCACGGAGGCTGTGGATGCCCCATCCCTGCAGGCATTCAAGGCCAGGCTGGATGTGGCTCTGGGCAGCCTGGGCTGCTGGTTGGCGACTTGCACATAGCAGCAAGTTGGAACTGGATGAGCACTGTGGTCCTTTTCAACCCAGGCCATTCTATGATTCTTTATTCTGTTATAGTACGTGGTGCGAAGGAAGCACCAGCGTTCGTTATCTGTCTGAATTAAGGCATGGAGCTGTAGAAAAATAACTTATTTATTAAGGAAAAATGTGTAAAAGGTGATAATCCATATGCAACAGAGGTCTTTGACTGAAAGTGTGTTGAGGTGTGTTGAGCACTTGATCTTGCAGGAAAGCCTTTGACTGGAGTAGCCTTAACTTTTAACTCTTCTTGCAGGAAGCCGAGGGCTGCATTTGCTCACACTGTGCGTCTTCATAATTACTTGGCTGAGTGAGCCCAATAGGAATCCAAGCAGCAGATGCATCATGAGCAGTGACAAAAGCACTCGTTTGGGTGAGTTACCTTTCCATGTGGAGAAACCAAACCCCCAAGAGGCAATGAGCTTGTGGTAAGAACTCCTCTATTGTTCAATTGGAGCATCGTTACACCTTGCAGCAATTAATATCTCCTTGCTAGGTGGTGCTTCCTGGTTACAACTGGAAGGGTTTGTAAGTATGTGATCACCAGAAAGTGGTTGCTTAGAAGCTCCTTTTTCTCTGAGAAGAAGGTGCACACTTGCTGAAAGAACCAGAGTGCTTTTTCCCATTTGAGAAACAGTTCCCAACTAAAGGAGTTGATCTGCATTTGCCAGCAGTTTCCTGCAAGCCTCTGTAAGAGGGAGGCTGTTCCGAGGCCCCTGGGTCCTGTACTGTGTATCTATTGCCCAGCTGAGGAAACTACAATTCCCATAGTACTTCCACATACTGGTCCTGCAGTGACATCAGACGTTACATGGCACAGACTGGTTGTAAAGCAAGAAGACCAAACATGTAAGCTCGGTGTTTCTTTCACTTCTGCAGCAGGGCCTTTGGCAGTGTGAAATCTTTGCTTGCTAGGGGCGGATTTTAGTTGTTGCAGAGCTATTTGGCAGGGCGTGTACCTGAGGTGATACTCAAGGGCGAGCAATCCGTTGCAGTGCAGCTCTGGGACCTCTCTGTCCGGGAATAGCTCCGTGCAGAAATCTCTCAGCGCCAGCGCTGACACTTTGTCTCTATGGACGGCTTCCACGCCAGCAGCCCGAAAACCGCTGCTGTTTTGCTGCGTTCGTCCCGCCGCTTGGACGGGTGGAGGAGGGACGCAGCCCACAGCCTGGCAGCGCTGTGAGTGGCGCCCCGGGGAGGTGAGCAGCGCGGGGCTGCCGGGCGGTGCCTGCGCTGCTTCCCGCTGCCCCACAGCCGCCCGCCTCGGGGGGAGGGAGAGGGGGAGATCTGAGCTGCTTTGACTCGGCGGGAGCCGCTTCTCACCGCGGGGTGAGGCTCCTGTGCGTGTTCGTTGGTCGGGAGAGGTGGTAGGAGTCCATAAGGAAGCTGGAAAACAACCCAGAGAAGAGATTTTTGCAGTGTAGTGTTTGCTCAGGTTGCTATGATGCTGCACTTTGAAGCTCAGTCGTTTGTCGGTCCGGCAGTGCTCAGCCTCGCAGGAGGTTGTGTGGAATGAGTAGCTGAGAAACCTCCGCACACAAACGCCTCTTAATGTGGACCTGCAGAGCTTTCCAGTGAGGGTGGTGTTGTGAACCTCATAAAGTGGTTGGGAAACTTGAGGGTTCTTGCTGTTGTACTTGAAGACGCTGAAAAACTTGGAAAAACTGAATAACAGGTAATAGTTCCCCCATTAATTTCTGCTGAGAGACAGTTTAAAGCTGTTGAACAGCACTGTGACCTGATGTGCTCAAGCCTGCAAACTTGAAGACATCTATTTACTGCTTGGATTTCACAAGCTGGGGAAGTGACCAAGTGGGAAAAGCAGCTTTCTATCTCAGTCTAATGAAATTGAGATACAGTTGTCTCTAATGATATGAGACGTATGCTAATCCTTGTACTGTTAATTTAACGATTTCTACTCGGCCCCAATTGTTGGTTTATTACCGTAAAAGTCTCTTTAGCTAAATGCTGAAATTGTCTGTGACTTAATTATGTTTGTTTAAAAATAACTCTAAAAACACTTCATTTAGGAGGTTAAATTATAGTTGATAATCCAACACATCTGGACAAGTATTTCCTAACTTTAATTGAAGTTTTGTATTCCTAAATGAAAAGACTTACTGAGAGTATATTAGTACCAATAGTATATATGAAGGGACACCATCTACATCTTTTGCTCTTATTTTTAATATATTTTGGCCACTTTAGGGTTCGTTGTAGTGATTAGAAGTTGAGGTAAAAAGTCAGTTGTTTGCATGAAGGTCCCTTGTGTGTCTCTGCTTAAGTGTGTGTTTGCTTGCCGCATATTGTGGTGTCATGGGCTGCTTGGTGATAAGAGTAACAAGTTGCCTTCATAACACCTTCCCTCAGCTGTCCCAGGTGTGAACTTTTTGATGATGGCAGCTCACAGCTGAGTTGGGTTTTCTGTTTTTACAATTGGCAGCTTGATATCAGTGCTTTGTGAAGAGCAGTTTTTCTTTAATTGGGGATGAGTGTGTTAAGTTTTCTATAAACCAACCCGTCCTCAGGCACCTCTGAGTAAGGCTGGGAGGCCTATGTTGTTGTATGCAGATGTACTTAGGAGCTGTGGGACTGCACTGTTTGAAGGACTTGTATGGTGTTGGATCACAGTCCTGGTTTGCAGATCTTTAATGTTGTAGGATTGTTCTGCATGCTGTCCTTTGGAAGAAGAACCTCACAAAGGTACTGGTGTGCTGTTCCAAGGATAATGCCTTCATAAAGCTGGAACTGAGGAGCAAACTGGAGATCTGTTCTACAACAGACTTGGGCTTGTGGCTTTGTAAAGCAGATAATCCTAAATATAACAAGTCCAAAACAGATGTGCCAAAAAGAGAAGCGAGGGCCTTCAGGCTTTGCAGGAGGTGTTCCCGTGTAACCTCACCTCTGGAACCTGTGTCAGTAGGGTGGGCTGTACATACACTGATAGTGCTCACTGTTGGCAAGGTTCATCTGGAGTTTCTAGTGTTAACTTTTTCAAATTAATACTTTTTTTTTTTTCTTTTTATAAAATGGGAGGATTAGCAGATGTTACACTGGTGTGAAGGGTTGTGGGATTGCATGACTGTTGGATATTGTGGGTTACATTGTCAAGAAGTGCGTCACTCTTCTGGTGAGCTTTGGACATCTATTAAATGGGATGGGGTGAGAACAAGAAGTGGGTCACCAGTTTTCCCTGCTAACAGGACAACTTCTTGCCATCAGGTATTGGGTTGTTGTTGCTCATCTTTTTGCTCGTGGCTCTTGGACAATGTCAGAAGAAAAAAAAAAAAAAAAAAAAAAACAATAAAAATAACCCCCCACAACTTAAAGCTGTATAAAAATTCAGAACGTGTTAAAGTGCTCCATGAAAAAGCTTGTCAGTTGAACAAAACACAAACTGGCAGTGCTTTTTTAACTAAAGCATTGCTTCTAACAAAGCTCTAACGTAGCACCCTCAGGTTGTGAACCCTAACGTGACTCCTGCACTGCTTTGAATGCTGTCTTTGGCTCGAAGTAGCGACTGATTGAGATGCAAATGGACTCTTTGGGTTTTCAGCTATCAACCGGCTATCAATCCCAGTTAAAAGGTCAGTCAAGATTAACAGTTTAGACACACTGACTGAACAAACCATCGCAGGTGGTGCGAAGATATTACCAGGCATCTCTTGGGAAAGGAAACTGTGTAAAAAGTTAGTGCCTGGGAGCAGTTGTATTCACCTGAATCGCTTCAGTGCTGAGCTTTCTGGCTTAGCTCAGCTTAAATACCGGGTGCACAATCTTCCTTCTGCAGGGCTTTCTGCAGAGCCAGGAGTTGTGTTACTGCAACTCTTCCCTTGCTGTGGGGCTGCTGTATTGTACCAGCTGGTGTGAGAGCAGCAAGCTCTGTGTACCTGCACGCCTCCTGCAGAACTGTTCTGCCGGACTTTGCTGTCAGTCTGAGCACACTTCTCTGCTGCATGGTGATGGAAATACTGTAAGAATCCCAAGGAAACTGACAGTCAGGAGTGGATGAAACTAATTCATCGTGCTTTTAGTGCCTGTTTCCAACAGGGCCTTGGGAAAGAGAAGAGTGAAAACTTCTCTGTGTGCTGAATGAAATGTTGTAGCAGGTTTGTGGATGAACAACAGGTTGGGTAAACCCTTAGTTCTCCCATCCAGCCACAGTTGGATGTGGGCATCGTCTGACATAATCTGATTACTTTAGAAGTGTGTGTGAAGTTTTAAGAATTGACCATGATATGACAGTCACACATCCTAGCTTCATTTGTCTTGGCCTTTAGAACAGCTCCCTCCCCATTCATTTCTTCCACCAATTAAAGTTTTGTGTCAGCTAGGAAGAAACCCAACATTTTTGTATTGTGCAGACTGGCTGGCTGTGGGCATTGTTTTACTGTACCCTGCAACACAAGTGGCTCAAGTTGGAGAAATGGCACACATGCAAATTGCAGGAACTGAATGAGCTGCTTTTCACTAACAGCAGCAAAGGAGATTATTCTCTAGTGTTTGTAACTGAGTTTCCTGCCTAACAAATATGGCATTGACAGGCCTGGTAATTGTTTCTTTTTTCTTTCTGATTGTTTTTAAATAGGTTAAGTCTGCCCTTAAGAATCTGAATTTCTGCTTGGGTGGCAATGCTGCTTACATTACAGAAGAAATCTTGCATGTTGGTAAGGAGGACATGGTCAAACCAACTGCCACACATGGTCATTACAAGTCACAGGTGGGTCCAAAAAGTGAGTTTGCTTAAGGAAACAAACGCTTTTTATGTTATGTTGCTTTTTATAACTAATATTGAATATGAAACAAACAAAAGAATCCACCACCAAAAAAAAAAAGAGAGAGAGAGAATGCTACATTACAGCTGGAGCAGATCTCACTATTACTTTGTGTCAGTGCAGGAGATGAAGCCAGATGATGGGGCAGTCAGCACTTGCTCATTCAGGGTGACTTTGGGAGCCTCTTGTTGTTTGTGAGACTTCCCACTGAGTGTGAAGAACAACTGCTGGAAATCACTTTGGATAAAAACTCTTTGGCTATGTGAAATGAATCAATTTAGGTGGTAGTGCTGAAAACAGAGAAACAAAAAAGAAATGCCCCAGAAACCAATGAGTTCTTAATGGTAGTTGGGCTGTGGAGCCCCTAAAAGCAGGAAATGCTTGTCTAGCTAATAAATCAGAAAATACATTCAGTGTAAAAGTAATTATAGTGTGCAGTGCTGTCACTTACTGGCATTACAAATAAGTTTGCTGTTTATAAAAAGCATCTGTAACCAATTCTCTGTAACAGCATGTTCCTCCAGTTTTAGGATAAGTGGCTGTAAAAGGACTTTTTCCTGATTTAGGCCAAATGTTTTGAATATTCAAGTTTATTTACTCCTGAGCTTCTCAGAAGTTAAGAGTCCTCTGCGTGCGTTTGAAGACATTGTGTGACTTCATAACAGCGATAGATATCTTGTTAAAAAGCATAGGGGAAAAAAGTTTGCTCAGTTAGGCTTGGAGGGAGAGAGCTTAGTGTGTGCATATTTCTGTTTTGCAGAAGTGAACTGAAGCTGTGTCTTGTTTTATGCTTTGAAAGAAGAAAAATCTGCTGATATGTCCTATCTAGGTTTTAGATATGGTCTTATTTAGTGGGAGCAGTGGTTTCTCATGACTTGCAGGGTGGAAAGAATGAAGTAGGAATCCAAGTGAAGACCATTAAGAGTTGCTATTTGGTTTTGTTAGAGACAAGCATCTTGTTTACTGATTTTATTTTGTTTAAGATTGAAATTCTGAATGAAGCACATCTGTGGCTCTGCAGGCAGCCCTTCCTTTGCAGAGCCTGGTAAAGAAGGTATCACTCTGAAATTCAGCAAAGGACTCTGAAAACAAAGCAAACCATAGGAGACAGCACACTGCTTTACACCTTTTTTACTGCAGCTTGCTACTGGCTGGTATGTAAAGCACAGAGCAGAGTTTCCCAGTTGTTTAGGAACTCTGTTGAACAAGATAGAAAGAGAAGCTCCAGTGTTTTGGAAGTGCTAAGAGATGAGGCAGTATCTAGGGTACATGAAGTACCTCTTCTGCTGAGCTTTAATCACATCATGCTGCACAGCTCATAGTAGCAGTGACTATCAGCCCTGAAAATAATAGACAAATCCATTCGTTACAGATCCTATTTTTAATCTATGCAAAAGTATTTTGTATTTTGGCCAAGGAACATGATTTATTTGTGTGTTGATTCCCCAGGGACTAAAAAAGACCAGAGCCCAGCGTACTTGCTGATGCCACTAAATTATTACTAGAATTTTAGTCTTGGTGAGCTCCTGCTTTCTGAAATGACCCCCATCAGCCCTTTGTAGAGGATAGTTTGGATACCACACTTCCCATCTGCAAACACAAGAGCTGCTCTGTCACCTGAGCAGTGTCGTGCTGTGGGACAGGAAAAGGATCTCATCTCTGCTTACTGACACACATTAGTAGCATATTCTGTAACATCACACAGAAATATGTCCAGACTCTATAGGGTAAAATAGGAGGGGAGAGAGAAATTAACTTGTTATTTTCTCTTTTAAGTAAATGAGGCATGAGAGAGTGCAATGATCAGCAGTGAGGTTTTGTTCTTCTAGGTTACAGAGACATAAATGACTTTCAAAGAAGCCTGACAGTGACTCTAGAGAGACTTAACACACACAGCTATGTTCAGGCAGTGTAAATTTCCCTTAAGCTTTTTTTTTTTCCTATTCACTTGTTAAGAGCTTTGGAGATGTTTCTCCAACAGCAAATGCTGTCTCACACGGTTGGCAATTCTGGCCATGTGAATATGGCTCCAAGTGAAAATGCAGTTTTTATCTTAGAAGCAGAAAAATGAGAGTTAGTACAACAGTTTAAATGTTTGCAAACAAGGCACACTTGTCACTGCAGCATTGCTTCTTCCTTTCATTTTCTGTTTTTTAACACTCCAGGATTTGAAGTACACGATTGAGATCTGTGTGCAGTTTCCAAAAGGGATTTAGCAAATGATTATTTTGATCCAGGACTAGTTTGACCATGCCAATGAGAGAGTTCTCTTCTTTCTTTCTTAAGCTAGGAAAAAAAAAAGTCTAGCACACTGTGCCTTCTCCAGCCATGTTTATAATGGAGGATTGTGAAGTTTATTTTATCCTCAGTCTTAAAAGAAGTCTTGCTCTCTATCCTCAGCTGCCAGGTAACCAGAGTCCAGTATGGCTTCTGAACATTACCATTTTTGGTGGAGCTGTTTTCTTACAGTCCTGAATTCTCCCTGCTGCCAGTTGTACACACAGGACATGTGCTGGCAGCAGCTCTAATTCTTTTCCATTAATTTTCTAGTGTTGCACTCTTCTGTGTCATCTGTACCGAGACCTGGATAGACAGACAAAGCTGCTTGATGGAAGGGGCTGTTAGAGCAGTGATGTGCACACCGTCCTTTTTTTTTTTTTGTCTTTTTTGACTCATGTTTTTGTTGAAAATCCTTGACTAACACATCCAGATGAAGCTGGGGATGCTTAGACAACATCCAGGTGGTCTCATGGCCACAGAAGTGATCTTAGTGTATAAATACATGGAATTTCCAGTCATTTAATCTGAGAGTTTCTTCCTTTTTTTTTTTTTTTTTTTTTTTTCCTTCTCCAGGCACTGCTCTCCATACATCAATGGGCCGTTAAGGTAGCCCATTTTGGGGAGTGAAGGGGAAAGGGGAACTTCTCTTAACCACATTTTTCTTTGTAAAGTTTACAAAAGTCTTCCCCTGCTTACGTGGGGTTCTTTGCAGGAATATCCTGTGTTGTCAGAGATCTAGCAGGGGTTATTTCTCTGCTCTGTTTGCTCAGAAGGGATGCCTGTGTGCATTTCCAGTCATAGGCTAGAAGACTCATCTTGTGAACTCGGCGTGTGAACATCTGCAGTGTGAAATCTGTAGAGAATTCCTGTTACTGTATAGTATGTTATTTATTATTTACTTTTTTTTTTTTTTTGGAGTGTCAAATTAGTGTTTTAAGGCAGGGAAACAAGTTTTAAGGAAGGGAGCGAGTTTCAGACTGTATTCTGGTGATTCCCATGTTACATTTTCCTGAAAAATTACTTAGCTTGAGCTATAAAAGGGAGGTTTTACTTAGTTAACTTTACTGCTCATTGACCTAAACATCTAACATTTATTTTCACCTTTTCAACATAGGTAAACAGCAAGAAACAAAGAATGGACACTCAATTAATTTCCCCATTATTAGGAGCAATTCCCAACCCCTCACCTCCGTTAGAATCTTCCTGTCTGCACAGTGATTGCTCAGCACATGGGGAAGTTGTTGGCACCAAAACTCCTTTCCAAGACTGCACCAAAAAACGGTAGGTTTACACACTGGTTGTGTGTGTGTGTGTGTGTGTGGGGGGGGGGGGGGGGGAACTTAAGTTTTGTAAGAATAATTTTGAGGGAATTAAATAGGAAACAGTTATATGTAAATGAAAAGCTGTTAAAGACAAAGCCTTCCTTGCCTCCCTCCCTTCTCGCTGTGCTTCACCTCCCGATGGCCCTGCTGATGGAGCAGTGTGTCATGGGATGTGAGCAGCAGTGTTAGCTGCAGGTCAGGTGGAAGCAGCACCCCTCTGCTGCTGACAGCATCAATACGTGCAGTGCTGCTCTTGAACATCTGCCAGCCTGCTTAATGTGCCCTTGAAGTAATGCATTCGAGTGTGAGTTTATATAAAAAAAATAAATAAATAAAAATCACAGTTGGATGCTGGCTGAATGCGAAGTTGTTTTTGACTTGCACCATGTGTTAACGTGAATGATGTATTAAGAACAAGTGAGTGACCTTAAATGTCAGCTAAAATTAGGTAGTTCTTGTTTCCTTGGCATAGGAGATCAATGTTCTTACATCCTTTTGTGTGATAAAGGCTTTGTTTCCCCCTTAATTAAAACAGGTAAATTTGAAGTGCTTACTAAGAAGGGGAGGATTGTTGAGTACCCATGAAATTTAACACTTTCCCATCTTCAACTTTTCTTGGATTCTCAATCCTAACTATTTTACCTTTTCAACCCTCCGTGGGACTTTTATGAAGTCCTCTACAGTAACCTCTGAAATATTAATTATTTAGCATTCTCCAGAAATATAAATACATCACTTTGAGCCTCATCAAGGGGTAAAGATGATCATGAATTACATGAGCATTGTGAGAAGCAGGGAATGATTGCTTCACAGTACAGAAACTACAGTAATCTCCAAAATGATTTTCTCCTTCAGATATATTCTTTATGGCTGTATTGTGTATAGCAGTTAAAATTATAATGTTGAAATTATTGCAACTTTAGAAATGCATAAAAAGTAATTTAAGCTTCCCACTACCTTTTTTTTTTTTTTTTTTTTTCCCCTGATACCACATGATGGCAATATAATACTGTCTTGTTTGTAGGATTGGTTGGCTGGTGCAGATTAGCATGGTAGCTTTCCATTCTTGCTACCCAAGCTGCTGCTGTTAACATTTCTAGTGTCAGATATCTACTATTTAGTACCAGCAAATATCTCAACTTGGTAGGCACCACAAGGATCATAGAGTCCAACCCCTGGCTCTACACCAGACCACCCCAAATCAAATCCTATATCTGAGAGCACTGCCCAAATCTCCTTGATCTCTGGCAGCTTGGGGCTGTACCCACCACCCTCTGGGGCATCACATTTCCTTCACCCCTACCTGACCCACCCTGACACAGCTCCACGCAGTTCCTTTGTCCCTGCAGATGTCACTGGAGAGCAGAGCTCAGTGCTGCCACTTTGCTCCTTATGAGCAACTGTAGGGCTATGAGATCTCCCCTCGGTTTCCTCTTCTCTGGGCTGAACAAACCCAAGTCCCTCAGCTGCTCCTCACACTCCTTATCCTCCAGACCCTTCACCATCTTCATAGCCCTCCTTTGGGTGCCCTCTAGCAGCTTCATATCCTTCTTGCATTATGGTGCCCCACTGCCTCATCCCGGGTGCAGAATCCAGCACTGGGTCTTGTTAAACTTCCTGTAGTTGGTGACTGCTTAGCCCTCTAATGTGTCGAGATCTCTCTGAAGGTCTCTCTACTGCTTTCAGACATAGGGTTTGATTTTTGGGTAGTCCTCTGTGGAACCAGGATTTGGACTCCATGATCCTTGTGGGTCTTTTCCAATTTCAGATGTTCTGTCATTCTATATCCAAGGGAGTCAATAATTCCCCACTTGTTCTTGTTTTTTTTTTTTATTACTTACCAATAGGAAAGAGGAAGTTTGATGTTGGGAAAAGGGGAACTTCAGAGGTTCATGAGGTGCTGTAAGATAATAGTTAAAGAAGATGCACGTGTTACAAAAGTTAAAATGTGGAGAGGTCTTAAAATCTAGTGAGACATCAGTGGCTAATCTTCATTGTGGAAGAGATTAGCAAAGTGACAGTTTTAATTGTCTCACAGCCCTGGTCTTTGTTAAACTGCAATATTAGCATGAATAATTCTGTAGCAAAACAAGCAGTGTAATTGTTTGGATAAACTGACACCAGGGGAGGGCTGAGAAAGCTTCAGGGAGGCAGAAATGAATGAGCTGAACAAGAACAGGCAGAGTGAAATCTGTTGAAGCAACATATAGCATCTTAATTAGCGTGTTAAGTTTTAATTAGTTTCTGATGTGAAGTTAAATGTCACTGCAGGCAGCTCTGTGAAGGTCTCATTTTGCACCTGAAGTAACAGATAGAAGTTGTGGGTTATCTAAGGGAAGTGATAGTTGAACACCTTTGATATTATCAGTAATAATTAAAGCTGTGACCAATCCTTTTCTAAAAGCAGATTACAAAGGGGCTCAACTGATTCTTAATAAAGAAAAAAGGTTAAATTTAAAAGGTATTAAGATTAAAGTAACAGCTCTTCAGTATCAAAGTAGAATAAATTCAAAACCACAAGATTTTGAGAAGATCATGTTGACACTACAAAGGAGGCAGTCAGGATGTGAAGAAATGTTGCGCTCTGTTATATAGCAGCATTGATTGGAAGGAGGAAAATCTTTTTGGTGCTTCTGTCTCCTCACATATCAGCAAGAGAAACGTTCTGGGAAGCAAGAAGTTAGAAATGCTAAGGGGAAATTTTCTACTAGTTTTAGGCTGTAGAAGTCACAAATGCAGGAAGAAATTTGTATGTGTGTGTGTTGAGAATACATTGAATTCACTTAAGAGACACTGCTGATATGAGTGAAAGGTTAAATTAATGCTTTACCTTTAGTATGTTTTATTTAGAAGGGAAAAAAAGATTTACTTACGTTGTTTTTATTTTTCAGGGCACAGATAAATCTTTCTTATTCTGGCAATGGCCCTGATATGTTCGGCCTGGTGTCGAGCATCCTAGAGGAGCCAAACAAGGCAGAACCAGCTACAGATTGGTCAGTTTATTCTAAAAATCCTTACGTTGTTTATCACTTCTACATCCTTTTGTCACCCATGTGTATGTTTAAAATGATTGCACAGAATTTAGAGATAAAGGACTTTCTTATAAAGAAATGTGAAAACTTATTTTTAACTAGAAGTAGCCTGTTAGAAATGCAGCAATTTCAGTCTTCCATTGGGTCACAGCACTGGGAGGGGGGAGGGGAAGAAATGTTTAAAAATCAGTAGAGAGTTGTCTATAAATCATCACACGCAGAATAGTTGAGATCTACAGTTCTGAATGTGTATACCATAAACATCAGAGAACAGCAGTGGCAGTCAGATTCCATTTAGCGTTTATTTAACTGCAGTAGAGATTTCCTCCCCTTAAATTTTGTAGAGAGCTGGGTACCCTGAGCCAAGAATGTAAGGGGAAATGTGTCAAGGGGAGAAGATAACCCTGAGATGTGAACTGTTGCAATGTTTAAAAGTGCACTGTTGCTGGAGGTTTGTTAATTCTGTTACAGGAATTCACTTTCAAGATTGTTTCCACCATTGTGGGCTTCTGATGTAGGAAACAACGGTGAATTCTCAGGGCTTTCATCTGAGCACTCTGTAGGCAGCGAGGATTTGATGTGCACACAGAACTGCTACCGAGAGCAGCTGCTCCAGTCGCACGATGTGGAGCTGCTGCACAGAGGTTTAGAAGATCTTTATCTGATCCAGTCTTGGCTTTCTCCATCTGACCCCTGCAGTCAGCCTGACAATGCTCTGAAAAACGGTTACCTTGCAAATTCCTCTTTGGAAAACAATAATTCCATTTTCCAAGAAAGCTGTGCGTTTCAAAGTGCGGATTATAATCAGCGTTGGAGCAGATATGAGCAGCTGAGCTTAAATGAAGACTTTGAAAAAAATGGTTCCAGTTTTAGCACCTCTTCTCAAAACAGAATGAAAGATAGCTCTATCATTCAGAAAGGGTGTTGGAGAACTGAAAGAGCAAGAGGCAACGTGATGAAAAATGGTGTGTATGAACAAATTAAACAGTCTCCTGATCTTTCTAATCGGTCTATTGGTGACTCTTGGGATGAAGTCCTCCAGAACAGTCACTTCTTTTCTAAAAGTTGTGAAAACTTTACAGCTGCTCAGAAATCCCAGTCATCTGTTCATCCATCGCTGTATTTTTTCAGTCAACCAACGAAGGAAAGTTTTTCTAGAGTGACAAACAGAAAACCACAGGAAACCCATGTGCAAAATGGTCATCAGAGCTTTACTTTAGGGGATGTTTTTAATAATAATAATGAATGTGAGAACCATGTTAGTACTGAAGAATACACTCATAAAATTTCTGAGTTTGATTTGTCAGTAAAAAATGGGAATTACTTGTTGTACCATGGACATACATGGGTGGATGGGAAATCTGCAAGTCCAACAGCTGCATCAGATGTTGTGTTTGGAAAGCAGGTGGTAACAAGCACGCAGTCATCACCCGGACCTTCAACCACATCTGGGGGCTCCTCCCCACATCATTCTATGGCATATCCCTCTTACTACTCACAGACCTCACCAGTCCTCCCACTGGGAAAAGATGGAAGTTTACAAACATCAAATAGTATTTCTAACAATTTGGGAGTTTCTAATTTTATCTCAGACATTCAGAAGCAAATGAGCCCCTTTGGACACTCGCAGCATGATTCTTTGACTAGTAAAGAGGGGCAGCAATGTAAATTCCCTGTTAATTTTTCATCCAGCTGGTTAACACAGCAGAATGTTCTAAGTGAAGACTCTGAAATGTGCCACAGGTTTCAAAAAAAGCAAACCCAGGAAAATGGTAATAAACATGATAGAAGAAGCAGAAGGAACTGGATTCCTCAGTTTGGATATGCAACCCCAAACTGCCAGCAGTACAGCATGCTCCAAAAGAGCCACGAACAGAATGGCAGTATCATGTCAGATTTTACCAATCCTTCTTTTCTTCCTTCCTTCCCATTCATGTCTGATTTGAAGCAAACTCCCAGCTTTTTCCCATTTAATCACCATCTGTTTTCATTAGCAAAGAACCTCAGTTTTCCTCCTTCGCCTTTTCCATTCTCAGAACTTGTTGATCTTCTCCATTATGATGATTTTAACCACTTGAATCCCTTCATCAGTGATCTCTTTTGTGGGGAAATAACTGCCCCATACTTTGCCTTTCCAATGCCATTTAACAAGTGCAGACCTCCCAGGAGCCGCAGCGGACCTTCTAATGAGCTTCACACCCAACTGGAGGAATGTTATGAGCAGTGGAGGGCTTTGGAGAAAGAGAGGAAAAAGGTAAAGCATTGGTGATAATAACTTTTTGTCCAAGCTATTGATTACATTAAACACCTTGCAGGGAATGCACACCCTGGCATTCCTCCTCTTTTGAGGAGGAGACACTTCAGTTAGTTTTAAATACTTAAAACACCATCCCCCAAAAAAACACCATCCCCCAAAAATCTGCTTTGAATATAATGTTTGTATTATTTGGCATGACTGCTTTTAAACCGTACGTGCCTTCCAGCTTTGATTTCTAAGTCTGTTCCCACTCAGGGCTGCTAACAACATTTTCCTCTATGAACCTGCAATATTTGCTACCATAGAATCATAGAATGGCCTGGGTTGCAAAGGAGCACAATGCTCATACAGTTCCAACCCCCTGCTGTGTGCAGGTCACCAACCAGCAGCCCAGGCTGCTCAGAGCCACATCCAGCCTGGCCTTGAATGCCTGCAGGGATGGGGCATCCACAGCCTCCTTGGGCAACCTGTTCCAGTGCCTCACCACCCTCTGACTGAAAAACTTCCTCCTAACATCCAACCTAAACCTCCCCTGTCTCAGTTTAAAACCATTCCCCCTTGTCCTATCACCACCCACCCTCACAAACAGCTGTTCCCCTCCTGTTTATACGCTCCCTTCAAGTACTGGAAGGCCACAATGAGGTCTCCTTGGAGCTTTCTCTTCAAGCTAAACAAACTCAGCTCCTTCAACCTTTCCTCATAGGAAACGCTTGGAAATGCTCCTGTTTTGTGTTGTGACAAATACAGCCTGTTGGTGCAGGTCTGGGACTTCAGTTGGGTCATTTGGGATGACTGAATTTGTCTTCATCTCATCAAGAACATTTGTGTTTGCCTGTAATTGACTTTTCTCTTAGAGGTTTCCTTTGGCTATGTGCTTCATTTTTGTGGTTAAGCACTAAACATGCAGAAGGCTTCATTAGTCAGTGTAAGCTGTTCTCAGTCCTGCAAGTCAGCCTCCATAGCACGGTTCACATTCCTGCAGCCAAAACACTTTCTCCCCACAGAGGATGACTGCATCCTGGTTGCCTGATAGGAACGTGCCAGATCTGCATTCGTTGCTGTTTGTGGGTATTGTTTGGGAGAACACTGGTTGGCAGGGATTAAAACTTTGTGAGGAGCTGTTCTAACAGTCTGATCTGCCCAAGGACAGGGCTGAAGCCTCTGTGTCAGTGCTGTTTAGCTCATTAGTGTGTGTGTGTAGCTCACCTTTACACAGGAGGAGATTTTAAGTTTCTCAGCCTGTATGCATTTCTCAAGAGGACAAACAGAATCTTTCTCCAGAGAAACTTGCATTTAATTCCAGCTTGTCTGATCAGCTGGCTGCTTCAGTTCCCAGAGAGCTGTATTGAACTTCAGTGGCAGTGAGCTTGTTTCCTTCTCTAAAAATCTCACTCTTCTAGGGATCTGTTATTTAGGAACAACTGATTTTGTACTAGGTGAGGGCTGGGATATTAAGGATGTCAGTAAAGCAGAAAGACAGCACATGTTGAAATGTAACTGTGGACTTAGCCTTAGCTTGAACAGCAGCATGATATCTAATCTCAATCCATTGTACACTGAAGAAGGACGAAGACAGAATCCACTGCTTGCTCTGCCACCTTCTATTCCAGGTTTAAGAAGTTTCTATGCAAAAAATAGTCACAGTGGTGCTTTGTCACTGTTTGTGTTACACCACGTTTTGGCTGTTTTCCTTTCTCACTGGGAAGCTTAGCAGTTATGAGCTGATACCAGACTATGTTAAATGTGGCTTATTCCTGATGTCCTTCAGTTGACCTGTGGTGGTGTGATCACCTGTTTCATTTAATCAATAATCCAAACACGTAACATTTGAGAGATGCAGTGAGAGACATGGATTTAAATGCTTGGGATATGTTGCAAGAAATTCTTTGCCTCAAACTGTGTCCCAGGTTAGTTAAAATGAAGTTGTGCAGATTTGAGTGCTGCCTAAAAGCATTTCCTCTAAAGTAGAGCTGAATTAAGGAAGTATTCCTATCCTACAGCAGCTGGTTGTATACCTCGAGAGATACTTGGGAGCATTTTACTGTAAACACAGAAGTAAAGGTAGAAAACTCTTCCGTTCTATTTGAAAATTCTTAAGCAAATGGAAACATGGATTTTCATAGTAATTTTAAACTACAATGTTGTTTCCATTTCCCCTTCAGACTGAGGCTGACCTTGCAAGGAACTTTCCAGGAAGGCGTGTTTCTAGCTCCAATAACACTCCTGTGTCTCAGCTCCCTGCCCACCCATCACGAGTGGATCGTTTGATTGTAGACCAGCTCCGAGAACAGGCCAGGGTGAGTTTTCCAGAAGGGAGTCAAAGCACCAGGTGAAATACTTTACTTCCTCTTTGTTTTCTTTTGTTTTGGTCTAATAGAGTTGCAAATACATGGTGATTTTTGGTGTTTCCAATGTGTCTGCTAGGTGCTCACCTTAATAGGGAAAATGGAAATGCTTTGTGGTGCCCCTGTGCACAGTAATGTATCTGCTGCCTTGAAACATCACATGGAAGCCATCCATGTAACGCAGGCACGGCGTAAGGATGAGGTTGTTAATGCTGTTAATCCACAGAGACAAGGAGCGCTGCGTTACAACAGTGAGAAAGGTAAGTGCTTCCCATTCCAGCAGCTCCAAAAGCTTTTATGAGGATTTAGTTGTGGAAAATATGTAGTTTGAAATGCATGGTGGCAATAATTTATTGCATCTTCTGCAAAGAAGTTGCAAGACTTACCTGCCACTTGTGTAAAATTAAGCTTAAGAGATTTTTTTTTTTTGCTTTTGCTACTTGGAACACTTTGAAGCCTTCTCTTCCTTATTAAAATATAACTATAAAAACTGTTTGGTGATATTATATAAAAATAGATAGCCCTATAAATCAAAATGTGCTTGTTTTTAAACAAGTTTAATTTTATATCCATGCTATTTGACTAGTCTTTCTTTTCAGCTTATAAAGTAATGAATGCTGTGCTTCTTCATAGTGTCTACGTTATCTAAATCACAAAACTACCAGAAATTACACTTTCTAATTCCAAATTGCTGTTGAAGTAAGGCCAGATTAATTTGCAGCTGGAGTGTGTACTTCTCCAGAGGCTTGTGTGCTGTTCTGCAGTTTCACTGTCACCAAGCAAAACTGCTTCTTAATTAGACAACTTGCTTCACAAATTTGTCATAAATCTGCTTTCTGTTGGTGACTTTGAAAGCATGCTAATTGCTAGGAAGTTAACAAACTATAGCTTGTTTTCTATTATAAATAGCTGTAGGAAAGCACTTGTTAGAAAGAAAGCCATGTGATATAAAGCTGTGGAAACCAGCATGTTTTACACCTTGTTTTCCATTAGTTGGGCAAAGCTGGCTCTTCCTGAAAGTAACGTGTTAACTGGAAGAAATGTGCTTAGTTCATAGCAGCACGGTCTGCCATAGATTTTTGTCTATTACCAGTGTTTCTGTACCAACACAAGCAGAGCAACTGCATTCCTTTCCAAGAGTTGAGGATGAGTGGAAGCTGCTATTCAATATGATGATTGCACAGCTGATATCTTCTGGTATTTGGGTTTCGGAGGGGAAGATGATATTTTTTTTGAAAGAAGACACTTCTCTCAGAAAAAAACTTTCTGAGAGGGATGTACCTCAGCCTCACTGCCATTCTTTGTTGGATCCTTTCTCAGCACTGTTCTGCAGTGTCTGATTTCCTGTCGCTACACAGGGATGGCAGTGTATAGCTCTTTGGCATCCAGCAGTGTTTGAGACAGCCCTGCTTGTAGGAAGGGAAACTGACCAGTAAAGTGTCAAATGCTTGACACCCACTTGTCAAAGCAAAACACCTTCTTAATGATGTCATATCCTTAAATGTAGTAGTCCTATAAGCAAATCTATAAGCTGATGGCACAGCCAGAGCTCAGCTGCGAGTCAGTGCCACCAGCAGGTAGACAGCAGGCACCAGGGATTGCATGGAGCTCATCTGACTGCACTGTGGTAGGTAGACTTACTGATCGTGCTGTGTAATATCATTGTATCATTGTATTTCTCCTATGATGACATCAATTAAATAAGCTTAATTATTCTCTTGCAGGGATGATGGGTAGTTAGTCCAGTAAATTTTGGACACAGTTCTGGTTGCTATTAATGTGAGATGTTACAGCTATCGGTTGCAAGAGAAGAATAGCTGTTGGAGTTCAACAGTTACAGTAACGGCACAAAATTAGCTGTTTCCTGATCAAACATTGTGCACTAATGATGTTAAGTGAATTCAGATAGCTTTTCTATGTATTATTATGAATCAGGCTCATGTATGAGCTTTACCCAGAAGGTATTTTTCTGTTGCAGATGTTCTGGCTCTGGCAGCTGCCATTAGAGATCTTGCTGCTTCCACACGCAGGGCTCGCACTGCATTATGGTGTGCATTACAGATGGCTTTGCCAAAACCCTCCCCAAGCAGCCTGGTAAAGCATGAAACTGAAGGGACAACACAAGAGCTTTGTACTCTAAACACAAGCACACAAGGATCCGACAGCATGGAGAACGACAACACAAGAAGCAGAGAAGAAAAGCCTGAGGAACCCATGAGGATTCTGGAATGACAGCTAATAGTAATAATAATAATAATAATAAAGGGAGGCAGGAGGCCGAGGACTGGGGGAGAAGGGTGAAGTGGCCTTGTTATACTGACAGTGTTTTCCATTGGTTATCAGAAAGCAAGAAGGTTGCAACAGTTGATCAGAGCTACAGTTCTGTTACTGTGATTCTGCATCCCTTACTAGTGTTAATGCAGTGGTAATATTGCTGGTATTACAATGTCTGCTACGTTAGAATGTTAAGAGGAACTAAACAGTAGCTGAGCGTTTCCTTGTCTGCTTATCCAAAGCTACATATCAGCTGTGATTCAAGCCATGACCTGAGAAATCAGTGTGGTAGAACTTCCTTCTCCTTTCTGTGTTAATGGTATAGTCTAGCATACTGAAAAGAGGGGGGGAAAAAGTCATTTGAAAGGTATTTCATTCAGGTGTTGATTTGTTTGGCACTGAAAAGAACTACGTAATGGTGCAAAAGTGATCAGTATGTGGGTAGCATCCTATCGTGGAGCAATCCATGCTCCTGTGTTGTTTTTCAGTTGAGGAATTTGGGTTATTGCTATGTTTGAGAATAATCAGCTTGTAATGGTGGTTCTATGAGAAGCTTCAGCATTTGTGCTGCCAGGTTCTAGCTAAACCAAGGTAGATTGAGCTTTCCTACGTCTTATACCAAGTATCAGCACGTTTTACATCTTAAATACAAGGATTTTGGAGACTTGCAGTGAGTACTGCATTGAGATGCATGTTAACAGGAGACTGAAAAAAAATTGTGGCTCAGGATTGGAAAAGAGATTTATTGATTTCTCACTGGGTTATAAACCAGTAATTACACAGCATAGTGTGCACTTCACTGAAAAATGCTCTGTGTTATTAGTGTGTGTTTCATGGTACTACAGATCTTTGGAAACATTCCATATTTATTTTAATGTGTTTATTGAATGTTTATTTAAAATTCTATTTTAGTAATATAAAGTTGAATCTTTTGCCAAACCTTCCAAATAATCGTATTTAACAATTTACTCAGGAAATATGTCTATTCTTATATAAATATACACGTATACATAGGGGTTTTGGGGGGGGGGGGGAGGGATGTTAGCAAGATACTTACACAAAGTTAGCTATATCCTAGGTTACCAAAGCTATTTAATGGTTTGTGTCCTGCGTGGAAGATTTCACATATTGCATTGCTGTTACCTGGTGTCCATTCTGTGGCTTAGACAATCAGAAATGCTGTGTGTTGGTGTGAATCTTCAGGATGAGAATAAGAGCAGAATGAGTAATTCCGGTTTTCTTCTTATGGCATGTAAATATTTTAGTGCTTTAACAGCTGTCTGAATGCAACACCATCACTTACATGTGACTGCTAACCAGCTGTGGCTCTCAGCTATTGCTGTAGCAATGAATGGCTTTGGAGAGCAGTTCTTACTTGAAAAGTGAATTAAGCATAAGGGAAGTTATTGAGAGGTATAAATAGAGATGTATCTGTGCTCCACAGTGTTCAACATGAAGTTTTATGGGTAAATCCAGAATTGTTTTTGTTTCCATACGTATGCGCTTGCAGAATGTTCAAAAGCAAAAAAACATGGGGCACTGGAGAGTGTTGCTTTGAGTGTGAGGGTTTTCTTTGTGCAGGTGCAGCATTTTGCACAAATTAAGATGGTGAAATTGGCTTTTGAGAAACTGATTACCTGTATTACACAGCTGGAAAAGTGGAGTCTGCAGTATTTCAGCCCGTGGCTAATTTTTAATTGTGATTGCTGTACTGACAGGAAGGCAGAGCTGGGAAAAACAACTGTGGTCCTGCAGGAGTGCACTGTAGCATTGTGTGTAGAGAGCATGGTCCATCTTATTGTACTGCTGACCATTAGCCATTACTCTCAAGGGACGTGTTCTTAACTGACTCCTAATGTTGTTAATGTGCCTTCAACAGTTTTGTTTCTGAGCACAGTAAGTAACAGTATGCTCACCTCTGTTTTGCACTGCTGCTTAATTACCTGTTTACAAAGAGTTGCAGCGTGGCTGCAGCTGACTACAGCTAACAGCTGGGGTGGGCTGGTAGTGCTGTGCACCATTGCTGCAGGGAGTCACAGTGCACGGGATGTGTATTTGCTTTAGTTGCTGATCATCCCCACATTTGCTGACTTCAATGAGAGCAAAGCTTTGGGCTGTTAGCTCACACTTATCCTGGAGAGGTATCTTCATTTCACAGTCTGTACTGGTTTCTTATTTATACTGTTTTCTTCTCATTTGTGAAGCAATAGGGTGAAATTACTTTGCTTTGTTTCCCTAAATAACTTTACTGGGATTTAATTTATTTCTTTTCCTGGGCTATTTTTTGAGGTTTACATTTTTTGAATGAATTGTAGCAGTGATACAGATCTGCTCCCACATAAGGGAGCAAGATGCTTTGAAGTCCCCTGTCAAGTCCCAGTTATTGCTAAGTTAGGTGTTTTTTCGTTCAGTGTCGATCTGTCATGTTTTAAAATCCCAAATTGAGAGTCCAACACAAGATAAAACGTAAGGATCAGTTACTTCTGGGCACTGCAGTAGCCATTGGGTTCTTGTGGTTTGGTTCTGCTGTTTCTCAGAAGAAGGCCCTGCGTCAGAGCTGGGATGTCACTTCTGGCAGCAGGTTTGGCATCCCTGCTTTTCTTCAGATTCCACAGATAGCTCTGGAAATTAAATGAATCTGGTGGGATTTATATCAACTTGCACTAAGAAGTTTGCATTACTTTGTCTCTACTTTCCCTGTAGCAACGTGCAGGGAAGCAGTCTGGGCTCATGCTCTTTGGACTCGTGCTCTTTGTCTCACTGGGCTGTTTTCAGAAATGTTTGTCAGACTGAATTGTTCCTGAGCTCCTCTTGTTGCTTTTTCTTCCCAGACTGAATGTTTTCCTTTGCTGCTGGTATTCACTGCTGCCATAAACCACCTCTCTACCTGGGTGTGCATCTTTTGGAGCTGATTTGCCTTACAGCACAGAAGCTGTTGCTGTAAGCTTCATGTAGGATGTTGGATTTTGTTGTTGCCACGTTTGAACTGCTATAGAGGTTATGCAACCAACAAACCTTAAGCCTGTATGAATTTCTTTAAAGCTTATTTTCTTACCTGTTCCAAGAGCTGACTTTGTTTTATTCTATTCAGGAGTGATGATGTCAAATGCTGCACATTGGAGCAACCCTAAACAGTGGTGTCTTGAGGATTTTGCTCCTAGCATCACTACTGCTCTGACGTATTTGGTTCTACTTTATGGCCCCACTATTTTATGTTATCTCTGTAGTGTCATTAAGGTGGAGAAAACTTCTTCAGGATTATTTAACTCTTAAAAACTGTACACAATATTGGACAAGAATAATGAATATTGCACATTGGTGAATGTATGAGAGCAGTTGACCTTGGAATGCATATATTTAATTAATGTTATTTTTAAATAAGTGCACTAGGCTACTGAAGAGCTGGGTGTTGTGGCCCTGCTTCCACTAAGCCAGCAGCTTGGAAAACTGGCTATCAAGAAACTACAGCAAAGTGTGTGCCTGAGCTTGATTTTGTTTCTCTCTATGCTGACAAACGTGGAATTAATAGGATTGTTTTCCTCCCTCTTAAAGCTGAGGAATGGACCCATAGCAGGAGCTTTGGCTGAATTAAATGTGTGGGTTTCTGAGGATTTTGCACCTTGTTTCTCTCCCACTTGCTTGGACAGAAATGAGCTGTAGCCATCAGAAGGCCTGGATTTATTTCTGGAGCAGTTCATTGCCACCAGCACTCCTTGTTGTTTAAGGAATGCATTATGAAATTAGGCATCCCTTTTGTTATAAATCACTTTCTAATTAAAAAAATATATATATATATATCAGTTTCCCAATCAATTTCAGTTGCATAAAATGGGAGATCATTATTTTTCTTCATTAGCAATACTGTAATCAGAGGTGCAAAAAATGTGTGTTGTCTGTGCTTTTAGAGACCAGAAATACCTGGGGTTGGAGCTACTTGAAAAAATGTGGACAAGTGGAGCTATAAATCCTCTCTCCTTGTTTTCCTTTCTAATACTCATTTGGCAATTATTCACACTTGGTCTCTCAGAAGAGGGTTAGAAAGGATGAACAATCAACTTGCAGTCCTTGCCAGCTGGAAATTACTGTACATTTTTTAGTTATATGAAATACAACCACTTTAAAACTCATTTATGCACAGTAATAACTTACTGAGCATAGTTTTTTCACAAAATTAGGCTGTTTCCCATTATAAATGGGAAAGGTTTCCTTTTGTTTTATATGACATATGCAAAGATGAACAGTGTCTGTATTTTAATATACTATTTGGTGTCTGGAGCATCTTTTACATGTTTGTTGTTCAAACTCATGTATTTTATAGCAAGTTTGACACTGCTGGTGTCGCACTGCAGGAGGACTCAGAGCTGATCCATTCAATAGCAATATGTGAAAGTGCAATTTTACTATAATTGCTTGTGATACAACAGCCAAAGTTGATGAGAAGGTTTGTGTTACGTGTGTGAGAGTCTCAGAAAGGAGAGAAAGCTGTACTTAATAATGGCCAGTGTAATTTATTAGGGTATTATGAATGTGATTGATTCCTTTTAAATAACCAGCTGTGTTGTATGCCTCCTTAATAAATAGTTATGGCTTGTTGTTTCATTTCCTTCAATCTGCACTATTTATCAGCTGCTGTTCTTCAAGAGAGTTTAACTTGTTTTGTCATTCTGCCTTGAAAAGATGTTGTGTGTTCTGCTTCAACACAGTTTAAAAAAAAAACAAACAATTAAAATCTTCACTTTTTATGACATTGATTTTATTATTTTGACACGTCCTGTGGGTGAAGGAGGAGCAGTTTGGGTTTGTTTGTATTGTGCTTGGAAGATCCTTTGAGCTGGATGCAGTGTTGTACAAGGCTGCTTGTTGATGAGCTATAAGTGGCAACAGAACTCCTTTATGCTGCATGTCCTGAAAGATGGTGAAAGAAGGCAGTGCTTTGCAGATCACTGATGTGCAGAGCTGTACTTCCCCCCCTTCTCAGCAAGATGGTTTTGGCTGATCTCAGGTATGTAGAAACTCCAAAATCTGGGTTTGCACAATGGCAGGGTGTCTGTGTGCACACTGGGTGGTCTTAATAAGCATCAAAAACCAAAGTGTGTCATTGATAAACTACAAACACTTAGCACACTGAGTCAGACACCCTTCTGCATACAATAGCTAAGCAGTTTTTAAGGGTTGAGGGTGATTTATCTCAGTAACACAAAGATGTTATACTGCAAGTCTGGCCAGTTGCTTTGGCTGACAGAGCCCATGGTTCCTCCACTAATTACAGATGGGTTATAAGCTGCCCCTTGTTAAGTATGTTGTTGATGGGATTAATCCTATCTCACACAGTGAATTTGTTACTGGTAGCAGTCCAGGCATTGCACGGCTCATAGGAGGATGAATTGGTTTGTCTTGAGGAGTCTGGCATGAGATTTCCAAGGGGCATGCTATGTTACTGCTCAGAACCCAGGGCAGCAATGTCAGGTGTGAAGAGAACTGGATTTTTGAAGCACTGTTCTTGAGCATGCCCTTAGGTAAACGTGCCTCCACTGATGGCTCTCTTTGTGTTTACTCAAATACAGCCTGGTTGCTTTGATACTTGTTCCAAAACACCTGCAATGGAATAATTGCAACTGTTTTAGTATAACTATGCTGGCAACTTGCCTGCAAAGAAGATACTTGTGAAAACAGTCAAACATTTTCCTCCTAGCCCAGCCTATTTCCTCCTCCGCAGCCTCAAATTAATCTGATAGTTTAGTTATCTGACAGATTTTTAAATAATGCTAATTGATGAAGACATGTAGTTTGGTTATACTGTTGAGATTTGAGTTATCACTGAATATCCCAGTTTGGAAGGAATCCATAAGGATTATCCAATCCAGCTCCCGGTTCTGATATAGTTCTAAAAATGAAAATTGTTTCCATAGTGCTTGTTAATGTTGCTGAGAAGGCTTCTGATTTCCAGCTGATGAATCGTGATGTGGATGGATACATAAATTTCGAGTGTGTTGAGTAAGGAAATGCACAGCTCAGCAGGACAACAGATGGGTGAGCTGGAGAGGCAACGTGAAGGTAAGGAGGTGTTTGGGAGGTGCTGGGACATGCTGAGTCACAGGAAAAGGGCTGGAGACGGTTTGAGATAAGAAAATGAGATGCTTTTATCTATCTTTATGCCTCTTCCTCAGCTGTAAACCTCTACCAAGCAGGAGATTTACACGTTTGACTAGCTTAAAGCATCTGACTAATCCCACTGGCACCAGTGGTACTGCTTAATCACTTAAATAGGTATTGCTTTTAAGTAACTTTGAAATGGTTTAAACTTCTCGTGTTAAAGACATCCCATAAGGAAACCAGCTGCTCATTTCTTCTGATAGTTTAGTATTTTCTAAATACTTACATGCAATACCTTCTGCCCAGCTCCTGTCTGATCTCTCCAGATGACTGTGTGTGTGCCAGGATGTTGGCATATCTTTCAAGAGCTTCACCACTCTCAGCAAAGAAGTTGTTCACAAACAGATGAGTACTTCATTACGATTAAATTCTATTTTATTCAGTGTAAAAATCTTCTAACCTTGCAGCAAAAGGTGCTGCTCATGCTGAGTAGCCAGGAAATAGTTGGCAAGCTACTGGCACTTGGTGATGTTTGGTCAGAGGAACCTGCTGCAGACATGCTTCTGAATCTAGCCTCCATGGAAATGTCACTTCTCAGGAAGCAATATCACTAGGGCGAGAAGAAAAGGCAAAGAAATAAACTCAACCACCCAAAAAACCTCTGCTCTTCAGGAACGTGTGTTTTCAGGAAAGGTGGAGTATTTACAAGTGAATCTGAAAAAGGGAGGGATCAGAAATACAAAGAAAACCCCCATGGGAGACATGGCGATTGCTTAACAGCAATGGAAACATTTTTGAGGAACAGTTTTATTTTTTAGAAGTGTCTGTTTTCTACAGAGAATATTATTTAGCAATGACAACTGCTAAAGAAGAAATCAATCCACTGCAAAAGAAGAAATCAATCCAGTACCTGTGACTAGCAGCATCACTGGGTTTTTTTCTTCATGAAGAAAATAGTCTGTGGAGAAAGGATGGAAGCCTGGTCACAGGTGGATCATATATAAATACCTTCGTTCCCTTGATATTAAAGCTGAGCCATGCAACATTCAGGAAATATTAGACAACTTTCATGAACAGAATCATAGATTATCCTAAGTTGGAAGGGATCAAGTCCAACACAATGACATCTCATATGAACTGGTGAGCCCATAGGATCACAAAATACTGTTGCTTGGAACGGACTTCTGCAGTATCTGCTTCCATCCCTGCTCATAGCACAGTCAGTTTCATAGCTCAGGGTCTTGTCCACTCATGGAGAAATTTGAATGAACATTACAAAGCCTCTCTGGGTGCTTGTTTCAGTGCTGCACCACTCTCATAAAGAAGATATTCACTTTTCTCCTGTCCTGTTTGGGATTTCCTTGACTTCTGTTGGTTTTTCTGTGCCTCTGAGAAGTCTGGCAACATCTCCTATAGCTCTCTCCCTACCCTTTGGCTTCTGGTATGTGTCAGTAAAGCTTAAGAGGGATGTGAGGTCATGTAATGGAAAGTAGGTAATGATGAATGCCCGTTCAAAAGTTTATCAGCTGTACAGTGGGAGCAATTTGCGGTTGTGCTCTATATCTGTATTTATAGAAAAGCTCAAGGTTGGTCATGCTTTCACCTGGAGCCTTAAGCAGGTGCCTGGGGGAAGGAGAAGTTTGATTTCATAGCGCTTGTGAGGACAGGGTTTTGTCAAATGAAATCAAATGAGCTCTGCTGCGGGCAACAATTTGTTACTGAAAATTTGACTTTTGTGAAGTCTGTCACAACCCTGGTACATCAGATTTAGAGTTCCACAATCACAAATCTGAGAAGTCTGAAAAAATATATGAAGTTCTCAGAGGGAAAAGGTTAAAAAATAATCCAATGGGCGATGACAGCATAGGAAATGGCTGTGCAGGTGCAGTTCTGTGAAGGATTATGGGATTACTGGGGAAGACAAGCAGATTTGGGATCAGCAATACCTGGCTGCTTTGAAGTAGGCAGAATGGGATGTACAAAGGGATGGAGCAGTAATCCTGCTCTTCTTCCCCTGCACAGCAGTAGTGGAACTGTGCCTGGTTTTGATCCTTATTCTCCAAGTTTAGTGGATTTAGTCCAATTAAGGGTAACAACTCATAGATTCATTCAGGTTGGAAAAGACCTCTAAATTTCCAAGTCCAGCCCACCTCCTCTGACCATGTCCCTTAATGCCAGATCCCCATGGTCCTTGGACATCTCCAGGGCTGGTGACCACACCGCCTCCCTGGGCAGCCTGTGCCACTGCATCACCACTCTTTCTGAAAAGAAATTTTTCCTACTATCCAACCTGATCACTGATCCAATCAGTGGGTCAGAACCAGAGCTGCTGAAGATGAGCGAGAATGACAGTCTGCATCTGTGTCAAGGATTCCTGCCAAGGGCATGGAGTGTTTGTCTTGTTCAGGGCCTGCAAGGTTAATTACAGGACAAATGGTTCAGATCTACTGCCTAGAAAGGGGTTTATGTTAAAGATGCAAAAACACTGAAAAAGATGGCTATATGAACCTTTTATAGGCTATTTTTGGAAGCATTTAGTACTAAGCATGTACTAAATGTTTATTCTTCGTTGCCTATCCATAGACAGATTGCCTTTTCTTCACTGTCAAGATATTTGAGTCAGTCTATAAAAGCTGCTGAGAGATGTTCTCTTGTTTGCCCTGAGCGCTGGCAGAGACTGTAAGGCAAGCTGCAAGGAGATGAGTGAAATCCTGAGGCAAATGCTCCTGAATATACATCGAGGTGGGAGTAATTCGAACAGGGATCTTCTTCCATGGATAAATTGGATAAATGTGACAATTTTTTGGAGTTAAATCCAGTTTTAGTGCTTCCTGTAATTTTTAGTGCTTGACTGTAGGAAAGATTCTCCCACGTAAGATGGTCTCTCATTTGTTGACCAAATTATGTCTAAAAGCTCTCCTTAAAACAAACACCTTTGAAATGTAACAGATGAACCACAGTATTGGCTGCACAGCTGGAAGCTCTTCCAACGATGTCTGATGTTTCTTGACCTTTCCTGGAGGTGTGCAAGGCCATGGGTGGGGTCCTGGGCAGCCTAAATGTGATTGGTTTGCCTATTGCCAAGTATTTTTTCTCTTACAATAAGGATGAGTAGAGAAGGACAGCACAGTGGTATTTATGCTCTTGAACTCTTCTGATATGTCTGACATAGTTCACAAATGCTCTCTCAAAAACTGCGAGTAAATAGGTGGTCACTGATACTTCATACCAAAGCTGAGCTGCCACAGACTTTCTTTCCATTTGTTTCACCTTCTGTACCTGATGGTGGTTGGGATCTCCAGAAGAAAGCAACTTGTATGGCTTCTATTTACGACTTTGGGTGGTTGTCCTGATGTTCTTGCACAAGCAGCTCAGGTGTGACTAGGATGAACTCTTTTAGGAGGAGTATAGAAACAAAAAGTAGAGACCTAAAGTAGGTAAAGACCCCTATGAATGTTTCAAAGATGGTTTGGAAACATGTATTGCTAAATATCCTGACCAGTGTGCAAGTTACGTCAGGTTTTCATAAATTCTCCAACTGGATCTCACATTTCACCTCGTTTCCTATTGTAAAATTTTACAAAGTATGGGAGGAAGCGTGACTTTGTTATTCAGGCTACGTGTTTTAACTCCCAGTCACATTTGGAATCGTTTGTCCATGTTGTGCCTAGTGAGTAAATGACTGAGACCGGAAGCAAGAAGGGATATGGAATAGAGTTAAGTAGAAGCTTACAAGGCTGCCTGCAACTGCCTTGTAATTAACCTGCAGGCACAGTAAAACCATGCAGCGGTGCTTCAAGTTCCATGGACAGCTCAAGGTCAGTGGTTCCATACTGAAAATCAAAATGCTTTCATAGAGTCAACGAGATCCATCACCTTGTCGACAGTACCTCTATCTGCAGCAACTGACCTAGATAGGAATGATTGTTGGGCAAAGCAAACTGAAATTGAACTATGCAACTGAAAAAACTACGGAGGAAGTCTTCCCTGTGGCCATATCATGCTCCACGAAGGACAGAAGGTGATTAGGAACAGTTGGTGTGGATAGATCAACGGTTGATGGTGCCAGAACCAACCTGGTGGCCTTGTGCAATGAGGTAGTTGGGGATGGGGCAAGCAGTGGATTTTATCATGATTTTTGTCATTTTTCTCCTATGCTATTCTTATCTTCAAATACAGACTGGATGGGTAGAGCGTAAACTGGGTGGAAAACTGTCTGGAATCCTGGACTCAAAGACATTCAGGGTTTCCCAGTCCAGCAGATCATTTCCCCTTCTGTTGATAACAAAGCCTTATGGTTTTCCAGTTTTCCTGTTCCCATCTCCTGAGACTTGGCATCAGGTAGCTTACTTCTCTCATTTTTTTTGCCCACCATTTCTGACTTAATTGTCTTTAGAACGATACTCTGATCTGTATTGTGAACTTCATCTCTTCGTAGTGTTTTCTGGTTTGGAGTTGTGAAGCTCTCCCAATGCCGCCATAAGCCATGATGCATTCGCTTCTTCCTGGGCTTTTTCTGTCAACGGGAAGATCTTTGGGAAACACCATGTGAGATCTAGGTATGGTTTTTTCCACCTCAATCCTACAGCTTTAGAGTCATTTTTGAGGGTAACTTGATTATATTTGGACTCAAAAGGAATGGGGAACGTGAGCAGAAACATGCCATCTCTCCATGTCACATTGGTGAGTGGTGGGCTGTGGCCACGGAAAGATTTGAGAACTGTGTCCTTTCATCTCCCTCAGAAGAGTCATCAGTCAGCTGTGTCCTGTGCCCAACTTCTGTGCAGAGAAATCAGCCCTCCTTGTAGCACTGGATGGCTTCAGTATCTTTTGTTGGCCAACATCCTTGGTCATCCCATTGTGTATATTCATGGAGTCCTTCTGATCTTACTACTTTTCTTCGTCACCTTCTCCTTCAGCTTTTCTTCCAATGAAATCTCGCTGGCATCCAGATCATACTGGGTTTTAGTTTTCACCCAACACAAACCCAATGTGAGACTTAACTAGAGGCTTCAAAATTAAGGTTTCTGCTATGTGCAGAAACACCAAGGCAGAAACAGCTTCAATAATTGGACACTGATATTGTGCATTGCACAGCTGCCACAGCCCTCTGCCTTTGGTCCCTCTTCTTCTTTTCAACCCCTATTTTCAACATTTCTAAAGTCCCCTTTGGGATTTTCCTCTGGAAAGTGACTGAGTAAACGTCTCATGGCAGGTATGGAGTGGTGGTTGGGCTGCATGATCTGACTGGTCTTTTCCAACCTTCATGTTGCCGTGCCTCCAGCTGATCCCTGCTCTCAGACGCTCAGAATGTTATCTGCTTTGTTTGCTGCCATAAATAAACGTATCTTGTAGTTCCCTCCTGATGGTCGTGTGGAGGTGAAGTGGTGGAGGGGCAGCCAGTTGAGTCTGTTCTAGTTCTCAGATCAATAGTGGGACTGGGTTTTAAATTCTAAATAGCAAACTTTGATTGGAAAACCTGCTTTGAGAAAATAGTTTTAAATTAGCAGTTTTACTGCTATGTAGAAAGTATGATTTTTATATCTCTGAGATGTGCAACTCAAAGCCATTTCTGCAGTGTTCAGAAAAGATTCATGCTGCAAAAAGGAAGTTATTGCTGCTTATTGGCCACTGTGGCAACTTTGCCTGGAAGGTTCTGAATACACCTATGATTGAGCTGGTACCTTTGAGAAAGGAGTTCAATCGATGTGTAAATGTGGCACTGAGGGACGTGATCAATGGGCACAGTGGGGATGGGTTGGGCTTAGACTGCGGATCTTAGAGGTCTTTTCCAACTGGAACGATTTTATGATTCCTTTAGTGAGGAGCGGTGTCTGAAGTTGGTATCTGCCTGTTCTCAGTCCCTGTGTATTTCTCAGAGACCCTTTTGATCGCCGAGGTTGCTGCTTCGGAGCTGCCCCAGGCAGAGCTGAGGCGGCTGATCGCGGGGTGCATAGGGGACTCGCTCGGTTTTCCCTCATCCAGGGATTCCCGAGGCATCGGTGCAGCCCGGCACCTCTCGCGAGAGCGGCTCACGTGGCGGGGGCGTTGCCAGGGTAGCGGCGGGAGATTTAAACGGGCGCAAACCCGGAAGAGACCCTTTTGATCGCCGAGGTTGCTGCTTCGGAGCTGCCCCAGGCAGAGCTGAGGCGGCTGATCGCGGGGTGCATAGGGGACTCGCTCGGTTTTCCCTCATCCAGGGATTCCCGAGGCATCGGTGCAGCCCGGCACCTCTCGCGAGAGCGGCTCACGTGGCGGGGGCGTTGCCAGGGTAGCGGCTCTCCGTTCCCTGCTCCCTCCCCCTCCCTAATAAGGCGTTGAAGAGGGCAGTGGCGTGCCACTGCCCACCCAGACGGGAAGGAGGAGTTTTTGTCTCTGTGAAGAGGGTGGTAATTGCGGTTGCACCCATCGACGACCTGTAAAAGAGCGTGGGCAGATCCAGCACTTTCAGTAACAGGGTGGAGCTATTAGTCACACTTGGTAACACTACTCTGATTGTGCTGGTGCTAGTGGGTCTTCTGGATTGCCATGGCTGCGTCCCGACGGAAGGCTACTGCCAGGAAACATGTGGAGACCCAGACAGAGGTCTCCTGCACACGTAAGAGGAGGGCTGTAGCCAAGAAGAGCGTGGCGACCCAGACTGAGATCCCAAAGCAGCATGCTAGCGTTCAGGTTGCTGGCTGCAATGAGTGCCAGAGTCTGGCCCTTGAAGTGCCAGGCGATGGAGGCAATGCCTGTGTAAGGTGCGACCAGATAAATGACCTTCTCAGTCTGGTGGCCTGCCTGAGGGAAGAGGTGGAGAGGCTGAGGGCCATCAAGGACTGTGAGAAGGAAATTGACTGGTGGTGCCAGGCCCTATCGGCCCCGAGGTCCCAGCATGCGACTGTGGCTCCCTATGGGGCATGTGGCCTCCAGTCGCCTTGCAAACAAGTGACGGAGAGGAATCGACAGACAGACTGTGCTCCGGATATAGTGAGCCCCCAGTCTGCCCCTTACCCTCACAATACTTATGTAGAACTAGGGGGTGTGGGACTGGGACAAAACTCTCTCCCAAAAGGGCAAGGTGATATCCACTGCTCAGTGGCGGAGCCTCTGCCCTTTTGTTGCCGAGCAGAGCAAAGCTGTTTGAGAGAGAAGGATGGGTGGAAACAGATACCTACTCGGCGTTGTGGGCGTCCCCCCCCCAGATCATGCTCGGTTCCCCAGGTGCCTCTGCGGAATAGATTTGAGGCCCTGGAACCCGAGGGAGAGGTGTGTGCAGGTGTGGAAGGAGGCCCACCTGTGAGGGTGCCTCGGGGGAAGCGGTCAACCCCGCGCCTCAAGACTTCCTACACCCGAAAGGATAGAAGGGTGGTTGTCATAGGCGACTCCCTGCTGCAAGGAACTGAAGGCCCTATATGCCGGCCCGACCCTACCCGCAGAGAGGTGTGCTGCCTCCCTGGGGCTCGAGTCAAAGACGTTGCTAGGAGAATTCCCAGACTGATCTGCCCTTCTGACTACTATCCACTATTGATAGTACAGGCTGGCAGTGAAGAAGTTGGTAAGAAAAGCCTGAAGGCTATCAAAGATGACTTCAGGCGACTGGGGCGGGTAGTTGAAGGAACAGGTGTGCAGGTAGTTATTACATCTGTACCTTCAGTGGCAGGAAACAATAGTGGGTTGAGCCTAAAAACCCATCTCTTGAACAAATGGCTTAGGAGTTGGTGCAAACGCAGGAGTTTTGGTTTTTTTGATCATGGGGCAATTTACTCGGCACCTGGCATGATGGCTGCAGATGGATGCAGCCTGTCTTCACGGGGAAAGAGGGTTCTAGCTGAGGAACTGGCGGGACTTATTGACAGGTGTTTAAACTAGGTATGAAGGGGGAAGGGGACAAAATGACGACCGCTGGGACTGAGGGGGCAGTTCGAGGCTCCAAACAGGACTTGATGGGTGGAGACAGTGGAGTTCAAAGGCTTGGAGAGAGGTGGAGGGATGCTGCTTCTCTTAAGTGCCTGTATACTAATGCGCGTAGCATGGGGAATAAACAGGAAGAGCTGGAGTTCTGCGTGCGGTCGCAAGGTCATGATCTCATCGCGATCACGGAGACGTGGTGGGACAGCTCGCATGACTGGAATGTTGTCATGGAGGGCTATGTGCTTTTTAGGAAAGATCGGCTGGCTAGGCGGGGTGGTGGAGTTGCTCTTTATGTGAGAGAGCAGCTAGAATGTATTGAACTTCACTTGGGGGAGAGTGATGTAGCAGTGGAGAGCTTATGGGTGAGAATCAAGGGGCAGGCTGGTAAGGGTGACACTGTTGTGGGGGTGTACTACAGGCCCCCTGATCAGGATGAGGAGGCTGATGAGGCCTTCCGAAAGCAACTGGATGTAGCGTCACGTTCCCAGGCACTGGTGCTTATGGGGGACTTCAATTATCCAGATATTTGCTGGATGACCAACATAGCCAGGCACGCACGGTCCAGACGGTTCTTGCAGTGTGTTGAAGACAACTTTCTGATGCAGGTGGTGGAGGAACCGACGCGGGGAGGGGTGTTACTGGACCTTATTTTCACCAACAGGGATGGACTTGTTAAGGAAGTAAAGGTAGGGGGCAGTTTGGGTTGTAGTGATCATGAGATGGTGGAGTTCAAGATCCTGAGCGGAAGAAGCAAAGCAATAAGTAGGATTGCTACCCTGGACTTTAGGAGAGCCAACTTCGATCTCTTCCGGGACCTACTTGGAGCTATCCCGTGGGCTCGGGTGTTAGAAGGTAAGGGGGCCTCTGAGAGCTGGTCAGCATTTAAACAGCTCTTCTTCCAAGCTCAGGATCGGTGCGTCCCTGTGAACAAGAAATCGGGAAAAGGTGGCAGGAGACCTTTGTGGATGAGCAAGGAGCTCATGCGCAAGCTCAAAGGAAAGAAGAAGGTCCATGAAATGTGGAAAAAGGGTCTGATCACTTGGGAAGAATATAGGAATGTAGTCAGGGCCTGCAGGGATGCGACGAGGAAGGCTAAAGCCCGTCTGGAATTGAATCTGGCTAAAGTGATAAAGGATAATAAAAAAGGCTTCTTCAAGTATGTTAATAGCAAAAGGAAAACTAGGGAGAATGTGGGCCCCTTACTAAGTGAGGGGGGGGTCCTCGTAACGGGGGATGCTGAGAAGGCAGAGATACTGAATGCCTTCTTTACTTCTGTCTTCAGTGAAAAGGCTCCCCTGCAGGAATCCCACACCCTGGAGGTTAGGGAGAGGGTCTGGGGAATGGGAGACTTCCCTTTAGTCAGGAAAGAGGATGTGCGTGAGCGCCTAGGCAGTACTAAGGTCCACAAGTCCATGGGACCTGATGGGGTGCATCCACGTGTGCTGAGGGAGCTGGCGGAGGTCATTGCCGAACCGCTCTCCATCATTTTTGAGAGGTCTTGGACAACAGGGGAGGTCCCTGAAGACTGGAGGATAGCCAATGTCACTCCGGTCTTCAAAAAGGGCAAGAAGGAAGATCCGGGTAATTATAGGCCTGTCAGCCTCACCTCCGTCCCTGGAAAGGTGATGGAACAGCTTGTGCTGGATACCATCTCCAGACAACTGGGAGAAAAGGAGGTTATCAGGAGTAGTCAGCATGGGTTCACCAAGGGGAGGTCGTGCTCGACCAACTTGGTGGCCTTCTATGATGCTGTCACATGCTGGGTGGATGGGGGAAGAGCGGTAGATGTAATCTACCTTGATTTTAGAAAGGCGTTTGATACTGTCTCCCACGACATCCTTATAACAAAGCTGAGGAAGTGTGGGATAGACGAGTGGACAGTGAGGTGGGTTGAGAACTGGCTGACTGGCAGAGCGCAGAGGGTCGTCGTTGGTGGTGCAGAGTCTGGCTGGAGACCTGTAACCAGTGGTGTCCCCCAGGGGTCTGTGCTGGGTCCGGTCTTGTTCAACATCTTCATCAATGACCTTGATGAGGGGATAGTGGCCACCCTCAGCAAGTTTGCTGATGATACGAAGTTGGGAGGATTGGCTGACACGCCTGAAGGCTGTGCTGCCATTCAGCGAGACCTGGACAGGCTGGAGAGCTGGGCAGTAAGAAACCGGATGAGGTTCAACACAAGCAAGTGTAGGGTCTTACACCTAGGGAGGAAGAATTGCATGCACCAATACAGGCTGGGGGATGAGCTGCTGGAGAGGAGCTCTGCAGAGAGGGACCTGGGCGTCCTGGTGGACGACAGATTGGCCATGAGCCAGCAGTGTGCCCTCGTGGCCAAAAAGGCCAATGGCATTCTGGGGTGCATTAAAAAGAGCGTGTCCAGCAGGTCGAGGGAGGTGATCCTCCCCCTCTACTCTGCCCTGGTAAGGCCTCATCTGGAGTACTGTGTCCAGTTCTGGGCTCCCCAGTACAAAAAAGACAGGGATCTCTTGGAAAGAGTCCAGCGGAGGGCCACAAAGATGGTGAAGGGCCTGGAGCATCTCCCCTATGAAGAAAGGCTAAGTAAACTGGGTCTGTTTAGCCTTGAGAAAAGAAGACTGAGAGGGGACCTGATCCAGGTTTATAAATATCTGAGGTGTGGCGGCCATAGTGGTGAGGCCAGTCTCTTTTCAGTGGTACGTGGAGACAGGACGAGGGGAAACGGACATAAGCTGCAGCATAGGAAGTTTCGCACGAATGTGCGTAAGAACTTCTTCACGGTGAGGGTGACGGAGCACTGGAACAGGCTGCCCAGGGAGGTTGTGGAGTCTCCTTCTCTGGAGATATTCAAGTCTCGCCTGGACGCCTACCTGTGCGACCTGGTGTAGGGAACCTGCTTTGGCAGGGGGGTTGGTCTCGATGATCTCTAGAGGTCCCTTCCAACCCCTACAATTCTGTGATTCTGTGATTCTCCCTTGCCTGTGGGATGGATCTGAGCAGCTCTGACCCGCTCTGTCCCCCCCACACCACCTCTGATTTCCCCCCTGTGCCACCCACCCCATCCACTCCCCAAACCATGCCCTTTTGCTTCTCTCCTGCAGGAAACCTAATCTCTCCGGTAAATGACACCCAGAGCTATTTTGGAGCTGTGCTGTGGGGGAAAGCAAAGCACGTCAGCAATGTGACAGCCAGGAGGGGTGGGCAGGGGGTGGCACAGCCTAACCCCGAGCGGCGAAGGCACAGCGGGGAACTCGGGGGGACCTTGTGCCGTGCGTCCCTATCGCCGCTGGGGTTTCTGTTTTATTTTGCTGAAGGGGAAAGGGGGGAACCAAGGCCAACATGGTGTCCCCACGTCCTCTGTTCCCCTCTTCCCCTTTCCACCTTCTGTCATCTTCATAGGAAGCGGCTTTCTGTCACCCTGCCCACGGACTTCTATCTCCTCAGGCTCCAGGTAAGACCGAAACCTTCAGCTGTGGGGAGGTGTGAGATTTGAGTGTTTGAGATAAAAAAAAAGAGCAGCGTTTGTGGCTGTGGAAGGGGTGAGGTTGTTTCTGTGTCAGTGTTACTGCACTGGAGCGTGGTTTGTGAAGCACATTTGGAGATGGAGCTGAGGGTGGAGATGGTAAATCCATCCTTCAGCTGGGGAGCAAACATGGATTGCATTGCTTACTTCTGGCTGTGTTAAAAAAGAAACACGGATCAAGTTAGAGGAGAAAATAGGGGAGAGTCAGCATTCTATTGGTCGTGTTTGATGTAATTTGTCCCCAAACTAGTGATAGCAGCATGAATGAAGAGCCTGGAAAAATAAGAGAAGTGACAGCAAGTAGTGCTTTTTAGAATTTTATTTGCAGGGCACAATCCTCAGTGAGAGCTCTTTCCCTCTGAGCTCCTCGCCGGTGCTGACACCGATTCAAACCACTGCCCCCACCCTCCTCACATTTCTCCAAATGGCTCTGATGGGCAGAGATGGAGCCCGACAGCTGAAACTATTTTCGTCCCCACAGCTCAATGGGGTGGAGTGGCTGTTAGGGCAGTGACGTCCTCGATAGAATACAGGCGCTGGAGACGGAGGATCGCGGCTCATTGAGGGAATTCTTTGTCCCTATGGCTGTTGTCATCTTGCTGCTCCCTCCCATAGGAAATACACTTTAAGTCTTCCAGCTTAATATAAGTGAGTTTATTTCTCTGTTAATGCTGATGGGAAAGTATGTGAGAGGTGGGGGTGTTTGTTTCAGGACTGTTTTATTTATGGATATCTGTATTAGAAGTGATATATTGCAAGGACATGGTTGCAAGTTGTGCCAGAAGAGATTTAGATAGGATATTAGGAAGGATTTCTTCAGGGGGAAGGTGTTGGAATGGGCTGTCCAAGAAAGTGCTGGAGTCCCCATCCCTGGGGGTATTTAAGGAATGCATAGGGGTGACACTGAAGGACATGGTTCAGTGGTGGCACCTTGTGATCTTGAAGGTATTTTCTAATCTAGGTGATGCTGTGATTCTCTTGCAAGGGAGAGAGAAGTCTGTGGAAAGGATTAATTATGTGATATAAATCACTGTGAGTCCACTGTGCTCCCAAACCTCCCAGGTTCACTTGTTCAAGCTCCCAGTCTTTGCTGCCTAAGCAGATGTGGGTGTTCTGCCACAGCCACTTGCATCCAGGATATGGTACACAAAATCCAATTGGAAGAAATTTGTGATGACTTTACTAGCACTTACATCACCCCTTTTCTGTCCCCAGAATTATATTTCCCCTCTATTTCTGTCCCTTTCTCCCCCGTGAAGCAGCAATGAGCATCACCCTGCACCTAAGGCCTCCCCTGTGTTGTAGATGTTACTTATGTTTGGTCAGAGCAGCCTGGGTGGCTACAGGCTTAGGAAAACAAAAGATGCCGTGTAATCTGGAGTGAGGATTATTGGATTTATACTGATTAACTCATCTATTTCACTTCAGTGTCCCATGTGTTATGCCAACTGTGTAACCATCACACGTTGCTTATGTGACTGGAAGGTGACCTGACTACGTTGCCCAGTGGTTGCACAAACCATGTGGATGATGCTTGTTGGAGTTTTCTGAAGGTGTGACTCTTTTATTTGCTACCAGTTGTTAGAAATATTCAGTGTATTGAGAAAGGATTTATTCCAGGAGTGTGAGTTGATGCAGTTCCCTTCCTAGATACTTGCTGCGTAATTAGCCCTAACTGACTTCTGCAGGTCAAAATGGTAAAATTGTCATGAGCATAGCCAAATTTTGCTCAGGGTTGCTCATGTTGAGCACCACGTGTTAGCAGATAGCCACTCATGAAGCTTCCCTTAACCTCTCCTGTAGGCTTTAGCCAACTACAGAGGCAACATGGAGTGCAAGTAAGCCCTACCCTGAATTGAGACAGAAGCTTACTGCAGTAGGCTTAGTTTATTGCATGGACTTCTCTGTGTCCTACATCTCCTATAGCACCTATCCTCCAGCCACCACAAAAAGCTCTTCCATTGCTCATCCTGTGACCTTTGGATGTGCCAGATTTGCTGTCCCTCACTGCAGTGGAATTCAGAGTAGCCCAAGCTCAGCTCTGCGTCCAGCTCCTCAGTGACAGATCCCATTCCTGCTCTGATGAAGCAGGCGCCAGATGAATGCCATCATCTCAGATCGGTCTATCTGCAAATCTCTGTGTGCACCTCGTTTGGAGACATAATGGGCACGGAGCACTGAGTGAGCTGCTGTGCCTTTCATCTGTGAAGCACCACTGTAATGGTTTGTAGGTGTCCACTGCTCTGACATCACTGAGCTTACAGCTGACACCGCACTCGTGCCGTTTGCTTTCTGACCTCTGTTCCCTGAGAGGTTGTTAGAAGCAATAAGGCAGTGAGATTATTGCCCAGCAGCACTTAAAACATCAAAGGAAAGCTGCACTGTCCGTTTTATGACCCATCAGCTTCCCATCCCGGCCACAGAGCAGTTTGCTCTGACTTTTAGATGGAAAAACACAGGCAGATATATCATGTAAACTGCACAAATACCATCAGTGCCTTGATTTTATCTGAAGCTTGATGTTTTAGTGATATTCTTTGAAAGGTTCGGGGCTCAGAAACAGGAGCTTCCATAATTACGTTGCCCCTTATCTCAGGAAAGGAGGGATAGCAAGACTGCAGAAGTAAGTCCAGGAAACATGAACTCTACAGCAGGCACAGGACAGGTCTTAACGTGGTTTCTGGAGAACCTCTGTGCTTTTGGTTTGCATTAAGACTTCAGCAGTTGTTTGGATTTAGGCAGATGTTAGAGTCACAGAATCATTTAGGTTGGAAAAGAACTCTGATATTTCCAACCCTGACCCACCCCCACCACGTCCCTCACATCTCCACGGTTGTGGAACACATCCAGGGAAATCCTGACTGTGTGCATGGCTGTCTCTTGTTTCCTGGGCAGTGATTTGACTTACTTGCATTATCTGACACTTGTGCTGCTTTCCTCAAAACATGAAAAAATGGAAAAATTGAAAGGATAAAGGTACAGGCCAAATGATGTGTATTTTGCTCAGAAATACCCACATGTGAATGTGATCTCTGCTGCAAACGATGCGTCGCAGTGGGATTATAAAGTGAAATGTGGCACTGGTAGATGTCAGATTAATTGGAAGGGGCATTTGCACTGATGAGGTTTACTCATGTTTTGTTGCCCTATGATTATAAAGAGAGCAGTCCTCACATTTGCAGAGAGTTAATATTGCCGTTGAAATTTGTGTGTGCCTGTAAGGAGTCTACATTAGTGTATTTGCTTAATAAACTTCTTAAAACGTTGCACTCTAGAAAAATCAACTGTTGGCCTTACAGCAACATGCCCACATGGCTCTGTGCTCCCTCTTGCTCCTCATCCATTTCTCAGTCTAACCAAGGGAGATGCCTTTTCTCCTATTTGAATGTAAAAAATGTGTTTTTACTAGTCCTACCTAAGGAATAAGGAATCATAGAATCACCAAGGTTTGGAAAGACCACTTTTTTTTTTTTTTTTTGCTCTTTGTGATATCATGGGTTCGAAGCTGGAATGGAGTTGATGCGGGAAGGATGAAATAGGACAATGTCTTCCAAAGACAGAGCCAAACAATTTGATGCTATGATGCAGCCTGAAATTCAGCCTAATGGGCAGGGAAGGTTGAGGCATGAGTTCCAAGTCCGTGTTTTAATTTATTCTTTATTACTGTAGTGAATGCTACTGCTTGATTCTCCAGGGACGAACTTCAATCCCAGCATCTCCCCACCCTCTATTAGAATTCTACTGCCTCAAATGAGCAGAAGGTTCTGATCATCAGTCAGTTGACTTCAGTGGAAATTTCCACTGACTTCAGTGTACTTTGGCTCCAGCCCAATGCCTGTGTCTGCATCTTCCAGCCATTGCAGCCTTGTAAGTGTTTATGAGAAATATACTTTAAAGCTCAAGTGAGGACAGAGGTTGGATGCAGTCAGAGGGAATAGGAAGTGCAAACTGGTTCACAGATTTCTGTGATACCATCTTCAATAGTAGCAATGATTCATATGAATACCATCCCAGGTTTTCGTGCCCCCACTTTCCCATTCTTCAATTTTAATGTCAGTTTGTGTCTTCCAGCCTCCACCAGAGTAATTGGAATGAAAAATAATTTGCTATTAACGTCATGCCTGATTTGTTGTACACAGGTGGTTGGATTAGATGATCTTAATGGTTTTTTCCAACCTCAATGTGATTCTAGGTACTGTGGCAAGTACCTTGTCATATATGCTGAGTGTGAGCCTGTTTTGACATGAAGAAAAGGGAGGAAAACCAGGGCATAGGGAAACAAGCAGTTTCCCCAAGGCCATGGTGCAGGTGAGCAGCCCAGCCACCTCCCACCCACTCTGCCATCATTTATTTGCTTGTTCACCTTAAGGCACTGCAGCAGGAGTTGGAGGAGGGGGGAAAACCTGGTGAATCCTCTGCCCGAATTGTGCCTAAAGCAACGAAGCAGGTTTTTGGCTTGTTCTTACTGCTTTCTGCTGGAGGTTGGAGGGGAAAGTGGTAAGGGCATCTGCCATTGGGTGAGAGAGGGGGTGGATGTGTGGCCAGCAGGGAAGCCAGGCTGCCATAGGATTAAGCAGGATATTTCTGTCTTGGTGACTGATTATTATTTCCTTTGAGTTCCTCCCAGCACAGCGCCTGGTAGCTTCACTGTATGTGGCAACTTTGAAGGTGAAAGAGCACGGAGGTGAGGGCTCTGCAGACCCCCTCTGAATCATTCCTATGGCTCAGGAGGTGCAAGTTGCTAATGCAGAAGTGCCTGGCATTGTGCACCTGGAGACAGGGAGTGATTAGGGAGGGACTGTGCTCAGAAGCAGGACTCTCAGAGAGGCTCAGATCTGGGGTTTGCTCTCCTTACACAGCTCTATTCTGGTGTCTAATCCTTTTTCCAGGCACAGTTAACTGCTGCACTTGGGTTTCTGGTGGCTTTAGCTGTGCTTTGCTCATCCAAGAAATGCTTGTGCAGAGAGCAGGGCTGCTCCTGAGGGATTAGAAGTAGTTTCACTCCAGCAGAAGGGAAAGAACATCCAGGAGTCGTGAGTGAACAGAGAAAGTTTGTGTGCCATGCAAAGTTCAGGTGATCTAAAACGCTGTGCTCTGCTGTGATGTTCTCCAGCTGCACAGGAACAGGTGGACTCTGCGAACAGTGAGTGCCACTGATTGCTTCTGGCTTTCTCAGCATGCAGGGGTGCCAGAACTGCTGTTAGCTTTAGTTCTGAACACTGCTGCCCCTGGAAGTGCTCAAGAAATGCGGGGATACAGCACTGATGGACATGGTTTAGTGGACATGGTGGGGGTGGGTTAACAGTTGGACTAGATATTGGTGGTCTTTTACAACCTTAATGATTCTATGGTTCTTCTCGGTTGATCTGTGCTGCCAAACAGCTGGTATGCAGCTAACCCTGAAAGCAAAGCACAGAATCACAGGGATTGGAAAGGACCAACCCCCTCCTAAAGCAGTTCCCTACAGCAGTTTGTACAGGAAAGCACCCAGGTGGGTTTTGAATGCCTCTAAAGAATAGACTCCACCAGCTCTCTGGGCAGCCAGTGCTCTGCCATCCTCAAAGTAAGGAATTTTTTTTTCTTATCTTCATATGGAATTTCCTGTGTTTCAGTTTGTGCCCATTGCCCCTTGACCTGCTGCTGGGCACCACCACCAAGAGCTTGGCCCCATTCACTCGACTCCTGCCCATTGGATATGTATAAGCATTGATGAGATCTCCCCTCACCCTTCTCCAGGCTGAACAGTCTCAGGGCTCTCCTTGTTTCCCCATAATGGAGATGTCCCAGATCCCATCATCTTTGTAGCCCTCCCTGCACTTTCTCTAGAAGTTCCCAGTCTTTCTTGAAGCGAAGGGCTCAGAACACAATAAGCAGGTGATGAGATGTCGTTCCAGCAAGCCCTGAGCAACGTGGTGCTTTTTCTAGGAAGCCTGGCATTGTTTGGATTCCAGTATATGTTACCCACGGTTGTTCCTTCACGTGCCTTCGTGCTCCTGTGATTGAGAGCAAGAAGGCGAAGGTGGGAGTCTGCCCAGGCATACATAGTGCATGTTCTCTGCAACATATAGGTGAAGCTCTGTATTCAGCTAGATAGATACTTGTTGGCTATTGGCACTGTGGCCAAAGGGGTTGTATTTCAGAGTTTGTTCGATTAAAAACTGGGAATAAAGAAAAATGGCATCAATAGTATGGCACGGATATCCGTGCCCCACTGCGGTTTGCTGTAAGGTCTGCGTGGACATGGTTCAGAGAACAAGGCCGTGGGGTGGATAAAGACCAGAGTAGAGATGGGGTGCTTAACACCGGCAGAATTAAAACAACAAATGCAAGGAAAAGGGAGAAATATTGAAAAGACTCAGGGCAATGAAGAGGAAAAAAAAATAGGTGAAAGGAAGATGGGCACAAAGAAGGTATTTTGATAGGTAGACTCATCGCTCAGAATTTCGTGTCTTTATGACTACAAAACCAGCCCATATGTTATATTGCATTAGTACTGATCACTTTCTTAGTGCCATCGTGCTGTTTCTGTATGAACTGCCTGAAGACTTGTACTTCACCCAGTGACTTCAGTGGGAAAATGGGCTGCTTTCTCAGCAGATTCACATCACTCAGTTTGAACGTGAGAAGTATGCAAGGTCTTCTCACTCCTTAAAAAAAAAAAAAAAAAAAAAAAAAAAAAAAAAAAAGGACAGTGGAAATGTACTCTAATCAGATTGTTCTGGATGACAAATGACCTGATACCACAAAAGTGCAGCAGTTGTTTGCTTGTACCATCAAATCTGCTCGCTTGTGACATTTTTCTTTCTCATCCTTTAGGTAACCAAGATGGATTACAGCTCGTTCAGTGGAGTCCCCCGCTTCCTGACCCGGCCAAAGGCATTTATAGTGTCCGTGGGGAAGGATGCCACACTGAGCTGCCAAATCATTGGAAATCCCATCCCAGTTGTGAGCTGGGAAAAGGACAAACTTCCCATCCAGTCTGGGGGAAGGTTTAAAACCACAGAAGATGGGGACCTCTATCAGCTAACTATCTATGATCTGAGCCTGGAGGACAGTGGCCAATACATCTGCCGTGCCAAGAACACCATCGGGGAAGCTTTTGCAGCTGTTAGCATCAAAGTCGGAGAGGAGACCACAGTCACAGAGTCAGCCCCATATTTCATCCAGAAACCTTCCTCCATCAAAGTAACTTTGGGAGAGGATGCCATGTTCAAATGCAAAGTCCAAGGCAGCCCTCCCCTCTCTGTGAACTGGGAGAAAGATGGCAGACACCTGAGGAACCGGGCTGACGCTGGCCGCTTCCAGATAGAGTCAGCTGGGGAGTCCAATGCTCTCACCATTCAGTGTGCCCGGCTGGGGGACAGTGGCACATACACGTGTCGGGCTGAGAATCCCATCGGCTCTGCCAGCGCTTCCGCAGCGCTGGTTGTGGAATCGCAGGGCTCTTCCAACCCGGGCAGCCATTTCGATACCAGCTGTGGCAAAACCTCCTCTTTGTTGTCTCATTTGCAAAAGAGGCGGGAGGAGATCAGGAAGATGGACGTTTCCTACGGGGCTCTTGATGCCACATCAGCACAGTCTTACTCCAAAACAGAAGGGCTGTCTGGCATCGGTTACAGCCTCTCCAGGGATTACGAGAGGGCAGCCGGGCTCACCACCAAAGGGGCTCGCAACGCCATGTTTGGGACGCTGACGCGCAGCTGCAGTGTGACGGAAGGGAAGCACGCCAAGCTGAGCTGCTACGTGACTGGGGAGCCTAAGCCAGAGATCGTGTGGAAGAAGGACAACGAGGTCATTGTGGAAGGGCGGAGGCACGTCATCTATGAGGATGACCAGGAGAACTTTGTGCTGAAGATCCTCTACTGCAAGCAAGTGGACAATGGGCTGTACACCTGCACGGCCTCTAACCTGGCAGGGCAGACCTACAGCTCTGTGTTGGTCACTGTCAAAGGTGAGTGCTTCCACCTGCTCCTGCAAGCGGGAAGGCGATGCTTCTAGCTTGGTGTGAAACTGTGCAAAGCTTCTGCCACCAAACTGCAGGAAGGGAGCATGGGTTGGACATAAAAACCCCTGTAGATTGAAATGGGGTTATAGCACTGCAACAGGTGACCCGGGGAGGGGGAGTCTCATCACTGAAGGGCTTTAGGATGCACAGTAAACAAGCTTCAGTCGGGAACGGCTGATGTTTCAGGGTGGATACTAAGAAAAACTGCTTCTCCTGATGAGTAGTTGGGCATTGGAACAGGCTGCTCAGGGAGGTGGTGGAGTCACCGTTCCTGGGGGTGTTCAAGAGTAGATGTTGCCTTGAGTGACGTGGCTTAGTGGGCATGGTGGTGACGGGTTCATGGTTAAGCAAGATGATCTTAGTAGTCTTATCCAACCTTAATGGTTCTATGTAGAACTGGCACGTTGTGGAGCAGCTGGGATGAACTAGATCTTTACTATAAAACCTGGAGAGATGGGAGCTTTAATGTGAGAGATCAACTGCCATCCTCTGATTCCAGTGAGTGCCGAAGCTTCATCTTTCCCTCCAGGTTTTAATCATATCTGGGTTTAAATTCACCACAGGGCTCAATCACACCACATTCCTAATCTCACCGCACGCCATTAAACAGAAGTAGAGAAAACTCCTCCCTGCAAACCGAATATGTCAGGCTGCATTGGACCCTTCAGGGGCCCTAATACAACTCCAATCACAGCTTCCTCTGTTCTGCCCAGAGTGACCCACCAGCAGCCCTGTTATTGCCAGGCTGCCTCAGCCTTTTCCCAGCTTGTGCTGTTGGGCAGCCTGCAGTCCTGGTGTGCTCCCAGAACTCCATCAACGCCAGGATGCCTCTGCTTGCAGCGGTTGAGGGGTGATGAATTTGCCTTCAGAGCATCCCTCAGCACTGCTGCAGGTCAGATCAAGGTCCTCAGAACATAAACAAACGCGGTGCACGTTTTCACAAAGGAAACTGTGTATTTTCAAACTTCTATTTGGCGAGGCTTCAGCAAGCAGTTTGAAACCCAGGCAGCATGAATTGATTCTCAGATGTAAAAAACAAGCTAAAAAACAAAAAACAAACAAAAACAACAACAAAAAACAACAACAACAACACCAAAAAAAAGCAACCTTTTGCATGGCAAAATTGACTCTTTGAAATGAAAGCAAATATGTCAGAAATTCCAATGCATAGGAAATGCCTGCGTTCCATACTGGTCTGTAAGACATACTGGTCATTTAGTTTTGTGATTTTTCCTCTTCTGGATATTTCTTCATTCTCACTGTCTTTCCCAGCAGTGACTCATGCCCTGTGTCCATCAGTGACACTCAATCCATGCAGCTCGCTGGCACCAGTCCCACTCATTGCCATCCCGTGGAGGTGCTGAGTGGTGTAGAGAAGAGCATTTGGCTCTTCCCTAAAGCTGTGATTACTGTATGAGATGGGATTCAAAGGAGAAGACCAAGACCCCAGGATCTGGGGTGGCTGATCTTACTGAGAATGGCTCCAGCTCCATTCCTCATCTAGTGTCTGTCTGGCTCTGAAAAGCACTGCACCATATTTGTTTGATAATTCCCAAGGGGTGCAGCCTGTTCCAAAGAAGACAAAGAATGCGAAGCAGCAGGCCTGGGAGCAAGCACCATGGCGAAGTGCTATTCATCAATGTCCATTGTCAAGAGATGTGAGTCAGAGGGCTCAAGTGGAAATGTTTGTGGTCTGTTTCTTTGTGATACTATTCCATGTAGGGCTTTCTGACCAGGCCAAGGCAACCATGGAAAATCTACTTGTGTTGGTTATAATTAGGCTCTGAATAATGGCTCCCCTTTGTGTCACAAGAAGTGCTCATCCATTCAAAGACAGCTCAGGATGATGTAGCAATGAAGGGAGCTTTTAATTTCGTCCTTTATGCAACTGATGATGCCATTAGCTCATCTGAGGTCATGTTTTGAGGAGTAGATCATCTTGCCCCACAATCCTCTCTTTGCTGAGTTGTACAGAAGAGAATGAATGATGTGACCGCATTGGACTGTGTGCAGATAACAGAGTATTTAGGGAGCTTGTGATGCTGCTTCCTCCATGCTTACCCATAGGCACAGATAGATACAGATCCACAGATAGTTGTGGATGCCCCGTCCCTGGAGGCATTCAAGGCCAGGCTGGATGTGACTCTGAACAGCCTGGTCTGGTGGTTGGAGACCATGCACGTAGCAGGGGGGTTGAAACTAGGTGATCATTGAGATCTTTTTCAACCCAGGCCATTGAAAACCTGGATAGGAAAGCTTCATGGGTCTAACTGCAATTTGGGCACTCTGGTTCATGTACAGCACATAATTTCAACACAAGACTTTGTGTGACAATATTTGTGGGTGTTTAAAATGTAGCATTAAGAAAAATTACCTAGCCCAGCATCCTGTCTCCAAAGTGTCTAATGGCAGCACCTCAGACCAAAGGACTGGGCACAGCTTCTAGCTTGCCTCTTACATGTTTTCAGTCTAGATCCTAAACCTAAAACATGCATAAGGCATGGGCTTGGCAAAGTGCTTAAGTATTGAACTGAAAGAAAAAAAGAGTTTTTTTTTTTTTTTTTTTTTTTTTTAACTGTTCCTGGATGGGGATGTACTGAATTAAATAGAGGTCCCAAGGAAGAGGCTACAATGAAGAGAGTCACTTTCACAATTAAGGAAAACCAAGAGTTTATTACTCTTATCCAGTAACGTGCTGGTTTCTAATAGCTAGAGCAGGGATAAAAACACAAGCCATGCACTGAAATGTGAGCTGTAAAAGCAGTCAATAAACTTTTCCCAAGGAAAGTTCCCCTTTAACAAACCAAAGAGCAGAGATGATGGGAGAAACATGAATGAATAACTTGAATTTCCTGAAGGCTTTGAACATGTCCCTAAGCCACATGTATAGTCAATAAGAATAGTGTACAGGTCTCTATCCTTGGGCCTGGACCAAGCAATATTTGTCTGAGTAAAGGAATACAGAGGCACTCAGTAAGAAGCTAAGTAACCAGATACTGTATGGAAAGATTAAAGGTTGCTAGCCAACTAGGATCAAGGCTGGAAAAACAGATTGGTGCCAAAACCACTTCTTTCTTCCTCTGATACAAAATGATGTTGGATGACTGCTGGAGTGATCTGAGATCTGAAAGAGAATGGAAACGTGAGAAATATGGAGGTACAAAGGCAATTTGGGAAGCACTGTAACTAAGGAAAGGAATGAAGGAATGAGATAACGAGAGTTTTCCTGTATAACTTTAGATTGTTCCTTTTTGAAGTATCTTCTGTGTTCTTACTGTCATTGGATGACTTCTGGGAAAAAATGACCCTGGAATAATAAATGGAGAGAACTACAAGAAGCCCAAGAGTAGGCAAGAAGTGCAGGCAGGTGAAAGCCCAGGTTGGGAGGGCCAGTATCCATTGGGAAGGTTAAGGGGACTCTAGCTTCTTTGCAGGCTGCACCTATTCTTAGCAAAATATGTTAGCAGGGCCCTTATTTAAAATATAGCATCACCTCATTGCTGTGCTGGTTGGTATGGACCAAAGAAAAGCCTATGATGCTGGAGACACGTGTTTTCAAGACGAGCAGCCAAATTCATAGCTGGTTTAAGCTCTTGCAGTTCTAACTAACTCCATGAGCTGCTCTTGCTCCATGCTCCCTCAGGGCTCTGCTTTGCTTCTTTCCATTTCACATTTTTCCCAGTAGACTGAATTTTGTAGATCTCATATTTCTCCTTCTATAGAAATGCTTTTACTGCCCTCATACGCGTTAGTGAGCATTGCTGCTTTGACTAAAAACAGACAAATAGAAAAAAACGTACAGTAAAAAAACTGTGGAGAAATCATCATTTAAAAGAAATTCATACTGACAGTAGAGATGAATTTCAGTGACCTGTCAGGGCACTCTGTGTGAAGGAAATGAGTCGTGCTGGGAGCTGAGATGCTGTAAGGACAAAGTAGAACTGGTGCTCAAATTCAGACCACTGAGCTTGCATGGAAGGAAATGCTTCTAGAGAAAGCTTGGTTTGGAGTTATTGCAAAGACTTTGTTTCATACTTTTGGTGGCACTTATATCAAACAGATGTTGTTGAGGTAACAATTATGTTGCACGTGAGCTCAGATGAGCATGCTTTCTGCTTATCTTCCAAGGACATTTTTTTAGGTATTCTGAACATTTTGGATAATCATAGAAAGGCCTGGGTTGAAAAGGACCACAATGCTCATCCAGTTCCAACCCCCTGCTGTGTGCAGGTCACCAACCCAGAGCCACATCCAGCCTGGCCTTGAATGCCTGCAGGGATGGGGCATCCACAGCCTCCTTGGGCAAAAGGAGGAAACCAGCTGGTTGTCAAATGGCTGTATCTTCCATATTGGAATCATACTTAGGAAGACCCTATAATGAGAGTTACCTTGTGGAAGAGTAATAGATGACAAACAGCCATTTAGAACTGGGCAGCTGATATTTATGGAGTCTGACAGATGGAATGCGATGCCGATATCTGCAGCACCCCTTCCCGAAATGCCTCTGATAGTTACAGCACAGAATGTTTCTGAATTGTGGTGGGTGCTGTAGGGAGGGTTCCAACATCGGAGAATTTGCCCAATCTGATAGACTGCAGCCCCATATGGTGTGAAAGAAGATAATGTAGAGGTCTTTGCTCCACTCATTATCCTGACCAGTGCATTAATGCGTTTAGTTATTTTCCTGTTTAGCTAGTTAAGTAGAAAATACGCTAAAAGTCTTTCACATGTAAATATTACCCAAATTAACTCCTTTTGTCTTGTGGCTGACCAGGCACGTTAACATAAGCAAGATAAAGATATGTTCAGGAATTAAAAGGGTGGTGGATTTCAGAGCCTCTCTCGCACACTCGCACATCTCCAAAGCAGGAAAAAGCAACGGGCTGGGAAAATAGCAGTCTTTAATTTAATTTGTCAGCTGCTGTCTCTGCTGTCTCCCTGAAGCCTTATTCAGAGCAAAATAAGATGTGTGCATATGTCAACACAGTGGAAGCAAAGTTGTTTTCAGATGATATCTGTGACCGCTCAGCGGCTGTAAAGAGAGAGGTGTTAATGACATGGCTTTAAGTATGGAAACAAGCCTGTGTACTTCTCAGGTGTGCCTTATGTTTCCTTCTGGTCCTTGGGCACATCACTCTGCTCTCATAGTCAGCTCTAAAGTGCCTCCTATCTCACACAGCTGCATTGCATCCACTTCTTCAATGCTGGCATTGTTATGATAAATGCATTCTTGACGACGTCATCCTCTTGCTTGGTCCCCTGGCAAGAGCATTGCATCCACTTAATTCCCCCTGACCACGTGGGGTGCTTTCAGATGTGAGACACAGGAGTCCAAGCTGCCTTTTGGGTAGAGAGAAAGAGGTAATTAATGTGGAGAAAGGGCTGTGTTGCCATAGCTGAAGAGTTTTTGAGGAAAGATTTTGACTTGCCTTGAAATGAGACGTTAACCCAAAAGGCATGTCCTCTATTGTATGGGTTTCCAATGAAGTTCCAGCTCCAGAATAACAACCTAAACAGTGTTTAGCATCAGTGTCTCCTAGTCCTTTCCTAGTGATGGGGCAGGAGGGACAGACAGTGGCTCAGCTGCCAAAAGATGCAGGGACAACTTTTAAACCATGCTCTGTCCAACAGAAAATGCTGCAGGCTGCAAAGTCGGTTTTCATGCTCTACGTGTGTGCTCATGTTCACCCATCAGCCTTTCTTTCTCAGAAGTGATTTATGTGACCCTTCTACTTGCAAACCATAGCATGCCCAACACAGATCCCAGCGTTACAACATGGAGGGTTCTGGTCATCAGGGCTCAGGACCAAGGTATTTTAGGGCCAAGGTTTGATGTGGCTGATGATCACCGGTTGTCCTGCTCAACTCAGTGCCCCTTTCTCTGTTGTTGAGGTATCAGGGTAATTTCACAGGTCAGTTTCACTGGAATTAAATGGTATCTACCTTCTGTTTGTAAAATATCTCCCCTCACTGCCATGCAGCTGTTTTCCTGTTTCATCTGTGCTCTTCTTTCTCCCTAAGCCAGAGTGGTGCCATACAGTTGGTGAAGGAAAGCAGAGGCAGTTGGCAAACTTGGGCCCAGTGCAGAGGATGCTGAAGGGAGGGCTCCTGGTGCCCTATAGCCCCCCGTGGTGCCCTGCAGCCCCTCGTGGCCCTACTGCTTCTCACAGAGTTTGAGTCTTTCTTACTGAGGTATTTTTTTAATGCCTCTTATGCTAAGCTGCCACAAATTCCTGTTTCTCCTTTCTTTTTAATCCCCTGAAGAACCACCAATACCCTTCAAGGAAAAACTGAAGGACCTTGAAGTCTGGGAGAAGGAATCTGCCACCTTCCAGTGTGAAGTGCCTGTTCCCAGTACGGAGACATCTTGGTTCAAGGAGGAAACCAAACTCCGTCAGAGCAAGAAATACAACATAGAAGAAGAGGGCACGTATCGCCGGCTCACGGTCCAGAATGTCACTGCAGATGATGATGCTGTCTATATCTGTGAGATGAAAGAAGGGAGCAGGACCATTGCAGAATTGTCTGTCCAAGGTAAGAAAGAGCGTTACTATTTTAGATGGGCCAAGTCTCATCTACTGAGTGAGATATGCACATGTGGGACTCCAGACTTGAGCTTACAAACAGCATTCATCCCGTACACACAGAGAAGAACAGCAGAATCCCTTACTACGTGAGAAGAGAGCAACTTGTCTGTGGGTCCCTGAGTCTCTTATCAGGGTTTATCTGGGACACAGGGTCACAGAAAAAGAAGAGACTGCGTTGCTGCACAAGTCATGTCACGAAACAGAGCCCTATGCTTTAAGTGTTTTTCTGGAAGGCAAAGCCTTTGAGATATAGCTCAGCATTGTAGACTTTCCTTGACTTGATCCCAAGCAATGGATGTGTCTCCTGGCACCGTCTCATATAGTCTTGTCAGGTGTCTGGTAAACACAGTGGTAAATCTTGTCTGAGAGTGGTGCAGATCGGACTGGGAAGTTGGCTTGGCAGCTGTTTTATGGTCTGATGCATGGTGCAGGCTGTGGTCATCCGTATGATGTCAGACTGCAAACCTGATTCATATTTTAGAGCCCTGACATCTGCTTTTTGAAGTTTGAAAGGCTGATAAAATGTAGATATAGGTCTGTGTCCAAGACCTCTGAGTCCAGCGGTTCAGCACTGAGTTTAATGTAAGTGTAGAGTTGAGTACATCATAGGTGTCTCAACAACAACATGCACATCAGAGACAGTTGGCAGAAGGCAACATCAGTTCAGAACTCATTTGTTTGCTATCTGAAAAAGTACTCAGCTGCACAGCTCCAGGACCTGCAGTTTTTATGTTGATGCTGCTTGCTCTGGTGTCATTGGCGCGTCTCCGGTAATGCAAACTGGAAACCTACTGGATCACACTTGTCCTGTCTCTTTGAAACCTGAGTTTACTCCATCTGGAGACAAAATTCTCATAAATTGGTGCTGTGAGTCATTGTGAGAATTCCTTTCTGCCTAATTAGCACAGACATAAGAGTTGACATGAGTGAAGGCAGAAGGGGTAATTTAGTTTGTGGGCACTTGAGAGTTCAGATAGACATCCTTTTGTTTTGACTTCTGCTGGGGCCAAACCAGTCAAATGCTTTAAGTGTGTTTGGCCCTACTAGGACAGCTGGTATTTGTTTTTACTTGTTTGTGCTATGGTTCTATGACATGTTCCATTCAAAAGAGATTGACTGAGCCAGGTGGAGCTCTCAGGAGGGAAAGGAGGCAGAGCCTTCCTGAAGGAGCCCTGTGCTTGCCCAGAGGGAGAAGATTCGAGAGAGCAGGGTGGGGTGGGGATAACGTGTGAGCTTGTCAAAGTGGGCAGCTCAATGGCACTGCTTAGGGCAGCACAGGGCAGACACATGGCCAAGCCTCAGAGAGGATGAGCAGAAAACCAGAGTACTGAAAACTCCTGCTGAAGTGTGCCTGCTCTGTTTTATGAGACAGTTCAGCACTGCTTCCCATGAAATACCTCTAGATGCTTTCCTGTTAGAGGGCACTTCTGCCTTGCAGAGACTGTTCTGGGGCTTGAGACAGTCACTCTCTGCTGATAGGGGTGATTTTCTGATTTTTCTGAACAAACTCTCCTGTGGATAGTCACATTTGGTAACTCTGACATTATTCTATTAATTCATAAGCATGGTGGCATGGAAAAGCTACACGTCAGTGAATACATTCCATGTGAATTTTCATGTTCACTTTAAAGAGATGTGATGGCTTTCCATGTATCTTCTGTTAAGTTTGGTCATCGGTGCGCTTGGCAACTATGTCATTTATTGATCATTTGGTGGAAGCAAAATACCAAAGACAGCTGAGGACCTGTCTGGTTTTAAAACTGACCTATTTCAGCAAAGCATTTGTAAGAATTCCCAGCATATGCAGAAAAAAAAGCCATATCACTGTCAAACCTATTCTTGACAAAGCCAAATGCCTACCCAACAGGAGACACTGCATGTTAGACTAGGATCGTGAGTGACTGTAGTCAAATAAAATTGCTTTTCTGTTCTTGAAGGGCAAAACGAGTCCTTGGGATTATCTGTTGTGTGTAACACAGAGCCCATGATTTCACTGGGGGATGCATGTATGGTATCTACCATGTTTTATTGGGTGACAACTATTGACTAACCTGGCTGTTGTCTGAGCGGTCCACGGTTATTGGACACCTTTACATCTGCTGTTTGTAAACCATAATTACTTTCCTATTTAAAGGGAACATCATTAAAAAACTTCCACGAAAGACTGCAGTTTCAGTTAATGATACAGCCATTTTCTGTGTGGAGCTGGACAATGAATGCCAGAACATCCGCTGGCTGAAAAACACCGAAGAGGTGAAACCCAGCGATCGAATCTCCATCACGCGCTCTGGCAAACAATACACCATGATCATCCGAGAGTGTACGATGGAAGACGCCGGTGAGATTGTCTTCCTGGCTGATGAAAGCAGGACTTCTACCCAATTCACTGTGACCAGTAAGTTTCCCTTGTATTCAGCCCTGGTGTTGTCTCAGAGGGTGGTGAGGAGCTGGCACTGCTGCCCAGGGAGGAATGGGTGCCCCATTCCTGGAGGCGTTCAAGGCCAGGTTGGATGGATCCCTGAGCAGCCAGATTTTGTGGGTGGCAACGGGGGTTGGGTCTTTAAGATCCCTTCCAACCTAAACCCACCCATGATTTTCTGATTCCTCAGTACTCCTGTATTAAAGGTGTTCTTTATAGATACAGCTATGATGAGTTGTGTGGTGGCCGAAGAAAGTGGGAAGTTGGCCTGTCAGAAATGCCAACAACCTGATGTTATGGAGAGATCAAAAGAGAGAGAGAAGACAAGTTCTGGGGAAAGAGCATGGTAGAACACCCCAGGGCATTCTCATTCACACAGAGGGTGATGAGGCACTGGAACAGGTTGCCCAAGGAGGCTGTGGATGCCCCATCCCTGCAGGCATTCAAGGCCAGGCTGGATGTGGCTCTGGGCAGCCTGGGCTGCTGGTTGGTGACCCTGCTCACAGCAGGGGGTTGGAACTGGATTGTGCTCCTTTTCAACCCAGGCCATTCAATGATTCTATGGTTCCATACTGGAACCGATATAACATGATAACTGTGTAAAACATGGATTAAAAGATGTGTGATTTGTCTGTACCAGGAGGTGATTAGAAAACAATTTGTAAGCTACAAAGCTGCTTGCATTAAAGGAAAAGAAATTAAAAAGACTGCAAGAAAAAGGGAAAATATTTCTTCCTGAAAATATGACTTCCTTCATTTTGTGGAGACCACAAAACCCTATCCTCTCTCATCCTCCTTTTGACACAACAGCACTGGGAGGACCCTGTGCATTGGTGGTAGCTATGCTAGAAGTGTAGAGGCCTTTGGATTGTTTCGCTTTACCTGGAAGCCTGAAATTATAGGTAGGGTGGAGGATTTCTTCAGTTGGAAAAACTGATCTGAGCAAGGGTCTCAAGCTAAGGGTCTAAGCAGCAGCAGGAGCAGTGTAGCAGATAATGGACCTGACACAAAATTTGGGTGAAGCTGCCTGATTTTATGAAGCTATTCACATTTCTTTTGGTGCTATGCTTCCCAAATGGGTGATTTCTGGCTCTGCTGCAGCACCATTCTGCATAATCTGAACATAATTCTACTCACCATCTGGGAAGATTAGTACTTCCTTTCTCCCACCAGCACCACCGAATTACAGTTACTCAGTGGTGAAAAAGGAATCCTTAAAGAAAGGTTTACAACTGTTGTGTTATCTGAAGCACTTGGAGCATTCTGGTGCTATTAAGCTATATGTATTAATGAGGGGGAAAAAAAAAAGGTAGGCATCTTACTGTTGTGACAGTTCCTAAGTTATTTGGAAAGCTGTACCATCCAACCACTCATTCTATTTGATGGAGGTGACAAAGCTCAGTTTAATTTCTGCTGTTTAAATTATGAAGCTAGAGCTGGTTCCTAGAACAGAAAAAGCTCAGAAGCTGTCTTCCTACAAGCAGGAACCTCTGAGCAAAATATGACATCTCAATTTCTGATGGTAAGGTCAGGAGATCTGATTCCAGCGTCTGGCTTTTGGCTTCATGCTATGTTAGTGGCACCTTTGGCATCTAACTCTGACCAGCAGCAACCGACAGGGTGGTAACAGTGCACCCCAAAACAGTTGTGTCTATTTATGTAACGAAGGAAAAGTGTATCGCATTGAGATTTCCTATTTTTACACTTTGCATATTTGATTGGCTGCTGGAAGAATCCTGTACACCATGTCCACGCCATTTTCAATTAGCTGGATGAGTCTTTTGTTGGCAATTTAATACCATTTACCAGGCAGGCAATGTTTATGTATTATTTGATCAGGCTTCTGCATTTTTATTATGCCTGTTTTACAGAAGGGTAAACTGAGGCAGAGAACAGCTCAGCTCCTCCAGTCTTTAGTTTTCAATCTAGACTCAGCACACAGGCTCTCTCTACAGTCATGAATACTTAAATATCTTCAACTTGTGGCTCATTACTTCCATTTCTGGCTGCCCAGAGAAGCTGTGGATGCCCCATCCTTGGTGTTCAAGGCCAGGTTGGATCAGTGCTGGGCAGCCTGAGCTGGCTGGGGGGCAGCCAGCCCATGGCAGAGGGTTGGAACTAGATGGTCTTTAAAGGTCCTTCCAACCCAGGCCCTTCTATGATCCTATGATTCTATGATTTCAAGCATGTTCTTTAAGATGAGATGAGTTCTCCTGAATGTGCTGTTCTCCATAGGGTTATAATTGGAGTCTGGATGGCTGACTTAAACCAGACACCAAACTTTCTGGTGGCCAAAATTAAATGAAATCAATCCTTTACTGTGTCAGTAGTCTGTAACTAGAGTGCATCAGGTAATTCCCAGCCTCCTGCCTGTATCAGTGGCTGCACGTAGTGAATAAGTCTGATGGGATTTTAACCTCTAAAATGTTCAAAAGCAACCAGAGGGTGAACGTATTCACTATGCAAATACCTGCAGGAATAAACTTGTCATATATGACCTCAGGTACCATCATGGCCACATCTCTTTGGCTGCAGGTGAGGATGTGCCTTTGTGTCATTTCCTTTTGAACTGAATTCCTCAGCCACCAAACTTGGCTCTGCATAAATTGTTAAAACATGTCTTTCCTGACAGAGATCCCTGACAGCTATCACTCTTGGGAGACAAAGTTTACAAAATGCCTTCTGTGTGGGAGTGGCACAGAATTCAAAGGCAGAACAGGGGGCAGACTCCCAGAAGAAATTGGCTGTGGAGAACAGCCGAGCTCATGGACCAAACAATTGAGACCTCATGGAGGAATGGACTCCAAAACCACTGCACAGCTCATTCATATCTATCATTTTACCTATAAAATGTTGTAGCTGGGCCACGTTTAGCTGGTCTGTGCTTAAACCTGTTAAGAAACCAGACTAAAACATTTCCACACTTTTGGAGCAGGTTCTTGAAAAGAAATGTAGACCGTAGGCTCCTGGTGAAGGAGTGGGTTTACACTGCCTCTCAGGATGCCACATCTGTGCCTAGAGATAGCAAAATATCCCTGTGCTTTTCCTTATGTAGTCCATGGTGCTTTGCCACAAGGCACATCCGTGCTCTTGTCTGTAGTTCTGGAGGTTCTGCTGTGGTTGAGGAGATGTGGGCAGCAGATTAGTACTAGTGCAAGTCAGTCGCTATTCAATGATGTATAGTAGGTGGATGAAGAGCAAAATCCCTTGCAAATTTTTTTTTAAAGCCTGTGGATTCACACCACAGACTTTTGGACAATGTCTAATGGTGATTTAATCCACTTTCTGAGTGCAAATAACATGCAGTATTAGCCTGCTTTATCCAGGAACTGTACAGGAAGTGATATGGGTCTGTATCTAGCATTGAAAACTTCACCCTATGAATCGTTCATAGTAAACTCCGAAAGGATCTTCTATCCTTTCTTTTGCTTTGCAATGCAAAAATTTTACAGAGATTTATTAACCCAGGATAACGTTTGAGACCACTGTAAGCTCTAGTTTTTCTCAGTCAGATACAGTGGGTTTCTCACTGTTTTTCACATTTGGAGCCTCCCATCCTTGGACGTATTTAAGAGACATGGGGACACAGTTAATGGTGGGACTCAGTAGTTCATGCTGAAGGTTGAGTTTGATGATCTTGAAGGTCTTTTCCAACCTAAATGACTTTACGATAAAATTTCTGTATTTCCGTTCAGTTCCCAGAAAACCTCCCACTCAGCCCCCAGTTGACCCCGTGGTGAAAAATAAAACAGAAACCTCAGTGACGCTGGCATGGTCCCCTCCAAAGATGCACCGCCCCATTCCAATCGATGGCTACGTTGTGGAACGCAAGAAACTGACTGGCTTTACCTGGGTGAGGTGCCACGAGTCTCATGTCCCTGTCCCAGAGTTCACGGTGAGCAATCTGTCAGAAGAGGCTGATTATCAGTTCCGAGTATCCGCGGTCAATGCGCATGGACAGAGCCCGTATCTGGAATTCCCAGGGAGCGTGCACCTTGGTAAGCACAGAAACCCCAGCTGAAATGGATCAGTGTGTGCTGAGCAGCTGTGTTGGTTTCCTAAAGACATTTCCTTGACTTTAAGGAAAGTAGTGCGTTAACACACCAAGGTCTTTCGTTCTCTCCTAGTTTTCCTGTCTCATTTCAACCTCCACCTACTGCTAAGGTGATGCAAGTTATGTTTCTGTGACAGAGCTGTGAATATCCTTATATTATCTCACACGTGCAAGAAGCAGAGCTTTCTGTAACGGATCTTAAGCATATAAATGCTTCTTCCAGTACTCATGCAAGGGGAGAAGTAGAAATGTACTCATGATTTAATCTTCCATCTATAAATGAGATACCAGACTTGCATCTAAAGAGTGTTAATGTGATGATCATGATGCCATGAAAACCAAGTTCCAGTTGGTTTCTCTTTAACCTCAGAGCAACTAGAAGAAATGCAGGATTACACTTTATTTGTAGGGTGCCAGCGTGCCACAGAATCACTGTGTGCCATGGGGTTGTTTCTTCCTCTGATTCATTGCACTGAACAGTCTCTGCTTAGACTCTGGTCATTTCTGTTATTGTGTCATTCTTTTCCCTTTCTGCCTGAATACGCTTGTGCTTTCCTAGAATATCTAGAAGTGATTAATGGGCTGGGTAGAACTGCTGAGTATCTTTCTGAAATATAAGAGCAATACTTCTTATTTTAAAAAAAAAACAGCATAACACGCTTGTTAGGCATCCTGGGTGGTTTGAGATGCTTAGCAGGTCTGTTATGCCTTGAGTGAGTACTAATTAACATATACTTGTTGTTTTATCTATGCAGAAAACAGGAGTTACTCTTGTGCCACAGGTCAGTTAACTGCAGCTGTAGAAACCAACTCCCATTCACCAATCGTGCACTGTATTCAGTGCATGCAAAACATGTGCAGGATTTTATTCTCATGACTCATTTAGTCTAAAAACTTTATTCTTAGGAAGATCTGTTCTGCTGCATGGCAATCTTGTGCCTTTTGGTCTCAGACATACAAGTTGTTCTTCTTCCTCAGAACCAGTCCTGGCTGTGAAATCCCCCCTAACAACTGGTGAAGCTGTATCTGGAGGGGATGCCATGTTTACCATTGACCTTACAACAACATGTTCCGGAACTTGGTACCTCAATGGCAAAGTCTTACAGGAAAGTGAGACCTGTATCATCAAGAGAACCCAAACTACTCACAGTCTAATCATAAAGAACGTCACCAAGAACGATGATGGAGCAGAAGTGAAATTTGTTGCCAAAAATGTTGATGTCAGCACCAAGATGAGAGTGAGAGGTATTTCCTTTGATCGAATGATCAAGCATCTTTCAGTGAAGGCATAGTTGCTGTGATCTGATGATTAGGACTGGGGCTGCAGGCATTCACTGTCTGTACCAAATATCTGAAATCGCATCACATGGACTAATGTGGGTCCTGGTAATGACCTAAACATGATAGCACTGAGTTTAGAGTAAGCCAATCTACCCAGCTGGGTAGCTGAACTAGAGTGCTTTGTGCCATCTGCTGAATGTCTGCAGTCCACAGCCATTGGTCAGTGCATTCAGTCACCAGCTCTACCACTGCATCACCTTAGAGCAGTACTTTCAGCTCCAGGTTCAGCCAGCCCTTCTGATTGCACTGGAATCATTTAGAAGCAGAGGAGCAATCATGCCAAACAGCTTTGCATGACAAAAGGTAACGAGTAAACATTCATTATGGGAGGACCTGTTTGTCTTTGGGTGAAAACCTCTGCAGAAGCATGTCTAGAGCATTATTAATCAGTAGAAAGAGATGTATTTTTTCTTAGTGAATATGGCAAGAAGACCAAATTAAACATGAATGGCTTAGTATTGACACGATATGAGTGCAGGAACAGAACATAATACTTTTTCAAAGATCTTGCAGCAAGCATTGATCATGTTAGCCTGATATAAATCGAAATAACCAGGCCTTTGCTCCTGACAGGTGCTGCAGTGAGATTTACCAATAAGAGCAAAGATGTAGAAAAGATCTCTGCTCGGCTGCGTGAGGAAGCCAAGCTTCAGGCTGAGCTTTCAGACACAGATGGTACTGTGAAGTGGATGAAGGATGGGAAGGAGCTCAAGGCCAATGAAAAATATGAACTGCAGACTGTGGGGAAGAGACGCATCCTGAAAATTCACAACGTCGCAATGGAGGATGCTGGAACTTATCAGTGCATCTGTGAGGGGGATAAAATGCTCTATCAGCTTTCAGTGAAAGGTATGTGACGGTCTGGGCTGTCTTCTTCCTGCTCAAAGCCAACACACTGCATTCACCTGACTCCCTGACATTGCAGCTGCTTTCAGATAGCATCTGGGGTGTTTTCAGTGGTTATTTTGACTTGAACTGGCAAATCCACTTTATAGAGCCATTTGATTTCTGTATTCTGTCCTGTGATTCGTCCCTAAGATACAGAAGGAATCAAGGGAAAGATAGGAAAAAGAGCATCCTAGCCTTCCTGCTCCTCTCTCCACAAGAGATGATGTAAATAGTTTTTTTGTAGCAGTGATCCAAACTGTGGAAGAGACCTGTGAGGAGTTGCAGGGGTGTTGACCTAGCTGTCATTCCATGGTGGTTTTTTTCTTACACAGATGTAGTGAGAAACTTTTCCACTCAGCTCCCTGTTTTGCTGCAGGCTGTAGGTCTGATCTCTGAGATCCACATGCTGGGCCTTGATTACAGTAAATGAGAATCCTTTGTTTTCTCCGTTGGAAGATTTTCTATTTATGCAGAACACTCTGCAGATTGCAGGAATACAAATGCACCTTCTTTCCAGCAGCGATTGCCTTTTTTTTTTCTTCTTTTTTTCCCCACTGAGTATGTATGAGGCTCTTCATCACATTCTACTGGCTTGTCACCCTTGTTGATCCATGCAGAAACAACAAAGCCCTAAAGTAGTGTATGCACTTTGGCATTGGAGAGCTTACTTAATTGGTTATTCTCAAAGAACAAACTGCAAAGAGGCATGGAGACAGCTCCAAACAAAATTGAAAAATGGGACTAAATTTATGGAGAGCAGAGCTTTCTGCCAACACTTGTCAGCTAGTCTTAATTTTGCTTTTCTTCTCTCTCTCTGTCCTGTTAGCATAATATTTCACGCTGGCAGATCTGCCCATAGAATTAATTGAATTAGCTGATGGACGTTTCCATGTGCTTTGCACTGTAATGTGACTATCAAATGAGTAATCAATGCTGTTATTTTAAAATCTGTGTTGGCAAGCTGTAAGACAAGCAACTGCTGTTGTTAGATTGGTTACTGCAGAATCAGCTTTCGTATATCTCAAATATAGGGAAGGGACCCTTAAGGGTCAGCTAGTTCAACTCCCCTGCAATGAAGAGGGACACCACAGCTCCATCAGCCCTGTCCAGCCTGACTTTGTACATCCCCAGGCTCACAGATCTTATATCCATGCCAGTATTTCACCATTCAGCATCACCGCCTGTATCTTTCTGTTCCTGTAAATCAGAGCTAGCTGGTAAATCATCTGATGTGAGGATCAGCTGTGTCTATCACATGGGCATCACGTGGCTGCTGGGAGGCTCTGTCGAGCTGCAGCCAGAGGTGTGTCACCCCTGGGCCTCGTGCCCGAAGGAGCCCACAGGAAAGTGTTCTTGCAGTTTGTCATGCACTGCACTGCCACGAGACTTCACATGCCAGACATTCTCTGATATGTGACCTCCTGCATCCAGGCAGGACATCTGAGATGTCCCCTTCAGCCTGCTGTGGCTGCTGTTTCACCCTGGTTTTTCTAAGGAAGGGGAAGGCACGTGGATGAAACTGTTTGCCCCCCACACCTTTCAACCTGTGTGCCATGCTGGTGGAGAAGCAGAGATCTCAGCAGCATCCATCCTTTGCACGGAGGTTGGGTAGAAGAGGTGTTGTTATCCCATAAAGGAAGGTGGTGGGGTCATCATCCCTGGAGGTGTGCAGGAACTGTGGATGGAGATGTGGCCCTGAGGATGTGGTCAGTGGGCGTTGTGGGGTGGGTTGGGATTGGAATCAAAGGAGGACCCCCATGTGTTTCACCAGGAAGCATAGCTGGTAACAACACCTTTGGAGCAAATTCTCGTAGGGTCGTGCTCAGCTGGTCCAGTCCAGAGGCTGTTCCTCCTTGGTGCAGTATCTGCAGTGAAAACCAACTTTGGTGTGGCTGTGCTCACATCCAGCAGTGGTGAGGGGACTACGATTATAAGAGACAGTTTCTGAAAAATGAATTAAATTTGACTGCGTTATAGGATGGAGTTAAATGTATTTACAGGATCTTGGGCACCTCAGTGTCCATCAGCTAGCTTTTGAGCTCCTAAAACACAGGCGTTCTGTAAAATGTTTTGAATTTGTATTATACATGCATGTTCTTGGAATTGCAGAACAAATGCATGCATAATTCAGACTTTGATTTTAGCAGCTTTGACTTTACACTCTGAACAGACCAACTCAGTTGTGTGCACTGTTTTAAAATGATATGTTAACAAGAAGTTGGAAAACAAACTCCATTGCCTAAAGTAAAACGGGGCTGTGGCCTTAAGCTTAAGCTTTTGGCAAAGATAGTGGTGAGGTTTTGAATATTTGCAGTCAATTATTCTGCTATGTGTTAATAGGGGCCAGTTTCATCATCTAACTTCCGTGCTCCAGTTAATTTCCAGAAAGGAATTCTGTTTTTCTTTTCAGTCCTAAGTGATATCTCCATCTTGATTTGTTTGCCAGGAGGTTACAGTGCAGTAATTGAACATCCTCCATTGCTTTTCTTCCAGTTTGCTTATTCCAATTCTTTCCTCGGTTTTCCTATTTCAAATATTTTCTTGAAGCCTAGGACTTCCTCTTTTGGCACAGTCCCCTGTGTGGTGTATGTCCTTTGCCTGTTAAGATAAGAGATAAGATAATTTGGTACATGGTTTATAAAAGCTGCCAATTTGTTGGCTTCTGAACTGGAATCGAGCAATTAGAACCAAGAATGAACGTGTACACTTGGTCTTATGATATATGAATACCTCATGTTCACCAATGTCCCTGCAATTATTTACCATCACTGCGTTATCCATATTTTGTTTCAGCACTGGCAAACTTCATAAACAAAGAGAAAACTGGAGGAGTTATCAGGGCTGTTGCTGGAAAACAAGCTGAATTTGTTTCTGAGACCTCAGAAGCCAATGTCATGGTTAAGTGGTACAAAAATGGCAAAGAAATCACAGCCAGTAAGAAATTCACAATGGAAGATAAAGGGAAACTGCATAAGCTCGTGGCTTCGGCTGTGACGAAAGAAGATGAGGGAACATACATCTGCAAAATTGGAGATGACACTCTGATTTTTGATTTGAAAGTCTCAGGTAAGTTTGTGAGGCAGACGTGGGATCAGGATCCGTGTTAAGCACTTAAGACTTGGTTCATTTTACTTGTCTAGCCCTGTGGCTTTCCAGTGTTTAGGACAAAGATTGCACAGTACTATTTAAGCTGTTCTGACCTTACTGTGGTCCCTATGCAAATCCACAGTATGAGCAAATAACATAACCATGTTGTGATGAATTCAGGTCAGCTCTCACTCCAGCTGGGGCTGGAGTCACAACTTGACCCCTCACATCTGGGCTTCATTCTTCTAGTTCATGAATTGCCTCAGCACTTGTATTATCTTTGAACCTATGATAGATGTCCTAAATTCTTAGCATGGGAATCTTGTCTCCTCTTTTGACAAATTAAACTCCATGTTTGGAGAGTTCAGTGTCTCCTACTGCACCCAAAGGACGTTCTGATCTCTGAGGTGTCTCCCTGAGGTGCTGTAAGCACAGCCATTAGCTCATGGCATGTGCCCATCAGCATAAAGTACATGTAAAGCACTGTCAGGTCAAGCCTGCAGGAGTAATGCTTGTTGCTGACATGTTCCTGTTCAGGGTGGAGCTGGAGGGTAAAATAACACAAGAAATTTTCAGTGAAATTCAATATCTGTGAAATTCAGCTGAATACATTCACAGAGCCTGGTGGGAAGCTCTATTTTCTGGCTTATACCTTGAGTCTATTTTCTATAACCCAGTCCTCAGTCACAAACTGAAACTCTACTGAAAGCCTCTCGTTGTGTATGCATGTACTGCAGTGCAATGCTTGTGACCTTTAACAGCACAGCCATGTTACTCTGATCAGAGATAATGATCCTCTAGTCCAGCTGCCCTGCCATCACCACCATGATGCTCACCATCTAACTAACTAAAAACTCAGCAGACCTGATAAAGCAAGCACAGCACTGGATTTGGGGTCACTAGGGTTTCCTAAGATATTGAAGGATTGCTTGCAGGTGGTGTTGGCTCAGGTATTCACTCTGCATCCCACCTCCAGTTCTGTTTGGTTGAGAATCTTACATTTTGCAATTTCACTTTGAGTGTAATTCGAAGACTCTGGATTTATCTGTTGAAAAACTGATCTAAAACAAGCCACGAAGACTCTAGTTGAACTGGTTGACGCAGAGCAAAAGATATCCCCAAAAGACAACTTGCACTCTTTGAAGAACATTATTGGATGAGAGATAAGATTTAAAAAGTTCTGGTGCTGTCTTTGAGCATCAAATACAGAAGAAGCCTGCATGATTCCCTCAGATTGGATGCCTCCTGCTTCGGTGACCATGTGTATAGGATTAAGGGAGCCATAGCTGTAACTCCTATCACAAAACATCACGTGGCTCAGACAGAAAAGCCATCAAGCAGGGCTAATTAGGAGCACCAAATGGTCACAAGACAGATTACTTTGCTGCCCCTCAGACTATCTGTATGGTATTGATTTATGCTATTAGTTCTCAACAGCCTGACTCTAGAGGGACTGTTCCTCTTTGGTCATCTAGTTTTAAAAGAATAGATGTCTCCAAACTATTACAATTTTTAACGAAATATTTGTTCACTGCCATAAATGTGCCTGGCATAGCAATTGGCCTTGGTATTTTCAGTGACTGAAAGCAACAGTTGTTGCTAAAAGAAATGCAATACTAAGCTAGGACTGCCTGTAGCTGACAGTCATCAGTTTGCTCCTCAGGCAGGTTCTGTCTGGATGGAACGAAGGGCATGAAATACTGATGTGCTCATCAAATGCTGCTTGTTAGCTTGGAGACAGGGTGTTGAATAGGTTTGTTCACGTATTGCAAACACGTTACTTAGCTGCCTTCATTTTAGCTTCAGAAAAACGAGCAGAATACAGAATTGATTTAAAAAAAAAAGAAAAAAGGAAGCATCTGCATAGAACTTACTCTATACTTACACAGGTCTGTCATTAATGCCTTGGTGCAAAACCAGCAATCTCATGACATACTGGAATACGTGGGTGCATTTTAATAGGATGTCCACCAGCACTGAGGCTAAGCACTGCTTGAGAAGGATGAAAACAGAATTGCAAAGATTTTCCAGTTCCATGTGTTTGGCAAAATATACTGACTGTTATTCTGCAGCAATTTTACTTATGGAAACAGTCACATTTGGAGGCTTAACGTGTTAATAGAGAGTCATAGAATAGCCCAGTTGGAGTGTACCCACCTGGATTAACAAGTTCAACTGTGTGTATAAGTGTGTACGTGTATGGAAGATTACTTTATTCATATGTATCAGTGTATAAAGCATTAATCAACAGCCAGCTGCCAAACTGGAGGCCGTTCTCTCTGGATGACCTGGAACTTGAGCAATGAGTATCCCAGTGCAGGTAACTGCAGTATCTCAGCTGGAGGACTTGCTGTGTAAGAGCAGCTTTAACACTGTCAAGGTTAAATTGCAGCAGAATCATGCACACGTTTGTATGCGAGTACCTCCAGAGATGAAACTTGATCACCCAAGTGTGATGAGCAGAGAAATTACAATCAGTTCTAACTGTATCTTAACTCTGTGCTGAATAAGCCTGAGTCAGGATGTAAACCACTTTCTCTTTTTCTCTTCAGATGAAGCCGTTAATTTTGTCAACAAGCCCAAAACGACTCCAGAAATATCAGTCAGTCCTTCTGAAGACCTGGAGCTGGTGTGTGAGGTGTCAGCTGCAAGCGGAGCTGTCGTCTGGAAGAAGGATCAAACAGAGGTAAAGCAGGACCAGAGGACAACCATCATCTCCCAGGGGACACACCGCAAGCTCATCGTCAAAAACGTGACCCTGAAAGACCAAGGGAGCTACAGCTGTGAAACAAAGGATGACAAAGCAACATTCCAAGTCAAAGTCAGAGGTGAGAAAATGCTTGGAATCCCAGGGATAAAGGAATGCTTCATTTTGTGTGTCTTGAATTTGAAGGATCAATTTACAGCCTCTCTGGTGCAAAACGTTTTGGCTGTAGGACTTGCTTTGCTGTCAAGTGTCATAGCAACACTGTTTTGCTTGTGCTTTTACATCCAGCAGTGAATAAATGCAACAAATGATAGGCAAGGAGGGTAACTTCTGCACCTCTCACAGTCAGCTGCTGTGTGCAGGGTTACAGTGCAAGAAGACACCAAGCCTGCAAGGAGAGAGAAAAGGGGAGGTGTTTGAAGAGGTCTGGTTACGAAATTTGAATGACACAAATAGGTGGAAAATGCAAATAATCATAGACTCATAGAATCACTGAATGGCCTGGGTTGAAAAGGAGCACAATGCTCATTCAGTTTCAACCCCCTGCTATGTGCAGGGTCACCAACCAGCAGACCAGGCTGCCCAGAGCCACATCCAGCCTGGCCTTGAATGCTTGCAGGGATGGGGCATCCACAGCCTCCTTGGGCAACCTGTTCCAGAGGGCTGTTCCCTTCTGGTTTAGTGGAACTATAGAGAGACATCAGAAGAAAAAAAGAGATGAGGGAAGAGGGTTCAGGCAGTGCACGCAGGTACTCAAAATCTCATGTCCAAATCTGTGTTCAGACTATGAAATGTTTAGCTTTGTCCCATACACCTTTCATTTCCCAAGGCAAAATAGAGAGAGGAAAGTGCTTTGATGAGCACTTTCTTAAGTCTTAATGAGGCATCGTGATACTCCCTGTGAAGGGCAAGTAGAGTGAAATGGGGAGCTGGAGTAAGCTCTGCAGCAGACTACAGCAAAAATCTCTGTGTGACTATTGTGATCCCCCTGCAGAGAAAGAAGACGTGTTTACAAACAAGGAGAAGGTGCAGAAGGAGGTGAAGGCTGCAGCAACAGAAAATGCCACGCTGAGCTGCGAGGTGGCCCAGGACAAGACTGAGGTGAAGTGGTACAAGGAGGGGAAACTGATCACCTCGAGCAAGAAGTTCAGGGTGGAGTCAGAGGGCAAATTGCGTCGGCTGGTGGTGAGCCAGGTGGAGAAGAAAGATGCAGGGGAGTACAGCTGTGAGGCTGCTGGCCAGAAACTGACCTTCAAGATTCATGTCACAGGTGAGAGAGATGTTTCTCATCACAGAACGGTCCACGAGTCTCAGAAAGTGCAAAGCAAAATAAATCTCTCTCTAGGCTACAGGGACTGGGTAGATCTTCACTGAGCAATGAGAGATCAGGCAACCAGTTTGTGTGCTCTGTCACAGAGATGCTTATAGCTAGATCTTAGTCTGTGTGCTGAATCCCACTTAACAGTCCTTTTTTTTTTTTATGAAAAAGTAGCGAAGTAAACAAAAATATAAACTGTTGTGATTTAGAGGGATTAAAGTAGGGCTAGCTGCCTTATCTGTAGTAAAACAGGGCTGGAATCATTCTCAAGCAAACATCTAGAGTGGATGAAGCTTATGTCTGAGTACCAGCAGCAGATGAGGTTAGATACCTACTTGTGCATGACATCATGGAACAAAATGACAGGTATCATGTGCATCCATAGAGATGGAAAGAACCTGAGCTTCTCAGGCACCAGAATATTTTGCTCAGAAGCAGCTGATACGTTGTCCTCAGGTTGTACACAGGGCCGTGTCCCATCTGGGCCGTCTCCTCACTATGATGGGGCCATTCTAAAATGACAGAAAAATGACAAAAAGTTCTTGTAAGCAGGAGTTTGTATTTAGAATGAAAACTATAGAATGTATGAACATACTTGTGCACTGTAAATTGCTTCTCCCAATCTGCAGAAGCAGAGGATGCTTTTATCAACAAGGAGAAGGTGCAGAAGGAGGTGAAGGCTGCAGCAACAGAAAATGCCACGCTGAGCTGCGAGGTGGCCCAGGACAAGACTGAGGTGAAGTGGTACAAGGAGGGGAAACCGATCACCTCGAGCAAGAAGTTCAGGGTGGAGTCAGAGGGCAAATTGCGTCGGCTGGTGGTGAGCCAGGTGGAGAAGAAAGATGCAGGGGAGTACAGCTGTGAGGCTGCTGGCCAGAAACTGACCTTCAGGATTCATGTTACTGGTAGGAAACACATTTTGGTTGACATTTCATTTCCTTTTCTTTGTGTCTGTATTTTCTTTCCTCCTTTTTTATCTGTCCAGAGAGTAAAAATACTTTTGAGATGCCTTTTGATGTTTGTCTAAGCTAACATTTCAGTAAGGTTTTCTAGGGCACAAGAAGTACACTTGTTACATGTAGGTATCCTGATATCAGCCACTCAACTGCCTGTAATTCTCCTGATGCTCTGATGTTGATTCTAGAGTTTTTGCTAGCAGGCACTGCTCTGTAAAACCTGTTCCAGGGTGGTATTCCTTCTCTTCTTTTTGCTACTCCTGCATGAAAATCTTCGTATTTTCTCCTTTTCATTAATCTTTTCTCTGCACAATGTCATATCTCCCAGAACAGAAAATTTCTTTGATTATTCCACAGTCTGGCCATGGAAATTTGTATGTGAACATGTCCTTTGAACTCTGCCATGAAACTGTTTTCAGAAGGATGAAAAAGAAATGCTTACAGATGTGTGCAGCTAAAATTATGATTTATTTTTAACAACATTTCATCCAGCTCTTCCCCTACGACTGCTTTCAACATCTGTCTGTGGGTGTCCAACTGTGATGTATGCAACACTGCTCTACCAATCAATACTTCAACAGTAGTATTTACAGATCTCTACTGTGGCTGCACTGAGAAGGTTTGGTTGTAGGTGGTAGCATGTCTAAGAACTTTTGGCCAGATGCACTGCACTTTGCCTATGGCTTGTTGAATCCAAAGTTGATGACTATTCATTCCATGTTCTGTAGACGTAATGACCAGTCATTAATCCATTTATTTTTTCTATTTGCACTTTTCTCATTAGCCTGAGAGTTTAGCACAGAGGCAGATCTATCACTCCAACTGCAGTAGAGATTGCTTTGGTGTCAGTATATTTTGCACAAAATCCAGTAAATTTTAACTTATGCTCCAGATAGTCATGGGCACATCAGATTCTTTCTGAGTGACCATTTCTGAACTGGCCGATGACACCGTTTTTTCTTTTGTTTTATTCATTGTTACACTCTACTGGCTTTGCTCATAAGTCAACTTATTTTCTATTATCTTTACAGTTCTTGTCTCATATGCTGAGCTGATCAGGACAGGGAATCTATTTTCTCCTTTCTTACGGCATTGAACACACTGGAGCTTAATCCTGGTGGTCAGGGTTTGGCATTTTATTAGCTATGTGGAGGAGCAACTGTACTGGGAGTCTACTGACTTTCTGCTCACACACAGACTGGAGACCTGGAGTGTTTGCAGGGCATAACTTGCGTTCTGTTCCCTTGTAAAGGTTGCAGTCTTTGCTGCTCTCTGTCTTGAGGCATTCTGCTCCTTCTGTCTCTGGTGTGCAACATGCCTCTGCTCCTGTAGTAGACAGATTTCCTTCTGCCTCTGGTGTAGACTCTAAACTATCAGCTCTTACTGTTCACACACCACGTGGATGTGATTTGGGGCCTTTGGATCTTTTTCATGAGTTGTGTAGCTCATGCTTTTGGCTCAGGAAATTGACAGCTGGATTACAGGAAGGGTAGGTTTGAGAGGAATCTGTCAGAGAAAACGAAGCATGAACAATGATGGAAAGACCATGGCAACAGCTGGAATCAACCAAGTTAATCCTCAGTGGCCAAAGCCAGCCCACGTATTACTGCAGAGGTGTAGAGAGAAAACACAGAAATGTATGCTTTTACACTTGAGTTTTGCTAGCTGAGGGCTATTCTTAGCTGTTTGCCTCAGAAACGAAAGGTTTTCTGTTCTCTTTCAGACTGGATGACCTCATGGCTGCACAGGGTAATGTAATACCTCCCCCTCTGCCATAAGTGGAGAGTGCTTGCCTAGCTACCGTTGCTGTATTTCTCATGTGTACCACTGTAACGTGACGTGCAGGTCCAGCACTCACTGCAAAATGATCTGGTGTGAAAGTCAGGAGGGATTATGAGTACTCTGAGTGGTTGGCTCTTTCGCTGCAGAAATCCTCATCTTACAAGCTTATCCCAAAGTGCAATGGCTTTCTGAGTCTTAATTTATCCTCTTACCATTGCACTCAGAAAGCATTTTAGGGTTTCTGTACCCCAGGGTTCCGCTGGTAGCACAGAGCCATCCCATTTTAAGGACATCTTGAAGGTTAGGTGCTCAGTGTTGAGCATTATAGGATGCAGATAGGGCCTTCTTGCTTATCATAAAGAAAAAGTGCTGCACACCTTGGAGACCTATAGAAAAAAATATAGTAAAAAGGGCTGATTCTGCCATCTCATTATCTCAATATTTGTGGTGTACACTGAAATCCTTATTTGAAGTGGGCTGAAGCTCCATCACCTTGATTTTAGTGGAACTTTACTTGCAAATGATGGTAGAAATTGGAAGTGTCATCTACAGTGATTACTTGCTTAGCTTGAAGATGTGTTTCTGAGGCAGATTTCTGGCTAGTATAAGTCATTTTGTAAGCTCATTGAAAGATACAGTCACATTTTCCCATTGCTATAAAAATGCTTAGTGTTGAAGGGCAAGAATGCAGAGGATGAGTAACTCCTTCTGTGCTGCTGTGGTTGAACCCAGCAGCAGCTCAGCACCACAAATTCTCTGCTCACTGTCCCCAGGTTGGATAGGGGAGGGAACTGAAAGGATAGAAGTGTGAGAACTCATGAGCTGAGGAAAAGGTAGTTGCAGCTAAAGCAAAAGCTGTGAATGCAAGCAAAGCAAACCAAGGAATTGATCTGCCAGTTCCCATCAGTGGGCAGATGTGCAGCCACTTTGAGAAAAACAATTCTCATAATGCATAATGGTTTCTTGGGCAAACAAGATTGCTCTGGACATCTCTCCCTTCCCCCTTCTCCCCCCCAGCTTTTATTGCCAAGCATGATGCCATATGTTTGGTACATTCCCTTGAGCTTTCTCCCAGCCCGAACCCAGGACACTTGTTAATTTTTAGCAAGTAATATTAAACTTAGCACTCACACAAGTAAGTGGAACTTGTTTGGTTAATGCATCCTCCATATTTATCATCCAAGTTTTGGATAGAAGCTGAAACGCTTATGTTTTTTTCATCCAGTTTTTAATGCAGACTGTGGTGTGTCCTTGAACTCTTACCAAAGTGTTGCTTGATCTACAAGTTGACTGGAATGCATTTGTGAGAAGTTTTGCATCATTTGCTTGGTATAGGCCACGTATGTTGTCTTGTTAACAAGCAAGCCTTCTGATCTTCATAGAATCATTCAGGTTTGAAAAGGCCACTAAGATCCCTGCATCCAGCCTCAACCCATCCCACAGTGCCCACTGGCCACATCTCTCAGTGCCACATCTCCATAGTTCTTGAACACTTCCAGGGATGGTGACCCTACCACTTCCCTGGGCAGCTGTGGCACTGCATCACCCCTATTTTTAAGAAGAAATTTTTCTTAACATCCAACCGGCACCTCCCCTCAAAATCATCAATCAAAACCGGGGCTGTTGAAGACGAGTGGAGACAATGGTACTTCTACAGTCAGTACAACCAAGGGAGCTCAAATGTAGAGCATATAAACTGCATTCTTGCATTGGCTTGCTGCCCTGCTTCCTCGCCTTCATTGGACTGCAGTGCTGGTGGCAGAGCCGTGGTGTGAATCCTGGCATTGCATGTACTGCGACGGTCAGCAGCACAGGAGCTTGACCTGAACTTACCCTGCCAGGCAACTGCTGCCACTCAGAGATCAGACAGCTTGCAGAGGAGAAAGTCATGAAGGAAGGGAAAAGGATGGTAGCAGGAGGTTTCACAGGGTTACAGTGGGGAGGAAGGCGATAGGAAAGGTCATGGAGGGGTTTGCCATGACTGCTGGGGTGCAGGAGCCTTCCTGGTCACCTGAGCTGGGTACGCCTGAATATGGTTGCATGAATGATCTGGATGAATGGTCTTTCATGTCTGCACTGTAAATAAAGGGCAGTGTCAGTCCCCCCATACCTGCTAGTCCTGCATTCATCCTTGGAGCCTGTGCATCTGTAGCAAGTTCAAGACCCTGGGATCTTTTCTGGGACCCAAACAGGCATAGGAAGCTTATTCTAAATTGGGCTGTTGTTAGTAGCTGGCACTAAGAAGTCCATCATGTAAGTGCATCAGAAACACTCTGCACTTCTACAGCTTTTTGTAGGGCAAACCATGGGGTAAAAATGGAAGCCCGTTTGTTTAGGGTTTTTATCTGTTTTCCAATCTGCAGAAGCAGAGGATGCTTTTATCAACAAGGAGAAGGTGCAGAAGGAGGTGAAGGCTGCAGCAACAGAAAATGCCACGCTGAGCTGCGAGGTGGCCCAGGACAAGACTGAGGTGAAGTGGTACAAGGAGGGGAAACCGATCACCTCGAGCAAGAAGTTCAGGGTGGAGTCAGAGGGCAAATTGCGTCGGCTGGTGGTGAGCCAGGTGGAGAAGAAAGATGCAGGGGAGTACAGCTGTGAGGCTGCTGGCCAGAAACTGACCTTCAAGATTCATGTCACAGGTGAGAGAGTTGTTTCTCATCACAGAATGGCCCACGAGTCCCACTTGGTTTCCAGTTTTACCTGAAATTCTCTACAGATCCCTGCTGGCATTCAGCTGCTGTGTTTGAAAGGGAAGGCTCTCCTGAGAGTGCCTTGTATGTTTCCCAGCCTGACAAAGATATTTTGGATGCATGGGGCATGTCAAATTGCCCAAGATGCCTGTATGTGGGCAACTGAAGTATGGTCAGTTGTGGTCAATACAGCCTGAGGAGTGAGCTGCCACCATCAGGTGTCTGCTGTAGGGTGAGGCGAATTACCCACTGCCTTCCACTGAAGGTCCCCACTGAGTACAGCTGAGCTTCAAATCCCTCATTCTCATTGGGAAACTGAAGCTTGAATGCCTTAGTCTGGGAGCTGAGATCAACCCTAACTCTCAGGTGGCTGAATTTAAGTGCAATTAGCTTTTGTCATGATGTCATATTCATTACTACTGAGAATCAGCAGCGGCCTCTGAGTTTCAGTAATTAAACCTTATTTACACTATTGGGGATTTGGTAAAGAATTGAGATTGGTTTGTAGGTATGCAGTAAAAGAAGTACTCCTGTCGACAAGGACAGAAACAAATACCTAATCAGGGGTCATATAAGTACTGCATGAGTACATTGTTCTGTGTAAATAGCATTTCAGTTTTGAATAAGCAATATTTAAATTACTTTTTTTTCTAGAGAGTCATTCCTGAGACCTGCATATCACACATGCTTATATTCGGTATTTTCTTTTGCTTCCAATTTTTAATCGGTGTAATCATAAAAAATCACCCCCTTCTAAAAACAGATTTTTTAGGAACAAGTTATGCACAGCTCCAAGAACACATAGAAATGGAGTTAAGGAGGATCTCAATAGATTCACGTAATGCATCCTTCTCTGGTGTGTTAGTGTATCCAGATTCCCAACCACTTATTGGGGGAGGTTGCAAGGAGCTCTTTTAGAAACAGCTCTGGGCTTAAATAAGGAAAATATTTGCTCAGAAACCTTAATTATTAGAAAACATTGAAGGTATGAAGAATATCTAAAGGTATGATTATGAAGAATATTTAAAGATATGAAGAATATGTGGATATAGCAGACAATGAATGAAGTGTTGGGTTATTGGTAATTAATAGACAGAACGTATTTAATCTGGATCACCTTTAGTACAAACGAGACCATTCTAAATTGACAAATGTACCTGAAGTTGTTATATGCAGCATTTTGCATTTGGTTTTGAACACACTGGACAGTGTGAATATACCTGTGCATTCTAAATGTTCTCCCAATCTGCAGAAGCAGAGGATGCTTTTATCAACAAGGAGAAGGTGCAGAAGGAGGTGAAGGCTGCAGCAACAGAAAATGCCACGCTGAGCTGCGAGGTGGCCCAGGACAAGACTGAGGTGAAGTGGTACAAGGAGGGGAAACCGATCACCTCGAGCAAGAAGTTCAGGGTGGAGTCAGAGGGCAAATTGCGTCGGCTGGTGGTGAGCCAGGTGGAGAAGAAAGATGCAGGGGAGTACAGCTGTGAGGCTGCTGGCCAGAAACTGACCTTCAGGATTCATGTCACAGGTGAGTGAAATCGCTTCATCTGTATTGAACCCCTCAAAAAAAAAAGGAGGGGAAAGTTAAATGGCTTGACACATTCAACCCCAGCAGTCAGTGATGTAGACAGAACTTACATTCTACTGTTGAACTCGTGTACTTTTCACAATCTGTTTGCCTTCTGAAGCTGTGAATGCAGAGGAGTTTGGCAGCCTGAGCTTAGGACACGCTGGAGATAATTGGATCTCAGGGAAATGCAGTGATAGCAAAATGAGAATTCAATAATTACAGGGGAAATTAAAGAATATTAAAAATATCTTCAGAGCACAAGCACTCCCTTGCAAGTACTTCTTCCTAAGTAATCTCAGAGACAGCATTTGGTCTCAATGCTGGAAGAAGGCATTAGTGGTTTCTATTAAATTAAAGAAACCTATACCTATAAATGGTATCCACGTATTTTCTTTTGTTTGCTCCTCTATAGCAGGTCTGAAGGCAATAAAAAGGCTTAAAGCTGGTGCCTTTCTTTCCAGAAAGACAGGAAGACAAACTTTCAATATATTAGGAGAGTCTCATATGAAAGATGGAAGAAGACTTTTTACCAGGGTCTATAACAACAGAACAAGGGGCAATGGGTTTCAAGAGTGAAGAGGGTAGATTCAGTTTGGACATAAGAAAAGTTCTTTATGATGGGGGTGGTGATATACTGGAACAGATTGTTCAGAGAAGGTTGTGGGTGACTCATCACCAGGAGCATCCAAGGCCAGGCTGGATGGGGATCCTGGGCAGCCTCATCTAGTAATGATGTCCCTGATATAGCAAGAGGTTGGACTGGATGATCTTTAAAGCTTCCTTCTAACCCAAACCGTTCTATGATTCCATAGGGGAAACCATTTTATTATGGCCTCTGAAAATTAATGAGATATTAGAACTGTTTTCAGAAATAAGTAGGAGAGAAAAATAGATTTCCTCACTATGACTTAATCACAAACAGGATTTAACCTTGACCCTCACCTGTGTCCTGATAAACTTAAAGCAAACTGAGGAGTTCATATATTAGTTTGTTTTTGGTTCTGAGCTGGTGCAGTGCTGAACAAGTACAGTACCATGGGGCTAACTAGTTTCAGTACATTACAGACACACAGCCCTGGGTTGACACATCCCTGGAGCACTGAGGAAATAAAGATAATAAATACACAATGTTAATTATTGCGAAGACTGCTTCTCAAGCCTAGCTTGGCTTTTGCTGGGAAAACAACTTATAGCTGTCAGCTTGTTTGGACAATTTAATGCCTGTCCCCTTACATGAAACAAACTTTTCAATGACTATGTATGCTGGTGTGCTGCTGGACACTGGGGAAATGGGTATTTTTCTGAAGATTTTGGAACATGATACTAGTAGAAATGAAAACAATTTTAGGGCTATCTAAGCTGTTTGGGGATGTCAGGGAGGAAGTTCTTTGCTGGCAATTGATGTAGTTCAGACGTTGGCATTCAGTTGATAGCACTGGCAGGAAATGTGAGTGAGGGCAGCTTTGTCCTCAACAGTACAGCCCAAAGACTAACGTGGGCATTTGGGGAAGGCTGTGTAGAAAAGATTCGTGTTTTAAATTTGCCCATTTGCCTTCAATTCCAGAAGCAGAGGATGCTTTTATCAACAAGGAGAAGGTGCAGAAGGAGGTGAAGGCTGCAGCAACAGAAAATGCCACGCTGAGCTGCGAGGTGGCCCAGAACAAGACTGAGGTGAAGTGGTACAAGGAGGGGAAACTGATCACCTCGAGCAAGAAGTTCAGGGTGGAGTCAGAGGGCAAATTGCGTCGGCTGGTGGTGAGCCAGGTGGAGAAGAAAGATGCAGGGGAGTACAGCTGTGAGGCTGCTGGCCAGAAACTGACCTTCAGTATTCATGTCACAGGTGAGAGAGAACACTGTTCAGCCTTTCTTTCCTATGTCTGGACTATTTTAGAAAATGACTGTTAGTCTGTAAGTTTTTCCTGTTATGCCGATCTTCGGGGTGGCTTATTTCTGATGAGGAAATTGAACAAATTATTCCAAATGCAGTCTTGAGGCATCTCCATCCTTTAAAATCTACAGGAATTTCCCTTTGCTGTGGGAATGAGGCCATAGAAAGGAAAGTTCTGATTGCACTTCTCCATTCTCACATGCTGGTACCACTGGTACAACTCTGCAATGCAACTGATTCTCAGGAAGTTTCAGAACAGGGGCTTTGTGTCAAGCACTAGGGTGCGCGTGCCCTATTTCTTTGTTTGGAAGGTCTCATTTCAGCTTGTGAGAATACTACAGGAATGTTTTGCATAAGTTAATGTTTCTAAGACATGAAGTAAATTGCAGCTAGGGGAGGAAAGAGACATGGAGAGTCATACAAGAAGCATCACAGAATGGCTTTTGTTGGAAGGGACCTTAAAGATCATCCAATTCCATTCCCTGTCGCTGACAAGAATACATTCCACTACACCAGGTTGCTCTAAGACCCATCTAGCCTGGACTTGAACGTTTCCAGGGATGGGGCATCCACACGTTGCACAACTTCTCTCCACATCATTCTACTGGGACATCAGAGAACTGATTCATTTTTCTGACTCCTTCCCAAAATCCTGCTCTTCTTCCAAGTGGCCCAACTAATGTATCTCTCTCTTCTCAGAGCCAGAAGTTGTATTTACAAACAAGGAGAAGGTGCAGAAGGAGGTAAAGGCTGCAGCAACAGAAAATGCCACGCTGAGCTGCGAGGTGGCCCAGGACAAGACTGAGGTGAAGTGGTACAAGGAGGGGAAACCGATCACCTCGAGCAAGAAGTTCAGGGTGGAGTCAGAGGGCAAATTGCGTCGGCTGGTGGTGAGCCAGGTGGAGAAGAAAGATGCAGGGGAGTACAGCTGTGAGGCTGCTGGCCAGAAACTGACCTTCAAGATTCATGTCACAGGTGAGAGAGAACACTCTTCGCCCTTTTCTTTCTATTTCTAGAATAATTTCTAGAATATTTAGAAAAACAATTATTCTTGTATATTTCCTATTAGGTGTCATATTTTTGGAAACCATGACTGGTATTGATTAGGTCTGATGGAGAAATGATGAAAAGAGTTTGAATATATTTCCCTTTATATCTCCTCTAAAAAGCTTTAGAAAGTCCTTAGGACAGGCAGCTCCATCCTTTAAAAACTTCCACAGTTTCCCTTTGCTGTGGGAACAGATCCATACACAGGAAGGTTCTAACTGTACCTCTCTATCCCCACACACTTGTACAACTGGACAACTCTGCAATGCAGCTGATTCTCCAAGTGTTTTAGAAGAGGGGCAACGTGGTGAGCATTTGGGTATCAGCCCAATGTCTGATCGCTTTTTATTCATCTTGGAATGGCTCATCATCCTGTGGGGAAGATATAACTGGAAGGTTTCGTGTAGATTAATATTTCTAAGGCATCAAGTAGTTGGCAGCAAGGGGAAGAAAGTGGTGTGGAGAGTCATCCAAGATTCATTGCCCTGTTGCTCCAGAGTAGCAAAAACAATTTTGTTTTCTGACCTACCCTCTGCCTCCTAATTCTCTTGCAAGTGACCTGACGAATGTGCCTCCTGGAGGATGAGGGTATTTCACCATTTGGATGCAATAATGTGAGATAAGCTAAGCTTTTCTCAGGGTGGGATGGGAAATAGTGACAAAGTCCTGAACATAAAGTCCTGAACATGAAGTCCTGGGTCTGTCACTCTTTGCAGTGAACAGAATGACCCAGTGCTGATAGCAGAGGCAGCTGTTGGGAACAAAAGAAATGAATGATATGGGTCTCTGATGCAGCATGGTGCATTTCCTGACACTAGGAATTCGTCAATTTGCACTCAGCTTCAACCAAAATTATTTCTTCCTTTGACTGCAGTACAGTGGCTTTAAGAACCACCCAGGTGATATCCTAGCTTGCTGCACAGAGATAGTTGCTTTATCACAAAAAGATTATTAAAAGCTTCTGTTTAGGAAACAGAACTACAGCAGACAGACAAGCAAATGAAAACCAAGCAAATCACCTTCCATGGCACAGTTTCCATCTTTTTTCAGCAGATTTAGGTGTGTTCTGCCAGGTCAAAGAGATGGCTTTCCATTGTTCCTGTAAGCCAGAAGGGCAATGGGCAAATTCATACCTTGGACATGAATCTTTTTCTCCTCTCAGAACCAGAAGTTGTATTTACAAACAAGGAGAAGGTGCAGAAGGAGGTGAAGGCTGCAGCAACAGAAAATGCCACGCTGAGCTGCGAGGTGGCCCAGGACAAGACTGAGGTGAAGTGGTACAAGGAGGGGAAACTGATCACCTCGAGCAAGAAGTTCAGGGTGGAGTCAGAGGGCAAATTGCGTCGGCTGGTGGTGAGCCAGGTGGAGAAGAAAGATGCAGGGGAGTACAGCTGTGAGGCTGCTGGCCAGAAACTGACCTTCAGGATTCATGTCACAGGTGAGACAAGTATTGTCTGTATTACAGCAGAGAATAATAAAGCAAAAACTGTAGTTGCTGTTATACAGTGATCCAGTTGCAATTGTCTGTGCTGAGCTTTTTCTTCCCTGCACTTGATCGCCTGGATTTGTAGCAAGTGAAGTATTTGGTTTTAGTGTGTCACAAAGGCCTGTTTCAATCTGTAGAATAATAATTGCTGATATACCTACAATGGAAGCAATATTCAAGATATTATTCAAATCCCTCCTGTGCCTGAGATCCCAAATAGTGATTCTTGTTCATTGAAACACTCAACCAAGACAAGTATGTCTTGTGTGGTGAGGCTGGAGTGCAGTTCTGTGTGCAGCCTGTCATGGGAGGAGCAGCAGGAGCTCCTCCTAGCAGCACACTGCCTGCTTACTGTGCCTTTATGTTGGAGGTTGCATCTGGAATGATGAGTCTGCCACTCACAGTAAGAGACCTGATAGAGCTGAGCATTCCTGGAACCCAAAGTAAAATATCTGCAAATCACGCACAGGAACAAAGGACTGGGTTGGTGAGGCAAAAAAATAGAAGAGTAAGTTAGGAGCCATCAGGATGAGGAACAGAAACATTTTCAGCTGCGTTTAAAGGTGGGCAGTGGAGAGACGTATGCCCAGAGTGCTCCTGCTGTGAAGCATTTCTGAATGCAGTGCTGGACCAGCAGAAAGCAGCTGAGCTAAAATTTCTGCTGATAACCAGCAGAAGAGCAGTGTTAAAATGAAAATAGCTCCAAATGGCAGTAAATAGGCAAATAAGTAACAGAGGAGCATTTTTCTGTTTCACATTTTGCTTGCTTGGTTTCTTCTCTGTTCTACTGTAAAGCATCTACTTATCACAAGAAAACATTCCTTAGAAGAATCTTTTCAGGAAAACACCTAAGTATTTTTTCTCATGCATTTTTTTGTTATAAGATTTCCATTGTGAGAGAGCCATTGAAAAATTCTTTCATGTCACACTTTCAACCTCATTTCTGAAAGCTTTGTGGCTGGAACGTGTTTTGTCATTTGCCATTCTGGCATTGGCACTCACTGTGATAGGTTGCAAATGTTTCTTTTTCAGTTTGTGATATAACATACTTGAGATCTCAGCCTTCAAGATGCCCTAACATTTTGCTGGGTGCTTAATGGCCTTTGGTCAGGAAAGGCTCCTAGCTGCTAGGTTCCCAACCTATTTTAAGCTTGTGATGTCAAAAGGAACCATGAAGTTGCAAACATACTTGTGTACTTTGCCAGCCACTATGCTGGGCTACCTGAGTGCTCTAGGGAGAGCATATTTCCTTTGTGCCTTTCACAGTCACAGCTGTGGCAATGAAAGAGGCCATGAGGAGTGTGTTCAAGAAGCCAGGAGTACTGTTCTGGGGCATGAAAAGTGAACCAGGAAGCCAATGGCTTTGCTACCACACGTTTATGTGTCTTTGATGTTTCACTGTGGGTCTTTAGTAGAAGGAACTCAGGGGCTTTTGGTTGCCTGGAGGAAAGATGTTCTTTGGGAACATTTGGGTTAAATATGTTTGCAACCATGGGACTGGTGTGAAGGCTCCTCTTGGTTCCTTTTCAGTTCCTAGGCTCTTTCTTGCCTAGATTTGGCATTACAGTTTGCTTAAACAGAAGAGTTGATATAGTGAAGGCAATCAGTATGGGCACGATTGGTAACCTAAAAGTTTTCCAACCTGGACTACAAACCAGTAAGATGGCTTCATTTCAGTCCCTCAATCAATACTTTCTTTCTGTTCTGCACTCAGAGCCAAAAGCTGCGTTTATAAACCAGGAGGAGGTGCAGAAGGAGGTGAGTGCTGTCCTGGCAGGAAGTGCTGCCCTCAGCTGTGAAGTAGCACAGGATACAACCGAAGTAAAATGGTACAAGGATGGAAGACTGCTTGCCTCCTCTAGAAAATTTAAAATGGAAACTGTGGGCAAAACCCGGCGTCTGGTTGTGGAGCAGGTGGAGAAGAAAGATGCTGGAGAATACGTCTGTGAGGCTGCTGGCCAGAAGCTGACCTTCAAGTTGGAAGCAACTGGTGAGCATCCACTCTGTGAGCACTAAGCAGCAATCCATGTGGCTTAGAGGAAGACTGGCTATCTTCTACCCTGTGGGCATGGTGCAGCCACGATTCCCCCTGGAACAACATCAATGAACTGCACCACACATTAGATTCTCCTTTTTAAGGTAGTGGTAGCAAAGTGAAAATCTGGTCGTGGAATGTTTTTTGGCTAAGAAAATGCTAGACAGATTTTGTTCATCTTTAGTCACCTCATCACCTGATCTGTTTCAGTGACCAGGAGCTGAAAGTAGGCATGGGAAGTTCTGAAGAGCAGAGAGAGAGATAGGGAGGAAGGTGATTAGGACAATTCCCTTTGCTGCTGTGTGTTCCAGAACTGCCCAGTTCCGTGGCAAAGCACTGTACGAGATGGAGAGGCCAAGAGAAAGGGAGTAAAATGAATAGAAAATAAGCCATACTCAGCATATTAATACTTCTCAATTAGTTATAGAATTCTGGAAATGGCAGAAGAATTACACAGGTAACTTTACTTTTAAGAAACACATTTTCCCAGGTAGCAAATAAAATGCACACTTTAATTCCCATTCCTTTGCTTCTCTTCTAAGCAGAAGCTCTGGGTTTCCTGATGGATCATTTTCTTTCTTTCTACTCAGCAAAAGATTGTATTAGCCATATTCTTACGTTGTAACAGATTATGGAGCTGGTGTGCATTTGTGAGTCATGGAAACTGAAAACTGCTGTCTTTGAGGATTTGAGAAGTTATTATTAGTTTTCCTATTTCAATATCTTTCCCAGAACCAGAGGCTAAATTTGGAAAGGAATTTGTCCAGAAGGAACCTCTCGTTGTACAAGAACATGAAAGCATCACTCTGACTACTTCAGTAACACCTGAAACAGCTGTAGTGAAGTGGTACAAAGATGGAAGAGAAATCAAGGCGAGCAAGAAGTATGAGATCAAGAGTGATGGGGCATCCAGGACTCTGACAGTGAACCTGGCAGAGAGCACAGACACTGCCGTGTATGCTTGCCAGACAAAGAATGACAAGCAGGAATTCAAAGTAGAAGTGAAAGGTGAGCAGATAGCAGCCTGCAAATTGTGTTCCTTCCTAGCAGCTGCTCTTTTCTTATGGGAGGATGAAGTGAAGAAGATTGATCTCTCTTAAAAGCTGTTCCAACCTTTATACTTTAATTGCTGTTGCAACTGCTGTGGCATCCCCAACATAGACCAGAAAAGTCCTTCTTGCCTCCAGAGATCCAAGTTTGTCCTCTGCTGGCTGCTTGAGAGCTCAAGAACTATGATGAGCTCTTTTCCTAGTGTTTGCTTCCCTCCTAAAGCAGTTGGTAGGGCACAGGCAGAGCCTCAGCTCTTCCTGACTCTGCTAGGCATGAAAAATCTGATGAGAAAGATGTAGAATGGGATTTATGTCCCTTCAGACACCTACGCTGGAGAAATCTGCAGCTGGGTTGCACCCCACCAGCTCCATTCAGCTGTGACTGCATGGGAGTGGTTGCTAGCAGGTCACGATCCATCCAGCAGGTTGAATGTGTCACATCCCATTGGCTGTGTCTGCAGTTACATGAGGTACAAATGTGGCTGCTGGGGTTCTAGCGTCTGTACAGATTTTTAATTGTGTTCAGGCAAATTAGACTCTGATGTTATAAAAAAAAAACACAAAAAAACCCACACAACAAAACAGCAAGAAGAGACAGTCCCAACAACCGACAATAGCAACAAAAAACCACCATGCATCTCATCAGGTAGAAGATTAGAAACATAGGAAGGTAAACTTCAAGCCTCTTTAAGGCACTGTTCTTGTGTTGCAGAATGATAAAGGTAATATAATTCCATGTCAGTAAAATCTCTCCAAATTTCCATATTTTGGGTTAATTTCAGCCTACTCCGATCCCCAAGTCTGTCTGTTTGCGGATTTTTTGTTTGTTTTGATTTTCTTGTGGTTTTTTTTTCTTTTCTTTTAAATTTGGCTCTAATAGGTTTTGTAGAACACGTTTCTTAACTCCTTCTTTCTCATAGTTCTTTTCTTTCCTCTCCATCTTAGAAATCCCAGTGAAGTTCACCAAGAAGCTCGAAGCCGTTAAGGCTGAGATTGGAGGCAGTGTCACTTTGAGCTGTGAAGTGAGCCATGCCAAAGGCAAGGTGGTGTGGCGCAGGAATGCAGTTGAGATCAAACCCAGCAAACGTTTCCAGATTCACGAGGAAGGGGTCAGAAGAACCCTGACAATAACAGGGATCAGGGCTGAGGATGAGGGAGAGTACTTCTGTGAGTCCAGAGATGACAAGAGCAGCATTACCATCACCCCCAAAGGTATGTCTCTGGAAATGAAGGGTGACAGTGTGGAAGGATTCTTGGCTTCCCTCATCAGCCATTACAACCCTGCAGAGCTGAGTTTATTCATGTGTTTATGCTGCTCCCTGTGTTAACAACCAAGCACAAAGCTTCACTTCCTCTCTAAATAGCTGTGGAACATCTATTTGTGAAACGCACAGCTGTTGAGCTCATGTAGGTGGGCAAATCAACCTTCATGCCACATCGAGGCTGGAATTAAGCATCCCAAATGTAAGATGGGATTTTTTTTTTCCCCTTCTTTTCCTCTTTTTTTTTTTTTTTTTGCATCTTTATAGATACAGCCTACAGACAGGAGATGTGATGGTGCGTTATGGTGGTCACTTACTGCGAGTTATAAAATTTGATGCTTCCAATAAAATCATTGACCCTGTTGGGTCTTTGAAGGCACTCATACCTCATCTCAAAGATGTGCTCCTAAGTGGTTTCTTCTTCTCCATCAGCTCCCAGAGTGGTGAAATTTGTGACGAGTCTCAACAACGTGGCTTCTGAAGAAGGAAAAGAGGCTGTGTTCAAGTGCACTGTTTCTCCCAGTGATGCTGTGGTCACCTGGTTCAGGAATGGTGTCAAGATTGAAGCCAGCAAGAAATATGTGATCTCACAGAAGGACACCAACCACAGCCTCACCATCACTGATCTGACACTGGAAGATGCAGCTGAAATCTCTGCCAATGCTGAGGGCGTAGAAAGCACAGCCAACCTCAGAGTCCGAGGTAAGGGGCAGTAATGCCCTGTTGACAGGTTGTCACTGGTACTGTGGTTTGTGGGTTTTATGTAGTCTTTCCTCTGATTATGGTAATGGTATGGAATTTTGTTTCCCCAGAGTGCACTGGGACTGGAGCCACCATTTAAATTCTTTCTAAAAAAAACTGTTTTGTGGATTCTCTACATTGTTGCTATTATTTCTTCTCATTTACCAGAGGCCTCAATCTCCTTCAAGAAGAAACTGGAGCCTAAAACTGTTGAAGAGAGAGACACAGTGACCCTGGAGGTAGAGCTGACCAAGCCTGGAGAAGTCAAGTGGATGAGGAACAGCATTGTATTGAAGCCCAGTGAAAAAATAGAGATCAAAGCTGAGGGAACAAAGCATATCTTGATAGTTAAGGACATCTCCTTTGCAGACAGGGGCTTTTACTGCTGTGAGAGTCCTGATGACAAGACCCAAGCCAAGATCAATGTGGAAAGTAAGTTGAATGATTGCAAGATCTGTAAATACACTGGATTCGGTTTGAACTTGGATTCGGGTCTTCTCCATTATCACAATGGCCACTGCCACCCCTACTTGCCATGGGGACATGGGGTCACAGCTGTGGGCTTGGCCATCAGATAAATTCCTGAGGTAAGGTGGAAGAGAAGGCTTCTCATTGACCATAAGCTTTCAGCAGATTCTTCTCTTTCTTCTGCCCCATCCCTGGAGGCATCCAAGGCCAGGCTGGATGTGGCTCTGGGCAGCCTGGTCTGCTGGTTGGTGACCCTGCACGCAGCAGGGGGTTGAAACTAGATGAACGTTGTGGTCTTTTCCAATTCGGGCCATTCTATGATTCTGGTATTTCTCACTCTGGTACAGTCTGCTTTTTTCATTTGTATAGCTATTAGCAACCTATTCCCTGCTTTACCCATCCATTCGTCTCTACAAAGCACATCTTTCAGAGAATCTCTTTATATTCAGTCAGAGTTAAAAAATCAAACTAAAAACACAACAGCAAATCTATCCATGGATGCTTTCCTTTCAAGTAAGCTAATGGTGCCTCAGGTGTAGCCCTGTACTTCTGTCCTGTTTCTGCATCCTTTTGCCATGATTGCTACAGAATAGACAAGGACAGAATTTAAGCACTTAAGGTCTACCTAATTTTGTCTACAAAGCCCCTGCCACAAATTGCTGCTGTGTAGGTCATAAATAATAGGTACTGAAAGACTTGATAGCAGGCTTATAGTACATAAAAGGCTCTTAGAAAGTGGAAGCAAACAATCTATTCTCCATGCAGAAATAATGGACTTCAATTGCAATGAGAAAGATACAAGTCATACAACAAAAAAGCTTTTTAATGGTTGGATGATTGAATAAGTCATTTGGAGGGGCTTTGAAGCCTCCACCACGGGTTTCAGAAAAGGTTGGTGAAATATCTGTCTGGGACATAAAGAGCTGAGCATGTCCTGGAGCAATGGAGAAGGGCTGGGTGATTTTTGTAGGTATTTTCAGCCATAGAATTTTGTGTTCTGGTGGTGTGAGTGTGTTCTTTCGTACAAGATGGACAGGTTGATTTGTTGCATTGCTTCAGATTTTTGTACTAGAATCTCAGCAGTGCATAGATGTTAGAGCAGGTTAAAGCTCAGACTTCTGCAAAATAAACAAGCCTCTGCAATTCATTTCTAAACTGTTTATCTGTGGATTAGCTTTGCAGTTCCCTTCCATGGGATTACTTATATAGAGTGAGTGCTTAAGTTTAACTCTTGCTTCAGGATTTTGGGCATATTGTTAGGGGAAAACATCACAAATAATTTCACCAACAATTCTCCCCACCTATATGTAGCTTTCCTTTTTCACTGGAAAGTTTTACATTTGCAAATAGGTTGGGCATGAGGAAATTGCTGACAACAACCCCATTAATTCTCATGAAGCTCTAATTTCTCTGACTTTGGCCTTTGTTTTGTGATTCTGCGTGCACGCCCCATAGCTAAAGCCTGGGTGTCTTTCCCAACCTTCAATCTCCTGTTCTTACTTAAGTTACTCCACTGCAAGTCTTTCTGCTGGTACAAAAGAATTTTTTATTTTGCCCTTTCTGTGAGGCAGCAGCTGGAAAGGGTGAGATGAGGACTGGGTTGGTTTTTTGTTTGTTTGTTTGCCTAAGAGCAAACTGGGGATCAAAAATATCAAAAATTGATGACAAACTGTCTCATACAGAGCAGGGTTTGTCAAATTACTGGCATGCACTGTTAGGACAGCTTCATCACCAACATATTCTGGGCTGACAGCTGTCACAAAACTCTGCTTCTGAGTCCCAAAATGTGCAGTTATCACTTCTCTTGGCAGTTGCTCATCTTTTCTCCAAACTGGATGGTTGTAGGAAACAAAACAAGCAAGCAAACAAACAAAACTACCCACAGATATTAACCTCCAGCTAATTGTCATTGCTAATCTATGGGCCGTGTGCATCACTTCAGATCCTTCTGTGGCCAATAGAGATTGAAAATACCAAGACCTTCAGAGACTGCTTTAATTTGTAGAGACACTTAATTACCCTCTAGAATGTCTTTCTGAATATTTAAGGGACCACAGGTGACTACGATCCTGATTTATATTTAGGTTCAGGCTTACTGTTTCAGTGAGATTAGACGAATGGCTCCACATAAAATCTGAGCAGCAGTTCATTGAAACCACCTGTTGGAAGAATGCAGCTCAGCGTTGGGCAGTTTGCTGCTTCATTCTCTCTTACAAGTTGCACCCCGAGGCATTTTTTTCCAACTCTGATTGTGTCAGTTTCCTTCCAGCAACATCATCAAATCATTCAGGTTGGAAAAGATCACTGAGATCCCCAGGTCCAACCCCAGCCCACCCCACCGTGCCTGCTAACCATGTCTCTCGGTGCCACATCCCCATGACTCTTGAGCACCTCCAGTGACTGCCATGTATCGGCATGGTTGCTTCAGCTGTGTGAGTTTTTAGACTCTGGCTGTTGTTATAGCCAAGCAAAAAAGCAAAACTGGTAGAACAGTGTCTGTACAGGAAGCAATTGGCTGTCCTGATAGCTGCCAACAGTGTTTTCACAGTTTTGCACGAGGTGTGTCATGCAAGCTTGCATGAATCTGGATTAAAAACTTCCTGTTCTGATGGAAGGAGAGGATGTTGGTACAAGATAACTACAGGGCTCGTGCTCTCCAGATATCTAGTTGCAATCACAGCTTATTGTTGCTATAGAAAATAGCTTCTCTGTAGATGAACTGAGATAGCTTCATTAAGTGGCTGAAGCTTTAGGTGATCCAAGGTGAAGCATGATCCAAACTGGAATTTAGTTAATTGTAGTAAGGAATTACTGTGATCATACAAGCCGTAGTTATGGGATGCACAGGAAAGGTAAAGCCTCATTCAGCTGTAGTTATTTTAATTCCAAATCCTCCATCTAAAACAGCACTGAGCTCTTCTCCTGGTTTATGGTAGAAGCGAGAGTTTAACAGCAGAAGACTAAAGTTGTGCTCCATATTTCTTGTCACTTAAGCAAATATTTGAATATATTGTTTTCTTTGGCTATACTAGAGCTCGTATTGAGGTCAGCAGATGTTCTTTAAATGCTGGCAGTGAGCATCACTCCTGTCTCTCTCCCTTCTCCTTGGACTGATATTGCATGGTTTGAGAATGCTTTCAGAGCAAAGTAAATGAGGAATAGCTATGTGAAAACCTATTGCTTTACTCCACTGTAAAAGGCACTTAATCAAAAGACAAGTGTGTGTTCCAAGCTTAAGACTGCAGGAGATCCTAGCAACAACTGAGCTGCTCAAACCTGTAGTCTGACTGAATATTTTATTGTCAGTTATGGTCAGGAGGAGATGTTTGAGTAAGACAAATAAAAAAGCCATAGGTAAATTGGTCCTTCTTGTGATACACTTCTAGGCTTTCATCAGGGAAAAGCGTAATTAGGCCAAATAATTATAGCAGAAATTATACCAAGAACATGAGAATTAAATTTCAAATCTCTTGATACGAAGTTAAACTTTAGCTAGTTGTACTATTCCCCAAATGTTTGTTGCCTTATGAGAAGAAGAACTTTGCAAAAGTAGTTTTTTTTCGGTCTTGTGTGCAATACAAAGTGGGATAATATCTAGGAGACCGCTTGAAACTTTTGCCTGTGACTGTTTTTTTCCATCTGGAAGGATCCGTTTAAGAAGAGCACACATGATCTGATTATGAACAAGTTTTCTTTTTTGTAAAGGTGGTTGTTTAATTTGCAGATACTGTATTTGAGGGAGGGACAGGGAAGTGACTTCTTTTGGAAGTCCTGATGCTATTCAAGCATTCAAGGCCAAGCTGATGGGGCTTTGAGCAACCTGGTCTAGAGGGAGGTGTTCCTGCCTTCAGCAGGAGGGTTGGAATTAGATGATCTTAAAGATCCCTTCCAACCCAAACCTTTCTACGTTTCATTCTATGATTCTATTTCTCAGCTCTTGCTGTGAGATCTCCAACCTCTCCCTGCTGTTTTTCAGTGAGGCAGATCAAGCTGGTGAAAGGTCTGCAGCCCCTCGAAGTCTCTGAGAAGGGAACTGTCACCTTTTCTGTGGAGGTGTCCCATGAGGATGTGGAAGGGACTTGGCAGAAGGATGGCGTGAGGCTGAAGCCTGCACCAAATATCACGATGGGCGTCCAGGGGAAGAAACATTCACTGACACTTTCTTCTGTGACTCTTGAAGATGCAGGACTCGTCTCCTTTAAAGCAGAGGGCATTAATTCATCGGGGAGGCTCACTGTGATAGGTACTGCTTGGTTTGGGATTTGGTTATCTGCTCCTGTTCCAGAGTACTTTAAGAGCACAACGAGCTTTCTTTGCAGCTGCAGAGAACGTTATGCACTGAGCCACCAGAATATCCCTCAAGTATTAAGAGGGTTGCTGTAACATCATTGTCCCTAGCACAAGTAATGATAACGTGCTCAGAACAGTAGGTTTTTGTTGTTAATTACAAGTTATATTAAGCATGGAAAGTAGGCCCTGCCTTTTATTATTCCTCATGCCAGATGCTCCTACAGACCTCATTCCCAACTAAATGCGCATCCTTTTTTTTTTTTCCTTCTCAGAATTGCCTGTGAAAATCAGCAAGCCATTGGCAGATATTAGTGTCACTCAGAAGGACAAGGTCACATTCGAGTGTGAGCTGTCCAGGCCCAATGTGGATGTCAAGTGGTTCAAGGTATGGCACGCAATGATATTTTAATTTCTGGCTTCTCTGGAAATGAATGAGAGCCTTTAATTTCACTTGCAAGGGATGCGAGTCTGAGCTTTTGCTTTATAGCTTTGGAATAGCTCTCTTTCCTTTATACTCTTTTACTTGCCCAAATCAGCACTCTCTGTTGTTATATCCTGAGTTCATTTATCAGCTTGAGATTGAAATTTGTCTCGAGCTTATTGTGAACTCCTGAAGTCTTGCTGCACAAAATGTTGTTGGTAGGAGTACAGCTTCAGCTCTCACATAGAAATTGTCACCCAGAATTTGTAGCCTCGTTGTGAACTGAGTTTTAAGGTAAAACCTCAGTTTTCTTTGCACTTGACAGTCTGACAATTTGCTCAGGCACTCTGTGTGCTTTCCTGGGGCTCAGCTGATTCTTCCCTTACGTGGGTATAATGTCATTTCTTCAAGATAATGTCCAAATGGGCTTGTTGCCAATCCTCTGCAGTGCTTTAAGTTGTTACAGGTCAGCCAGAATTTCTGTGTGTTCTACAGCCCTCCCCACATGTTGAAAACATTGCACTGTGCTTAAGTTTCAGCACATGTTCCAGTAAGCACAGTTCCATTAAGTCTAGGGAGGCAGGTGTATTAAGCACGGAGCTGAAGTCTCCTTTTGCTCAGTGCAGATATGGAAGGACTGATGGAGGTCTGACTTGGCATTTTCCCTTCTAGGATGGGAAGGAGCTCCGGCAAAGTAAAAAAGTGGGCATTACTTCCCAGGGAAATAAGAGAAGTCTCATTATCCACAAGTGTGAATATGAAGACCAGGGAACCTACACGTGCCAAGCAGCTGAAGACAAGACATCAGCTACGCTAAAGGTTCATGGTATGTTTAACTGAAAGAGTTAATAGATAAATCCTATTGAGGTATTTTGCTCCACAGCAAGAAATGCTTCACGGTCATTTTGAACATTTCTTGGTTAGTCATTTTTGGATACTTTCCTCTTTTTAGTGAGAATGCTGGCAGAACTGCTGTGTGCTTGTTCTGTCCTTAGAAGAATATTTTTGGAAGAAGCTGTAATTGAGTTTTCCATCTACTAGAAGTGATTTATATTTTCTGGAATTTAAAAAGTATTTCTAGATAAGCAAATGAGCAAAGACTGGACAGACTGGCACAGATCAGGGATTCAGTGTCTGGTATGCCCATGGTTTGGTTCAGCTTCTGCCAGTGCCAAAGGAGGACTTGCATACGTACTTGAATACAAACTGGACAGTCCCTGAGTACAATTTCAAGTCTTGCCATACTTTTTACCAGTGTAGTAAATGCTAAAGAAAATGCCATGATAGCTAACTGCCTCTCTTCTTTATGCTCTAGACAGATTTTCCCTCCATGTATTGCACTGGTTAAACCCCAGTTGTAATTCATCACTAGGCTCTGAAGCATCAGACTGGTTACTGAACGTGCAGGTCTGCTATGCCCTGCTAGATGCCATCTTCCAAAGGAACATCTGAAAGGATCCTTTTTTCTGGTTTCTTACTAGATGCTGTCCTCATGTGGCCGCTTAGGCTCAGTGTTAGCAGTCTCTTCATGAACATCTGTCCTGTTCCATTACTTTGGTGAACTCTCATTTTCTCTCTCAGTCTGCAGCCAGGTTGGGCTGCTGTGTCAGTGCTGGCTGGCTTATGCAGGAACTCTGCTCCTGAGGTTAATCCAAGTTGTATCCAGGCCCTTCAGAAGGAAAGGGAAGCAGTAGCACGGAAATATGGTCCGGTTCTGACATAAATAAGTGCAGACCTGGAGAGTTAAAAGGGATTGTGCCATGTTTAAGAGATTTTGAAGCAAAGGTCTCTTTAGATAAGACTTGTGCCTGAGATTCCCCGTACGTTCTGGGCACACAAGCTAAGGAGAGACTGGGAGCATGCAGAGAAGTATATGAATGAGAAAGGTTTATAGTGACACAAGAGATTGTAGAGTTCTGTCTAGTTCTCCTTGGCATAATTTGGAAAATAAAGATGAGGTGATTGGTGGTAACCAATATAGCTTCATCGAGGTCAAGTCATGCCTGACAAACTTGGTGGCCTTTCATGATGGAGTAACAGCATCAGTGGATAATGGAAGAGCAACTGATGTTATCTACCTGGACTTGTGCAAAACACTGCATGACATCCTGATCGCCAAATTGGAGAAAAATGGATTTGATGGATAAGGATAAGATTGCATAATAAGGAATTGGCTGGATGGTCACACTCAGAGAGTTGCAGTTAATAGCTCAATGTCCAGGTGGAGACTGGTGTTGGGACCAATGTCATTTAACATCTTTGTAGGCGACATGGACAGTGGGATCAAGGGCACCCTCAACAAGTTTGCAGATGACACCACACTGAGTGGTGCTGTTGACATGCTGGATGGAAGGGATGCTACCCAGAGGGACCTGGGCAAGCTGGAGAGGTGGGCTCACAGCAACCTCATGAAGTTCAACACGGCCAAGTGCCAGGTCCTGCACCTGGGTTGGGGCAATCCCAAGCATAGGTACAGGCTGGGAGGAGAATGGCTAGAGAGCAGCCTTGACCCTAAGAAGAGTCGGTCTGGAGGGATGTGTCCCTGCTTGTAGCAGGGGGGTTGGAACTAGATGATCTTAAAGGTTCTTTCCAACCCAAAACATTCTATTTTATGTTTTTTCTACCCTTAATATGACTGGTTTTAGAATAAATGAGATTCTGGCTTCCATGAAAACTATTTGCAGTATGGTCTATTGTAGCTATTAAGTCTATCTTTAAGTTCAAGGATGATAATGTATGTACTGTGTTGAAGAGAGAAATGACTCATGAACGGATTATGGTTTAGAATAAAATGTAATGCCATTTATTTTCCATGCAAATATGTGTAGGGTAAAGATGGTGCACCCAGTTCTGGAGACACCCTGACAAATATATCTCTACTGTTTCACAGCTCGAGATATCAAGATTGTTAAACCACTGGAAGACGTGGAAGTGAATGAATATGAGAGTGCATCTTTCGTCTGTGAGATTTCACACGATGAGGTTCAAACCCAGTGGTACAAAGATGACGACAAGCTGAAGGCTGACGACAACATTAGAATGCGTCAAGATGGTAGGGTGTAAGGGGGGATCTTTATCCTGAGTGGGGAGTGGGTTGGAGAACAAGCAGAAAGGACATCTGAAATCAAGTTAAGAAGGCTCAGAAGGGAGTTTCCCTTTTGTTTTGGGATTTTGTAGTTAGGCTGGAACAAGTGGCGTGGTGGGAACTTTAGTGCGGGCAATGTGATGCTATCCCACCATCCCATGCTGCCAGGAGCAGGTAGGAAATCAGTGCAATTATTTCCAAAGTGGGTGTGAACAGGGCAGTCAGTTCACCTCTCAAAGGAGTTTTTGTCTGACAGTGGGTGGGATCCTTCTGTCTCAACTACTTTACAGATGAAGCCATGTTTAGATTACGCTTTGATGGGGCTGTGGATGCAGGGAAATGTGTGGCTTCACTCAGATGACAACAGGCAGTGGTGATGTGAAACCAGATGGATGATGCTCAGCCTGGCAATGCTCAAGAAAGCAATGAGTGGTTGTGTGTCTGCTCTCGAGAGTTTGGTGGGGGTGGGTTGGTAGTTGGGCTAGATGATCTTAGTGGGCTTTTTCAACCTTAGTGACTCTGTGGTTCTCTGCTTCAGGAAAGACCTACTCGCTGACTTACACACGTGTCCAAGTCAAAGATGCAGCAGAAATCAAATTTGTAGCAGAAAAGGCAGAATCTCGTGCCCATCTTACAGTTAAAGGTAATTATGCTTTTGATGATGACTTTGCTTGAATTATCTCATGTTTTAAACCAGCTAACATCCTTTGCTTTAATATCAAGGAAGTTAAACAACACCTGGACCTTTCACTGGAAATAAAAACCTTTCTGCCTGTGAAATATACACCTTGTTGTTTGGGATTTATTTTTGCTAAGTAAAGTAGTTTATTTTCTCATATTGATTTTCTACCTTTAGACTTCAGATTTGTGTTTAAATGTTGAGGGATAACAAACATAGCTTGACTTCTTCTTCGTTTTCTCTTGTTGTTTGAAAAGAGCACAGGTCTGTTTGTATATATAATGTTAAGCTTAAATAGTGTGATAGAGAAAGAAAAGGAAGATGTTTGAGTTAGCACGCTACTCAAGAGCTCAGGAAATCTGAGTTCAGTCCCTGACTTTGCCACTGCATGGCCGTATGGTGCTGAATAATTTACTCTTTGTGTCTGAAATCTGGCTATCCAAGTGGTAAAATAGGGATAACAAGCCTTTTTATTAGCTCTTTATTTGCTGTGCATTAGATCAAGTGCTTAACAGAGTGTTGCCATCCAAGTAACCATCCATAAAAGAACTATTGCTACTGAGTTTAATTGGCCTCTTTCACAGAAACTGTGCTGATTAGTGTATATATATACATATGCTTGTTTGTTTTAGAGCTGCCTGTGAAAATTGTGAAGCCCCTGCGAGATAAGATTGCACTTGAAAAGCATCGGGGATTCCTGGAGTGCCAGGTGTCTCGTGCCAATGCTGAAGTTAAGTGGTACAAAAAGGATGTTGAAATTCATCCTAGTGACAAATACGAAATTGTGAGCGATGGCGTGTATCGGAAACTCATCATCAACGATGCAGGCTATGAAGATGAGGACACATACACTTGTGATGCCTTTGATGACAAAAGCAGTGCTCATTTCTTCGTTGAAGGTAAAAATAAAAATAAAATAAAATAAAAAAATAAAAATGGAGTGCAGATAGACTTATACAAAAGCCATTGTCACTTACTTTGAAAACACAGCACAAATTAAACAATTATTTACATTCAGAGAGTTTTTTGTTTTCCCAAAGTCCACTGATATTCTTCCTGCTACAATTATAAGGGCAAGAACATCCTGTAAAATGAATTTCTCCTAAGTAGAATCATTAAATTTGAGCTACAGAGACCTTTACTAGAAGAAAAACTTGAGATAAGTTTCCATAGTTAACCAGAGTGATTATCAATATCTGTGTTTCGTTGAACCTCTATTCCATTTGATAATGCCCAGAGTTTGATATTGGGATGGGAAGGTCATGGTTTGCTTTGCGTATTGGACTGGGAGTCAGAAGATCTGGGCTCTCTTCAGGTTGTCAAAGTCTTATTGTCTGACTTCTTAACAACATTCCTTTTTTTTTTTTTTTTTTTTTAGAGATGTTTTAAGGCATTTTAGCTGATAGATGTAATGTTCATGTGCAGTAATGCTGGCATGAGAGAACAGGGTGATAATGTAAGGGTTTTTTTCATTCCTTCTAAATCTCTGCTTTCTCTCGTTCCATCCTTCTTAAAGAGCAATCCATTAGCATAGTAAAGGAGCTGTGTGATGAGGATGTCACCGAACCTGAGGAAGCCAAATTTGAATGTGAGATTTCCATTCCTTCTGTGAAACCTCCCAAGTGGTATCTACGTGGAGAAGTCTTACAACCTGGCAGAAACATTATCATGCAGCAAGAAGGCACCATCCACCGACTGACCATACTGAAAACCAGCACTGATATGACAGGCACCATTCAGTTCTCAATTGGCAAATCAAAATCCACAGCAAATCTGCTTGTCAGAGGTAACGTGTCCTAGCTTGGATTACATCATGAGGATGAAGAATTAATTAATGTACGGTCTTCCTTCCCTGGGGGCTTTGAAATATTGTGTGTATACGTGGAGTGTCTGCTCCATTCCCAGTTAAAAGTTGTTGGACACTAAATGGGACAGCTATGTCTCAGTAAGGGATCTATCTTAATAGGAGTGATGTGCTTAGTATTCACATCTACAGAGCTAAGATTTTTTCCCTTAGCTATACCAAAGAAGTCAAATCAGGTGAAATTTATTGTATTTCTGAACTAGACAAGTTTAAGTTTGGTAGCACATATATTTGATGCAGTTTGTCATTGATTTGATCTGGAACAAAGCTTCCAGGCTTTTTATCTTCTGTTGTCCCCAGAGTAAGAGTCTCCATTCACATCCTGAAGTCCTTGTTATGTCTTCAACTCACTCTTATTTGAATAAAATCCTCAACTGAGAACAATTCAATAAGCACAGAATAAGGTCTGGACTGTGCATTTGGTAGATAATATGCAGTATTATTTTATAGAAATATAATCAATAGCATTCCCTATAGATAATCATTTGTTTTATCTTCACAGAACCGTTGTGAACAAGAGCATACATGAAATTAATTGAACGGAATACATACAAGAAACTTTCCTCTTCTTCCAATTGCCCTCATCCTTTCTTCTCTTCCAACCCTGCTTTGCAGATTACCATATACAGATCACCAGGAAGTTGGAGGACAAAACAGCTTTGGAACGTCATTCTGTCATCCTGTCCTGTGACTTCAGGCCTTCTCCAAAGGTTGTGAAATGGTTCAAGGGCCACACACCCATTGAGCCCTCTGAGAAGTACAAGATCAAGAGGGATAAGCATTCAGCAGAGCTCAAGATCCTGAAGCTGAAGCCTGATGATGCTGGTGTGTACAAGTGCAAGGCAGGAATTGCAGAGACTGAGGCCACACTGACAGTTGAAGGTATGAGCCGGGAGGGTGGCACCTTGCATGTCCTTATGGCTTAGTATTTTCACCTAAGATTTCTCTTCTTGAGGTTGATTTCCACAGTTTCCTCCTGCTAACTTATAAATGTACAATCTGAGTTGTTAATATTATGCAGAGTGCAGAAGTTACAGCACACTGAAATCCAACGCTTACACTCAGGTGGGTTATGCACACACAAGAGCAATTTCTGGGCAAGCTGATGGGATTACATGGAAAAGAAAGATAAGTTCAATTCTCGAGACATATTATTTTCCATTTTGTCCAAGGAACTGAATCCTTTGAGACTCTTCAATAATTCTAGGTAAAAATGCTGGGTTTTTTTTGCGTGTGGATTGAACTGTGACAGGCCTCTGATTTTTGGTGCATGTCTGTGGTTTTCGTTTCCACTGACCACTGTGTCAGCTCCTACCTGTTGTTCATTTGTTGATCTTAATGGTCGTAGATTCACAGAGTAATTAAGGTTGAAAAAGACCACGAGATCATCCAGTCCAACTATTCTACCACATCCCAGCATGACAATACTGGTTTATAGTAACATAGGTGCACCTTGTTCCCCTGCAGCCCGCAATGTAGAAGTAACCAAACACCTGCAGGATGTGGAAGTTGAAGAAGAGAGCTCTGCTGTCTTCTCCTGTGAGCTGTCCCATGATGACGAGGACGTGGAATGGTTCCTGAATGGCACCCTCCTTTACACCAACAATTACAACGACATCAAGAACGTTGGCAGTTGCTACACGCTGACGATGAAGCAGGTCAAGCCTGAGGATGCTGGCACGGTGACAATGAAGTCAGACAAGGTGTCAGAGAGCGCGCATCTGAAGGTGATAGGTGGGTCTGATCACACCCCTCCTGGATGTGAATAAGAGATGCTAAGGAGCTATAGTTTCCTATATCGTGCAGCAGTCCTGCTTCTAAACCTCACCTCTCTGGAGTGACAAGTCATCAGGGGCTTTCTTCCAGCGGAGGGTTCCATTGTAGCAGATGAGTATCAGCAGAGGAGGATGGTTTTGGTGTCCTGCCAAAATATTCCATAGCTCATTATCATCATTTTACTTAACATAAGAGTTTCGAGAGCAATTTCTTTTACTGCTTCAGTAGCATGCAGTGTAAATACTGTTGTCTCTAAGGATTTATGACTGCAAGGAGCAGAGCTTGTGTTTACCTCCAACGGTAGGACACAGCTTTCAGTATATCTGTTCTTGAGTGGCACCGATTCAGGACAAAGAATGCAGTTTGCACAACTTAATTGCAGAGATTTGATGAGTTCTCATATCACCTTGGCCATAGTAAGTTGCATGCTGAATCTGATCAGTTCCTTGGAACTCCTTGAAACACAAGATAAAAATTTCTTTAGAAGCACATCAGTACATGGATGCTCAGGTAACTGATAATGATTTGTTGTCCTGAGTTATCTTCACCATGTATCTGTGTTGATGTAGAATGAATGCATCTGTGGGAAACAATTTGAGAAATTCTGTCTGAAAGTCAGTCTGGTATCTTCCACATTCTTGTAGGAAACTGGGGAGATCATTCTATGTGTGTTTTGCATCCTGGTATGACTAAGCAACCTGATCTAGCAGTGGATGTCCCTGTTTATTGCAGGGGATAGAGAGCCTTTAAAGGTCCCTTCCAACTCTAAGTATTCTCTGATTCTAATCTACTCTCCCCAGCAATAAAGCTCTTGTACTGTATCCACTCAGAGTTTGAAAGATTTCCTCTTCCTCTTTTCTTTTATATTTGGTGGATTTTTTTTCCCAGTATAAACATCTTATGTGTGAAATAGAAGATAGATAAAAGGAGTCAGTAAAACAGGAAAATCAAAAGTGTTCAGCAGCATATCCTCTTAATGATGCTGCCTTCTGCATGAGCTCTGCTTTGTGAGAGGGCAGTGCCAGCTCTCCAGCTTTAGAAGAGCTGCATCCCATTTACTTCACATGATATCAGTCCCACCCGTGGCAATGCAGGCTGCCTCTCCTGTTCCCTGTATTCTCCTAGAATTCCATTAAAACTCATTCAGTTGTCAAATACGAAACTGCTTTAGGATCTCTATTGGCTTTGTCAGTATTGGTAAGGGTTTATTTATCCCTCCTCAAAAATCTGAAAGCAACTGGAAATGTCTCAACTTAAATATCACATTGCCCTGTGTTGCCTGTTTAATTCCAGAGAAGCCTGCTGTCTTCATGAAGTCCTTGGATGATGTTTTTGGTGAGGAGCGAGGTGTGATTAAACTGGAATGTGAAGTCTCCAAAGAGAAAGTCAAACCGGTGTGGAAAAAGGATGGTGTTGTGCTCACTTCTGGCAACAAATATGAACTGGTACAGTCTGGGAAGACCCTATGTCTCCTTATCCACGACCTCGAGAAAGCAGATGCAGGTTTATACACCTGTGATATTGGCACTGATGTTGCCAAGTCAAAGGTCGGCGTTCAGGGTAAGTACTGTGGACAGTAAAGGGATGCTGAAAACACATTCAGGTTGGTCACTATGTCTTACACCTATCCTCCCATGAGGCTGAGTGGTCTCTACAATAAAACAGTGCTACTGCGATTTACCACAGTGATGTCTGGACAGTTCCCATTGCTTTTGATGTAAATATATCTCATTTTTCCATGAAAATCACTGAACGTGTCAAGAACGTCCTGGACGTGTTTCCTACAAACATCCCTAAAATGGAGAAATGGTTTGAACACCAGTAGGGGTAGGATGGTAACAAATTAGCAAATAGAAACGTTTAATTTCTTGTCATAGGCAAAACTCTTTTTCTCACACAGCATCCTAGAGTTGTCCTCTCTGTTAGGTTTTTCCCTCTGTAGCTCATTTGAGTCTTCGCTCTGCTCCATCGAGTGAGCTGCTCTCCATATAGTTGTTCCAGAGCAAAGCCAGGAGATTCACATGTCTCTTTTTCTATAGCTTTCTGGTAATTCCGAGTGGAGAGTGAGGAAATTCTTTGCAAGTCAAGTACATCAGTAAGGAATACAGCCATGAACTGCAAATCCTGAGTTAAAACACCAGAGCTCATGTCAATCATAAATACCTTTTCTCCATATAAACCTCATATTAACCTATCTCTTATCTTCCAGAGCTGAACATTGGCATTACCAAACGGCTGAAGAACACTGAAATCCAGGAGGGAGAAGACTGTACTTTTGAATGCATTCTGTCCCATGAAAGCATTGGTGACTTCAACTGGACACTGAATGGGAGCAGAGTGGAAAGTGGTGGGAGATTTAAAGCTTCTAATGTGGGTCGGAAGTATACTCTCAGCATCAAAAGTGTGATTCCTGCTGACGCCGGGGAAGTCGTTTTCACTGCCCGTGGTCTAACCTCCAAAGCCTCTCTGTCTGTGAAAGGTAATGAGATCAGAGAGGTTCTGGGGTCCGATTCCTTCAATTGTCTTCTGATAAGATTGTCACGAGAGCTAACTCATAATATGGTTAAAGTAAATAGCAACCTTCTACGTGAACCTTGAAGCACTGAGAATTTCTCTTAAAAATAAGTGAAAGGATGAAACATTTTACACAAATGCAAGGAACTGCCCAAGACAGTGGGGTAATGTTGGAAATGGGCATCTCACTGCAGAGCTTGTTCCATTAACAATAAATCAGGAACGATCTGTTCAGGAAACTGTAGGAGCAAGTATTCTCTAAGTATAAGCTGAAGGGATGGCCTCCACATCATATATCTGTACAAAAAATTCCTATCTAGAACATGTGCATTTGAGAGCATCATCTGGGGCTCCCAGTGCGATCAGTGGAGAGAAGAAAGAGGCAGTTTTCAGTTATGGTTCATCATCCGCAGTTGGGTAGAATTAAGACAAAATAAATGGTGTTTTGATTTCCATTGCCCATAGTTAGCAGATTACTGCTGGCTGGAGAACAGCCTCCATTGCAACTGCCTCTCCAACTTATAGATGCATGTATTTACAGAGAGACATCCTACCCTAAGTGTACATGACTCAAAATGCATTTTTTCTTTCAGAAAAACCTACTGAGGTTACAAAACAGCTGGAGGATAAGACATCAGCAGCAGGGCAGGACATCAGCCTGAGCTGCGAGCTGTCGAAACCCGATGTGAACATCAGGTGGTACAAGGATGGCAAAGCAATCCGAAAAAGCCAGAAGTACGACTTGCAGCAGGAGGGAACGAAGGCCATTCTGATCATCCATGACTCCACTGTCAAGGACAGCGGGGAGTACACCTGTGAGACAGAGGACTCTAAAACAAAAGCCAGGGTCACTGTGCAAGGTGAGTTGAAAAGCACACTAGGGATGGCATGTAGAGAAATCGAGGTAAATATCTGCAACCTGTGGGAGATGTTCTTCTCTTCTGCTTTTTTTAAGCAGGATCAATTATTAGTTTTCAGAAAATATTACGGATTAGAGTCTTTTATTTAAAATAATCTGGAAACCAAATGATCCCCACAATCATGTGGCTCTGGGCAGCCTGGTCTAGTGGTTGGTGACCCTGCACGTAGCAGGGGGGTTGAAACTTTGAGTCCTTTTCACCCAGGCCATTCTATGATTCTATGATCTTGGATGTTACTTAATGAGCCAAGCAAAGATGGCAATCTGAATTAGTCTTTATTGAATATGGGTAATCAAAACTATACACAGTTAAACAGATGAGATCCCACCAGCACCTGTATAATGTTATTAAATTTTCCAGGTATTTTCTGGAAATATGCACCCCATGTCAGTGGGTAGACTTAGTGGTCTTCTTCAACTCTTTCCATCTCTATAAGTGGTTCTATAAGTGAGGGCAAAGGAGATTCAATATCCCTCTGTATGCTTGGGACTTGTTGGGGTAACAAACCTCTTCATCCTACACCTTCATCCCTCTTTTTTTTTTTTTTTTTTTTTTCCTTCCAGAAAAACCTAACTACTTTATCAAGGAACTTTCAGATCTAAAAATTGAAGAAAGTGGAACTGCAGTTTTTATATGCCAGAGCGAAAAAGCTGCATCTTCTGTGATATGGAGGAAAGGCATAGCTGAGCTCAGGCCTGGCAGGAAATACGAGATGACACAGAAAGGACGAGACCTGCAGCTGACCATAAAAAATCTGGAGAAAAGTGACAGTGACACGTACACCTGTGACATTGGTGATGCCCAGTCCAGAGCCAAGCTAGTCGTACAAGGTATGCGTGAGAGCCATATGACTGTGCATCCTGTTTCTCCATTAACAAGACATTATCTTGGTAGGATGTGTACATTTATGGCAGATCTTTGGGGCTGCAGCTTTCTGGCCTGAATAACAGTTCACAGGCCATGCACAGAGCAAACTACACGAGAAGGGAAGGAGCTGTACCACCTAGAGCAGTGCTGTTGCGTGGCTGTGTGTGCAGATGTTTAGGTACTGCCATCCATGCACATGTAGATCTATTTCTCAGCATGTGGGTAGCACATTCACTCATTTTTGGCTCAGACTCATTACACATACACTGCACAGGATATGGACAAAGATATAGCAACATGGAACCTGACATGTAGAGCAACTGGTCGATTTGGAGCATTTGGGAACTTTATGTATCATTTAAAAACAAAAATGCTGAGATAAGTTGAGGCTGGTGACCCTGGAATCAGTGTGAAGTTTCTATCTCTGACCTTCCTGAGTTAAAAATAGTTCTCCATCATAAAGTTCAAGATAAAAATAAAAAATTCCCTGATGCTGCATTCCAGGTAGTTCCATTAGGAGAAAGCTCGTAATATTGGATTTGCCTTGTGCTGGCTACTTGTCCTGCTATATGTGTTCTGGTACTCTGAAGGTGTCTTCATCCTATTTTGGTGTGTGTCTTGCACATTTTATCTTTTTGTGAATAGTTTTTTTGTGTTCCATAACAGGGGAGTTGTGTTTCAGTCTTCTGTATCATGAGTGTGTGTCCTTCTTGAAATACGTGGAAAATCTTGGAAGTTTCCACAATGGTTTTCATGTTGGGAATGGAAGATTCCAGTAATTGATGTATCTGTGTTCATTTCAGGCCAGAAAGTGCTAATAACAGAAGACCTGGAAGATGTCACTGTGTTAGAAGGAGAATCTGCCATGTTCAAATGCAGAATCTCTCCTATAGAGTATAGCAAAGTGCAGTGGTTTTTGGATAAAACCCCACTCCATACCAATGAACTTAATGACATCCAGTCTCAGCCTGGCGGATATCACCTGCTAACCTTGAAAAAACTCTCTCTGAAGGACTCGGGGCTCATTACATTTGAAGCTGGTGATAAGAAAACATCTGCCAGTTTGGTTGTTAAAGGTAATTCAAGCATTAAAAACTGCAGGAGAGAAGAAAATGCTTAGAAATAACTATGGGATAATGTGAATAGCTGAAAAAAACACTACAAATTTGGCCCCATCATTTATATATCTATATATTTTTGAGTATATTGTTACCTATATAACAAAACCAGGACTGGAAAATTAGTTTCTTGCAATATTGGAGAACTGCCAATATGTTTATTGGACCTTGGGAATGTTATACTATAACAATGATACACTGGACATTGCGTCTAGTTTTCCTTCAGCTAAGCTCATAGGGCACCACTGCAAGGGTAAGTGAAAAGAAATTGATTAGCTCATAGAAAAAAAAAAAAGCAACAAATGTCTTAAATTTAATTTTTGTTGTTTGAAGGGCAGCACTGCACATGTTCTCTGCTATTTATGGTTGACAAAATTTTCTCCCGAAAAGTTAAACTAGGCAAAAACTACAGTGCTAGCCTACTTTCGTAGGGAAGGAATAAGGCAAATGCCAGATAACCTAAGAGTGTAAGTTTAGAGAAGTGTTGTTTTCTTAGTGGAAATATAAATATTTCTTATTACCCAGAGATGTGTAACATACAGTCTCTGTGTCAGATCGTATTCTCATTCTTTTCAGAATCATCCTGTTTCTTGCAAGGAAATTTTTTTCAAAATTCAAAAAATTTGCCCCAGTTGGCAATTTTTACCTTTCTACAAAAGTGCAAGTAGATATTTTTAAAGTGAAATGAAAGATGTATTTGCAAAGGGTTGACTTGTTTTGGTAACACCAGTACGTGATGCTGTATTGCGGAGAACAGTTCCTGATTTTCCAATTTATTGGGTTTTTATGTATTAAAAAGCCAGAAGTTAGGAGGTGTAAGACCCGTGTTGGTCAATTTAGCTTTTAGTATCTAGCGTAGGCTGATTCTAGGAGCTATAATATACTTCCAGAGAGCATTTCAACTCCTCTATCCTAAAAACATGTTTTGGAAATAAATGCCCCATCCTTGGAGAGCTGTCTGTTGTCTTCCATTTATGATACCCTACATGACCAGTCTAGGATATCTGCTTACTTTTTAGATGGCCTTGTAATGATGAATCATAGAATCATATGATGAGGTGAGCCCTCCTTTATATGACTGGCTGAGAAATCTGAATTGTACCTTGCTTCATCAAGAATTAGCCTTCTGCACTCCATTGGAAGGCCCAAGCTAAGAAGCACACATGGAGAAGTGTTTAAGAAAGTTGAGCCTCTGTCTTGTTGAAGTTCAATGAGATGTGAGAGATCTTATGTTTTACAGCATTTTCTTTCCAGTTTCTCCCAGATATCACTAAGTATTTACTAAACCAGATTTTATGGCATGATTAATGCCCTCCTGAGGGCTTTGTAGCCCAAGTTATTCATTGCTAACCTGTGGTTTTAATGCAAGTAATCTTGGACATAAGCCTCACAGATTACTTGTGATTTGAACATCTGCACCTCTTGTGAAAATCTCAGACCATTTTTATGTGATTCTAGAAAAGCCCTGCATCTTCACAAAGGAGCTGGTTGATACTGAAGTCACTGAGGGAAAGGATGTGATTCTTCACTGTGAAACCTCCAAATCAGACAGCCCTGTAAAGTGGTGCAAAGACGGGAAGAGCCTTAGGAATTCTTCTAAGTATAACATCAGTCGGTCGGGATTTGAAGCCAAGCTGGTCATATATGGGGCAGAAGAAAGAGACAGTGGCAGATATGAGTGTGAGGCTGGAGCAGCTAAAAGTAGTGCGGTTATTACTGTCAAGGGTAAGAACGTTTGGAGTAATGGTTTGAGTTCTACTTTGTCATCCACCACCAAGTTCAGAACAATGCACAGAACTGATGAAAATGTGAAGCTACACCGAAAAGGAGCCTCGTGTCTTTGCAGCTCAGTGCGGGAAAGGTTCTATTAAAATCACCCAGGATAGCATCCAGAGAGGTGGCAGAATGTGAAGCAGGAAAATGAAACAGGAAAATCCTTCATTTTATCCAATTTTATCTCCGTGAAAGTATCAACTCTCTAGAGCTGTCAGGAGAGGATGGGTCATGAGAGAATGGTGGCAATCTCTGTAGAAGATCATAGAATCGTTAAGGTTGAAAAGACCTCTAAGATCATCTAGTCCAACTGTCCAGCTACCACCAACATTGCCTCCTGACCATGTCCCTCCGTATCACATCTCCACTGTTCTTGAACACCTCTAGGGATAGTGATTTCACTGCCTCCCTGGGCAGCCCATTCCAACACCTGACCACTCTTTAGGAGGAGTTTTTCCTAATACCCAACCTGAACCTGCCCTGGCACAATTTGAGGCCATTCCACTTGTCCTATTGCTGTTACATGAGGAAAGAGGCCAAGTCCCACCTCACTAGAGCCTCCTTTCAGGGAAGTGTAGACAGCAATAAGGTCTCCGCTGAGCCTCCTCTTCTCCAAGCTGAACCACCCCAGTTCAGCTGCTCTCTATGAGACTTGTGCTTCAGATTCACCCAGCCTGAAAGATAATTCAGAGAAAAGATGAATCACCTTCTGAAACTCTTTCCAGTGCTATCTCTGTCCAAGGAGGGAGCTCATACACCCACATTTGTCTAAGAATTGCTTGAGGCAGCTGAATTTATTGAGTAGTGCATCCAAAAGCACTTCTTCCAAAGAATGTGGTCAGGGAGAAGTCAATAATTGAAAGGTGGTGTTTGAGCTGAAATAAATATTCTCTTCTAAGATATAAGAGATTTTAGTGCACTTCACAGAGCACGTTAGGAAAGTATGTGAGGCAAGCATTGGGACTGAGCTGGGCCAAAACCAGAGTCACTGCTGCTCACACTGTAAAACTTCCCCTAAGAGAAGCCAGCAAGAACAGGAAGCCTTTGGCTCATTGGAAGAGTCAACCTGAACCTCTGAGCATGAAGAGGAAGGGAAGCTGCTCACAGCATTTGCCGAGCACAAAGAAACCACATCAAGGCTGAGGTCTACAGTGTAAGGAAAGAGAAGAACTTGATATAATGAGGATGTCCCAATTGCTGTAACTGTCCATAGCACTGCAATACTTTTCCAGTACCCAGTACACACAAAGACAAGGTGCTGAAGGCCAGGCTGGATGGGGCCCCAAGCAGTATAATCTGAGGAAGGGATTGGTCTTGTTGTTGGGGGATTGTTGTATATTATATATTTTTTTTAATTATATGAAAGGAAAACACTTAGACATTTTTTTTCCTTCCCCTTTTCCCCAGTAAATGCTATCTCCACGGCAGCTCACCTTGAAGTCTTGAATCCCAGGCAGTGATAGAGCCTGCACAGGAGCATCCATAGGGGCCCTCTTGTGTTCTACATTTCTTTGGTGCTGTTTTTAAGTCTGCATTCATGTCTGATAAAAATCTGTTGTGGTTTCTTATGGCAAAAAATTAACGCTGTTGGTCACGAGCAAAGGTGCTCTGTCATTTCTTTGTGTCCTCTGTGTTATGTACCAGGTGATATTTATTGTGCCAGTTGCAGGCTCTGACCACAGATCTGCAATCTAGTTGAGTGTCTCCCAAACCCGACGTCACCAAGGCACGTCTAAGTTGTACCTGTGGAACTGGCTTTGGTTGCTTTGTATACTCTGTGCATTGCTCTGTGGATTTGGCTGTCTCCTCAGAAGGCCAAGGGAAGCTGAAGCAGGGCATTGCTCTATGTCTGTGCCCTGGCATTACATTAAATCATTTTGATGTTTACTACTGAGGGGATGGGAGTGGAAAATTCCAATAACCAAGCGTTAGGAAACTGGTGAAGATCTTGAAGGTTTAATTTTTGCCACTGCTCCAAGTACTGAGACCAGTTGCACACAGTTGGTGCCATTAATAGTACTGGAAGCATCTGCTGCTGTTGTTAATAAAAACAGCAATTGCCTTTTAATAGTGCAAATAGTGATTAAAAAGAAAAAAAAATATGGTTTCAGATACTTTCTGCTGTTGCAGAGTACATTTTCATTCCAGAGGTTTTCTATCTGAATAATAACCATTAAAAATAATGAAACAAAAAGGAAACAGTGATCTGCAAGCTTGACTGTGTGCAATGTCCCTTTTCAGAAATGCCAGTTCTCTTCAAGCAAGAGCTTCAAAACCAAGAAGCTAAAGAAGGGAAAGAAATCAAACTGACATGTGAGCTCAGCAAACCCGATACCCCAGTGAAATGGATGAAAGAAGGCACTGTTTTGCATGCCAGCGAGAAATATGAATTTAAACAGCATGGTACTGTGGCAGAGCTCATCATTCGGGATGTGACATCGATAGATGCTGGGGACTACACCTGTACTGCTGGGGAACTGAAGACCACTGCTCAGGTGAAAGTACAGGGTAAGCAGTGTTGGGTGCACTGCAGCACTCGTTGCATTGCTCTATAGAGCAACCATCTACAGTCTCATGATTAAAATCTAATGGCAACACAGCGTACTTGGAAGTGGTTGTACATATTTTTCATGTAATTTCATGTCTTTCATCTGGGATTTTAAATCTGACTCTTCCTGCTGAGCAGAAAATTAGCACAGATGATTTGTTTCCTATGCTCTGTGTGCTGATTGGTTTGCTGTTATACACAACCGTGGGACTGGAGTTAGAGATCAAGAGCATGGGAGCACAGGCAGAACATGAAAATTTAACATGGGAGAGCAGGAAGGAGCACCGTGCAGTCAAGTCCAGTCTCTGGCAAGCTGCAGGTGGCAAACTGGTTGATGTTTAGATTTCCTCAAATTCCCCAGACGTGCTCTTTAAAGGCTCTCAGATGCTATCAGCAAGAAGAAATGGCTTTAAACTGGAAGATGGTAGATGTTAGAAAGAAATCCTTTAGTGTGAGAGTGGTGAGACATGGAACAGGTTGCTCAGTGAGGCTGGGATGCCCCATCTCAGGAAGCTTTCAGGGCCAGGCTGGATGGGGCTGTGAGCAGCCTGGTCAAGAGGGAGGTGATTTGGAACTGTGTGATCTTAAAAGTCCCTTCTAACCCAAACCATTCTATGATATTGTGATTTATGTCAATGAACTACCATGTTGTACAGTGGGAGCTGATCCCTATTTCTGTATCCCAGCTGTTCCAGTCCTTTTTAAACAAACCCTGGAGAACACAGAAACGGAAGAGGGGAAATCTGTCTCTCTGCGCTGTGAACTCACAAAAGCAGATGCCACTGTGGTGTGGAAAAAGGGAGAAGCCATGCTCCAGGCAAGTGCCAAGTATGAAATGAAGCAGAAGGGGACAATGGCAGAGCTGGTGATTCATAATGCAGAGCCAGAAGATGCGGGAAGATACACCTGCGACACTGGAGACCAGCAGACCACAGCCCAAGTCAAAATCCATGGTAGGAATGAGACACCTGCTTGTGAGCACTTGTTATTGTCCTTGCCATGGTCTGCATATTTACACTGGGTGCTCAGAAAAAAAGGGATCAGTCCAAAGGAAAGGCAGCTCTGGCTGTGTCCATTAGGTTGCCCGTGTTCTAGGACAATAACTTCATACTAAAACGTATCAATCAATTAACCCTGACCTGATATAAATATATTTTTCCTCACCTCTGAAATAACTGTTCTGCTTTCTGCTCAGGTCATAGACACTTACCTGAGTTCTAAGCTGGGAGGTAAGAAGGTGATAAATATGTTCTATTTAAAGAATGTGCATTTCTTTTCTTTACTTATTGAACAATTTTTTCACATGCCTCTGACCAACAGCATTTGGGCAGCAAAGGAATGATTTCTTTGATGTTCTAATTATTGAAATATAGTTGTTTTGGTTTTAATTCCCTATAAACTCATGGAGTGCTGTTGTGAGTGCAGGTAGAGTCCTGGAAGTGAAGGTAAGTCAGAGCCCATTAGCTATGCCAAGAGAATTTGGTTTGGTCTTTTGAGTCTCATAAAGAGGTAACCAGTTGTTAATGATGCCCTAAAGTAAAATGAGAATGCTTCATTCCTCAGCCATCTCTGTGCTCTTTGAAGAAGAGCTTAAGAGTCTGGAGGCTCTGGAAGGTGGGACAGCCACCCTGCACTGCCAGCTGAGCAGAGAGGCCCCCGTAGAGTGGAGGAAGGGGCACACTGTTCTCAGGCCAAGTAACAAGTACAGGATGAGACAAGAGGGCACGGTGGCTGAGCTACTGATCCATGACCTGGCGACAAAGGATGCCGGAGACTACACATGTGTAGTGGGAAGCCAAAAAACCACAGCAACCTTATCAGTGAATGGTAAAAAGTCAGAAATAACTCATGAAATTCTGGAATATTTCTGTCCATCTATTCTCTCTTCCTTTCTATATATTCCTTTTCAACTCCTACCTTTATGTCCTCTGTCTACTCTTCTCAACCTTCCACTTGTACATGTGTAATGGGAAGCCAAAAAACACAGCAGCCCTATCAGTGAAAGATAAAATGTCAGAAATAATTCATGCAATTCTGTAACATTTCTGTCTATCCTTTCCTTCTTCCTTTCTATGTATTCCCTCTCAACACCTGCCTTTATGTCCTGTGTCAACCCCAACCTTTATGTCCTGCGTCCGCTCTTTTCATCCTTCTATTCTTTCACATTGCCATGTCACTCCTTTCCCCAGTCTTCATCTGCAATCAGATTTAATCACTCTCAGTGTTGCATGTGTGTTTCTGTAACGTCTTCTCAGAGGCCTTTCTCAAGTGAAGGGCACTGGTGTGCATGTACACCTTCCTAAATTAGTATGGAAAAAGATACTTTGGGATTTGCTGTTAAGGAGGATTCTTTACCTCCTGTCTGGATGAGATTGTTGTTTGTGTGTGTGTTCTTGATCAAATCTCTGTAGCAGAACTATTTGCTAGAGAACGAAACCAAAAAAAAAAAAAAAAAGATGGATATGGTTAGGGATAAGGGTTTGGGAATAAGGTCTGGGGAGTCCTTTGTAAATCACAATGCAGCCTCTGACCAGAGGGGCATTGGGGTGCAACCCCTTGTTCATTCTGCATCTCTCAGCCCTGCCAGTCCACTTCAAGAAAGAGCTAAAGAACGAGGAAGGTACAGAGAGTGGAACAGCCACACTGCAGTGCGAGCTGAGCAAGGCAGTCAGCACGGTTGAGTGGAGGAAGGATGGGAAGGCACTGATGCCAAATGGCAAATACAAAATGAGACGAGAAGGGCGCTTTGCTGAGCTGGTCATCCAAGACCTGGACTTGACCGATGCTGGGAGTTACACCTGTGTGTGCGGAGACCAGAAGACCACAGCTACTTTGAGAGTGAACGGTAAACGTTCTACCTATCTTGTTAAACCCCAAGCTTAGTGTTTGGCAGCATTTTCTGATTGTCTGATGCTTGGTCAGTACGAGTTTATAGAGGTTTCATGTTGTCAGCTCTGTGGAGCCAGTCGTCGTGCTAGAGAGTATTCCCTTGTTTTTGTCCTTTGAGACAGCTCAGCAATGTTCTGTATTGCTCTTTCTAATTTGCTTCTCTCTGCTCCAGAAGGTCTTCTCCCCTCATATAACTTAGCAGTAGAACCTTGGGTTAAATGTATACACTGCAGTCCAATAATTCATTGAAAGGTCCGGGTCATTTCATTACATTTCTGATTCCATCTCTATTGGTATTGCATCCTTCAGCCTTGCCTATCCTCTTCCAAGAAGAAATGGTGGACAAGGAAGCTACAGAGGGCCAGGCAGTCACTTTGCACTGCAAGCTGAGCAAATCGGCTCCTGTTGAGTGGAGAAAGGGGAATAAAGTCCTCAAACCGAGTGAGAAATACAAAATAGAGCAGGAAGGCCCCTTTGCAGAGCTGGTGATCCAGGATTTGGATTCGGCAGATACTGGTGATTACAGCTGTGTGTGTGGAAATCAACAGACTACAGCCACTTTGACAGTAAATGGTAAAAAGAAATTCTCAGCACACGTTTCTGAACTCTTTCTCGTTTTCTCCCACTGCATCTACCTCTCCACACTTTCCCATTCCCACCCTTGCAGATAGATTTTTCTTTCCTGTTTTTCTCCTCTCCCTATGCTCCACCACTCCCTCCCTCTCTCTCTCCTCTCACCTGTTCCCCTCTTGATGTGCTGTGTTTGAAGGACCTCTGAAGTACAGGTCTTCCTCTCAACACAATTCCTGATCCAGTGCAGCTGCTGTTTAGATTTTTTTTCTCATAGGGATTGTCCTAGAGGTGGGATTAATATCTGCTCTTAGTTTCCTAGGCTGCTACGTCTGTTGCTCCTAAGTAGAAAGTGTTTTCATTAAAGTATGATGCTAAGGAGTATCTTAATGAAGAAATACTCTTTTTTTCACGCTCCTACTGTTCCCAACCCTCTTTTTGTTAAGCAGTTTTGTTTTAATTCTCACCAAACGTTTGCTGTATCTGCAGGAAGCCAACAGCACGTTTGCAAGGGTTTGGCTTAGGGGATCCATTTATAAAATTACAGACAGTGCCTCAGCTCAGGTACTTCTGTAGAAGTGTTGTTTTGTTCAAGACAGACAAGCTGCTCTGGGTGTCCTACCGAAATAGGCCTTTAATTTTATGACCTGTAAAATAAAGGGTAGATGACTTGTTAGCTAAGTTAGTAGATAGAAAAAAAGCTTGCTTTAAAATAAACTTTTAAAGCATGCAGACAAGGAAAAAAAGTTAAACTGAAGTATGAACATAATCCTGGAGTGTGGGGAAAGCCTTGTGGCGTGCAGGTTCAGGGAGATGAAGGAAGAGAGCAAGTAGACTGTGGGTCGGCCTTTCTCAGCTTTGATGCTATGTCCGTATTCCATTTGCTCTGCAGTCCTACCCATTCTTTTCACCAAAGAATTGAGCAATGAAGAAGCTACAGAAGGTAAAAGTGTCTCTCTGCGCTGTGAGCTGAACAAGGCTGCTGCTAATGTGGAGTGGAAAAAGGGACTCAAGACCCTCAAGTCGAGCGACAAGTATAAGATGAAACGGGAAGGCATCACTGCAGAGCTTTTAATCCAAAATCTAGACATGACGGATGCTGGAAACTACTCCTGTGTGTGCGGAGACCAGCAGACTATGGCTGTTTTAACAGTGCATGGTAAAACAAAAGAATCAAGACAAATGCTACAATTAACTACTGTGTTTTCTCTGTCCACGTGGACAACAGACACCTCGTTACCCTGCCACATCCTTCCTCTGCCAGGCCTTCATCCTCAGCTCCGTGGTGTCAATGATGTGTTTCTGTTGGCACCAAGGTGGCTGGTGTGCGTGGCACAGGAGGGGTGTCAGAGTATGAGCTTGGGGAGAAGATAAGGAACCAGGATTGCTGCTACCCATTTGCTGAGGATTGGTATCTTGGTTTTCCCTCTTTCAAATCAGAAATCAGAATCCCCATTGTGCTCGATAACGTTGAGTTCCAAAAAAGGACCACAACTTGGTGTTTTTAAGGTTTCATCAAACTCAGACTGGTTAGGTTATTCCCTGAAATCTTATTCCCACTCTCTATTTTCCTGGGATACCGAAGTAGTTTAATACATACAGACCAGTGATCACTGTGATCTGTTACTCTTCTGTGCAAAGCAAATGCAAACTGGCTAAGTGATTATTATCCCAAGTAATTTTTATTGTGACTGACATGTTTGAAAGAACATGTCAGTGGAAGTGAAAATGCTTGTTGCTTGTTTTCCCCATCATGTATTGAAATGAACAATTTCACTTCAAATCAACTTCTAGAATGAAACTCATTCTTTCATTTCATTCTTTTTCTAGTGTAGACTTCCTTTCCATCTGCTTAATGTTCAAACTTAACAAACATCCTACTTCCATCATGGTTTAAAAATTCGTGTGAGAAACCCTTTTTTTTCTTGCCAGACATTTCAGTTTAATTGTTTTTAGTGGAAATTTCACAGGGGAAAAAAAAAAGGCCTTCTACTTCTGTCTATATTGATTTGTTTCTCTGAGTGAAACACCTCTGGGTTAGAGCAATCATTGGATCCTTTCCTGGTGATGGCATTTTGCTCCTCATACTTACTCATGGAGAATACTGGCAATTTATGTTCTTTGTATCGATAAATCCATTCAAGATAAGAAGGAAAAGGGAAATTAAATATCGCTGTTTAATTTGAACTCCTTGGAGCTCACATCTCACTGCTCATATTGCTGTCCTCAGCTTTACCTGCGTTTTTCAAAGAGGGTTTGAAGAACAGAGAGGCCACCGATGGTGGAACCGCCACACTGCGCTGTGAGCTGAGCAAGGTTGGAGTGCCAGTGGAGTGGAAAAAAGGAAATAAGATGCTCAAATCAAGTGATAAGTATAGGATGAGACAAGAAGAAACCTCTGCAGAGCTGTTGATCCGAGACCTGGACGTAGAGGATACCGGAGAATACACCTGTGTGTGTGGAGATCAGAAGACCTCAGCTGTCTTGACAGTGCATGGTAAAAAATCCCATTCTCCTTTATCGTAGCTGCATCTCAGACGTACACTTTTTCCCTGGGAGGTCTCCTCACTGGTTTTGATGTTTTGATTCTGCAGCCTTTTTGTGGTTTAGAATGTCTTGTGTTGGAAGGGTCCTCAAAGACCAGCTTGTTCCACCTGGTTTGCTGGTATTTCATCCTGTCTCCCAAAGTCAGGGTGAAAAACATCACCTAATGGCAGCATGGAGTTGTGATGGTTTTGTTCCCTAGAGCCTTCTGAATGCTTTTAGGGTGCGAAGAGCAGTTGATAGGGTCCGAAACAGCTAGGCCTCTAGCTACAAGCTTGTTCTCAGAGGGTTTGTACTCTGTATCTCTGATATCACTGGATGCCATTGCTAAACTTGAAGGAAAGTTCATTAAGAATTCTGAGCTCAGCTAGCAAGAGGTTTTTTCAATGTGGGAGCGAATGACTCTTTTGCAGCACTGTGATGTATTTTACCAATGAAACTGTACTTCAAAAAAAAAAAATCCATAACCAACAACCCACCAACAAACCATTACTCTGAAGGTCCTGGATTTGGGAGAAGTGAGCCAAAATTTGTTCCTGCCTCTGCTGTGGCAATTAGCGAAAAGCTCTGGATGCCCCTCCAACAGTTCACAGCAGTTCCAGTAGATTAAAGGAACACTTCTATTTGAGGTGCCTCTGAAGGGTGAGATGATTTTAAGAACAAGAGCAAAACTGGAGACAAACATCTCTCTGATTTCTCTGCATGCTTTTATTTCCTTTTATTTCTTCCAGTTAAAGGTATTTGAGTCCTTTCCTTCCTCTGGGCTGGTACTTGCTTGTGCAATTGGTGACACCACACAAGGCAACTTGCAGAAAACCATGGCCTAATGGTGCACAGGACCTTCTATATCCATAGTATCACTGAAGTTAAAAAAGACCTCTAGGATATCCAGTGTCAAACCCCTACCCATCCCCATCATGCCCACTAACATGTCTCTCAGTGCCACATCTACACATTTCAAGGTCCAGTTAATGGTTTGATGTACTCTGTTTATGTTACATCCCTTAGCTTTGCCTGCGCTTTTCAAAAAAGAACTCGTTGATGTGGAAGCCACAGAAAGTGGGACAGCTGTTCTGCAGTGTGAACTGACTAAATCCGCTCCGGTGGAGTGGAGGAAAGGACAGGAGTTGCTCAAGCCCAGTGAGAAGTACAAATTGAGGCTAAAGGATACCATTGCTGAGCTGATAATCCAAAGCCTGGAGGAACAAGATGCTGGAGATTACACGTGTGTGTGTGGAGACAAGACAACTACAGCATCTCTGACAGTGCACGGTAAAATACATACATTCAGTAGGGAATTTCTGCATTGCCATCTGTGCTTCCATGCAGGATCACAAATTGGCATTGATTCCATCTATTACTTTAGATTTTTATGATATGTGTCTACCACATTCTTTTACTGGAAATCCTTCACTTGGGAATGATACATAGCATCTTACAGCCTTTTCTGTTCCTGTTCTTTCACATGAATGCAGTTTGGAAGCAGATACTGAAGATCTTGATGAAGTAGTAAATATCACTTTCCATTAATTAATTTCTAGGCGCATCATTTAGCACTGAGTTTTCACCTCTTTCTCTTAGATATAATTGGAAAGTGCTCTGTTAGGTTAACACTTGAGAAAGGCAGGTGAGAATTATGGATTGCAGCCTGGAATTTTAAGTAATGGGGCTCCAGCTAATTGTTCATCTAATCTCAAGACAGAGCTGTGCAAGTTCTTTTAAAGCCCGCCATCAGCTTTCTGCTGCTTGCATCTTAAAATGCCTTCAAAATATACATTCCAGTACTGAAATCACAGTTTTGCAATCCTGGTTTCTGATTCATGCTGTAGTGAGTGAGGCAGAGATGCCCCCAAAGTTGTTTGTCTCTCATGAACTATGTGTTAATGAAAACTTTTTGAGATCAAAGGGTTTTGAGGCAACGGAGCAGTCAAGATACGGTACTTCCTCAATATTAAAATGCTCTCTCTTCACTTGTGATCTTCAGCCCTCCCTCCACATTTTAAAAAGGAGTTGAAGAACGTGGAAGCCACAGAAAATGGCACGGCCACTTTCTGCTGTGAGCTAAACAAGCCTGCAGCTTCTGTGGAATGGAGGAAAGGAGACAGAGTCCTGGAGCCAAGTGACAAGGTCACCATCGCATGCAAGGGCACAACTGCAGAGCTGGTGATCCATGATTTAGATCTGGCAGATGCTGGAGATTACACATGCTGTTATGGAGATCAGAAAACCACAGCTGCTCTAAAAGTGAATGGTAAAAAAATCTTATACCCAATAAAGTAGATTATTTCCAAACAGATTAAAAAAAACAAACAAAAAATAAAACACCCCAAAAGCAGTATTATTGAAATTGCAGCCTCATTTCAGATGAATTTAGCTACATGTGGTTGAACTTGTGCATAAAGTCCTGAAGGTGCTGGTGAATGCCAGGTCAGATGTTTATTGCAAAAATTTCAGTTATTCCTCTTGGTTCAAACCGAGTTCTTTTTGATGTTCGTGTTACCAAGTATTTGCTAAAGAAGGGAAATCACAGTTCTTACTATGAAGTTGATTGTAAAGATGGTACGGTCCCAAAACGGAGGTGATGAGTTTTGATAAACAGTGTGGTGTTAAACATTCTTGAGAATAATTTCACTACCAGAACATAAAACTCATGGAAAAGTGAGGTTGATGCCTCAGACATAACTCAATGTATGAGCTTTTCCAGTAATGATCAGAGTTATGTCGGGTCTTAAATGCCCCAGTTTGGCTTTATTTTCCATTGCAGTAGGCAATGCCCAAAGTGAGGCAGGATTCAGTCTTGCAGAATCTGAGGAAATATCTGGTGTGATTCTCCATTTCAAGCCACAGGCCATGCCATAAAAAAAAGCTCTGCCTTACGAACAAGACTTTCCAAAGTCACTATCAGATGATTCTCAGAGCAATTATCAATGCTACCTGGATTAGGGAAGGCTTTGCTTGTCATACTGGTCCGCAGGCCACAAACAAGTGGTTACTTAATGGCTCCCATGGTCACACGTTCTCTTCATTTTAAACTCCTCAGCATTGCCTGCATATTTCAAGGAAGAGATGAAGAACGAGGAAGCCACAGAAGGAGGAACAGCCATGCTGCAGTGTGAGCTCTCTAGGGCCGTCCCCGTGGAGTGGAAAAAGAAGCACAAAGTGCTCAAATTGAGTGAAAAATATTCTATGAGGCAGGAAGGTTCCACAGCACAACTCCTGATCCATGCTTTGGAAGTCAAGGATGCTGGGGAGTATACCTGCGTCTGCGGGGACAAGAAGACTACTGCAGTGCTGACAGTGCATGGTAAAAGAAAAAACACCAATAACACCACATTATTTTTATCTAATTCTAGCTAGAATTCTAGTTCTGTTGATTATTTAATGTTGTTCCCAAGTTTCCTCTCCCTGCTCCCATTAGTGCATGACTATATTTATTGCTTTGTACCACACTGAAGGATTCCACACGCTTACATGTTCTGTTCTGTTACACACATCTGACTTGGGCATGTGCATTCTGGAAACGAGCAGCCTTAGATTTCAGGTTAAGTTAGGATGGGACAGATTGGTATGAATAGTACAGACAAAACTTGATCTCAGTGCAACTTTTTAGTATAACTTTGATCAAGGATTGTGTAGATTGTATACTCAGAATACTCAGCATTGTGGAGTATGAGACTTCTTCATAGTCCTCAGTGAAATACTTCTTTGAACTTTTTTTGGAATAGAGGAGAACACGATTTCCACTACTAATGCAGGACAGGAGGAAGTAGTTTCAGCCATCTTTCTCACCCAGGAAGTCAGTGAATCGAAATCATTGCTTTGCTTCCCAGACTTTGTCATTTTGATGTTTATGTACAGCACAAGGATAGGTTCCATCTTGAACCTCCAATTTAACTGTGGGAAATAGAATTAGAAAGGGCCACTACAGTCATCTAGTCCCAATTCCTCATCCCTGTGTAACCTAGGCTTAAAAACCTCTGATGGTGAAGAATCTGCAGTTCCCCTGGACACCCAACCCACCGCCTGTCTGTCATTACTGTTGGAAAGTTCTTCCTAAGGCCAATAGAAACCTTTCTTGAGCTAACTTAGGTCCTTTCTTCTTGTTCCATACACTGGGAAGAGGAAGAAATCTTGTCTGTAAAACTGCTTTACAGATTTGAAGACTTCTATCAAGTCTCCATCTCTAGTCTCTTTTCTGGATTAAGCAGTTTCATTTCTTTCACACTTTGTACGTAGACCATGTTTCGTAGACTTCGGCTCATCTCCATTGCAGTCTGGAATGCCTCCAGCTAATCCACATCCTTCTAGAAGAACACTGGCCAAAAATGGACCAACGTGCTCCATGTGAGGCCTTCCAGGCTGGAGCAGGGTAGAAGTGTCTTGGTTCACATGTCACGTATCTTGCAATGACACTCCACTTTATACGTCCTATCATGATTATTGCTTTCTTCATATCAGAATTGCATTTCTTGACTTGCATTTGAACTGTGATCTCCCATAATCCCAAACCTCTCTCTGAATATCTGCTGCCTGTTATTTCCATTATTTCCTATCTTGTATTTGTGTGGTTGATTGCTTGTAAACATATTTTGCACTTGCTCTTACCAGAGTGCAGCCTATTTTTTTTTTGTACCACTGTTTCATCCAGTTCACAAAGTGCTTTCAGTTTTCAGTTTCTCTCCCAGCTTGAGTTCCCCTGCAAAGTTAGTAAGACTAATCTATATCATTGGCTTCAGATTTCTATTTTCTCTTAGTTATTATTAAATATTCAAAAAAAAAAAAAAAAGGAATTTGAACACTTTGTTTTTCTGTACGCCACCAACTATCAACATAGATTCCTGAAAGAGGTAGACCAACCCCTTCTTTGTTGTTTTCCTTTCTTCTGATCAGCTTACTGACTGTCATTATGTTATTTCTGTTCCTTCTAGTTCAAGCTGGCCAGAATTTCTGGAATTTACATACTAATATTCTGACAGAACCAAGAGCCACAAGTTGAACTGTGGGCAGAGGTCACAAATGGGTACAAATGCACGGAGCACACAGCTGTGTCTGGAGACATTTGATGTCAAAGTCTCATTGTAGATTATTTTCCAGCTCTTCTCTCTGCTTGGTCTCTTTGCCTAAGAAGTTCCCAAGTCCAGAATTTGGGAACTGCCCTGACCCTGCTGAAATGCACAGAGAACCTGACCTTTCTGACTTTGCCTTTCTATTCTCTAGTATTTCTTTCACACAGATCTAAGATCATTATGGTCCTTTTCAACCCAGGGCATTCTGTGATTCAACGATTCTATGTTTTATGGCTCTCTGAATTTCAGGACAATGAGAAACTTTTCACTTAGGCAGACTATTCCTGATAGTCCTTGTAGCGGGACAGTCTGTGTAATTATGCCCTTAATATAGCTTCTTTGAGAAGCGTTCTGCTGTCTTAAACCTTGTAATTAAGATTGCTTCTACTTGGTTGCATTTAACAATTCTAAAAGAATTGAAGCTTTCATTGTTTCCCACATGTTTTCCTTTCACCTTGCTCTGTCACTGCCTGTCCTAAGACCCATGAGCTCCTCTGCTTCATAATGGGTAGCTGCCCAGTTATTCTCCACATCTGTATTCTCATATATTTATTTCTTGCTGGTCAAAGTCAGGGCTCAGAGATCTTCCTCTTCGACTCTTTCATACGTATTCTACAACCAAACGTGGTCTCCATGTCATTCCAAAGACTTAGCAGACACTGTCCCATCCTACGGCTCCCAGGTATGTACATTGCCACCCAGTGTTATACTCAGTTATTCTATTAGTTGTTCCAAAGGGTGTTAGGACACTCCTGAATCTCCTGATATGATAGTCTTGTAAGAGTCCACAATGGAGACATCGTACTTCTTTTTCCTTTCTATTCTATACTTTCAAGATGCCTGCCTATTTTACCCATCAGCCTTTTGCATTCATTCTAACTCTTGAGCTAGGCATCTTTAGTGCATAAATCTTTTCTTTAACTTCTTTTTTCCTGATGATAGTATAACCTTCTGTACCAATTTTCCAGGCTGAAGTACAGTGAGGAAGTTATCGTTTTGGCCATACGTGAAGTCTTCCTATTCCTGCTGTTTGTGTCAATAACAAGGCATGGATAGATAGTGGTGAACATCACGTTAATCTTTTTGGTGACCAAAAGCTGCATGTCATGAAAATGTTTGCTCTTTGTTTCTCAGCCCTTCCTGCTCTCTTCAAAGAAGAGTTAAGAAACGAGGAAGCCACTGAGGGTGACGTGGTCACTCTGCGCTGTGAGCTGACCAAGGCTGCACCAGTGGAATGGAGAAAGGGGCACGCAGTGCTCAAGTCTAGTGAGAAATACAAAATGAGGCAGAAGGATGCCACCGCAGAACTGGTGATCCATAACCTAGATGAGAGTGATGCTGGTGATTACACCTGTGTGTGTGGGGATAAGCAGTCCACAGCTTCCTTGGCAGTACACGGTAATCACATTTTTCATCTAGATGACCTCATCATCAAGCTCATGGTGTTGATTCTTTTTGTTTTTTTTCCCCCATGTTTGTTGTTGTCTCTGCATACTTTCCTCTGAGTTTGACATTGCACATCATGGTAGTAATTAATTTGCATTTCTTTTATCTAACGGGAAAACCAACACCCTTCACCCCTAATACAAAGTGGCCTTAGGACTTTATGAAGTATGTAGATGTGAAAACAGACCCTAGGACATCACCCCATTCTTGCTCCAGCCTTTCCTTCCCCCAGCTCTGCCTTTCATCCAGAGGCTGTTTGCAGCTCCATTTAACCCTCCATCCGTTGCATCCTCAGCGCTACCTGCACACATCAAGGAAAGCCTGAAGGGCGAGGAAGTAACAGAAGGACGAACGGCCACTCTGCGCTGTGAGCTGACCAAGGTTGCTCAGGTAGAGTGGAGAAAGGGAAGCACTTTGCTCCAAGCCAGCGACAAGTACAAAATGAGACAGGAGGGCACCGTCATGAAGCTGCTCATCCACGACACAGAGCTGAAAGATGCTGGAGAATACACGTGTGTGTGTGGAGAACAGGAGACAACCGCTGCCTTGATAGTGAATGGTAAAAAAAAAAAGCACAACAACATACCTATGTGTCTGTATCACTGTGTACTTTTTTGTCTAGCTCATCACTATTTGTTGTGTGTTCACCTGCAGCTGGATTTAGATAAAACTGTAAGCTGCCTTCAAGCTCTGGTTGCACCTGGGCTTCTTTTCTGCCTATGCCTATTTGTTTTTCCTGTGCCTTAGGATTACAAGGAATTTGCAACTATTTCTCCACTGAAATGTTCTCTGTTTCTTTATGTCCTCATCCATCATCACTTGTGTGACGTGTCATTTTTTAATGTCCTCTGTCCATTTCACGACCTTCAGCCTTGCCTGCACTTTTCAAAGAGGAGCTGAAGAACCTGCAGGCCATGGAAAACCAGACAGTCACTCTGCGCTGTGAGCTGACCAAGGCTTCACCTGTCTCATGGAAGAAAGGAAACAAAATCCTCAGAGCAAGTGAAAAATACATCATGCGGCAGGATGACGTCCTTGCAGAGCTGGAAATCCGTGAGCTTGATCTGCAGGATGCAGGAGATTACACCTGTGTGTGTGGAGACCATCATACCACTGCCTCTCTGACAGTGAATGGTAAAATCACTTTGCAGATGGCTGTCCACTCTTTTGTTCTCTGCAGCGTTCTGCTGTGGTGTGAAACGGTCACCTATCAGCTTCTGGATTTTCCCTAGGAATTAATTTGTGTTCAGAAAAGGACAACTTTATGTTCTGGCTTTTTTTTTTTTTTTTTTTTTTTTTTGGTCAATTTTCCTGAAAAGGGAGCTAAAGAAATAGCTGTTTTTGTCATGCAGACTGCGTTGTAAATTTAAGTGTATAGTGCCAGTGAGTTTGGAGGGAGTCGCAGGATGTATTGGGGCATGGCAGGGTGTATCAGGGCATGGCATGAGATACTGGGGCATTTTGAGGGCTCAGAACCCCTTTTTGAGGGCTTATGGCCCTATTTTGATGGATTGTGGCTCCAGTTTGAGAACTCAGCCCAACTGCCAGGAGTTGGACTCTGGTCCTCATGGGTCCCTTCCAGCTTGGGATATTCTATGAAATGCTCATGTTAGGCTGAGATGTTTTAGAGGGCAACCCTGTGATATATTCTCTAAGTTGCTTCTTGCATCCATCTAGCCTGTGGTACTTTGATCTTTCAGCTCAGCACTTCTTTTCTTACTGTCATTGGTGGATCTCATTTTCCACATCATCATAGTGGAAACCTCAACATCTGGACTATCTGACTTGGCTGTTCTTTAACTTAAATCGATAGTGATGCCAGTCACGAGTGCAAAGGTCATAGTTTAAATACGTTGTCTATTGGCTTTCTATTCCCAGCCCTGCCAGCAGTTTTCAAGGAAGAGCTGAAAAATGAAGAAGTCGTGGAAGGAGCATCAGTCTCTCTGCGTTGTGAATTAAGCAAAGCAGCTCCAGTGCAGTGGAAAATAGGGTCCAAAGTGCTCAAAACGAGTGAAAAATATCAAATGAGCCAGCCTGGCACCATTGCAGAGTTGGTCATTCGTGACCTAGATGTAACAGATGCTGGAGATTACACTTGTGTTTGTGGTGACCAGAAGACAACAGCAACCTTAACAGTTCATGGTAAAAAGTCTTCATTAAAATTAATAGAGTTATAGGTAGACATGAGTCTGGATCAGAGGTTATGATCTAGGCTATCAAAAGAATGGGTTGGAAAGGGGAGGCATAAGGGGGAATAATCCAGAGCAGGATTAGAATTCTGGTTTTCTAGTGACCATTTGTCCGTGTTGTGTCCTTCAGCTTTGCCACCACTCTTTAAGGAAGAGCTTAAGAATGAGGAAGCAGAAGAAGGCAGAGATGTCAGCCTGCACTGCGAGCTCACCAAGGCTGCTCTGGTAGAGTGGCAGAAGGACCAGAGGGTTCTCAAACAGAGTGGGAAATACCAGATGAGGCAGGAAGGGACCAAGGCAGAGCTGGTGATTCGTGGAGTGGCTGAGGATGATGCAGGAAACTACAGCTGTGTGTGCGGAGAGCACCAGACTACTGCTGTCTTAACAGTACAGGGTAAAACTGATCTGACCTGTTTCCTAACTAGACATGCCTATCCTCTGCTAGCAGGTGTTCACTTCCCCACGTCTGTTTGTTCAGCCTTATTAACTGCCCTTCCATTTGTTTGAAACAGTATTTCCTGTCTTTGATGACCTCCGATTGGAAAACACTGCTCTATATTCTTCTCCATCCTTTTGTTTTTTTCATTTCCTTAAACACAAGCCTGCTATCCTCTCATCTTTCCCTTCTGCCTCTCCTTTCATAGCACATAAACCCACTGTTCTTTTATCTTTCCTTTTCTGCCCTTCCTTCCTAAAGCACAATTCTGCTTGTTCTTTGCCTCTTCCTTCTGGCATTCTCAATCTGTGCCATTTGACTGTAGGCTATAGTAAGACATATTCTGAACATGGCCACGTTATTTCGACTGTGTTGAGTGATGTTTATGTTGCTCTTTGTGCCCATAGCTACCATCCTAATGCAAAAAGATAGGTTTGCACTAGAAGTCCAATCTTCTAGGCAGGAAAGGATGAATTCTTTGTGACCTCCTCTGGTCTTATTTAGGTGCAAAAACCAGTTGCTATGCAACCAAAACTGATGTTTCAGCTTAACACTGCTGCAGATGAGAAGTGTGCCAAATCAAGACTTCTAACCTAGGTATTTTAATTTAGCTCCACCGCCATGAATGAGTTGTGAAGTCAGAGATCTGAGATATCCAACCTTGTGAAACGGGTGGAATATCCCATCATCTCACCTAGTTAATTAGAGGGACATACGTGAAGTTCACCACATTTATTTTGAGGACACAACTTGCAGTGGGTACTAGAATTAAGCAAGCAGGGAAAATGTGTTCTGAGACATGAATACAGGCTTAAGATTCAGTATCTGGAGACTTTCTCTGGGGTCATGAGGCATCTGTGAGCCCTGGTTGTGTCTTTTCAATGACACCTCAAGGAACAAGGAATGATGTTGAGGAAGGAGTTGTGCCAACACTCGGAGCCCAACATGGCTACACTATAACCAGGAAAAGATGGTGGAAGATGTTATCACATGCATGAGCTAGGGAGCTCAAAGGTGCTGCTCTTGGTTCTTCTTATAAGGAAATTGGGAGAAAGCAGGGATACATCTCTTGACTACAGTGCAATTATGCTAGTAGGAAGCCAACATAAACCCCAAAGAATTAAATGCATGTATTCCCACTAGGATGTCTGTTTCTCTTTCCTCTCTTTGCTGCTAACGCTCTGCCCTTCCGTAACCTTCACAATCGTACCCCATCACTTCCCACTCCCACCCACTGCAGAAGATATCCTCAGTTTGTAATTCATTTTACCTGCATCCTTCAGCTGCACCTCCATTTTTCCAAGAAGAGATGAGCAGCGAGGAAGCAGTAGAAGGTGGAATGGCCACTTTGCACTGTCAGATCAGCAAGGCTTCTGCCCTTGTTCAGTGGAAGAAGGGCCATCGCATCCTCACCCCAGGCAGGAAGTACAGCATGAGCCAGGAAGGCTGTGTTGTGGAGCTGGTAGTTCACAATTTAGACTTGAATGACACTGGAGAGTATACCTGTGTTTGTGGAAACAAGACCACCACGGCTGCCTTAACAGTGCATGGTAAAGTAATCCTTGGGACTAAGGTTCTCCACACCTTAGACCTGTCCATGTCTCTATTGCTGTAGTCTCCTGTTTGCTTGGGCTTTTGTTTTCCATTGGAGGTAGCTTATATGCTTCTTCCTACTCTTAGAAATGGGAAAAGCAGTGCCTGTTTTGTATCTGTCCTCCTGGTTCTCTCACTTTCCTTGCCCTGATGCAGTGTCCAAGGAAGATGTTTCCACTGACCTGTATCATGCATCCTTTCCTACTGGACTTCAACTAGCTGATTTTTTAAGGAATATTCAGCCTATATATGGTAATTCTTTTACTCTTCAGCACTGCCTCCAGAATTCAAGACCTACCTGAAGGACCTAGAAGCTGTAGAACGTGGGACAGTTACTCTGCACTGTGAGCTGACCAAACCTGCTGCGGTGGAGTGGAAGAAAGGACAGGAGGTGCTCAAAGCAAGCAAAAAGTACAAAATGAGTCAAGATGGTGCTGTTGCAAAGCTGATTATCCATGAGCTGGATGAGGAGGATGCTGGAGATTATACCTGTGTGTGTGGAGATCAGCAGACAACGGCCACTTTGACTGTCAATGGTAAAACAAACGAACAAGCTGTATTTTGTATTTTACTTGTTTCGTTGTCACTTGCAGAGAAGATATGGCTGTGACTCGTAAGGAAAGTGCGTGGAATAGCATGGCCTTTACAGCAACAGTAGAGTGATCAGGTAGAAAATGGGATATGTGATGCAGAAGGAAATGCATTGTTTCAGTCTCTTACTGTCGGGGTAATTGTAATCTCTCCTGCAAGTGTTCTGCCCTGAGAGGGGATCCGAATGCTTACAAACCTTGCTGATCTCTGGAATATCTCTTCAGCAGTGGTAGAAATATTCTGCTATTTTTCAGTCTTAGATTGGATGAAGCTAGAATAACCTTTGGGACAAGTGTAACTTCTTGAAACTGATTTATTCTTGTCCTGCAGACCTTCCTATTATCTCTCTGAGGAAACACTCTGTACTTTGAATCGAGAGCATTGAGATTTAGAGCCATCTGCAAATAAGCTCTCTTGGCATTTCCTTTCTTTTCCTGCTTTCTCTTTCCCAAACCCCCAACTGCAGCATGTTGCAAGTTGTATTTCTATTTTATAGCCCTACCAGCACTTTTCAAGCAAGAACTTCAGAATACTGAGGGAGAAGAAGGTGGGACAGTGACCCTGAAGTGTGAGCTTACCAAACCCAAGGCTCCAGTAGAGTGGAGGAAAGGAGATGTTACTCTCTACCCTGGCTTGAAATACGAGATGAAGCAGCAGGGCTCCTCTGCAGAATTGGTCATTTATGACTTAGAATTGGATGATTCAGGAAAGTACACCTGCGACTCCGGACATCAGCAGACAACAGCTGCAGTAACTGTACATGGTAGGCAGAGTACTGACCCTAGGCTCAATAGTGATGAAGAAAGGAGCACCTTTTAGTATCTCTACAGATACTGATTTGTTTTACTCTCTGCCAGTATATGTTTTCTCCCTCAGTCTGAAACATGGTCAGGACAAAGAGGTTCTGCTTGCAGCACCTGGAGTGGTTAATCAGCATCAAAGCAATTTAATATTGTCATGATGTCAAAGTGTGATGAGCTCTCCTGCCCTATGAGCACAGAACGTGTGGCTGCATATGGTGATTCAGGAAAGGGATAAGAGGAAATAAATTAGGGAGATTGATTCTTTGGGGTTGCTGACTGCTTCATTAGACATGAGAGATGCATAATTGAGTGTAATGCCTGATTGGGATGATTACAAAAACAACAGCTGGTAGATAAAGGTTCTCTGTAATACATGAATGTACTGTGTTACTACTGGAGACTTTCTGGATACAACCCACGTGTGCAAACAATTGCATCCACATGTTTTCCTCAGTCCTTTCTGCCATTACCTGAAACCACTCCATTTATCACTTCCTTGCCAGCTCTTACCATACTGCTGCTGCTTATGTTTTGAATGCTGTCTTGCTCTTCTATACGTTGGTGGAATATATAGGGCATGCACGGGGAGGGAGGAATACTCTTAGCTCAATATTGCAAGCTTCCAGACTTTCTTTAAGGAACCAGGGTCCAAGTAGAGGGAGCATGTCCTGCTGTGTCCTGGTGGTCATTGACTGAAGCACCCCTAGTTGGCATGGAGAGACTTTGATAGGAAAATCTGACAACTTCAGATGGCATACCAGGCTGTGCTGGGATCTGCTCTTTCCTGACTCTTTCTTAACTTCACTGTCTGTCCTCAGCTCTTGGTTCATACAGTGCTTAAAGAAAGATGCTGCCAAGAAGGAGAATGGCAGCCCGAGGATTTTGGAATCATTAGAATTAGGCTGTTTCAGAAGCACGATGGTAGGGTTGGGTCGTTTCTGGACTGAACCACTCTTAAAACATTTTCCTCTCAAATTTTGCAGCACTGCCTGTCACATTTAAGCAAATGCTCCAGAATAAGGAATCAGAGGAAGGAAGTACAGCTACTTTCTGCTGCGAGCTGTCAAAACCCAATGCTGCAGTGGAATGGAGGAAAGGAGGAGTGGGGCTGCAGCCCGATGAGAAATATGAGATGAGGCAGAGGGAGTGCCTGGTAGAGCTCTTAATACATAACCTCCAATTAGAAGATACAGGAGAATACAGCTGTGATACTGGGGATCAGGAAACAAAGGCATCTTTACATGTGAAAGGTATGTGATGTGAGCTAGCTCAAAAAGCAATAGATTTCATCTTACACAAACCAACGACTTGAATAGGATTACCTGCCTTTTTTCTTTATAAATATTTCCAAAGAAAATGGACAAGGATGATACTTTCTTCTTCCAGTAGTGTGAGTCTTGATTTCTAAGAAGAAATACTTTCTGGCTCTACAGTGGAAGAGAAATAAAAGAAAGAGCAATGTTATAATGTAACGTGTGAATATTTAATGTGATATGTGACCTAAATATCTGAAAAAAAAAATAAATTCCTTCCGTATCCTGGAAAGAGAGTGACAACAACTTTCCTGCTCTGTTGAGGCTGTTCACAGAATTTTCAACTGTTTTACTCCCAAGCTCTTTGTGACATCAACTGAAGGATAAATTCATTCAAATAATTCAATGCTGGGAAAGATTGGAGTCAAGGAATGAAGGAAGGAACCTTTGTTAGTGCTGATGGCTGCCTCTCCTGCAGAAATATCTGCTACCACAACCAGGTTTATTAGAAAACGTGGATCTTGCCTTGGAGCGTAGCACTTGCAGAGCGCAGTATCTTGCTCCCCCAGGTGTCAATCTAGCTGTGTTAACCAGGAGTTGATTCTGGATTGAATAAAAGCTCCTGTTCTTTGTTGTTTTCATTTTTCTTTAGCCCTACCAGTTCTTTTCAAAAAGGAGCTCAAGGATGAGGAGGTTGAAGAAGGAGCTGCGGTGAAATTCCAGTGTGAGCTGACAAAGGATAACGCAGCAGTGGAGTGGAGGAAGGGCACCATGGAGATCTTCCCATGCTCCAAATATGAAATGAGATTAAGTGGCTGCACAGCTGAGCTTGTGATCCATAATGCAGAACCAGAGGATGCTTCTGATTATACGTGTGATACAGGAGACCAGCAGAGCACAGCCATCCTCAGAGTGAATGGTTAGCATTACACCAAGATGGATCAGAGGATAAAAGGGATTTGTGAAGCTGTGTAGATAACATTTTGTTATTCTCTGGTGACTAATTCCCCCCGAAAAGTAAGATAAAGAGGAAAGGTTTATGAGGTGTTTAATCACAAACCAGAATACAGAAAAGTGGATCTTTTGGGACAGGTGGATAGAATGGCTATTTAAGCCCGTGTAGTTCTTAACTTTTGGTATTCATTGCTGGCTCACTCAGCTCAACAAATGCTTGTAAGCCATTTACAAAAAAAAGCATCTTTAAAATGGACTGTTTTCAATTCTTCTCTGGTCCTCCCATGAGGATCCTGAGAACAGTATTTTTAGATAAAGCAGAGTAATGTCTGCACATAGTCAGCATTGGTGACATGTCTGTGGTTGCTTCTGACATTTGGGTGGTACTTGAGGCTTTCATCTAAGCCACAATGTTCCAAACTATGTGTGCTGTGGGCTGAATCCCAATCCGGGAAGAAGATGCTGTCCTGTGATGAGTGAAAGAGTGCTCCCTTTACATGCATCCTAATAGGTCTTAGATAACAGAACCACAAGCACTGAGCTTTCACAACTGCTCACTCATCCATGGGATGGATATTCTCTTCTTGTTTCCATCAGTGGTGAGCTGTGGTCTGGGCTGTTCCCATCTGTGAGCACATCATATGGAAGGATGTTCTGCTGCTTGTGTAGGGTCTAGAGGTGATGGTAGAGAAATGAGATGTGCTCAAATCTTTATAACTGTTGTTAGAAGTCAAAGATTTATGCTAGTTTTAACAAGAAAGTATGACGTTCTGTTCAGTCAAGATCTTTTTGTGTGGGAGTTTTCTATATTCAGAGCAGATCATAGAGGATATAATGAAAGATACCCTTGACTCTATTGGGAACAAACACATTTGGGGAATTTTATCTCCCTGCCTGGATATACAAAACTTAACTATCATATATCCACTTAACTATCATATATCCACAAGCAGACTTGTTCTACAGCTTCAGACCTCAAGTGCCTTGTGCTGAGCTGCCCAGGCCTGACGTTCATACATCCAAGCCAGCAGTTCATTGCACTCATTGCCTTTTTCACTTTGCAGCCATTAAACCCCGGCTGAAGCAGCAGCTGAAGAATGAAGAAGTGGAGGTGGGAGGAACAGCTAAGCTGCGCTGTGAGATTTCTATAAGCAAAGCAGAAGTAGAGTGGAGTAAAGATGGAGCTGTGCTTCACTCAAGTTCCAAGTATGAAATGTGGCAGCAGGGCACCATCCGTGAGCTGCGTGTTCACCACTTGGAGCCCGGTGATGCTGGAGAATACTCCTGCAAGGCTGGAGATGAGACAACCTCTGCAAAGCTGACCGTGAAAGGCAAGAGATACTTACTGGAACCAAGGGGATTTTCACTTTAAGATGCTAAGATTTGGAAACATCCCTGCTACTGCTGTGTTAAATGCACATAGGGCACAGGAAGGGTCTTGTGAAGTAATATGAAATCTTGTTGTCTGTGACTGAAGTGAGGCAAAGAATCCCTTGGTGGGCAGGCGAGGATAATGCAGCTGTAATTTTTGACTCGGGGCTTGAAATGTTTGCTTGGCCTGTGAGTAAGCAGATGGTTCACCCCTAGCTTCCAGTCACAAGGCAGAACTACAGGCAGATCTTGCTTTCAGGTTTGATCACTAGTGTGGAGCAGTCACCTCTAGCTACTCCACAGGCTCCTCACTGTTACAGATGCTCTGTATGCTGTGCCCCGCTGCACCATTTTTCATGCAGAGGATGACTTCAGTGGAACAAATGTGTAATCTCTTTGCTCAGATGGAGAATGATGTACTGCCCTTTAGTATGTGCACCAGATTCAGGGAGAAGTCACTGCCTATTGCAGGCTGTCTGTGTGATCATTGCACAGATCTGCAGGTGCCCAGCTGTCCTAGAAGCAGGACTTGAACCAAACAAAGCACAAGCACCCTGTGCACTGATCCAGTGAGCCCTGCTGTGAGTACTGTGCCACCCAGATACTCCAGCCCAGAGAATAAGCAATCCTTTGCAAAAAGGCAGGAGAGGGGATCAGTATTTAATGTTGTTCTGTGAAGGTATCTACAGATGTAACAAATTTCAAAATCCTGACTTTCAAATCTGGCATTCAGGCTTTTTTTCCACCCAATTAGAGTATCAAACATAATTTAAAAAAAAAATCAGTACGCAGCACATCTCGGAGACAGAGCAAATGATAAAACCACTGACCGAAAGATCACAGAATTGCAGGGGTTGGATGGGGACCTCAAAAGATCATTGAGTCCAACCCCCTGCTAAAGCAGATACCTTACAATAGGTCACACAGGTAGGTGTCCAGATGGGTCTTGAGTATCTCCATAAGAGGAGACTCCATCACCTCTCTGGGCAACCTGTTCCAATGCTCTGTCACCCTTACCGTGAAGAAGTTCTGCATGTTAGTACTGAACTTCTTATGTTCAGGTTTTAGGCCATTGCTCCTTTTCCTATTACTGTGCACCACCAAGAAGACCCTGGCCTCATCCTTTCACCTCCCACCTCCCCATATTTATCAGATTCCCCCCAGTCTTCTTTTCCCCAGGCTGAACAAACCCAGGTTACTCAGCCTTTCCTCATACAGGAGATGCTTCAGGTCCTTTATTATCTTTGCAGCCCTCTGCCGGACTCTGTCTGGGAGATCCCTGTCTTTTTTGAACTGGGGTGCCCAGAATTGGGAATAGTAGTTTAAATGTGGCCCCATCAGGGCAGAGTAGAGGGGGAGGATCACCTCCTTTGCCCTGCTGGCCATGCTCTTTTTAGTGCACCCTGGGATCCCATCGGCCTTCTAGGTTTCTATGGTCAGTGAGCATGGTGGGAGTGGGTTGATGGTTGGAATTGGTGATTTTAGAGGTCTTTTCCAACTTGACTGAGTCTGTGATTTGGTCCATATTTTCCATTTTGTATGTTGACTGTTTGCAGAGCCTGACGTGACCATTGTGAGTCACCTAAAGGACATGGTGGTATTTGAAGGGGATGATGTCACGTTTCAGTGCCAGGTGTCTCATGAGAACGCAAGGGATGTAGAATGGAAGCTACAGGATGTTGCTCTGCAGAATAATGAAATGAATGAGATCTCAGTGGAGAAAGGAAAGATCCACAAGCTGACACTGAGGAAGGTGACTGAGCAGGACCTTGGCACCATCACTTTCCGAGTGGGACCATACACATCCACAGCAGAGCTCACAGTAAAAGGTAAAGCACTCTGTGATGCAGTAAAGATCTGTGAGAACAGATGACGCTTTGCTTTTGATGTATTAACAAATTTAAGGCCATTGTTCACTTCTTGTTAACTCTTGTTAGTAGTGTGCTTGTGCTTCAGAGCACACGTGATGCACCATGGTGTTCTCGTATGCTGTTATCACTATAGATGGAAAGTCTAAAAATCACCAGGATCCTGAAGCTAAGTATTTGTGAGTGGGTTTCATCAGAAATCGATTCACTTCTTTAATCTCCTCCAAAAATATAGAAGTTTAAGTATTTGCTTAACTGTACAGCTGTCATTTTTTAACAGTAGGGAAGCAAAATAAAGGTGACTGTTAATTCCTTCACTGTGTTTGCAATTTCAGTGCCACCTCCAGTCTTTGAGAAGAAATTACAGAACACGGAATTCCAGGAAGAGCAAACAGCCATCCTGCACTGCGAGGTCTCCCAGCCTAATGTTGCCGTGGAGTGGAAGAAGGATGCCCAGGTGATTTCCCCAAGCACCAAATATGAAATCAGACAGGAGGGAACAATCCACACTTTAAAGATTTATCATTTAAAACCAGAAGACTCAGGCAAATACACCTGTGATAATGGGAACGAGCAAACGACAGCCACTTTAACTGTTAAAGGTAGGTTGGTTTGCTTTGTTTTGTTTTTAAGACGAGAAGCTCCTTCCACATTCTTGGCAAAGTAGTAATGAGTGACTGTTATCTACAATCTTGACTTCAAATTTACTGACACAAAGCAGATGAGTCCTTTTTCTTTCAGAAGTTAAAGTCCTCCTGTCCCAGGCATAGTAACTTCTTCCACTATTCCAGACCCAAGGTTTTCTTTATGCTCACTCAAGAGACCAACCCTGGAACTAAATATAATGATGCCATTTTGTTTCTCAGCCACCTTTATTTTTTGAGCTGTGGTCCCAGCTGAGCAAAGGGTGCCTAAGATTCAAAGTGCTCAGTGTTACCTGGGCTCTCAATTCCAGCTGAAGAGCGAGATACCTAAGGAAGTTCAGTGCCTACAGTCTAAAAAACAAGTCAAATGTGCCAATATATCCATTTAAAAGAATCTACCCTGCTATAAATACAGTCTTTTCCTGAGCTACAAGATCAGCTAAAATGAAGAGGAGCCAAGAAGTTCTTGTGAAGTGTCATCTTTTGAAATATCTCTTGAGGATGTATCACCTGCCTGCTCTCACACCAAATCCAGGATGCAGTGATGCCAGAATATTGGTATTGCAAACCCATCCTCTGACAGAGACTGTGCACCTGTGTTTCTATGTATGGTCACAGCCATGCCAGCACTCTTTGAAAAGAAACTCCAAAACCAGGCAGCTGAGGAAGGTTCTGCAGTCGCCCTTCGTGCTGAACTCTCCAAACTCGATGTACCACTGAGGTGGAAAAAAGTGTCAGTTTTGCTCCAGGCCAGCAACAAGTATGAGATGAAGCAGATGGGCTCTGCTGCGGATCTACTCATCCATGATCTACAGCTGAAGAATGCTGGAGACTACACCTGTGATTCTGGCAATGAGCAAACTATGGCATCCTTGGTAGTGAAGGGTGAAACGAGCTTTCACTTCACCTTTTGAGCTCTAGGTTAATTTAGGAATTCTGTATCTAAGATTTAGGGACACTGTCTCAGAGAGTTCATTCCTTTTTTTGTGTGATGAGGGTTTCTCATTCAGCAGACCAGATCTTCACAAATCTTGTCAAGACATTATCTCTGTTCTTCTTTTTCCTTTCTTGGTTCTTAAGAATCGTTGGACTGCAGGAGTTAGCTGCACAATGAGATGCCCTTTCTGCAAATGCACCTGTACAAAAATCTGACTCAAGCCATTGCCTAACTGTCCCATGGAATGCATCATCCATTCCTATGCCATCTGCAAGCACCTTCATGCCTCTCTCTTCATATATACATCACTCGGTTCCTATGAGTTAACTGTGTTTTTTATGATCCCATCCCCTACCTTTGTAAATCTCAGTTCAGCGATTTCTGTGGAGCTACCATGGTTCTTCTGTGCAACTGGGCTCAAGGAACACAAGTTCTACACGTTGTATGTAAATCAACCCACCAAACCTCTGTCTAACCCCACCAATGTTTACACCTGCATACAGGAACGTTCAGACATCGTTTCTCTTTTGGGTCTAATTTTCAAATGAAAGGCTTTATATCACAATCTTTTTCTATGCACCCTTTTATACAGCCAAGAACTTGGATATCAGGCGTAGGCAATTGAGTTGTGGCTTTGACATGCCTGTCGGGAGATATATACACTTAGATGCTCAAGAGTCAACAACTGTGGCCACTCCAATGTGAAGTGAAATTTATTGCCAGAGGTGGTCAATATGCACAGTGCCCCCTGGGGAGTGCAGAGTGCTTAGTGCTCCTGGAAATCTAGTGCTTTTTCATCGTTCCTCTTTTGTGCCTTCAGGTCATTGAGTTTTAATCAAGTTTGGAACGGCCCTACAGTTTCACTAAATGCAGTCAGGAATGAAACTCTATTTTCCTCTGATTTCTCTTGGTTTAGCTTTGCCAGTAATTGTCACAAAACCACTCCAGAACCAGCAAGCTGAAGAAGGTGGCACCGTCACTTTGAGCTGTGAAATCTCAAAATCAAATGCCACCGTGCAATGGAAGAAGGCTGGGAAAGTGCTGCAACCCAGTGATAAATACAAGATGCACCAAGCTGGGTCCGTGGCTGAGCTGACGATTCTCAACTTGAGTGAAGCTGATGCAGGGGAGTACATGTGTGATACAGGGGACCAGCAAACCACTGCAGTTGTGCACGTGAAAGGTAGGACTTCATGTGGGGAAGAGCTGAGCAGAGCTCATTACTATGGCAGTGACACATGATTAAGAAATTTGATAGCTAGACATTGTCCTATGCCCAAACTGAGTCATAGGGATTTTGGAGATAATGTTGGTTTCAAGGGAACGGAGGATGGTTGCTTCTAGAGAATCAGAAACAGGTCTTTAATCATGACCTTGTGGTTTTATGTTAACGTCAACCACTCAAATCTATTGACAGTGTTTTCACAATACGTATATTGTATTATAAATGTAATGTGTCTTGTGGGTATTAGTTCTTTCAAATAATGCAGTACTGTCAAGAATGAGTATAACGCAATGTTTAATGTGGAAAAATAGGAAGTATCACTTGAACATAGCTATCAAACTTTGTTGACCTTTCCATAAAGAACCAGCACCAACCATAGTGGAGATGCTGAAGGACGTCACTTCATATGAAGGGGAAGATGCAGTCTTTGAATGCAGACTGTCCCAGGAAACAACTCAGGATGCTCAGTGGTTCCTGGGGGATGTTCCCCTGCAATCCAATGAAATGAATGAGATCAAAGTCCAAGGGACACGCCACACTTTGATCCTGAAAAAGGTGACACTAGAAGACTGTGGACCCATCAGCTTCAAAGTTGGGCAGCATACCACAGGGGCACAGCTAACAGTCCAAGGTGAGCTACTTACCAAACAGAAGGATTTAGAAAGTACTGGTAAGCACTGTCAGTGTTGCCTTAGCTTTTGGAGAAGTGTATTTTGGAGGAAGGGTCTCTGCAAATCTTGGGAGATTCATCTAACACGGCTTGGGCATTTTAGAGTTTGAAATGACTGGCTCAGGTGTGCATATCTGACCTTTTTATAGTCTATGGAGTGAAGCAGAAATCCTTTGAGGACTAGTCAACCTATCCCCAAACAAGCATCTAAGATACATTAAAATCAACACTGAAGAACATCAAGAATAGTTTCTGAATTCATTTCCTACTTGTCATGTTTTCAGATCCTTGCCCTGAAAACAAAACCCTTCAGTTATTCTGATTTGGAAAGATTGGCCATGTCAATGCCTTATCTTGTTTGTTCCTCTTCCATCTGGTTCCAAACGCAACTATCACAGAATCACAGGGGTTGGAAGGGACCTCTGTGGATCATCGAGTCCAACCCCCCCAAAAGCAGTAGGTTGCACAGGAAAACATCCAGGCAGGCTTTGAACATCTCCAAAGGAGACCATAAGTGTACAGTTCTGATCTCAGGGCAGTGCTGGATTCCACACATGCAGCAGTGTTTGCATCTCTTCTCTGCAGCTGCTCCAGTCACCTTTGTGAAGGCTCTCCACAGCCTGGAGCTGCAGGAGGGTGGCACAGCCCACCTGTGCTGCGAGGTGTCCCGACCCGACGTCCCCGTGCAGTGGAAGAAAGGCACATCTGTCATCCACTCCAGCCAGAAGTGCAGCATCAAGCAGGATGGGAATGTGCACACGTTGGTCATTCATGATTTGGACTGTGGAGACTCAGGAGAATACAGCTGCCACACAGCTGATGGGAAGACCACTGCCAGACTAGAAGTTAAAGGTATGATTTCCTCTTTGCTCAGCAGCTCTGAGACAGCTGAAAGAATACATTGCGCTCTTTGGAGCATCTTACTGTGAGAAAGGCACTGAAGCTCAGGAATAAGTGGAACAGAGGCCACAAAGTTTGTCATGGGACTGGAGAAGGTTGACGTATAAGGAGAGGCAGCTGGGTTTGTTCAGCTTGAGGAAAAGAAAGTTGAAGGAGGACCTTGTTGGTGTCTGCAAATGTCTGTTGGGGGTCTACAGAGAGGAGAGAGACAGACTTTTATTTGGGTGTGCAACAAACTGATGAGAGACAAGAAGCACAAGTTAATCGAGAGAAATTCAGGTTAGGGAAGTAAAACACCTTTTGTGATGAGAGCTACTCAGATGATGGAGCAGTGACACAGAGAGGTGGAGGAATTCCCTCCTTGGAAGACCTCAGTGGTCCCCCCAGCCTTAACCATTCTCTAACTGATCCTTTCCTGCATGATCTGAAATTGTTCTTGAAATGGTGCGGTTTTGGGTCAGCAGGAATGTATTGTTTGAGAACTTCTATCCGTTCTATTGTCTTATTTTTGGATGAAAAAGCATTTGGGCTTCAAAAAGGATTATTGAAATTAGTTGGGAACATTTAGGATATAGAGAAAGAAATGCAGCTCATGTAGAATTGGATTAACTCTATCCCTTCTCCTCCTCTGCCTGGTTTGGAAATAGACATCCTTCTTACCCAGGTACACAAAGCCAAAACTGTACACGAACTTCAATGAATGGCACTACTGCTCCAGTTCTTACCAGTACCTTGTCAACAAAACAGTCCTCTATTCTCTATCTGTGTTTTGCCTGTTTGTTCTCTTTGCACCGCTCCCCCCTTGAAGCCCTCCCTGTGCTTTTCAAACACTGGCTGACAAACGAGGAGGTGGAGGAAGGGCGCACTGCTGTGTTGCACTGCGAGCTGACAAAGCCCAACGCACCTGTGGAGTGGAGGAAAGGAGATACGGTGCTGCACTCAGGTGACAAGTATGAGATCCAGCAAGAGGGGACACGTGTCGAGCTCTTCATCTACGATGCCGAGGCTCAGGATGCGGGTGATTACACGTGTGATTCAGGGGATCAACAGAGCACCGCATCGTTGCAAGTCAAAGGTAGGTTAAGCCTTGCTGGAAGGCAGAAAACCTGTGGCTGCCTTCTATAGAACTGAAATTATAGAATCACCAAGGTTGGAAAAGATCTCCAAGATCACCCAGTCAAACCATCTGTCTATCACCAATATTCATCACTAATGGAAATTTAATCACTGATATTCTGTGTTTGTGAATTCAAAGTGCAGGAAGGGTTTTGATCCTAAATCTGCTCTTTAAAGAAGAATGCAGGCCCATTTTAAGTGAAGCTGTTATAGCTATTTGTGCCTAAGCTGCACTAGATCTGTGGCTCTGTGTCTTTTTCTAGTGGCTATTCTTCTGGATTGTATAGTTTTATTCAATTTATACTGAGTGCTGTGTATTCTAACTCGGGCAGCAAGATCATGCTTCTAGATCCTGAGCTTAGCACCCCTTTACCAGTGTTCTGCACTACAAGGAAAAACATTGAGATGCTGGAGAGTGTCCATGGAAGGGTATGAAAACTGTGAAGGGCTTGGAGCACAGTCCTATGAGGAGCAGCTGAGGGAAATGTGACTCAGGCTGGAAAAAAGGAGGCTCAGGGGAGCCCTTATCACTCTCTAGGACACCCTGACAAGAAATTGTAGTGAGGTGGGGGGCGGTCTCTTCTCCCAGATAACAGTGATAGAATGAAAAGTGATGGCCTCAAGTTGCACCATGGAAGGTTGGATATTGGGAACAACTTCTCCCAAAGAGTGGATAATGTGTTGACACAGGCTGCCCAGGGAGGTGGTGGGGTCACCATCCCTGGAGGTGTTCCAGAACCATGGAAGTGTGGCACTGAGGGATATGTCAATAGGCATGGTGAGGGTGAGTTGATGGTTGGACTTGTGGATCTTAGAGGTCTTTTCCAACCTGAATGACTTTATGATTCTCCTCAGTATGTTGTTTCACTGATTAAATGTCCAAATGCTGCTATTGGTGGTTTTTTTCCTCTAATTGTTTACAGTGAATATTGTGGGTATGCACAGGTGAAACCCCTTACCTCAGCCAGTGGCCTCTGCCAGTCCTATATCAAGCAGTGGTCATCTTCACATCATCAGTGTCCAGGGCACAATCCCAAAGTCCTGCTCTGGGCTTGGTATTGTCCTCAGGGAGCTGTGGTTCGGAAAGGTGGGGAATGCCAAGCTGCAGAAAACTGCATGCAAGTCCCTCACCTTTGGGCACAGTCACTGTTGAGACTGCTTCTCCACTGCAGTACTACCCGTGCTGTTTAAGGAAGAGCTGAAAAATGTGGAGTCTGAAGAAGGGGGAACAGCTATCTTGCACTGCGAGATTTCCAAGCCAGATGCTCCCGTTGAGTGGAGAAAAGGAGGGGTGGTCATCCAGCCCAGTGAGAAGTACGAAATGAAGCTGAAGGGCTGCACTGCAGAGCTGATCATCCACGGCGTGGAGCTCGATGACTGTGGGGATTACACCTGTAGCACTGGATACGAGATCACCACAGGTTCTGTGTATGTGCAAGGTAAGATGAAGGCTGGTGGCAGTGCCCTGGTTTTGCTGCCTGAATTTTTTTACTCCACAGTCTTTGGCAGTACTGTCCAAACTTGTCTCAGATGCAAACCAATGGAATTCAGTTCTTTTTGTCCCTGATTTAAGTGACGATACAAACACTTATTTTCAAGTTCTGAATTAGTGCTTATAAATCTGATTAGTGCTTATAAATTACCACAGTTCAGAGCAGTGACTGCACTGTGCACCAAAGGAGATGGTGGTGCTTAAAAACCAGTTGGCTGGACCAACTATTACAAAAAATACTGAATATCTGATGTTGTTCAGTATGGCTTCTATCGTTGCTGATATCTGTTTTACTTTTTTAGTATACTGAACATAAATATCCCATTTAAAAGTTAAGCTTCCCATCCGCCTCACACCGCCTACAAATGTCGGTGCAGATGGCTGCAACACACAGGAGCTCCTCATGGGACATTGCCCTTGCAATGAAACAACGTTTGCAGACATTCATGCTACCCTACACGTGGTAAGGTAGAAGGTGGGTGAAGGGTAGAAGAAAAACTAAGCTTATTTTTAACCCTGGAAGAGCATTACAACTTTAATTCTCCTGGACAACGCGCACTGTTGCTTCGGTTAGTTCTACAGGCAGGGACTTGTGTATGTTTATGCTTTTCTTTTCCTTTGGCACCTTCTCTTGCTCTGTTATGCAGAAGAAGAAGCAGTCATAGTTTCTGGTTTAAAGAACACAGACGTCTTTGTGGGTGAGTCGGCCACTTTCACCTGCGAGCTGTCGCACCCAGGCGTGAAGAACGTGCAGTGGTGGCTCGATGGATCTCCCCTTCACAACAACTCTGTGACTGAAATCTCTGAGCAGGACGGGATAATCCACACTTTAACCCTAAATGATGTGGCGTGCCACGACTCAGGCACTGTCACCTTCAGAGCTGGCTCTCTTATATCTTCAGCTAAATTATTAGTCAAAGGTATTTTGTTTTTAGAAAGACAGAGATGACCACCTCTGGAATTGCTCAGTGTGCAAGTGCTTCTGCCTTCCTGGCTACCCTTACTAAATCTTTCCATAATTTCTCTGTGGCGCAACAGTCCTGCAGCTCTGCGCTTCAGCAGGGCAGCCATACTCACTCCAGAAGTCTTGTAGGTACAACCACATCAATGCTTTAATGGTTGAGGTGAGGAAGGGTTGCAGGGCCAGGACTACTGTTTGTACTGGACATCTCAAAAGAGCTGAACCAATACAGGAGAAGAAACTGTGCTTTCACCTCAGTGGTAGTGCCTGATTTTTTTTTTATTTCCCGTCAACTTCTTTCCTTATAATACCACAATTAACCAAGACAAGGCCTTGTGCTCATATGCTGATGGCTTCAGAGCTCACTCTTGAAACCAGATGGTATATGACATTGCTGCATCACAATGGCAAAGTGGGCCACGTTTGTTGATTGCCAGAATGCTAATGGTCATTGTTGTACTAGCAAAGTCTTGTCTGTTGGATGAATGTTGTTTCTTATTTGGTAAGGGTAGCCACAAACTGCAAATAACACTGAGCTCCAGACTTCATGGTAAAGCAAGCTGCTTCCTGTTCAGTCCTTTTATAGCCATTGGGAAAAGTTGGGTTGGTTTTTTTTTGTTTGTTTGTTTTTAAAAAAGTAACACATTCCTCGCTTGGAAATGGGATTTTTATATAAAGAGATAGAAGGCGTTAGATGTTCTTTATTAAAATCTACTCTCATGCTGTAACTATTCACCATAACGATCCACAATATGGCACTGAGTCAGAGACTGATGTCTCCTTCTCTGCCTAATGGTGACCCTCATGCATTCAGAAAATTTGTCTCTGTGTAGTGATAAAATAGCAAATTATTTGTTTCTAGCATCAGAATAGTGCAGCATCAATGCAGTGTGTAAAACCCAAGAAGCACCTGTCCATGTGAATAGATTCTGAGTTCCACATTTCCAGGGGCAAAATGTCAAAATGTGGTTCCAGGCTCTCTAGGCAAAGATCTCCACTGGGCATAAAGCATAAAATAAAACCAAGTGCATCAATCAATTAGATATTCTATTCAGCCAAACAAGGCGCTCCAGAGAAATTTTAATTTCACATAATAACAGAATTTTTCATGTTGGAAGCTTTGGAGATTATCTCACCCAAGCCCATAGCTCACGCCTTCTAGACATGTGGATACTTCGTGCTTCTATTAAGGCATAATTTCTTTAATGTAAACTTGAATCCTGGTAGCATATGACTATAACTGGATTAGGATGAAAGGTGGTTTTAAAACACCTGTTACACTGTTGTCAATAGGACAGTAAAAACTAGTCAAATTCTAACCATGCTTGTATAACAGCCAACTTCCTACACTTCATTTGGCCAGAAAAATAGAAACAGATCTGTCGCCAGACTATCACTGTTCCAGAACTGCATTCACTCGGTGACCCATCATGAGGAAACATTTGTGTATACGCAGGAGGAAATGAGAAAAGGCTGAGAGCTGCCTCCTCCTTACCTCCTTGGGCCGGGTGAGGATCACAGAGCCAGCTGCAGCCTTTTGGCTCCTAAGGCCCTAGGAGCTTCCTGCTGCTGGGGCTGCCAAGGGTTTAGCCCAGTGGTGGGATGTTGCCACTGGGTCTGGGACGCCTTCTTTCTTCAAGACCACAGGTGACATTTGCTGTGAGGAGAGTGTCTGCATCCCATGAAATGGGATGGTAGCGTATTCCTCCATTTGCAAAGACACCTTCTTGCTTCTTCAGTCCTGGTGTAACAAAACATCTCCAGGCTCTGCCATGGACGCCTTCTCTCCATTTGCACACTTGCAGACGCAGTGAATGGTGGAGAGAGACTTAGAGAGCAGGATCAAGACTTGGAAGAAGTTTCTAAGAGACGTTAGTAAAACATTCTTTGCTTCCCAAGGTCTTCCAATTACACACCAAGCCCTCCACCTGATTCACCAGTTTCAACAGGAGCATTCAGACAGAGTTGCGGTGTGGTTTATTCGAGCTGATCTGTGATCAGAAGAACAATCTGGAAGTAAAGGACAGTTATTAGCCTTCTCTGTCATCTTTTTATGCTGAGCTGCCCTATCAGCAGCCCTACCAAGTTTTTAAAGGCATTGATGTGGTCCTGCTGAGAAGGATGCTGCAGAGAGACTTCACTTTTCAGATTTCATTAAGATTTTTCTTTTCAGCGTATCAATTGAAGTTGTATGCGGGTGATCCAATTTGACATCTTGGGAGATACTCCTGGGCTGATTTGGAAGCTCACAATGTTTGGAGGTTAGATTTACTCTGCTTCTCCAAGAAGCAGAAATACTCTTTTAAAAGAAAGACTCTGAATGTTTAAAACCAACCCCCATCTTCAGAGGAGCTGCTCCCAGCATTTTTGGGGCTCTCAACTTGAGATTGCAGTGATTGATGGGGGAGAGTTCAATAGCTTCACATAGCTGAGTCTCTAGAGCAGCTTCTGCGTAGAGCAAAAGATTATCCTTTTTCTCCAAATTACATCTCTCACTGGGACATGTCAGGAAGGAATATTTGCATTTGTGCATTGCATTTCTGTTCAGTGAGTGGTTGCAGTCTGCTCCAGATGGAGCCTCCAGTAGGGTTCCTGGCACTGAGAGATCACGTACCACAGGGAACACCTCACTGCAGCCCACCTTCTGCACTTTCTGTCTCAGATTTGCACTCCTGCCGTGTTCTGGGAAGCACAAGTGTTTTCACACCCTATGTGAAACCTCTCATCTTGAGCATCTCAGCAGTGCTGGGAGGAAAATTAGAACTGGAGGGGATCTTGGCATTGAGGCAGTGGGTAAAACCCAAACTCTGCACAGAAGTTCATATTTGGGATGCTCAAAGTGCAGGCTGGTGGTCCATTGCCCATTGTGACAGTTAAATTTTAACGTGCCAGTTTTGCTTCAATCCTGCTTGATGCTGACACGAGCACAGACTAAACTGTTCGTGCCCAGTGTGTCCAGTCTGCTTCCTGCTTGCACTTTCACTCTGCTTGCTTCCCATGGGCTCTGTGCTTGTCAAAAGTCTCTAAGTTGCCATTTCCATGAGGATCCACTAATGCATGTCCTTCCTGACGTGTTGGTTGACAGATCCAACCATTGAAGTGGTCAGTCCCATGCAGGATATAACTGTTGATGAAGATGGCACAGCAGAGTTCATATGCCAATATTCTAGGCCAGTACACGCCATATGGAAGAAAAATGATCAGGAAATACTTGCAGATGGGCAGCGAGTGATTATCGATCAGGACTGGAATGTAAGCATGCTAAAAATTAAACCCACGGTACCAGAAGACAGTGGCGTCTATTCTTGTGAAGCTGAAGGCACAAAAGTGATGGCTGCACTTGATGTTCAAGGTGAGGTCTTCCAGCCAAAGAGGAAGACTATCGTGGTTTCCGACTAAGAGGTGGAAAAATCATGGCAGCATCTTTCAATAAGTGACACGTTAGAATCTTTTGTGTTCCTGCCAGTGCTGATAACGATGCTGAAAGTAGCTAGGAGCTATTGGGAACTGAATATGAAACTGCAGCATTTAACTGGAGCTTAGTTCTAATTAATGCTCACTTATTACACCACTTACACGTCATACATCTTCCACGTGGAACTGGATTTGGCTGCCACATCAGCGCTATGGAATGACTCCTGCTGAATTATTGTGAACTTACCAATATAATGTTGGTCCAAAAGAATAACGATCACATTTTTTGTGCTCTTACAGAGTGCTTTTTACACACGAGTTCTCTAACATAGGTAATGGATAGCATCAAATTCATTTTTATTTCCAACTAAGCTAAAATAGCTTGGGATTTTATTTATTTCAAATACTGATCACTTGGGAAACACCTTCTCACTTGTAATTAATCAGCATTTGTAAGGGTCCTGAGGATCAGCAGATAAAATTAAGAGTAGGTTTATGATTTGATATTGATGTCTGTTGTTTTTTTCCTGTTGTCTGCATATGGAATTTTGGTTTTCAGTCACCAAGTGAATTAACTCAACAAGCAAGGATTTGGATCTGATTTCTGAACTGCTGTGTTTTGTTTATAAAAATTATGCCTTCTTGTCTAATTAGAGTTGTGAATGCAGAACTTCTGGCTATTATTAACTGTAGCATTTTCTATGTTGATGAACTTTCCATTTTGAGCTAAAAAAAGTATTAATGAATATTATCTAAAAGCAACCAGAGGAGGTAGGATCTGCAGTTATCTGCTTTTCATAGTTAGGGAAAGTAGTGCTCTGAAAAGGCACAAAGAAAAGGCTTGGATTGGTCCTAATGAAATTATACGCTCTCCAAGGCTTACAAAACCCTCCTTGTTCTCCAGAAGTACGAATATTGTAAAATGCCAGAATGCTTTAGTAGCTCGTGCCTTTTTCTGCTATCGAATGAGTAGATCTGCATTATTTTTTACTTTGTGTAGAAGAGTTCTAATGTCTCAGGGCATTGGTTTATGTTGTAGATGGCGCTGAGCATTGTATGATATCTGTGTGAATTGTATCTATCTAACTGCATTCCCACTGCTGTGCATTACCCATGGAGTTAGTCTCACAGAAATCACGTTTACAAGCACCAGCCTGTGATTAATTTGGCACCAGGCTGGTTGTTTACCTACAAAGACCAACAGATGCATGCACTGACTGCAGGCAAATGGAGTGTGTAGACATGGGCACATTTCTGACCACACAATTAACTGCACATGCATGAGAAAATAAATCTAATCCATTACCACTGAGCCTTAGTAGTGATTCAGAAACTTACAGTTGAAAATCCTGTTAATATAGATTTTAATTCTTTGTGTGTTTCCAAGAGGCAGATGTGCAAAATGTGTTGTTAATTCAGATGGCAGTTTTTTTCGCCAGCTATAATACTCTCTTGTATAGCTTTGCATGAGAGGGAGTAAGGCTGCACCACGAGCAGTCATTTGGTTGACATCTCCCCAGATCTGATGGCAGTTATACTGCCTGGGAGATCTGTGAGAAACTTTTCCTGTTGTGAGATTGAAGAAATTTGATTATTCTTTATCTTCCTGAGCTGTCCTTTCCTATCAACTATTCGACTGGTTCATAGGAACACTAACATTTTTTATCTTTATTTGCAGAAACAAAAGTCAGGTTTCTGGAGGAAGCCTAGATGAAATGAGGGCCCATAGGTTTATCATTATTTTTAAACAATCTCAGCAGTTACAATGTTTTTATATATAGTATTATGTAAGAACCTGGTGGAAAAATAACAGCTTAAGGAGCTGGACTTGATGATCCTTGTGGGTCCCTTCCAACTCAGGTTATTCTATGATTACAAACTAAGCCTTCAAGCACAGTCTATCTCATCCCCACCCTTTCCATCAGCTTTCCAGCAGTGGGAATCATCCGATGATCCAAGGCTTGTTGATACTCAACAAGCCTTGTATGCAGCAGGCAATTAATGCTGTTGGTTTTCTTTCTTTGCTAGCCAAGAACAGTATTGTCCAGGGCCTGGAAAACGTGGAAGCAGTGGAAGGAGGGGAAGCCCTGTTTGAATGCTACCTTTCCAAGCCCGAGTGCTACAACTACAACTGGCTGATTGACGACGAGCCTGCCAAAACTACAGAAAACACGGAGATGGTTTACTTTGAAAATGGGCGCAGGCATCTGCTGCTGCTGAAGAACCTCACTCTGCAGGACAGCTGCAGGGTGACTTTTATGTGCAGTGATGCAGTGACATCAGCCTTCCTCACGGTGAAAGGTAACTGCTAGACTTGCGTAGGAGTCTTACCTTTCTGATGGGGGAGGGCAAATGAGTCAGGAACGTGTTAGGGATGGCAGAGAGGAAGTTCCTTTAGGCATTTCCATTGTATTTTTCTGCTACTTGGCAAAGAAAGGCATTGCTTGGTTGGATTTTGCAGGTTTTGTGAAGCTTCAGCCAACAAGGATATACCATTTGTTCAGGTGTTATATGTAAGCTCCATTTTAGTGATCTCCTTGTTCTCCAAGGCCTGACTGTTCAGAGATTCAATATGAATATCCACCTCTCTTACCTCTGTTTGTTTCTGTGATTGATTGAGGGTCTGATTACCTATTTTCCTCTGTAGGGTGGCGTCTGCAGATCTTAGAGCCTCTCACGGATGTGGAAGTCTCTCCAGGGCAGAAAGCTACATTCAGCTGTGCTCTAAGTGAAGCTGTGCCAATTAATGAAGTTACCTGGTATTTTAACGATATAGAGATCCAACCAGATGAGGACTGGGAGATACAAGCAGATGGAAACAAATACAAACTTATTCTGAATAAAGCCCAACCGCATCATTCAGGAGAGGTGACGTTTGCTTCCAGAGAAGCAATTGCCTCAGCCAAGTTATCTGTGCTAGGTAAGTCCATTTGTTGTCCATGTCTGTCATTCTAGCCCAGCAACACAGGAAATAGAATCTCCTTTGGAACTGAGCTACAACCTCAAATTTTCTAATCTTTGTACTGATTTTTTTTATCTTTGCTTTTCATGTCCCGAGGTAGCTATCTTACTCTAAGAAGATGCTACAGGGCAACTTGCTCTTTGACCAGCAATAATTGAACCCATCAGAAGAAAATTAGATCAGGCCAGTGATGGTAGAGATGTTCACCAGCTTCCTAAAACATAAAACAGTCACATGGAAGTCAATTTACTTAAGAGTTCAACACCACCCTCAGCAAACATGTGGAAAAATTAGTAGGGGCAGAAGAGAACCCTTTGAAATCTGCTGATCTACTCCAGCACAAAGGCAACCAGTATTTCAGATTACTGAGCTGCATTTTGCAGTCTTATGGAATTCAACCACGTGACATCCACCTCAAGCTTCAGAGATAGGAAAGTGAGAACCTCTTGGAGTACTTTGTGAGTGGAGAAGACAGTAGTTGCCAAATTCCCTTGTAGGGTGTGTTGTACAAATGATTTGGCAAAGTCCATCCCAGCACCCCAAGACCCGTCTCCCTCCCACAGTGGGATAGGTTGATCACCCAGGAGTGGCATAGCCCCAGGGATGGTTATGAGATAATTGCAGTTTGTTTTAGCTGTACTTGAAGGTGTTCAAGAGCCACTAACTGACCATCCTGTCTTTAAATTACTACAGGTAGTCTGTCATTTTATTTAATTCTGATACTTCAAAGATCCCTGGTATCTTCAACTTAAAACAATTTTGGGCAAATGCACCTTAGGATTTTAAAAATGTTTTTCTCATGAACTTCTTCTGTCGATTTTCAGTATGAAATTTGCCTGAAAATGTAGGAAAGAAGTCTATGTAGGCTATGTGGTGTACAAAACATGGCCAATGGATTGTGGTCAATTGCTCATCATCCTTCCATGGTCAATGATCAATGGCCCTTGGTCCCTCCTCCATGGTCAATGGCAACTCTCACCTTCTCAGCTCCCAGCAAAACCAGGAGTTGGATGGGTTTGGGGGGTTTTATGGTGGTGATACGTTGACAGTTGGACTTCGTGATCCTAGTGGTCTTCTCCAAAGAAAACATGATGTCCACCAAGACCAAATCTGAGCTGTATAAAATCAAAGCCCAAATGCACTCAGAGCTTTCAGCCAAGTTCCTTAACAACACACACGATATAGAGTCATTTTTATTTTGAGTTGGGTGGGACAAAGCAGCAGGAAAAAGTCACAATAATAATTGATACTGAGTGTCTGAGAGGGCAGATGGAAGATGAGTATTTGTTCTCAGCACTGTAGATCAGTGCAGGAGAAATCAGTGGGACAGATATTCATCTCATGGTCACAGGCACATACACTTGACTTTACAATGAAACAAATGTTGCGTTTGTTGTACTTCCATCTCGTCGTTTGTAGAAGGCTCTCAGGTTGCTTTAGTAGAAAGCAATATTGCTCACACTGTGCATCACTGGACCTCTGTTGTGCCTTCAGCCCATCCCGATCCCCCTGAAGAACCAAAAGTTTTACGTACGAGCAGTCACTCTGTGACTCTGTCTTGGTACAAGCCGCTGAGCGACGGTGGTTGCGACATCCTAGGCTACCAAGTGGAGAGAAAAATCCCAGGTGTTGGCTGGCAGTCATGCAACAAGAGCATAATTCAAAGCATGGAGCTTGTGGTGGACAATCTCACTCCAGGCGAACCCCACAGATTCCGCGTCTCGGCTGTAAACAAAGTTGGGGCCAGCGAGCCAGCACAGTTCCCTCAAATGGTGCAGCTAGGTGAGAAAGGAAAGATGGCCCCATGGAGAACTGCAAGCTGCTGTCGGCCTGTTTCGCATGGCATGTCTGCTTCTTCCGTTCCAGGTATCTCCTGGAAGAGTCCAATCAGCAGCATCTTTCAGTGCTTTGCTGCCAACACAATACTGGAGAACGAGCTTGGACAAATTGTTCTGGGCTGCCACAAAGCAAAACCCGCTGTTGTGTTACTATCCAAAACTTTCTCTAAGCTGCATCAAGCTGTCTTGTGGCCCGCACTGCATCCATGTGTTGTCCAATCACCACGAGTTTCTTTTCTGGTGGAGCTCAGGTGGAATGAGTCAGAAGGGGCATGTTGGGATGTGTTTGGGTAACCAAGGCTGGTTACTGTTGGCACTGATGTGGGCCTGGGCACTGTTGTCTTCTTCACCCATCTTTCTTTATATGATTGCATATCTTTTGTGATAACCCCTATGAAGGAGTACCGGAGAACACAGTTTCTTTGCTGCATGTTGGTATGACTTTGGAAGTGGAATGGTGAGCCACTCCATCAACCTTTTCTTGCAACTCCTTCCATGATAACTGAGAGCCCAGAAAATTCCCCAGAATGACAATAATAATAAAAATTAAAAGTCACATTTTTTTTCTTTAAGGTCAGATTTGATATTTTTGCAACATTACTTCCAGTGTGCCAGCTAGACCTCAGGAACTGTTCATGCTCACTGCCTGCAACAAATCCGAGGGATTTGGGGCAGAGATTCCCTCACCAGGTGCAGTGGGCAGAGGGGTGGATGGCACTCGGATGTGCACTGACTTATAAGGTCCCAGTCAATATCTCAGCATTTAATGCATTTGTCACGACTTCATTTTGATTATTGCTCTCATACAAGCAGCATGGCACTGGCAAGTCTTCTTCCAAAGTAAAGATTTTATTTTAAATATTCTTTAAGCTTTCTGATATATTTTTTGAACTCTTCCTAAATTACCATGATTATATATTTTTTTTAATCTTTTTGAGCAACCTGGTCTTGAGGGAGGTATCCCTGCTTATAGCAGGGGGGTTGGAACTAGATGATCGTAACGTCTCTTCCAACCCAAACCATTCTAAGATTCTATGATTGGAATGAATACAACTTTTAACAATCTCTTTTCTTTTTTATTCTTCTTTCATTGTTTTCTCACATCACTTCTAAACTTTTAAGATCTGCTAGGATCCATAGGACTGCTTTGAATATTGGTTGTGATGGGTAAATGAAGGTCAGCAAAAGAAACAGAGGAAGGGGAAAAATGCAATGACTTTTGCATGTATGCATTTAAACGGAATTGGTTTCGCCCTTAGGAGAGCTTGTACAGTTATTTTGGAAGTGCAAATTTTGGATGCTGCCAGTGATTTATTTATTTTTTTTCCATTTTCTTTTGCTTGTCTGCAGCAGTTAAAGAATCCGTAAATGAACGATGGGATGTTCGAATACTTATAGAGTGCTCTGGAATGCCTTAAAGTTTATGGTGTATTCTTTTTGTTAATTTACCTGTTTTTTACAATTACAGAGCCTTCAGTTACAGTCACCCATCCTTTGGTGGGTGGATCAGTCTCTGAAGGGGAGGTGGCTCGTTTGGAGTGCAAATTGTCAAGTGAAATCAAAGAGAACGTGACATGGCTCAAAGGGAAAGAACCAATACAAACTGGAGGAAGATATGAAATCCTCTCTGATGGAAAAAAGCAGATACTCATTATTCACGCATTTAAAGCTGAAGATCAGGACACATACACCTGCATGGTTTCTCCAGAAGTCAAATCTGTTGCCAGCTTGTGCCTTGAAGGTATAGAGTGTGCACTGCTGTGATGTTTAATCAATTGTCTCTATGGACATCTAAGGGCATCTCCATAGCCTGGACTGGAATTTGTTTCCTTTGACAAGCTATATCTAAAAATTTGCTAATTAGTCTTTTCTTACTCTTTGGTTTAACTCAGTATGTTTTTTAGTCTCTGATAGTTTTGAACTACTCAAATGAGATTCTCCTGGGTCACACAACACTCTCAGATATAGGTTTGGGTTTGGGGTGGTCCACTGCAGAGTCAGGAGTTGGACTCAGAGATTCTTGTGGTCTGTTCCAACTTGGGATAATCTGTGTTTCTATTTATTCAAATGTGTAAGGAATTAAAAACATGTCATTTGGCCCTGTTTTATGTACATGTTACTTGGATGTCGCAGGATAGCTGCAGGATAGCTAACTGCCACCAATAGTCTTCTGCCCAGACTTCAGGAAAATGATTCCGCGTGCTTTCTCAGAGCTTCCTCGTATGCTTTGTCATTTAACATCTTCAATTCTCCTCAGTTCCTACAGTGACAATGCTAAAAGAGATTGCCAAGGAAGTCCCCCCTGTAAGCCAACAGGAGGAGCTGGTGGATGGCCACGTCCAGCCCAGTTTGCCCCCCGAGGCTGCCCAGGAGGGAGACCTTCACCTCCTATGGGAAGCTCTGGCCAAGAAGCGCCGGATGAGCCGGGAGCCCACCTTGGATTCCATCAGCGAGGTGCCAGAAGAAGAAGAGAAGCTTCAGAAGCTGAAGAAGGAAGAAGCAGAGCAGTCTCACTATTACTCAGAGGAGTACTCCACCTGTGATGAGCTGGCCAGGACAGGAGAAGCAGATTTTTCTTTCACAAGTTCAGATGATGAATCTAGAGCTGGGACTCCTTCGCTAGTAAACTACCTCAAGAAAGCTGAAAAGAGAAGTGTCAGTGTTACCACCAAGGTTCAGTCCATCTCCTCAGGCAAGTTATGGAAACAGTGGGAGAAATCCAGTGTGGAGACTGTTGTGGCTGCCCCAGGTGCTAAGCCAGTTGAACCAGAAATAGTAGATTTAGATGATCCTTCCATGAACAGCGCCGCTGTGAAGATCCAGGCTGCTTTCAAGGGCTACAAAGTCAGGAAAGAGATCAAGCAACAAGAGTGCCCGGTGTTTACTGAGACCTTCAAAGATTTCTCTGGTGAGCCTGGAAGCACCCTGCATCTCGAGTGTGTGGCCCACAGCAAGACTGACATGAAGGTCCGCTGGCTGAAGGATGGGGAGGAGCTGTCAGACGGTCGCTACTATCACATAGACAACTACAGTGATGGGACCTGCTCTTTGATTATCACTGGCCTGGATAGGAAAGATGCGGGTAAATACACCTGTGAGGCATCCAATAAATTTGGGAAGGTTTCACACAGCGCGAAGGTGGTGATCGGTGCTGAGGAACCTGAAGCGCTTCCAAAAGAGAAGCGTATTAAACAAAGCACTGATAGCGAGACAGAAAGCTCCTCTGGCAGCGAGCTGGATGATGCTTTCCGTAAAGCTGGAAGGAGGCTGCACAGACTTTTCAGGTCCAAGATCTCAACAGAGATATCCGATGTGGAGGAAGAGCTCTTTGTCAGTGCAGACGAAGGGGACGTAGAAGTGGTCGACCATCAGACGTATCGTGAGGACGATCAGTACATTTACATAAAGTTTGAGGTCTTGTCCGAGGCAAAAACAGCTGCCACTCGTTTCAGAGAGATGTTTGGTGCTCTGGGGATTCCCGTGGAGATTGATATTTTGGAACAAGGCCCAAGGAAAGTTGAATTACGCATTGGGAAAGCAACGCCACCCACCCATGGGAAGTTTGCTCCACCAGTTCTGAGACCACCACCACCTTTGCTGACTTCTGATACAGGTAGGTAAAGCAGACTGGTTTATTCTATGAAAAAGGCGATCTGGAGCAGATCAGAAAGTAATCTTCTCACTCATCAAGTAATTTCTAAAATCTGTTTATTTTTGTGCAGATATGTTTACATATTTGGGAAAAAAAAAAGATTTTTTAATTATTTTTCACAAGAGTCAGTGACAAGGGAAGGGACTGCAAAGTATTCGCTTATTTACAAAGCTGCTTTTCAAGGTAGAAATGTCCTCAACTATAATTACATGGCCATGAATGCTGTGATTATTGTATTTAAATCAATGAAATGCATTTCAGAACAGCCCCAAGGGAGAAAGGAATTTGGGCAGCAGAGCTCCTAAAATACATCTTCTAACACAGTTTTTCTTTCTTCCCTCCTAATTACCCTGGCTTTAGCTCCCATGTTCCTGACTGAGCTTCAAAACCAAGAGGTACAAGATGGCTATCCTGTCAGCTTTGACTGCATTGTTGTTGGCAAACCCCTCCCCACGGTTCGCTGGTTCAAGGATGGGAAAGCTATTGAAGAAAATGATCACTACATGATCAACGAGGACCAGGAAGGGTGCCATCAGCTGATCATCACAGCTGTGGTCCCCACCGACATGGGTGTTTATCGTTGCCTTGCTGAAAACAACATGGGAGTGGCTTCAACCAAGGCTGAGCTTCGAGTGGACCGTAAGTCTCAAAAGCACTGCAGAAAAAACAGAGCAAAGAGGTCGTGTTCAGAGGTGGATATACATTTTTCAAGAAGAACAGTCTACATTTGAAAAAAAATTATATGTACACATTGCCCACAAAATACTATGCTCCCAAACCTTGTGGGTTTCCTTGGGTTTTGCCAACAATAAAGTGTGGCTCTGAGCAAAGCTTTTGAGATAAAATGAGACATTTCCATAAATCAGGGCGATGTGGGGATCTGCTGCTTTAGTGTTATGAAATCGATTACTCACATTAACAAGGAAATAATAATTATAGTAACATGAAGGTTTCGAAGTTCAACTTACAGAAAACATTTCCTTTTCCATTTAACAGTGACCAGCACTGACTACGAGACAGCAGCAGATGCAACAGAGACATCGTCTTATTACAGCGCCAAAGAATATGTTTCAAGGTAAAACATCAAACTCTTAACTCTTTTACCTTGGTAAGATGACTATGCATATTTATATTAAGCCCATTTTTTGCTGAATCTGACATGACTGGATTAATGTCATAAAGGAATACTGACCAGCTGAGTTTTCAGATGAAATAATTACAGCAGCGTTCATTCATTGCCTTCATGGTGATCTGAATATTTCTCCACAATATCTTTGCTTTTAATGTCATATGGTGGTGAATCTGCAGCCATGATGATGTATCACACAAACTGAATTAACCTAAAATAGGTGATCCTGATTCCTAACTCTTCGCTGGTTTGCTGACTTCCTTCTTTCTAATACAAATCACTTTTTAGTCGAGAACAAGAGGAATCTACCACAGAAGAGGAGCAATTGCCCCAGATCCTCGATGACCTTCATGATATTCATGTGGCACCTGGAGCACCGCTGGCTAAATTTCACCTGAAGGTGAAAGGTGAGAGGAGCCCACAACGCTACCTGTTGTTTCAGGTTTGCAGTCAGGGTGAAGTGCTGGACAAATTTTTCCCATGTGCTCTTGGAGTCACAGAATCATAGAACCACTGATGTTGGAAAAGACCTCCGAGATCATCCAGCCCAGCTGTGCAGTTGTGCCCCCAGTCTGTGCACCTCGCACCCCATGTGCATGAGGCAGCTAGAAGGATGTCTGTGTGCTGATGAGCATTGGCTTTTGCAGACTCAGACACACTCAGACACATTAAGCATCACTGTGTGCCTCTGCCTGCAGAGCTGATTGCACACACACACTCCCAAAAACTGAGTACAGCAAATTCTCTGAGCACGTTATTTATGGAGGAACAATAAGGAGTAAAAGAGACATTGAGAGTGTCATTTATTCTCTTTAATGAGCAAAACAATCCTAGACTTGCTCTATGAGGGAGTCACCACTACACAATAGAAGCTGCAGAAATATCCCAGTGATAGTGCCTCTCCACAGTAGGGAGAGGTGGATATTCTCCTGTTTGTTTGTTTTTTTCTGATTTCTGCCTGTAAAAATGATGGCAACTGTTTTGGCTTCTGTGTTTTTGAAACTGGTACTGAAACTGTGATAAAATCCAGAGACATAGGTCCACATTTTATTTCACTGAAGACTTCAGCCTTTGGCTTTGTGTGCAATGCAAGGCAAATATAAGTGTTTCTTTCTCAATGTGGAAGGTGTTTGGGTATGGAAAAAAATATAGGCAGTGCCAGCGACAGAAGAGATAGGAAAGAACTTTCACAAATAAATGCAATTCCCCGAATTTTCAGCCAATTCTAATGTGGTAGTCCTTCAAATCAGCATCCGTGGGCAGAGCTCGTTGCCCGCAAGGATCTGCCTGGATGCAGATGTTCCCAAATCAATGATGGTGATTCACTCTTTGTGTCTGTATCGGTTCCTCACAGGGTATCCAGAGCCTCGTCTCTATTGGTTCAAAAATGGGCAGCCACTGAAGGCCTCGGATCGAATCCTGAAGATCGATAGAAGGGAGTTCCACTCACTGGAAATTCTCAATGTCATGAAGTCAGATGCTGGCCAGTACTCAATATTTCTCATCAATTCTGCTGGTTCTGCATACTCATCAGCCAGGCTGGTAGTCAGAGGTGGGTACTGGCCTATTTTGGGTACCCAGTTTTTGCTCTTCCAGTGAGTCTTTCCATTTCACAGTTATTTTTCTTGAGAAAGCCTACCAAAGATAGTCAAGGGAGGTGGGGGAGGTTGTACTTAAATTATTTTGTCCTTTAATCTTAGTTCACCTGTAAATTTACTGTGAGTCCTAAAGATGAGAAATGCCTTGTCTCTAGGATCTGCTTGTCCCATAGACATACATCTCACGCCTGCCCAATCCCATGGACTTTAATGACTAATTTTACTAAAACCAAGTCCTCCTATAAATCATTCTTGAGGCTATTCTAGTAAGACACTACAGTTTTGAAATTTGGACTATTTTTGTCATTTGTGTTCATAAATATACTTAATCATCATATTTTAATAGAACTAAGATTTCCATGGAATATGTCCTGGAATGGATAAGCATCTGAAATCATCTTTCTATTTTTATATCGACTCAATCACAGAAAGGTATTTGTATTTGTCATTTTGCTTCTTTCCATTGTGTTGCAGATCCTGATGAGAAAGAAGAAGAGTCAGAAACAGGTGAGAGAAGCCATAGCAGGTGACAGAACCCCTGGGAAATTTTCAGTGGTGTGAACTCACACAGGACGTGTCACCATGTTTCATCAATGTCATTTTCAGATTCCCACGAGCAGCTGATACCACCAAGGTTCCTAGAAAGGTTTACCAATAAAAAGGTGAAGAAAGGTGCGAGCATCACATTATCTGTAAAAGTTGAAGGTAAGTGGATAGTTACCTAATCTCCCTGCATAATACTTGGGTTGTATATCTTTATGACTCGTTCTGGACTTTCTGGGCTCAAGTCTGGGCCCAAGTCATTGCAGCATCATCTTCTATATTAAACTGAGGTCTGGGGCTGTACTCTTAACCGTAACAGACTTCATGTACGCTGAAGGAAAGCACATCTTCACCTCCATATTCCTGTTTGTAAAAATAGGGATAATAACACTTAATGGTCTTATGAAGACGTGTTGGTTAACGGGTTTGTTTTTAGAAAGAGTCTTTATAAGTGAGCCAGATAAAGATTTATGCTCCTTTACTATATGTCTTAACTTATTTTTGGAGAAGCAGCATTTTTTCACAATACAGCTCATGATTGTGTGTGAGTAACACCATTAGGAAAATTGAAGTTAAGTGCTTTGGTTTTCCTTCAGGACATCCACCACCAACCATTACTTGGCTGAAAGAAGAGTCTCAGGAAGACATCCTGTGGATCAAACCAGACACTCCTGGATATAAGCTCGCCAGTTCCAATATGCATCACAGTTTAATCCTGTTGGATGTTAAAAAGAAGTACAGTGGAGCTTACACATGCATTGCTACCAACAAGGCTGGCCAGTCCATCTGCACTGCCAACCTAGAAGTTGCAGATGGTAAGTCATATGTTGAAGACACTTTCTCTACATTACCTTTCATACAGTTCCTAAGAGTGTGACTGATAAGGAAATTAACCAAGAGTGTGACTGATAAGGAAATTAACCAAGTCACAACCAAAATAAATATGTTTTCCCAGAATTAGCCACGAATTTTCTTGCCTTGTCAGTGACGATGCTCTTAACTTCTATAATGTTTTAGATTTTTGAACCTAGCTTTGATTAAAAGCAGCATCTTTTCTGTATAAAGAGCTGACAAGTCTGAGAAAGAACCACATTAACCACAAAGAAAACAGAAAGACTATTTAAAATAACTGTCATCATTTACTGTGCCAAGAGCTACAGCACACAGCTTGAACAGTGTGGAGATATGGGACAGACAGTCCTACATCTGTGTGAGAACAGAGAGTAGCAAAGTGTTTGTGTTGCACAACTGATAGTATGCATCCCAGCTGAGGAAATGTTAATGGGTTGGGTTCACTATGTCAGTATTCCCAGTAATCCATGTCTAGAAAATGTGTCTACAGTAAGCAGAACATCCTACGTCTGCTGTCCTCTGATTCTGAACCCTAATCTTGCAGTGAAGGAGGCTGAAGTCCTGACCCAGGAGCGTGTGATGGTATCAGAAGCCATAATGACCACCCTGGGGTAAGTGGCTGAAGCAGAGCAGTGCAGCTATCGTCCTACATAAGTAAACCAGTGAGAAGTGAGGAGCTTAGTGTCTACAAAAACAAACAGCCTACTTCCGATGGGGATCCTGTACATAGATTCTGAGTGCCAACATCTGTAGTACTGACCACTGTCTCTCTGTAACTCATCTTTCTCCATCTTTAACACGGGACTGGCCCTTACCAATAGTCCTTGATACTGGGCATACAGAGCATTTATTGATGGACACTAGCAAAACAGTTGGAGGTCCTGTGAATGAAGCATCCTATACATGCAGTAATGTGAATGTCAGTCATTTCTTCACAATTATCAAGGAAGATGGTGACAAGAACAAAAAAAGATTTAGTTTGTTTTGTAAAAAAGTCTTGCTCCTTTTTGTCCCTGCATATAGCAGGGGGGTTGGAACTAGATGATATTAAAGCCCTTTCAGCCCAAACCATTCTATGATTCCTTTTTGTCTCCTAACCAGAGGGCCAAAAAGATTAACAGGGTTAAGGTCTGCATTATCAAAAGGTTCTGCTCACCAGCTTCTCACCTGCAAATGCACATGAAGAACCTATCAACTTGCCATTCTTGGCTTGGATTCTGGGGAGATACATTCTGAAAAGTGGTACCCACCCTAGCTTCTACAGTGCATCTGCCCTAAAGGAACTGACCAATTTTACTCCAGGATGTCAATTTGCAGAGCGAATTTCCCTTCCAAAGCATCAGTTTGCTATGTGGAACTGTCTGCCTCTCTCCATTAGGACTGTTTTATCGTCAGTTAAAAAGCAGGGTCCTAGTAGAACTAATTGACACTAGTCTGTATTTTCCAAAGGTTTATAGCTGGTATTCCTCTCCACGTTCTGTTTGCTACACGTAGTCTTTATCAAAGCTGATAACTGAAGCTTAGGAGATGGGTGGTTTAACTCTGAAAGCAGTGCATGCTTCCTTCTGCTTCCTGTGCACGGCAGAGATCTTTTCTCATTTAGGGCTTATTACTACACATTTTAATTTAACTTCTAATTCTGCTTTTCTCTTTTTTTTTCTTTTCAGAGCTGTTCATCCCTCTGAAGGTAAGATGAATTTCTTTTTTCTCCTATTACTGCCTTTCACATCTACAGCTGAGATCACCTATGTCTGCCATGATAACCACCTACTTCTGTCCTTCTGTTCTCTTACAACTCTATGAAATATCATGTTTTTGGGGGGGCTCGGTTCAGGAATGAATTGTTTGGAGGAAATGTGAGCATGCAGTGTTAAGAGCAGGGGAAGCGAAGAAACTGAGGCCTTTCTTCCACAGAAACTTTTATCTATAATCATCATCATCATCATTATCATTGACTTTCCAATGCCATACTGCATGCATAATAGAAAATTATATTTTCCAGGAGACCTTGAAGCTGGTAGGGAAGGTGTACCCAGAACCCCTATTTCATTAGCTGACGTTGGAACTGAAGAATTCTTCCAGAAGCTCACCTCTCGTATCTCAGAAATGGTATCTGCAAAAATAAGTCAGGGTAAGCAACCTGGCAATTTAATTAGTATAGAAAATGTAATGTTTTCTTAGTCAGCATCTGGTCTTTAAGTATGAGCAAGATTTGTAAAGCAGGTTTTGAGGCAGTCCTCTTGCATAAGTATGAACAGTAACAGATGTTTAACACCAAGAATTTTTGGATGGGGTGTTTTTTAGTCCAGACAAGGCTGACAACTGTGCTGGTTGGATGAATTACATGGAAAAATCTAGTTTGTTGAGCCATTTTTCTCGTAGTAAATTTCTTGAAACAAAAGTGCTCTTTGAATGTGATGGTAATGCACCCTGGAGGCATGTAGCCTTATGCATGGAGACATTCCAATTGTTTATTCAACCCTACGCATCAGAAGAATACCATGTTCAACAATCCAAGTGCTCTTCTTGGGCAGTGCTTGTGTTTTTAACATTGAAAGTTATTACATACTTGCTTAATGTTCAAACAGGAGATCTTAATTTCACACTTTGTGGTCTCTCTGCCTTTTAGCTACGCTCCGAGTGCCAGGTGCAGAAAGCGATGATGAATCCAAAACCCCCTCTGCATCTCCCCGCCATGGCCGATCCAGACCTTCATCCATTGCTCAAGAGTCCTCCTCTGAATCTGAAGACGGGGATTCCAGAGGAGAGGTACGATATCTCTCTGAGTGGTGCTGTGTGGAGCCAAAAGTTGGACTTGATTGTCCTTATGGATCCTTTCTGACTTGGAGTACTCTATGATTCTATGACCTATATGGACAAATTTCACACAAGGAGAAAGCCTCACTTATAGTGATCAGTCTCCAGAGTTTTAAGGATCTCCATCCCCTTTTGGAGTGTACCTCCCTGCAGTAGGCAGTACATTTAGAAGTACAATATATGGGACGTGATGTAGAGCACAGCGAATCAGATTCTCTTGACACTCTGTGACCTTGAACGAATCATTAAACTCAACGTGGTCAAAATTTACCATGTATTTACTTTTTTCTTCACCACTCAACTTCAGGAAGTAAAAGCTTGATTTTCTGTGCCCATGGATACAGTTGGACAAAAGAATTTTGTTGAGAATTTCTTCCCATGAGAATAGCAGTGAAAAATTAGTGAATATCCATATGTTTGGGATGTTTATATCAAAACATTTCTCAAAAAAGGAGAAGATGAAGAAAAAAAAATGGAACCTTTGAATATGTTGGCCATTCTTCAGGGCCACTCTTCTCCTTTGTCACAAAATTCACTCATTCATTATACATAACCCAACCCCTTTGACTATTCTGAAAATAAGATGTTCCAATTGCAAAAAAACAGCAAACAGTGGTTCTCTTTGCCATAAACCGGCTGTTAGATAAAATGTAGATAAACACTTCTGTTCTGCTGGTGTTTCTGTATTCACTTCAGAACTCCAAATAACTGTTGTTTCATCCCTGCAGATCTTTGATGTCTACATGGTCACAGCTGACTACGTGCCCCCTGCGCCTGACAAGGAGACCATCACTTTGAAGGAAGGCCAGTATGTGGAAGTCCTTGATTCAGCTCATCCCCTAAAGTGGTTGGTCAGGACCAAACCCACAAAATCCAGCCCCTCTCGGCAGGGCTGGGTATCTCCAGCTTACCTGGACAAGAGATTAAAGGTGACTGATCATGCTGTACTTATTTTCTATCTACAATTAAGTAGTTTGGTTGCCATTCATAGACATCACTCTTGCACAGTCTGACAGGGAGGAAGCTATTGAAGGGATCTTGATGAAGCTTTTTTTATATTCTCCATGATTGCAGGAGTACCTGGGTTTGAAAAACCTTATAATCCTCCAATTAATTACAGACTTCTGCTTTAGTAGTTATTGAAAGGGACGTGGGGGGATGTTATTCAGCATCTACTGACAAAATCACTATCAGATGAATATATTTCTTTTTTCTTGTGTTTTAGTTGTCACCAGAGTGGGGAACAACAGAAGTTCCCGAGTTCCCTGGAGAATGTGTTTCTGAGGATGAATATAAAAGGAAACTTAGGTAAGCTCTTGTTGTTTGATATTTGCAATGCTGATTCTTGTTGTCTTTTAATGTAACATGAATGTTGGCATTGAGGTACTCCTGCCAGAGATGTTCCTCTGAGATTTGCCATCTACTCTTTCTAAGACTTAGGATTTTTGATGTTTGAATGATTTCTGCCATAAAAAAAGCCAAGGAAAATTCCAGGCAATCTAAATCACATTGGGAGACTTGAAAGAAGGATTTTAGTGATGGAATTCTGGAGGCTTCATATTTCACACACACATACACGCACACACAAACAAACAAACAAACAAAAAAAACCCCTTACAATTTGGTACCTCTTAGTTCAGTGTGCTCTATATCAGATAAACAGTTTTCTGATAAATAGTGAAAGCTCTCGCAGAAGCCCCACTACAACCTCTTGTTAATCTCTTGTAGTGCAGCGTGTTCTGAGTGTTCTATCATAGAGATATTTGCATTTTTTGGTGGCATACTGTGGCACTAAAATTGCTGCTATTTACTTTACACAGGTCATTTTGTCACTTGTGTTCTGTTCCATCTGCCCTAGCAGTAGATACTTGTGAGGTAGGAGTAGGTGTCCCAACATAAGTGGGGTATCCAAGTTCCCTTTGTGATCAGATCCCTTACAAACCTCTTCAGATCACTCCAGGATATCTATTCCTCCGATCAAATGCCTCTACTTTTCATGCCAAAAACCCCTCAGTATGTTGAGGATAATAGTGATGATTGTTTTTTTCTTTTTGCTTGTTCGTTTTCCCTTCAGTGTTCTTATTCAAGAGCTTTTGATCTCAGAAGAGGATTACATTCAAGATCTACAGTTCCTCCAGACTCATCACCTTAGGTACACCGAGACCTGTCCCAGTGTCCCAGGAGCTATTGCCAGTCAGAAATCCACCATCTTCAGAAATATCGATGATATTACTCGCTTCCATTCCAGGTAGGCATCCCCATGTGTCTTCCTTTAAAACCAAGAAGTGGCTCACTTACTGGTTTTATAGCTATGCCAGCTATGGTTACAGAAATTCAAGCAAAGAGGGACAGCACCGTGCTGGGTAAAGAGACACTGGGAAGCTTAATGTGAACACGTCAGCATCCCTTGGTCCCCCAATCATTTCCTTCGGTCTGTGTTGACCTGAGCTTGTGCTGATTTAGAGATCTGTCTGTGTTCTACCCTCATTGCATCGACTTCACCTCTTTTCTCTTTTCTTCCACAGTGCTTTCCTCCGAGGCTTGCAGAAATGTGACACTGATGATGATGTGGCCATGTGCTTTATTAAACACGAGGCAGAATTTAACAAGTACATCCAGTACCTGGTGGGGCGGGTGCAGGCGGAGTCAATTGTTGTCAGCAAAGCTGTCCAGGATTTCTACAAGGTAAACAGCAACCAAAATACCTCTTGAACGTGTGTGAAGCAGTACCATATGAGCATTTTTCCAAGCATAATCCTTACTACTGCTTTTATAATAATAATTACTCGTTCTTCTACATATTTTTTTTTCCAGAGATACACAGATGAAATTTTAATGAAGGAAGACCCTTCACAGACACTTATCCCACCATTGCAGCACTATCTGGAAAAACCCATCAACAGGATCCAGCAGTATCAGACTGTTATCAAGGTGAAGAGCATAAGCTATATGCTTGTTTCTGACAGCTTTATATTCTGCTCTGTGCAGAACATCCTTCTTTATTTTCCATTTCTTAGCTTCCTTCTGGTGTAACTACTGTCAAAAGCTTGAGTAAATTGAGGCAGTAATCACTGTCAGTGATGGTACTCTCTGAATAGTTTTATGACTGTAAATCCAGATGAAAGTTCACAGTTTCCAACACCACAAGCCAACTCCAACCCCTAGACCACAGACAGAAGTTTAAATACATCAATTTTCAATAGTATTTTTCATGGGAAGTAGCACAAGAGTATCCAGAAACAAGACTGTCTTGCCAAAAAAACAAAATGTACTTTAGCTGTACAAAAGTGAGCAGTTTGGATTGTTTGAAGAAGGATCAGAGTGAATTTCTAATTTTGAACACCTGCACACAAACATTAAAATTTTAAGGATGTCTTGGAACAGAGAGCAAACATAGATGCCTTCCCATGTCTTCAGAGCTGGAATAGAGGCACGTGAACAAATATGAGGGGAAAAAAATAACTGCTATTTCATACTTTTTCAATCCTCTCATATTTCTATCTGATGTCTACTCTTAGTTTAGCATTGCCCCATGAATGATATTGTCAGGGTGAGCACTAGAGGAACTACAGTGGATACATTTAGGATTGTACTTATTTTTTCTCACTGCACAGTAATATTTGCATTGTTTCTCTACAGGAATTAATCCGAAACAAAGCAAGAAACAGCCAAAACTGCACTTTGCTGGAGCAGGCTTATGCCATCGTGTCTGCACTCACCCGAAGAGCAGAAAACAACCTCCATGTCTCACTCATTGAGAACTACCCAGGGACCTTGGAAAGCCTTGGTGAACCCATCCGACAGGTAACTGTGATATGTGCACCATTGCTAGTGCAACGTATGTCCTACAAGATGCTCCATTAGAAGCTCCATATATGAAACAGAGTACTTTTTTATTGCCTTTCTTGCTGTTCAGTGTGACACGTCTCATTATGTAGGAAAGATGGGTCTACTGGCTTGACAAAGGTTTAAAGAACAAGAGTACTGATGCTCATGGGCCAGCTCACATGTGATGTACTTATTTCCTTTTCCAACACTCTCTTCACATAGGAAAGGATTTGATTTGGCCAACTCCCCCACCATGATCTTTAAAGTATTTTATTATCTCCTATTATGGGCAAAGTGCATGGACCAATTCCACCTTCTTTTAAAGAGACTAGTTTGCTTGCAGGGCATGTCAGTTCAAGGTAGCATACATACTTTGTACATGCTCCAGTAAATTGAGCATTTTGTCATTTTAAAACTCATTTGTGTGTCTTCAGAAGAGCTGTGTGCTTCTCCAGGTCACTCTAGGAATGATGACCTATCTATTAAGAAACCAGTTTAGGACTACAGGGGAGACCTTATAGCTCTCTACAATCACTGGAAAGAATGCTGTAGCAAGGTGGGAGTTGGCCTTTTCTTCCAGGTAACAGTGATAGGTTGACGGGTAATAGCCTCAGGTTGCACCAGGGGAGGTTCAGGTTGGATATTAGGAATAACTTCTGAGAAAGAGCGGTTAGGCACTGGAAGAGGCTGCTCCAGGAGGTGGTGGTGTCACCATCCCTGGAGGTCTTCAAACACTGTGGAGATGTGGCACTGAGGGACACAATCAGTGGGCATGGTGAGGGTGGGTTTGGGTTGGACTTGGTGATCGATCTTAGAGGTCTTTTCCAACCTGAATGATTTTATGTTTCTTGACTTCTAGCATGCTTACTCAAATTTTGGTCTCTTTGTAGACTTATTGTGTCACACTGGGCAAGTCATTTACTCTGCTTCTTTGTGTCCCCTCTTTCATGAGAATCACAGTGTTCTGCTGAGTAGAGTTGTAAGGTTAATTGCAGCAATTTTGAGACAGTCTGGTATAACTCAGCTGTCTGCATTTAGACATCTGATAACAAAAACCCATTGAATCACACCCCAGATGTGCCTGCTTCTCCCCAGTGGTGCCAGGGGGAACCTATTAAATGGAGTTGTCAGTTCACGAGGGTACAGAAAACGAACATCCTACTCTGGTGAAGGAGATCAAATGAGTGTGTAATAAACCACGTTGTAATAAAACAATGGTGCATAGGATAAGGATGTAATGGTTAAAATTGTTATCTCCCAAAAATTTGTTATCTCCTTGCTGAGAAATGGTATAATGTCACCACAGCAATTATTCCAGTGTAACTATGTGCTCTTTCTTATTTTCCTGCCAGGGCCACTTCATTGTGTGGGAAGGAGCTCCAGGAGCGAGAATGGCATGGAAAGGACACAAAAGACATGTCTTCCTCTTCAGGAATTATCTTGTGATCTGCAAACCGAAGCGAGACACAAGGACAGACACTTACAGTTACATCTTCAAGAACATCATGAAGGTCAAGCAAATAAAAAGCCTTTTAGAGTTCTTGACTAAGCCCAATGTCAACCCTACGGCATTATGCACTAGGGCGGTTATGTGCCCCACCCTGAAATACCCTTTAATACTGGACTTTCCTGACTTGTAATAATTTCCTGACTTTCCTGAAATGTAATAATTACTGCCAGGAAAACGTTTATTTGCTATCCAAAAGTCAGAAATTCCATTGAAAGTGTTGCACAGTGACTCTGATTGCTGTTCAGCCAAAGCCACGTTGCATTTCTCCCCCTGTCTGACCATTACTCTAATTTCCTCTTTTGCTGTCAGAGCACGTAATATAGCTTTGATGGGAATGGCATAAGTAGTGTCCACTGAAGAGTATACGCACTGACAGCAGCAGACTTGCTGGTATTTAATAATTGTTTCCATTTAAAACCTGTTTTGATAATGGTTCTGATTCACAAAGGCTAGGTCCAGATCTGAATCACACTAAACTCTGAGATTTCAGTTCTGGCTGGAATGCAGCCCGACCTGAAATGAACGAAGGATTTGTGTTGACTCTCTTGCACTCCTCCTGTTTGCAGCTGAACAACATAGATGTGAACGACATGGTGGAAGGGGATGACCGTGCCTTTGAGATCTGGCATGAGCGGGAGGACTCAGTCCGCAAGTACCTCCTTCAGGCTCGTACAGTGAACATCAAGAACTCCTGGGTGAAAGAAATCTGTGGCATACAGCAGCGAATCAGCCAACCTGTCTGGAGTGAGTATGGCTTGCTTGGGACTGGCTCCCTGATTGAAGAAGGACACTTTTTTTCTAGGACAAATGGAAACCACCTGGAGTCATCTGCCACCTCCTCAACTGAATGAGGGTTGGAGGCTTCCCACAGGTTAAAACCACATAGCTGCTCTGAATAGCAATTCGCACAGCCTGACTGCAAGCAGTAAGCTTTAACTGGAATGGTTATAGTTAAGTACTCCATCTGAACTAGGGTAGGCACCTTGATCAAGTCCGTAAGATATGACTCTCTCCATTTACCATCTAGAGAACCAAGACTGTATATCTCCAAAGTGATCAGCTTTACGTGACAGAGGTCCCATAGGACCTGTGTGATTTGGAGGCAATAGCAGAGCAAGTGAATATCTTTCTTATCACTCTTCATGTCCATAGACAAAATTTGTAAAACACGGGGTGACGAGCTGAGAAGAGATGGCTCTCCACTGCCATTTCAACACCCCCCTTACACAGGTTAGCTTTGATAGAGGATTAGCCATAGGCTGAAGTAGTTGCTCAGTTCTGTCTTCATATTTAGAATCCTTGCCAATAAAAGGGGTGTTTTTCAGCACAGAGTCATGGAACCTCAGAATCACAGGGGTTGGTAGGCACCTCTAGGGATCATTGAGTCCAACCTCCTGCTGAAGCAGGTTCCCTAGAGTAGGTTGCACAACAGTTCCGAAGATGTAGAGGGAAATGAAATACTGAATCACCTAAAATACGAACTGCAGTTGGCACTAGAGGTGCATTTATTCTGGCAGGGATTGCAGGAAGGTAGACAACCACAGGATTTGGTGACAAAGACCCCAGACCGCTCCATTGGAAAGATCCACAAGGTTTGAACTAGAGCCCTACCTCTAACCATAAAAAGTCCCTTATTATTTATAGGGTGTCAAACATTTCACCCTCAACTTCTGGCTGACAGCGCTGTGTCTGGGCACATGGATTTGCTTGGATCTTTATGTTATCATCCAGGTTGCTTCATTCTCACTGTCATTTCAAGACGATTTTTAATCCACACACTTTTTCAACAGGGATATTAGATTTTTATTGTACAGGTGTAAGCTAGAAAAGGCATAATTTGCATCATAGGAAATCTGGCACTTTAAAATGCCAGAACAGAATTGGTTTTAGTGTATATATGCTGTAAAAAAAAAAGTCTGAACTCTTTATTGGGCTTTTAGTGAGATGCTCTAATGAAGAAGACTATAGGAACAGTATTATATAGTGTTGTGTGCTAGGAATAAGTAAAAAAATCTCTTAACAAAGCATATATTTGGCTGTATGGAGACCAACAGAGTATTTGTTTGGCTATCAATGGTTTATTTTAACTGGGGAATTACTTTGGCAGCTTTGTTCATCTTTCCTTTCTGAACCTCGCAGAATTCCAGAAATGCTGCCTATCATCTTACCTTGCAGCAGCCATGCCATAGTCACCCTATCCTCCTCGGAGCTAACCTGTTGATTCTGTTTCAGTTCCTCCAGACTTTGAGGAAGAACTGGCAGACTGTACAGCCGAATTGGGAGAGACAGTGAAGCTGGCTTGCAAAGTGACAGGAGCTCCCAGGCCGTCTGTCAGCTGGTACAAAGGTATGAGAAGCACATCAGGAAACACGTACTCCAAGTTTCTTCTCTCTGTGCTTTGCTCTGTGTCAAGCTGTCAGTGAGTAATCTAAAGGCTGGTCACCTAGAAATACCTAATTCTAGCCTTAATCTTAGCTGTAGGTAATATAGATCTTTCTGTGACAAATGATTTACCCAAAGAGTGATTTATAGAATCATAGAATCACAAGGGTAGAAAGGACCTTACAAGATCATCCGGTCCAACTGTCCTCCCATTTACCTACAGGAAGATTTCCTTTTGAGGGTGATGAAGAGCTCATTCTTCAATCACTAACATCAGGTGCTAAAAAGCAAATGCAGCTCTCATTCCTCTGAAGTGAAAGTACTGGATAAAATTCCTGTGGAGAAAACATAAAACTGGTACTGAACTATTTACAAAGAGTTCTTTCCCTTAATTTTTAAGATGGAAAGCCAGTGGAGGTGGATCCCCATCACATTATAATAGAAGATCCCGATGGCTCCTGCACGTTGATCTTGGACAACCTAACAGGCGTTGACTCAGGACAGTACATGTGCTTTGCTTCCAGTCCTGCTGGAAATGCCAGTACCTTAGGAAAGATCCTTGTTCAAGGTAAAGACCTGCACAGATGTGTTGTTTCAAAGAGCAGTGTAATTCCCTAAGCATCAATATGAAGACGTTCCAGAAGTTCTATATAGCATGCAAGAGAGATTAATTTTTCTTGAAGATACAGTAGCAGTGAAATCTCAGGTCAAAAATGAGGTCTTTACTGCTTTGTGCACTGAAATCCTGAGAATTATCTGGTCAGGGACACACCTTTGTATCTGTTAGAGCATTGTCATATTCCCAGCTGTTCACTACCTCTATCTTTGCTCTGCAGTGCCACCACGGTTTGTGAACAAGGTCAGAAATGCTTATTTTGTGGAGGGTGAGGATGCTCAATTTACCTGTACTGTCGAAGGAGCACCGAGGCCTCAGATCAGGTCAGTTCCTCAAGCAGCTTGGGAACAAATCTCACATTCCCATTTTGTATGGTCTGAAGACCCTCCTTGCTTTTTTTTCCCAAGTTATGACTCTTTCTTCTTTGAGTTTTTCACCTTACTACCATCCCCACGCTGGTTCTTCCCTATCCCACCCTTCCTTAGTTTCTCAGTATTTTTTTTTTCTGGCTAGAATCTGAAACAATACTTACAGATAATGCTTAGATATAAAAACTCATTCCCTGACAACATTTTGTCATTGCTTTATTCTCCTTGTCCTACACTTGAACTGAGCAAACCGTCTGGAATAATCAGAAAGCTCAATATAACTTCTCATGATTACAAGCACATTTCCCTGCATTGGCTGATGAGATTTCTTGAGAAGGGTCTCAGCACCCCACGTGTTTCAGTATCCACATGTGATCTACCTTTCTGCATGACTGTCTTCCAAGAAACAAGCATTTAGCTAATGATTAACTCCTGAGTTGTATGCTCACTGGTCTGATAGAAGGATCAGTGAACTGGGAATCTCTTGATACTGCTTTTTTTTCTGGTTCATATGAAGTGTTTTCTCCATGCAGATGGTACAAGGATGGCATATTGTTGAAGGACACAAATAAATACCAGACTTTCAGTGAACCACGGAGTGGTATAATAGTCCTGGTGGTCAAGAACCCTTCCAATGAAGATATGGGACACTACGAATGTGAAGTAAGTTCAGAGAGATGTAAAGATCTGCTGACATGATGTAGACTGGAGAAGTCACTGCACTGAGATTCATTGCATGAGATTAGTGACTGAGAAATTGTTGCTGCATGCCATATCAAAAGAGTTTATACAAGTCAGGTTCTCCCTTGATCTGGACCTTGAACGTCTGAAAGCTTAGGACGACTCTGATCTGAGAGTTTGGTTGTTCTAGTAATGATAGAGCGAGTTTACTCTGGAACTTAAATCCAGACCTCTAGAGCTGCATCTTTTGAAGTTTGGGATCATTCTGATGTGATTATTTTCTCAGGACCACCTTTAAACTAGAACAGATTTATGTCACTACAAATCCAAAAGGAAGAAGTGAAGTAAATAGGAATGGAAACTACTGCCATTCCTGTATATTTAGCAAGCATTCATGAGAAGTATCTCAAAATAAGAAAGAACGTGCTGTGAAATATTTTCTAAAAATTAGTCATAGTCTGTGCACTCACAGTTATAAAATAGTAATAAGCTCTCAGGACTCAGCAATAAAAGGGGATGTGGCTGAGCTCACAGCAACTTCACAGTTTTTCCATTGATTTTTTCATGTGATCTGATCCAATTTAAAGACTTCTACTAGAATTTTAGCAAAAGCACATCACCTGGCTTCTGCCATTAGCTAAGATCCAAAGATCCAGTGTTGCCTTGGTTGAGTAAGATTCAGTAGACTGAAGGATGATGAAACAAACAAACAAACAAACAAAAACACACAACTGCTTAACTACCACTTAAATGGCAGGAATCTGACCTCTTGGTAGAGATAGTTACCTTAGGACCAAATCACAGAGCAAACAATGAGTAACTAAGATAGCTGTTGTACCGTGACTTGTTTGTGTAAGTCATTCATGGTAAGGCATTATAATGAACTTACTGAGCAGCACGTGTTCATTGAAACTGTGCTCAGATCTAGGGGCACAGGTTTCATCTGTTTCTGTTGTCATGTAATTGCAAAATACTTATTGTTACAGTATGGAAAGATTTTATTGTAGAAAAGCATCCTGCATTTAATTCAGTACCGCATGATTCTCTTTAGCTGGTGAACAGATTAGGGTCGGCAAAAAGTGGAGCAGAACTTTACCATCACACTGCTGCAGCCCTGACCCAGGAGAGAAGAGGAGACCAAGCCATTACCATTGAAGGTATGGTCCTTGTCCAGCTCTGTAAGTACGTCAGTGTCTTACTCTAAAACCATCTCATTGAGGTTCAAACATATTTGCCATCTTATCCATGTTGATTGTTGGTGTCCATGTATCTGTATGTCCATCAGGATGTGCATGGGTATACTGCAGCTCAGCCATATACCCATCACCATCTGTTGATTTCCAAATCTGGCAAATCAACTTCATCATATAATGTTCATAAACACATTATATGAAAAAGAAGGCGTAAATGAAGAGTATGTCACACCAGCCAAGTGAAAATGTTTCTATTCCTGTTGCAGTACTTGGAAATGTATGTCAGCCTGGCAGAACACGAGTTACGTATTTCTGACAGAGAGCACGGGCCAGTAAATAAAGCCACAGATATATTGTGATCCTTTCCTGAAATGCTGCTGAAAACCTTCTGGAATTATTAGGAAAGGAGGACTGACTGCTGTATATCCTGCACAATAGTTCAACCCTTTGCTAGGACTACTCACATAATCATAGAATCTGTTCCATTTTTTCCATGCATCTTTCAACAGAATCAGTAGGGTGATATGGGCTGATCTTACACCATCCAATAACACATCTCTTTAATAGCACTCTAACTTCCTAAGTTGCCTTCCTGAAGATACCTTTTTACTAAAGTAACTTACACAAAGCAGTCTGCTAGGTACACAAATTTAGATTAGTGGCCAAATCTGAGAATGGAATATTCCCTAGCATTCAAAATTGTTTCTTCATACATGCTAGGAGCATCCTTGCATGGCTGAGCATGGGACGACCAGTGCTGTCTCTCTTGAGCAGCTCCTAGAAGCAGTTCAGGAGATAATACAGCCAAGGAACAGTAGATAGTAGATAGCTTACTGCTTTTAAGGGTGAGAGAGAGGACTCGGGTAGGCATAGGTCATTCTATGCCAACAAGCATCGATGTCAGAGAGCTCTTCCAGATGCAGGTATTTGGGACACAAAAGAAAGCCAGAGGTTTGCCAAGAACTGAGGTATATTCTTTTCTCATCATCGATGTTTTCATATTAACTCAGGATAATAACAAGAGTTCAAGTGTACTTTTGACACAGGGTTTGAGTGTTGCTATCCACATCCAAGTGAGAGCCATCAAATATAAAGACCTCCTGACTCGAGCAGCAAATGACCAGATTCTGGAAAAATACTCAGGGAAAATGGTACTCCACAATCCTATTTCCTTATCTTTCTCCCCACGTTGGCTCTGTCTGAGAGAAGGTCCTGGTCAGGATGAAGCGTTGGGTCAACCTTCTGTAGACACCAATAATGCATTGCTACACATTAAGAGGATTCAGACACACCAGGGCATTAAGGGCAGTATCCAGATCTATGTATTCACGTGTTTTGGTTTTATTCTTGCTTTCCTTGTGGTTCTTTACCAGAATACTGTAAATCATCAAACAGCACTGCAGGGAGAATGGTATTTGTAGAGCAACACTACAATTGTTTCAGTGGCATAAATGTTGAGGTACTTTAATGCTTTGTCCTTGCTGTGACACAGAGAGGAAAATAACTCACATGCAGTATGTAGAGGAACATGAATTACTGTTAGGATGGCATATCTTCATGAAGTTTCCTTGTGCCAAGTATGCTATAAAAGCAGAGGTTGTAAAACAGCTCACGGGGTTACAAATTCAGCCCTGAATTAATCATGCAATGTCACTCCCACAGCCATAAACAGAAAGATTTTGTGATCTTGTTGGAAGAAATGTAATTGGAGCTTGTTGTTATGAAATAGTCTTTGGTCTGTGATTTGCAATTGACTGAGCTTGGTAATAGGAAAAGAAATAGATCCCTGAGTGACCCCCGGGGTGAAACAGTGGGAGCTGCTCCAAGCCAGCCAAGAGCAACGAGCAGGCTCACCCATGGACCATGATGGCTGTTCTGAGCAGAATCATATCAGGGATAAGTCTGGTATAGTACACTTGTACAAGGAGGGAGTTCATGGCTTCTCCGGGAGTCAGTGACCACTTTGATCTACCTATTGAAAAATCAAGCTCATTTGGCAAAGAACAGGAGGATGGATGGATCTCAGGAAGGCTTTCACTTTCTATCCTTACAATCTTTTGTCCTTGTGAAAATTGGTCTATCTATAACTTCATCAAGACGACTACATTACTGCTGTGTGGTTTTACTACATCAGAAAATGGCTGCTATGTCCGTTTTCCAGTTTACCTGATTTCTTGTTGGTTCTGGGAAATGACTATAATAAGAGCCTCCTGAGACACCCAAGGGGCTTCAGTTGCAGTTGTGTTAGTTTTCACTTTCCTGCCTTTCCTGTACTGCGTATTACACCAAGTCAAACCCACTATCACAATTGAGATTCCGTTAGTACAGTGGTTTACGGGCCCTGACCTGCAGCCAGTGGTGGTCATCAGACCAACACTTAGGGTCTCAAAAGCAAAATTCTTGCCATTAGGTTTAAAATCCTGGTATGGAAATTTGCAGATCCATTGGAAGGATCAAAATCAAAAGGATGGAAACCACTGAACTAAGGGATCCCCTGACTTCTGCCTTCAGTCACACTTGGTTTTTGCACTGAAGTCAACGGAGAGTTGCTTTAAAAATCCTCTTTCTGTGGATATTTGAAGAATTTTAGACACTTTAAAAAATGCAATGGAAAGAAGATCTGTCTCTTTGACTTCAAGTTGACTGTCTGCTTTGTGGCCACCCGCCTTGCTGCTTAACCTCTGTACAGCAGATCTGACCCAGCGTGGGCAGGCGTGCTCTGGCATCCCTGTTTAACATGTTGTTATTGCAATTCCCTCATCACTAACTGGTTCATTTTTTTCCCAGTAAAAACCCAGTGTTTCTGAGAAGTGCTGAATTTTCACCTGGGCGGGCAAGTCTAGAACAGTGAGTAGCAGGGGAAAGGATGGGATATTCAAGTGAAGATAAAACCTTAAAGAAAAGTACCCAAAATATAGCACAGTTACAGCAAGGCAACAAATATCCTTATAGCTTTCTCTCAGTTCTCATGCAGAGCTTAGGGCAGATTCGTTACTCAGTAGTCACCATTCCTGGAGGTGTTGGTGAAACGCAGAGATGTGGCACTGAGGGACGTGGTCAGTGGGCATGGTGAGATGGGCTGGGGTTGGACATGAGGATCTCAGAGGCCTTCTCCAACCTTAGTGATCCTATGATTCTACCTGGCTTTTGATAACATCCCTCTTGCAAGCCACGTATCCCGGGGCTCTGAAATGTAAGACTGCTTTAAATGCAGAGGAGGCTCAACTTCCCACTTTAGGGAACTGTTTTATGCCCCTGAGTTTCCCACATTACAATTGGCTTTAGCATTTCACGTCAGATTTGTGCATCCCATGCTGTGGGTCCATCTCTGAGATATATGCACTATGCAGGGAAATAGGTTTAAGCTTTAGGGAGTGGGAAAAGTAGAACTTAAAGTTTGTAAGAAAGGCCACATTGGAAATCACCTGTCAACCATTCAGAGCAACCAGAGCCGACTTCCATTCAGACTTAGCCGAAATGTTCCATAACTCACAAGGCACTGATTGAATGCATTAACCAAGGAGGAGTCTGGCCCTACAGAAGCACTGGCTGACCCTAATGCTTACAGCTTTTAACCTGCTTCTCAGGGCCTCCTGCTTTGCAAAGCTGTTTTCCTACAATGCTCTCAAACAAGTTGAAATGATAAATCTGGTGCTAAAATGGATGCAGAATATTTTCCTCTCGGGAAAAGAAACCCAGATTCTCTCATCCTACTTTCATGTGGTTCTATCCTTTACAGAGGGCTGTGTAAATCCTCCCTCACACCTCAGATACAGCACATACAAAATAGATGTGTTCTGCAGTGAACTATGAGTCATCAGGACCCACTTGATAGAGGTTTCAACAGAATTGAATTTCTTGCTTTTTGTGATTTTAGGGACATATTTTTTTTTTTTATTTGCAGTTCACTTTGAGTTGTACCAAATGGAAATGATCAGAGCTGCTTGATCATAGGCTGGCTAGAAGGCTGCAAACCAATTGCTGGAAAATTATTTTGAGATTAAATTAAGTTTCTTACTTAAACTTTTCTAACTTATTCAAGAAGAGATGGGGCTTGATGTTGATTTTTTTTTTTTTTTCCAGATCTCACATAGGTTCAGTAGTTCAGAATAGGTTCTAAACAGTCCAGTTCTGTGTCTCAATTTTATTCCAGCAGATAAATATTTATAGACATTAGGAGGAAGTTTTTCATGCAGAGGGTGGTGAGGCACTGGAACAGGTTGCCCAAGGAGGCTGTGGATGCCCCATCCCTGCAGGCATTCAAGGCCAGGCTGGATGTGGCTCTGGGCAGCCTGGTCTGCTGGTTGGTGACCTGCACACAGCAGGGGGTTGGAACTGGATGAGCATTGTGGTCCTTTTCAACCCAGGCCATTCTATGATTCTATAAGTTGGGGACCTGCTGAAAATCTCTATTGGCTCTTTACATGCTATGTTTTGTAGCTTCAAAAACGTCTGTTTGAACAAATATTTGCAGTGTCATTGAATCTTCTATCATTTTTTTCCTATATCTTGGCATGCCTTACAAGATTCGAGCTCAGCATGGGGCAGGGCTCACAAAAACATGCTAGAACAAAAGGGAAGGAGCAAATGTAAGTGTGTTACAGGGCTACCTTGGGGCTTCCTACAGATTTTTGATGCTCATTTTCTGTTCTGATGATAATGATTTTCGTTGTCATTGTTGTCAGCTGGTATTTTGCATCTAGTCCACAGTAGGAAGTGTTCAGTGTTTGGGGGAAAACCTTCAAGTAAGTGAAATCACAGTTGAAAGCATTTCAGCTCTCCAGGATTTCCCATCTCAAAGCATTTCCAGGTTTCTTACACCATCACTACTGTATTACAGGGAAAGGGAAGAGGTAAAAAATGCAGTAACTTGTCTTCTCTATTTGGCCTTCCAAACAAAAGTCAGGATCTCATAGTAGCAAAAAAACGACAGTTTTTGAAATATTGTTCTCAACACAGTAGTTATTAGCAAACCTAAATTACTCAAAAGGCATTTGAATCCTCATTCTTGGTCATAATCACTAAATGTGATGCTGGAAATAACCACAGAAAGCATGGATGGGATGGTACAGGCATTTTTTTTTTTTACTCCAGTCTATTTTGATTAACTGAGCAAAGTTAATTTCATCATTTCAGCTTTTGCCTCTCTTTAACCCCATGCTGTTCATACTGTTTTCTTTGTAGTCACTGAACAAGAGACTAAAGTGCCCAAGAAAACCATCATCATGTAAGTGCTGATTATTTTTTGTTGTTTTTCTGGTAACATTTGTGTTTTGCCTTGCTGCCTCTGCATGATCCAATAACAAGCTTGTGTTTATTGGCCATGCAAGTGTGTTCGCCCCTATTCTACCAGATCTGATGGTATTTTGTGTTATGCAAAGTGACCACCTGAAAAATCTTACTGTCCCTTTCAAAGAAATAGCAACATTGCAGCTAGGCAGGGCGCAGGCCAAATTTCTGTTAGGATACAATATGAGAAGTAATTCCACTGAATATTGCAGGAGTTGCACAAGAGCTCAAGAAGGTACAATCTGACTCAGAGCTTTGAAACCAACGTTTCTCAAAAAGACAAGCAAACGTAACAAATACAGCCTACAGTGTTTTCTTTGCAGGAGCTCATTGGCCATTAAAATCTTTCAGTATCTTCTTGGTTTTAAGTAACGTAAGCAAGGGCATAACTGAATTGTATGATACTGGAAGACTGCACTTACATGTTAGGTTGTCAGAGCTCCCTCAAGATATTCGACTTTGTCCTTGGGTGAGTGCTTTCCCACAAGAGTCATAATTTTGCTAGAATCAGCCCTTGACTTGGACATGACTCTAATGGTTGCCTTTTTTTGAAGTACTTTTGTTAAATGATGAGGCTAATTTGTGAAACAACAGCTAAAATAAGACTCAACACATGATTTATCTTTCCTTCTATTATTTTCTGTGATGACTTTCAGTTATCATCCATGTCCATCTGGAGCCAGTGGTCTGTATGAAGCCATGGCCCCACCACCCAGCGGCTTCTACCCTAAGCCAGCAAGTAGGAAGAGGACAGGAAGGATGAACAAGACTTAGGTGTGCCTTTGACTAAATTCCTTGAGTTAACAATTTGAGTTATTAGCTTTTTTAACCTTCCAAATACCAGAAAATGAAGGTGCAAGGCTTGGATTTCCACTGGGTAGCAGAACTGAGACATAGTTCTTGATATTGCGTTCAGAAACATCCCAAGAAAGTCCTGAGCAGGAAGCAATCTCTCTCAGCCAGACCATGTTTAGTAAATCTTACCTTTCTACATCTCTGCACCTGGAAATCACGTGGAAAAATGCTTTTTTTCACATCTCAGTAAGCTAATAGTAGCCCTTTCCCCTTTATGATTTCAGATCAGAAGCAGCAGCTTCTGTTGGTTGATTAAATAATATAAAATAATGCAAAATACCATCAGATAAGCTGAGTTCTAAATTTCTAACACGCTGCATTGGACAGCTCAAGAACTGATTCCTAAATTAAGGGCTGCGACCCCAACAGGGTTTGGGTTGGTACATTTATGTGTGGGATCTCAGAACAAGGTTGAGAGTTGGACTGGGTGATCACAGTGGTCTTTTCCAACCCTAGTGATTCCATGATTCCGAGGGAACTTGTCCTCCCTTTGCTGGTAGAATGGGGTCACGAGCTCATCTGGGAGGCCCTCAAGCTAGAATGAGGGTGGTGATGGAGTATGGTTTGGGATCAGGTTGTTAAGGGCACGTTGCAACTTTTAAAACATAGCAAGCTGAGAAACAGAAGCATTTTTGAAATTACCAGGAAATTAGCAGGAAATAAATTGACGGATAATTTAGAGACAAGATTGAGCAATGTCCCTGTAAATCCCAGAGCCAAAAAAGCATTGAAACTTTGCAATGTAGAGCTAAGTCTAGTGCAAATACAAGTGGGTTCATTCATATCTGTATCAGGAGGGACTTGGTTTTGAGTAATTCAGAAAGGCACTGTGGTCATGATGAAGGCTCTGCAGAGCAGTGTCAGCAGACAAGATCAGCGTGGGAAGGCAGAGCAGAAAGGTGATGGTAACTTGTGGGAAAGAGCAAAGCAGGAGCAGATGAGCCTAGTCAAGTTAGGTGCTGAGGCTACTGAGGGAACTCAGAAAAAAGTATAAAAATTATTGTTTTGTACATAATCACTCCTTCCTTGATCTGGTGGTTGTCTTTATCCTTCAGTTTGTTCTATTTTTTTTTATTATTCAAGTCTCTATTGCTTGGAGGTAGAATGAAAATCTCAGGGCAGAAACAAAATCACCTTTCCTCTTAGCTCCACTGAAGCAGCCACCTCTGTAGCAGAATGTCAGATTCCTTACACTTGCAAATCAAACTCTGTCTTTACCTTCAGGTTTTTCCATGTAAAAAAAATGACCCCAGAAAAATTCGGCAGGAAAACTGCATGTTCAGCATATAAATTAAGAACATTAAAATCTGACCTTGGATATTCCTGTCCCCAAATGCATTTAAAGTCAATTTGCCTTGGGATAGGAGTAGACAATTATGTTGATACAAGCAGAATATATCTATGCACAGGCTGTGAGAAATGCCAACCACACTGGATACCTCGAAGAATGTAAAGACCAGCAGAATTACTCTGAGAAATAACAACTAGGCATTCCAGATTGATCTGGTATTCCTATATCAGTTGCTGATAGTAGGATCAGGCTGTGTCTGCAGTAACAGTACTATGAAGAGTAAATATAAGTGTATTTTGGCATAGGTGACTTTTGCAGGAAGTATTCTAACTTTCCTGGCTTCCAAATACTTAATGCCCTTTTAGCATTACTATTCTGCCTGTGAAAAAGAAGATCTCTAGCCTATAAAGAATCTTTAATCAATAAAATAGAGATAAGATAGACTTACTAAAAGAGAGGACTTTACTGTAATAAAATACATTTTGCCATTTTGTTTGACCTAAATCTTAGCCGTGGACATTTAGGAAATGGGTAAACCAGAGTGCGTAAAACCTTTGGGTGCAACTGCTATTTGGGCACAAAGTAGGTGTTCACTGCAAGCGTATGAGATACAGTAGAGTCCAGAAGACCATTTCTCATCTGGACATGTGTTTGTGCACACAAGGAGGCTGAAGGAGCTGGGATCCACTTTAAGCAAAAAGGCTTTGGCTGGTTCAGCAAGTAAGCAGTGATGGGCATGTGGGCGTGTGCGTTGTGTGTGTATCCATTCCAAAATGACACGCTTCACTCAACTCTGGAGTGCTCCTAAGACTAACCCCACTACAGCGCCTTGGTCCACACTGGCATGTGCAAACGGAGCGTGGCTCCCCAAAAAGTCTTGTCTTCCTGCCAACACCATTTCAACCCTTTCCCTCATCAGAGAGGAGACAATAACTACTGTGGTGAAGAGCCCAAGGCAAAGGGGAAGGGTTTCTCCTGCTCGTTCTTCTTCAGGCCATTCACCTTCCCGTTCCCCAAGAGCGGAGCCAACTCCAGAGCCAGTCTTTGTCTCAAAGATCAGGCAGCCTGTCCACAGGCATGAGCAAGAGGCGACCTCGAAGTCTGCTGTCCCCATGCTTTATGTCACAGAGCCAGAGGACAGGCAAGGAGCAGCAGCAAGAGAGATCACCGTGGAGACCAAGATGGAAGAGCAAAAGCCCAAATGGGTTGAAGTGGAAGAAATAATTGAATTCAAGGTGAAAAAATCACCAAAGCCTGCAAGGAAAAGAGGATCTTCCCCAGTAAAACAAGAAAAAGATGACTCAGGGGTGTTAACGTTCACTTTTCCCAGCTCAAGGCCGACCCGTTCCCCAGATGATGATCCAAACACAAACAATTCCAACAATAAATTGGTGGAACAGTCAAAATCTTCTTTGCCCCAAGAAAGTCTCTCTGAAGTCAATATCCAGCCTCTGGTGTATGCAGCGGATCAGGAAGGACCTCAAGGCAGCAATGAAGACAGAAGCTCCCCGTGTGAGTCGGAACAACTAGGAAATAACTCCTGTTCTGATTGTGGATCTGAAGGAAGGAGCTGCCCCCAGGAAACAAGTGAGCACTGTGGGGCAAGGGTTGCTTCCCCACTGCTTGCCTGTGGGGGTGAGCCTTTGAGCTTCAGCTTTGAGACAGCTGCATCAGCTGAGCATGGACATCTCTTCTCATCGGTGAGGCCAGAGGTTGAAGAAGTGGATGAGTTAGACACATCTTGGCCTGTTGAAGAGGGGATGCCCCAAGTGGTTGCAGATGTCCTTCCAGAAGAGGAGAATGTCATTATAATTGATGAACCAGAGGAAGTACAGGCGGAAGACATCAGCACTCGGAACCTCAAAATTTTAACCCACAACGGCAAAATGTTGACTTTGGAGGATCTTGAAGATTATGTTCCAGGAGAAGGCGAGACCTACGGGTGTGATGATAAGAACCACAAAACAGACAGACCCTGCGAGATCTCCGTGCTCCAGACAGAGATCAGCGAGCCCACCATCGGAAAGCCAGTGCTGCTGAACCTGGGGAGACCCGTGGTGTCCGAGCCCAGGCAGAGATTTTTCAGCACGTTGGAGGAGCACATTCCAGGGAGCGTGTTCGTCTCGACATCTCGAGTAACTGGTGTGCAGTCTGTAGGCTCTTCCAACATCTCCATCCATGTGAGTGATGCCTGCATGGAGGTGAAGCCTGGGGTGCACGTGGCAGCTTCCTCTGCTCCCTCCTTCACCGTGAAACCATCTTTCTGCACTGAAGTCCAACTCTCGGCAGACAATGGGCAGTCAAGCTTTAAAACTGAAGTTTCCACGAGAACCCTCAGCTATGGGACTGTCGGTGAGCCCGTCACGTTGCACATCAGCACAGAAGACCTCTCCCAAAGCTGAGCAGAGACAAGCATAATTTTCAATGCAAGAGGAAGCAGTGTTTTAGAACAACAACAACAACAACAAACACCAACAACGAATGATCACAATTTTTGTGGGTGAGGGGAATTGGTGAGAATGATAAAATGATGACAAGGTAATGTGTAAGAGGGAAAATCTTTGAGTAAAATATATTTAATTATGAGCTTTTCCAGTCTTAAAGGGAACACGTCTGTCAGATCAGTTTGTAATTGTAAAAGCTTTGATCGAGGTGAACATATATCATTCCATAGAGGAGCTGCGGGGGTAGGCTTAGAAAAAGCCTGATTCTCCTACCTGTGACACAGATACACGTGGATAAGTGTTTTTTTGTTCACAAACTTAAGAATTATTTCGAGTGCAAACCTGTAAATGATAGCATGGCAAGGAAGTGAAAGAATCGACGCTTTTCAGCATCCTCCAGCAGCAGCACGGGAGGACTGTTCCCTGCTAACGCCATCTCCTGTCACTGCGTGCACTGAAGGTTACGAAGCTCCACACTGCTTTGACTCTACGCTTCTGACACCAGTTAGCTCCATCAAAAATGTCTTCCTAAACCTTTCAGCGTGCACAGTCTTGGTTAAATTGTTATGAATTTCTGATAGAGGAAATACTGCATTTGCACGGAGCGCAGAAGGCTGCTCAGACCTTCCAGCTGAAATCCTGACTTGGCTGAAGTCAGTGGTCCTGGCAGCTCTGACTTGAGGAAGCCAAAGACTTCACTGTTCTCTTCCACCTTAAGAAGAACTACAAAAAAGGCCATTTTTAACAATGACTGCTATTTTCAAGTCCACGATAGGTGTAGGTTTCATTTTTCTGCATACTAGCCTAGTGGGTTTATAAACCATACATTTTAAAATACAGGTTCACTTAGTGTGCAGCAGAAGATTAAAGAGCTGCACAAAATGACTTCTGCAACTATAATCAATTGTTAATGCATACAAAGAACCACAAATGTGGTCTTTGTCAACATATGTTATTGGAAAAATAATCTGGTATGTTTGATCTCCTCCTTGTGCCAGTGGTGAAACTTTACTGTTAACAGATGAACGTCTCCTGATGTGCCAGGAGTTCAGCATGGATCTGCAGCAAAGTGACAGGAGCACAAAAAAAAAAAAAAAAAAAAAAGAACAAAACCAAAGAAAACCACAAACAGATCTTTACCACTAATGCCTGGTTGAAAAATAAATTGTAATAAGTTGGGCTGCTTGGCAGCACTGCCAGTTACAATTGCTTCGTGTTACTGAAGCAGTGTATGTTGGATCGCATTACAGAGGTCACCTTGCTGCTTTCTGATGAGTTTCTCTGCAGCTTTGCAGCCTGCTTGTGAGGCTCAGATGCACTGGGCATGGCCCATTCCTGTTGGCTTCACTAAAGAGGATATTGTACAGAGAGCTCCAACACGTTGTTCAGCCTTGAAAAGAAATTATCTGAAAGGCCCAAGCAGTGGTCCCAGTTGAAGTCAACTGGAATTTGTCATTGATCTCAGTAGGACCAAGCACTGGCCCTCTCCATCCAATGGAGTTGTGGGGTGAGGGGTCCCAACACCTTATCCCTACTGAGTTGTGTGGCCTTGCTGTAGCAGAAAATGTTTTTATTTAGATGGAACAGGGAAACCAGAAATGCTCTCAGATGCAGCTTCTAGCTGGCATGAATAGAGAGGATGAGTGAGTTATTGCCTTGGAAGCGTTGGTGTGTGATGCTCTGTCTCAGTGTTTCCCAACTAGGTAAAATTGTGAAGCTTGTTCTGGAGTCCAGGCAATATTCCTGCAAACAGGGTCTGAATTTACAAGGGGTGCTTGTAGAAAAGAATACATTTTTTTCTTCTGTGGCTGAACCTTGATCGTGTGGTGACAAAAATGGATGCATTTCTCAGCCTTTCGCTTTTCAAGATCCATGAGGATATCTTGTGTAATACCATGTGCACTACCCTCAAGATAGAGGGCACTTTCCTAGTGATTACATGTGGTGAAAGAAATGAGACCTCTTTTGTGTTACTCTCCTGTTTTTGATAAGAGTTCCTTGGTTTATACTGTTTTATAAGTAAGTAATGTAACCTGTGCTTCGTTCATATACTGCGCTCTGCATTGGAAAGCAACAAACACAAAACAGGGAAATCCTTCTGAAAATGAAAACGTTTTTGTATCAGGCCTGGTTCTGATCTCAGCTCTTCAAGTATCTATCCAGAATAACTCCGCAGCAATAAGTGGATTTCTTTTGGATTACGGTTGGACAGGATGATCTTGGAGGTCTTTTCCAACCTCTATGATTTACATAGGCACTACTGAGAAAGGAATTTGCTCTGTGGTGGTCTTTTAAAGCATACTCTCACCCAAAAGATAGTAAAGAATTGTGAAAAGATGTGGAGGTTCTATCTGATGTGGTTGATGCTCAGGTATATACTTTTTTAAAGAAGCTGGAAAGCTGCAGTTCCATTGGTCTTAGAAAAAAAAATAATTCATTAACTCAAAGCAATTAACATCTGCTTACACTTTCATTTGAAATCTAAGCAAAAGAAAATAAATCAGAATGAATGTCTGAAATCTGTTGCAGAGCTCTGTTCACAAAATGAAAGGTTTCTGAGCAGTCTGCTACATACACATTCAAAATATTTTCCTAGAGATTAAAAATGATGCTTGTAAGTGATTAAACTGTGTAGATAACTAATGAGACGTGTGGGGGTTTATTTCTTGTAGACGAAAACATGCAGCTGTTTAAAAAAAATAAATAAATACAAGAAATGTTTTGCCGTAATTCCTGCAGGTAAATGGGTATTAATAAAGTGGAAACTTCAGTTTGCTTGAGATTAAAAATCCAACAAAAAACCAACAAATGCAAGATGCACTGTTAGATGCTGAGTTGATATCAATAAATGTCTTGCATCGGCTGTCTCTAAACTTGCTGGGTTTCTGTTTTCTTCTCTGTTCTCTGCACCTGATACTCCATTATCTCATCAGCTTCTCCCCTCAACTTAAGCAGGAGCATATCTGCAGCCCAAGGACAGCAATGCATTCAGGTTCTGGCTGTCATTTTTATAGACAGTTCCAGAAGCGTTGAAATGGAAGAACCTCTTTTGATGGACACTTCCCGTTCAGCTGTAGGAGCAAATAATTTTGAACAGTTTTTGCCTACTTGGGTCCCCTGAGGCTGATTTGGAGGCTGAAAATCCACAAAGTTCTTGTGGTTTTGGTTATTGGCTGAAGGAGATGTGAGGTGGAAAGGTTCATGGTCACCATTTTGGAACTGGTGAATAGGCTGTGCATTGCAGATGTGTCATCATTACAGGGTTAACCTGATGTACCATAGCTAATCTTCATGCTTCTCAGGTCAGCAGCTTGGGTTATAGCACATAACATCACTAAATAGGGAAGAAAGCAGTACCATACCAACACAGAGGAGAAGAATCCCACGTTGTCTTGTGGACCAGGAGCGTTTGAGAATCTCTTGGCTTAGTAGTCTGTAACGAGCTTATTACCACATTTTACCACAATGCCACAAATCCAAGTTAAACTGAGTTATATTTTCTCCTTGATAGACAGTAAGGGCGTTTCATGCAGCTCTCTTGTTGGCAGCTGCCCAGCTGGTAGGGCAGCACAATTGGAACTCCAGGAAATCCAAGTCTTTAAAGATCTTTCCACCCAGCCCATTGCTAATGGACACCAATGGGGCAGTCTGGGGCACGTGGTATGAGCAAAACTTGCTTTTTCCGTCAACAGCCCCAGAACAGAAATATTCCATCATTATGGAGAGGACACTGAAAACAAAACAAAATCTAGATGCCCTGGAGGCATTCAAGGCCAGGTTGGATGGGGCCATGGACAGGCTGACCTATTTGTTGGCAACCCTGCCCATGGCAGGAGGATTGGAACTAGATGATCTCCAACCCAAGCCGTCTGATGATACTATGCCTAGAAAGGGGCTGACCCAAGCAAGTTTTCCTGCTAAGCTCTATCATGGGAATTTACTTTCTCAAGGCTGAGAAAGAAGCAGAATTGAAACAGAACTGCAGGGCGTGCTGTATGTGGATGGCATGAATTGAGTCAGAAGCATCTGAGTGCAAGTACTCTTACTTTTTTTTTTCCAGCAAACTCCCAATTGCTCTCCCTGCATCTTGGCCCACAGGCTTGCAGATCTGTGCCCACTGGCACTTAAACAACACCATGCATAAGGCTGCTGCCTACTGGGAATCAATTCCTGGTATGGCTGGGAGTCATTTTTTCTGCTCCAAGAACATAGTCGGATTTATTTTTTCTTTTATTCACAGAAAACACATTTTTATACACATGGGAAGTATGTTTAAAATAATAAAGGCTTGGGCAACCAGAATGGGGTGTCTAAAGCAGAGCTTTTGAGCCAGATTTATCAAGGACTGCATGTTTATTCAAGTTTGTACTCTTTGTGACTATGAGGAATAGTTGTAATCTGATATGGGTTTTGTCTTTCTTTGATGGGTGTTTTAGCATCCTTAGATTTCTCCCTTTGTTGTGCCTCATTAAGAGTTGTTTAAAGAGTGCTGAGCAGGAGATTGGATAAGATCAGCTCCTGAGGTCCCTCCCCATCTGATTCACCCAATATCCCCACCTTGGCCTATCCTCTGCAGTGCTGGCTGGGGATGAGTGTGTGCTGTTTGTCTCCTGGGTGTCTGTTCTGCAGTGATGTGCTCGAGAATCTACTTTTATTAGGAAAGCTTTGTCATCTCTCTTCCTTCAAAGATGTCGTTTCTTGAGGCAGAAATTACATCTTCCTCTACAACGCTTCTCTGTCACTGTCATTTTGCAGTACTGTATACACAAACGATCTTGTCTTTAGAGCTGGCTTGCAAAAGCACCATCAGGTGCAAATTTAAAAGTTTCAGGTGTCACGCAAACCTAAATGCCACAAAGTAGGACAAACATGTTCTCCTGCAAGCAGTAGCTTCAGGGCCTTCTGTGCCATCCTTCCTTGCAGGCTCAGGAAGCAGCAACCCTTCTTCAAGGGGCACTGGTGAGTCTGGTAAGTGCTCACTCCTCCTTCCCTGAGATAATAACATCCTCCTTGCACCTAGCCTCTCTGTGTGTGCAATGCATCACCACTGGCTTTGTTTCACCTCAGTGAAAGTAGATCTGCCCAACCAGACAATGTAGGGCTGAGCCAGGAAACAAATCCTTCTTTCCATTGTCTGGGAGTGTCCTTGTCCTGGTGGGATGTGTCTGTCTGAAGTCTGTGTGCCTGTCTCCTTATTGTGAGCTCTAGAAGGGTAAGGACGCGATGACAGATGTTCCATCTGACTGCAAGGCGTTGCATGCTGCCATTGTTTTCTTTTTGCACCAAATAGAGAAAAGCAGTTCTTCTTGTCTGTAGGAAAACCATCCCCAAAGTCAGAGCTGGAGACCTCCGTCCAGGCCTCCCTACGGCGTGCTGATAAGGAGATCAAGACAGCTCTGAAGAAGCTCGTGGACTCGGCATCACTGCTTGTGACTCTTCCCCCGGACACGCCAGGAGGTGACCATGGAGCAGCTGGACCTCTGCTGCTCCATGAAGTCAGCACCCAAACCCAGGCTGCTGGGGGGCAGGGTAGGTCTGGAATGAGAATGGAAGATAGTGCATGGAGATTGATAGAGATAAAAAAAGGTTGAACACAATTTCTTTCCCCCTCCACACCCCTCGCGGTTCTCTGCTTTATTGTTTTGAGCAGTTACGGGTTGAAAGAGGACATGCAGAGACAACAAAACATGGGGCTGTGGGGTGGGGTTGGGTTGGGCACAGCTTTAGGGCAGAGCTTCCTGGAAACAGGAGCTTGAAGATTGTGTCTGAAGCGGAGTTTGGTTCATCAACTGCCCAAAATGAAGAAGGAAAGAATTTTTTCCATATATGGACTTTTAACCTTTATTTTTTCCTTTTTTTCCTCCCTTTTTCCTTTTTCCCTTTTTTTTTCCCTTTTCCTTTTTTCCTTGCTTCACTTTTCCTTTTTTTTCCCCAACTTCCTTTTTTCCTTGTTTGCCCTTTTTCTCCCTGTTGCAACCACAGAAGTCATTTGGTTTTGGATGTGCTGGGGTGGGGAAGGGCTATTGATTTTCTTGTTGTCTGCCAAAAGCAAGCTGGAAATTTGAAATCCCTTTACCAACTGCCAGAGAATGTACCGCATGTTGGGCACGACAAGTTCCCCTGCAGTTTCTTGGCCCTGGAGCTGAACAGACCTCTCAGCCATATAACTGATTAATGCCAATGATGTGTGTCACAATGTCTTCAGGTTTCACGTCTGTGTTGTTTTTAAAGCACGTGAGCAAACTGCAGCCCTGCCGCTCTCCCTCCTGCTTCTGCCGCAGCAACTTGTCCTTCTCTGTTTGTGTCAAGTCAGAGGATCTGGCCTCCACCAATGTAAACCTAAAAGGACAACGTCATGCAGCCCACAGCCCTCAAACTAAAGATGTGGTTTCAAAAAAAAAAAAAAAAAAAGATATTTTTGCCTAAAGCTGTAGGAGAATAGAAGCATTTCGTGAAGTTAGATCAAAAATAACTGCTTAAGAATGACAGGGCTTTAATTTTTCTTTTTTTTTCTACTCCTTTTTCATGGGAGATCATCCATGCAAATAATCCTGTGGTGAAGAAGAATGACTCAAAAATCATCAGAAGTAAAATGTGAAATGGATTACATCTTTAGTCTCAACTGCAGAGAGGAGATGGTTCTGCAGTCCTTTCACTTGAGGCAGCTAATTAAGTTATTAATAGAGGGATTATTGTAATAAGATGATGACAGTCATCTCATTAATCACATTTGAGTGAAAAGAAGGCAAATATTTTGATAGTTCTGGTAACGAGAAAGCCCAAATCCATTTCCCACCCAGATGGGATCTTTGACCCTATTTCCTTCTTGTTCCTGCTGACCACCTGTCCTACCGGTGTCTGCATGTGTTTCCCTATAGAAAAACTCGTGTTGCCAGTCAGCATTGTGTCCATTCAGCCTCTCTGCTGTTGTTCAAGGCCTTTGCTTTATATGGCTGCCTCAAAAGGGCTGAATTCTCCTCTTAGCTTCAAGGACTGCACTCAGCTGAGGTTAGAAAAATTCTGTTCTGACACAAGGCAGACAGAGATGGCTTCACAGATTTGCTCTGGTTTTCAGATGTGCCCTCGTAGCTGATGTGTCTAACTTTCCCTATTTCTGCTATCAGACAAAGCACAAGGGCAGATTCCAACTGAAGAACCAAGGGTACCAATGCCCAGCCTTGGTCTTTCCCATGAAGAGACATCTACAGGAGCTGAAAGCACTCAGGAGCGCACTGTTCCCATCTCCAGGTAAACATACATTCTAATACATAGATTTTCCTCTGTAGGGAAGCTAGTGGTGACTTAAACTCATTCTTGTCTTCTGCACTGCACAAGAAGGATGTAAAATATTGGAGAGAAACGAACCCCACCAGATCAAAGTTCTTCCCATATTAATTTTAAGTAGATACTGGTTAGTCTGGTGGTTAAACACATAGTTCAGTGAAATCCTATAGCTCTGCAGCTGTGTGACTGGGTCTTTTCTCTTGGGCTTCATGAAAGAATACCACCGGCTGCGGGGACAGGAGACTGGTGCAGGAGAGAAGGGGATGTGGTCTGGGACGTACACAGTGAAGTTTATATTGAGACCACGGAAAGAACCCGTGTGTATAAGACTGAGGAGAAGACCCCAACAAGTAAGGAGGAGCCTCATCTCTATTTCTCAGGTCCTGTGATTATCATTGTCTTCCCTGTGGCTTTGTTTGAAATAATTCATCTTCTTCACCAGTAACTGTTTAATAAACAAAAAGTAACAAGCACGAAGAAGTCTAAAAGTAATGCAACCATAAAGAAACCCAAATATATCGCTGTGATATTTCTTGATTTGAAATTAAGCCAGTGTCACACCCGGGGTCTGGAAATCCCATTAGAGTCACTGAACCTACATCAGCACAGCATGAACAAAGTCATGGTACAGCAAAGCATTGTGTCTCACCAGGTCCTCCCTATATGCAAGTGACAATAGAGGATGTGCAGGTGAATTCTGGGGAGCGTGCCAAATTTCAGGCAGTCATCGAAGGAACCCCTCCACCTACTGTTCTCTGGTTTAAGGTAAGGGAAAATGTGTTCCTGATGAGGATGAGGAACACGGAAAGGACTACAAAACAACACTTGTATGGAGAAAGCCTTTTGATTCTGTCATTCTACACCTGTTACACTGAATCTTATCTGTAGATGTTTTTTTTTTTAAATTAGCTGCAGTTCTCCCTGGATCCACCACACTTGAATTTTGCCTTGTGATGATCCAGTGTCACTGGGGCTCCTTCCACAAGATCATTTTGGGTGCATTAATAGGCAAGAAGGGAGGTTGGTGTCTGTCTGAGAGCCACCGGGTTGTGTGCTGTCATTTTTAGGGTCAGGAATGGGATTAAGAATGGTTTACTCCAATTGTCAACATGACTTTCAGGCTCTGTATCTTTTCCATAGTTACTTGGTAAACTGAGTGCAAGGACAGTAAATAATGCAATAGAAGGTATGAGAAATCATTTATCGTTTCCCAGAATATTGTTTTCCCCCTCAAATATTGCATCACTGTTAAGTCAATCTGTATTAGATTTCATCTGATGTCTTCCTGCACAGTCAGGCAGGCTTGGTGTGCTGGAAAAGCCAAAGATTGAACCACATCACCTGGGGATCTCTCCTCAGCCCTCGTTCTAATGTATAGGCTCTGAAATAGAAATGTTGTATAAGCAGAAAAACATTTAGCCATGGGGTCTTCTTCAGCAAGCATTTTGTTAGTGACTTTGGTAGATGGAAAGGTATGTCTTGTAGCTCTGCTCTTCTTTCTCATTTCTCAAAGAGAAGAAATGTCTGTTTCCATCTTGGTTTTCCAGTAACACAAAGTGGTTCCATTCTTTCAGGGCACTACACTGCTGACAGACAGCGTTAGGCTCCATCAAGGGAAGACAGGAACAACATATTTCTTAATCCTGGACAACGTTGTCTCAGAAGACGGTGGTGTTTATACCTGTGTTGCCAAAAATGCAGGAGGGGAGGTTTTGTGCAAAGCAGAGCTTGTTGTACATGAAGGTAACACCATTCTTTGAGCTGCGTGAGTTGCTTCAATAACCTCTGCAGTGTGTACTCTGTTGTCATCTTCCTTTGGTATCTGCTACATGTTCCAGCTTAGCATTTGCATGTTAGCAGTATGGCACTATCCTGTATAAAGGGAAATCTTCTAATGACCTGCAAAGAGCAAATGAGTTGGGTTTTTTTTTTTTCTTTTATCTCTGCTTGAGACTACGTGATAAACAGATACCATGGGCCGCAGAAATAAGCATGGCCCTGCTGCAGTGATCACGTTGGCAAGTTGTGTAATCCAACAGCTATACCAAACTCTGCAGAAGTTTAGAGGAGCCCTATACGTTTTCCTGCCTTTAGCTGCCCTGAAATAACTTTGTACACCATCTGAATATTAACCTTCATATTTTTCTTCATTTCCAAAGCTAAGAAAGACCAAGCAGCAAAGAAAGTGGCCACCCGGAGAAAACTCCATTCGCTGTATGAGGTTAAGCAGGAGATTGGAAGGTAAATGGATTTTCCAGCATCCAACATTTTCCAACATCCAGTTGCCCACCCAAGCTGCCAAGCAGCAGGAACAAGAGGCAGAACCATGAATAAATCCAAGTGGGAGATTGCCCCGATACAGGGGTGCTGGGAACTCTGTTCTGAAGTTTCTGACATGTTGGAAGAGTCCGTGGAGCCCACAGGTCACTCCAACTGATAAAATGCTTGGGGGTTTTGAGGTCGCACTGAGTGACATGGCCTATGGTGATCACAGACATGGGCTGATGGTGGGACTAGGTGATCCTAGTGGTCTTTCCAACCTTAATGATTCTGTGAGTAGGTGCCCAGTATGGCTCTTGGGCTCAAAAGACCACAGCAATGTAGGCACCGTGTCCATCCAAGGGATCTGAGAGCATCAGCCTTTGTCAGCACACATCTGGAAGAGGTTTTTTCTTCAATGGGAACTCACTGCTTAGTCTTAGAGACAGCCAGGAGAGGGCAACAGCAGCTCACACTCAGAGAAATCAGAGCTGTGTTGGAGAATGTAAGCCCTGAGCAGCAGGAGCTGTCAAGGCTGGGGCACGGAAAGGTCCTCCCCCGCTGTGCAAGGGCTTTGAAGAGGGGCTGAGCCGGGTTTGTCCTCTGATTCTGCACAGGGGCTGCTTCAGCTTTGTGAAACGAGTTGTACACAAAGGGAACGGGGTGTCTTGTGCTGCCAAATTCATCCCTCTGCGAAGCAAAACGAAGGCTCGGGCGCATCAGGAGAGGGACATTCTGTCCTCTCTGTCCCACGACAGGATTACCAGGCTGCTGGATCAGTTTGAAACGCGGAAAACGCTGATTTTGATCTTGGAGTTGTATCCTTTTCTGTGCTCCTTCTCCAAGGAGGCTGGAAAGTAATGGGCAGGCGTCGTTTATTAAATAAGTGTGCTAATAAGCAATTTTTAGCTTTTGCTGAGATAGCAGAACACACCCAACCATTCCCCACACCACGCTATAGCACAGCTCTGTGAATTACTGTGTTTCTGCTGTTGTAGGAAAAGCCACGATACCTGCATATATGAGTGTGAATGAGATGTTAAGCACCAGAGCTCTTTTCTGGAAGGGAAGGACTTTGGTCCCAATGAGATCTCATCTCATGAATTCTGGCCTCTATCAGTTGAGATGAGGTAGCTACAAAGTGAAAATATCGATTTAGCTTCTGGATGCTAGGAACCTCCTGAAAAACAGAACCTGAGGCTTTCCAGGCAAGCAGGCGTTCACATGAACACCACTAATAAGAGCAAAACGGCTACTCTGTAGGTGAGAAGGGAAGATGAGGTGCTGGGATTTGGGAGAAGAGACAAGGCAACACTGCAAGCTGGAGACCCAAATCCCCAAACACAGCGCTTGGTCTTTGTGCCTTGGTTTTGAAGTGGTAGCTTTGCATAAAGACATGGAACAGCATGGGATGTGTTACTGGGAGATCAGCATGAGCAAGGCCAGCCTTGCTCTTCTGGGAAGCAACCACGATCTCCAGAGCCTTGAACGTGTTTCAAGAACTGTGGAGATGTGGCATTGAGAGATGTGGTCAGTGGGCATGGTGGGATGAGTTGGGGTTGGACATGGGGATCTTAGAGGTCTTTTCCAACCTGAATGATTCTATGAGTCTATAACTGTGGCTCTGTTTTATCTTAACGCTGTTGTGAGATGCTCCAGCGAAGAGCTCCTCGACCGTTTATTCAAGAAGAGTGTGGTCACTGAAGCAGAGGTAATCTTCCCTTCTTGTTTCAGTGTCCAAAGTTGGTGGGAACCACCTGATCCTTCAGCACGGAATAACATTCATCTGCATTTTCTAATTCCAATGTGAGAAATATACTTGAGTTAGTGATAATCTGTCTCTCTATATCTTCATTTCCTTTGTCTCCATATACCCAACTCCTTTTCTGCCTCCAACGATCTGAAATGATGGTTTCTCAGATAGTTTTTGTTATTGTTATTATCATGGTTTTTTAAATATTGGGTGCTCCAAGCTCAAAGGGTTTCAAATCTCCCATCTAGAAGCCAGGTTTCCCCTGTTTGTTGCTAAAACTGATTTTTCTTGGAAATGCTCAGAGGGAAATGCCAGTTAACACTTCAATATTGGAAGGTAGAGGACTTCCAAGTTGAAGGTGGCTGTAAACCTTCTGGTTCAATCTGTCCCTTTATCACATTAAAAGAAACAAAGAAACATTGGTGGAATCAGGGATCCTCCTTATACAATATTAATATTCAGTGACTTAATGGCTGATTGCTAAAAATTGTGTTTTGTTTTGTTTTTTTAGGTGAAATTGTATATAAAGCAAATTTTGGAAGGAATCAATTATCTTCATGACAACAACATCCTTCATTTGGACATTAAGGTAACGTGGAGTGGCAGGTCTAGTCTGCCAGTAAGCCAACCTCTTGTTGGCTTAAGTATTTTCCATTTGAATTATTCTTATCTGCAACTGAAAATATTGCCTGATCTCAATAAAAGCTTCCTTATATTTTATTTTATTTCATCTTCTAGCCTCTGAATATCCTCATGGTTTATCCCGAGAGGGAAGACCTTAAGATCTGTGACTTTGGGTTTGCTCAGAAGATCACACCCCTGGAGCCTCAGTTCAGTAAATATGGGTCTCCAGAATTCGTTGCCCCAGAAATTGTCTCTCAGTCACCAGTGTCAAAGGCAACAGATATCTGGTAACCTTTCTAAAAAGTTTTTGCACTGAACAGCCTGAATTTGGGTCATCTGGGTTAAAATAAGTGTTTCTTTAGGAGCATGTAATGATGTACTGTGTGTACATTCACACTACAGGGCAATTTATTGCAGTTACATCAAACCGTTTTGCAGTTTTGTCACAAGCTCAGTTCCTTTGGCTTTGCCAAAATGAATGTGTAGAACTATGGGGAGTCCATTATGTAGAATCCTGTGCTGCTGAACAAACCTGGAATGTCTATGTAGCAACTGTACAATGTACTAATTGTTTATACAAAAAGAGAATTAATGAGTGAATAATACTGTGTGCTGGTAGAGATGGTGCAGTTAATAAAGGTGATTCCATGTAACGAAAGGGAATAACAAGGGAAACTGAAAGTGAACTATGAGAGTCCAAAACACATTGAGGCTATTTAAAGCTCCTTTTTCTTCTATTTTGGTCAACAGTAATTGATACTTGACAGCTAATTAATGCAAAGAAGCATCTCAAGGAAAGTGGTCTTTAATAAAATAGCTGGTAGCTCAAAAGCATGGCCCCAGGAGGCCCTCTAGAAAAGAAAAATAAACTCCTCAGAAGTATTCTGAGCCGCCTTCTTCCCTTATGCTTTAAAAATGGAGGAATACTTGAGACAGTTATATAAAAATGCTGAAAGAAAGGAAAAGAAAACAACAAAAAACCAACACAGGGTGAAAGCAAAAGCTTTGGGGATTTATGACCTTGGAAAAGGGGCAGTGAGCCCCAAAAATCTGACATTTTTGTTCCCTCTGTCCTCAGGGCTGTTGGAGTCATCACCTACTTAAGGTACGAACATCTGCTTGGAAGTACTTGTTTGATGCCCTTTTGTCAGTCAGGGCCCCTCCAGCTCCATCAAGTGTGGGCTCTGCGGGAGTGAAGCACTGAGATCTTCAGTGATTTATTTTGTAACACTCTTCATTGGTTGCTCTTTCTGTGTTGCCAAAGGTCTTTTGGTCATTGTCCCTGTGTAAAGTCTCGAGCGTTCAAGTCTTCCTCTTGCCCATTTTAGCCACCGTAGCCATCAACCTTACCTGTCAAGCAGGGATAAATAATTCAGTTGGTTATTGAAAAAATGGGGAGAAAGATGCTCTGTAGTGGATGCTCTGTTGGCAAGCACTGCAAGTCCCACACGTGGAGTCCCTCAAGCAATTGAAAGCCCCACGTAGATGTTTGTGCTTTGCTCATCTGGACAGCAAACACAGCTCTAAAGTCTGTCCTCTTCTGTTTTACGGTGTTCAATAAACAAGCCTGACGTGCAAGTCTCCATTTGCTGGGGAAAATGACAGAGGAACACTTCTGAATATCCAGAAAGGAGACGTTTCATGGACCGCTCCTGATTTTGTTCATCTGAGTGAAGATGCAAAAGATTTTATAAAGCGGATCCTACAGCAGCAGCCCAGGTAAGTGTGTTTCAGTGCTTCCTAAAGGCAGCCCGCAGAGATGCCATGATCTCAGGATCAGTGTTGAGCCTCAAAGCAGCCAGAAGGGTTGTTCCACCTCAAGGGAAGGAAACCTGGGGCTGAACGCTGCTTTCTGGATGGCTTCTCAGCTCCAAAGCATCAGTGAAAGACCATACAGAAATGTGTCTGCACAGCGTGGGCACCTTCTCATGACCTCTGTTTGAAGTGATTTGCTTCTAACGTCGTGTTCTTTTCTCTGATCAGAGACAGGCCTGGTGCTATGGACTGCCTTTCCCACAGGTGGTTCATGGTAAGTTGGTCCTGGTTCCTTACTACAATCAGTTGTTGTTGGGTTTTTTTTGATTGGAAGAGACTCTTAGAGCAACTCTTAAGGCTATTTGAGAACTGTTTGCTGTTTTATTCCTTCTCTTGGTCTCCCACTTTCTGTCCTACACAGAAGTGCTGGTTTGGCTCTCCTGGAAGAGGAGGCACCTTGGTGTTGACTTGTCAGGATACCCTCCCTTTCAAAAGATTGCTACCAACATGAGTAAATACAGCATCTCCATATAGAGAAGAAGCTGTGGCTTTGCAGAAGGAGGTTATGTTTTACATCCCAGTACCTTAAATCCCTATGGGCAAAGAGCTAAAAAAAAATTTTTTTCATAGGAACTTTGTCACATTCACTGAACAAGGCTTGCTCTTATAATTGAAAAGCTGATGTTGCCTACAATAATGGGGCATTATTTTTGATAATTGATCTGTTATTTCCCAAATAAAGCAATTGTGGAAAACGTCACTCCTTTGAAAAATAATAGTAATAATAATCAGGAAATGCAGTCAGGATTTTTTATCCACTGATTTTCCTCTCATTCTACCTGGCAGCACAATCTTCCCCTCGAAGCAGCTCATTTCATTAACACCAAGCAGCTCAAATTCATTGTGGCTCGGAGCAAGTGGCAGGTGAGTTGGCCCTAAGGTACGTGGGTTCTTTTTAGATAATTATTTGTAATTACATTAGCATCTTTAAAGTCTGTTGGGCTAAGACAGTGAGCACAGCAGAGATCTCAGCATGGCTACGAATAGGGAATAAGCCAAGAAGCCAATGAATGTGGCAGAAATAAACTGCCTGGCCTTTATTATCGTCCTGGGTTGTGTGCAGGGCTCTTCCACCAGGCAGTGACACAAAGATTAAGGCACTTGTCTTTAGGTGGGTAGATGTGAGGAGATGTCAGCATTCCTGCTCACAACAGAGAGAGCAGTGGAGTCAGAAGAAATTTTGTCTTTTACTTTGTTGTTTTTTTTGAAGTATTTCTATGGCATACATGGACTATGCCACTGCAGCATGTGTAAGAATAGCATAGCATGGAACAGAACAGGACAGACCATAATAAAGTAGTTTAATTGGAAGGGACCTACAAAAATTACCAAGTCCAACTGCCTGACTACTTTAGGGCTAACCAAAAGTCAAAGCATTATTTGAGGGCACTGTCCAAATGCCTCTTGAATACTGACAGGCATGGGGCATCAAATGTCTCTTTAGGAAGCCTGTTCCAATTTGACCACCCTTATGGTAAAGACATTTCTCCCAGTATCCTGTCTGAACATCCTGTGGTGTGGCTTTGTGCTGTTCCCACATATCCTTTCATTGGACACCACGGAGAAGAGAGCACCTCCCATTATGTAGACCCAGTCCCAGTAATGTAGGACTTGGAAATTAAAAGTACTAAAAAGCAAACAAGGAGGAAATGACCTCCCCAGTGCATGTGCCCATACGATAAGAGGTTGTGTGTAAGTTGGTTCCCCTCAGCTGTCTTTGCAATTGGTGAACTGCAAAGAGACATGTCCCAGGACGTCTCCTCTTTTCTTGTAGCTGTCTAAAATAATCAGATTGATTGCCTGCTGAGGATGCCCAATTCCCTCTGTTGGCTGTAAATGAAGGCCAGCTGCTCAGCTTCAACTGCTTCGACTGCTATGTCTGACACAGCTGAGGTTGGAGCGGATGATTCCCTCTGCCTGCAATATGGTGGGGCTTCCACTGGCCCAAGCCACTGCAGGTCACACCACAGTCAGTGCATTTAAGGCCATTTACTCCAGCAAGGCCTTTATCTAATGTGTTCAGTTAAAAAAAACTTTCCCATCTGCTTTGAATGGTTAGATTGTCTTTATAAACCCCAGGCTGTGTCCTGCTTCTCCGATCACAAGAAGTGTGCCCTGAAGCCAATATAGTTTTATTGCTGTGAATGAGAGAATAGGGATGTTCAGAGAACAACTAAGGCCTAAATGGACGTATATAGTCTATTTAGTATCTACTAAAGGGTGGCAACATGCTACTGAAGTAGTCTGAGTGGTCTTGAGTGCAGAAAATCATTTCTGTATTTTTGCTTTGCCATTCTCCTCCCACGTTTCCATCTGATTGCACCGCATTTTGTTTCTGTTTTCAGCGGTCTCTGATGTGCTATAAATCCATACTGGTGATGCGATCCATCCCAGAAATCCTGGAAAGGACTCATGACAACACCTCTCTGGCCATCTCCCGGCACCTGATTGAGGAGAGCACTTCCTCCAGTACCAGCGGCTCGTCTTCGGACAACGAGAACTCACACTTCCCCAAGAAGAGGCATTTTGGCTCTACACCCGAACTACACCTGTCCATATTTGATGCACCAAGCAGTCAGGAGCCTCCAAGGCACGTGAGAGAAGAGAAGCACTCCAAATTCTCAATCCCTCCAGTGAAACCCATGAGGAGGAAGTATGCTGCAATGAAAGGTGAAGCGGGGGACAAATCACCTACAGAAAGCCAAGAGCTTGGGGCGGGTATTTTAGAAGGGAGAGAGGAAGGGCTTCATCCCAGAGATGAGATGACCCAAAGAAGTCATGCAGCTGAGCCTTCATCGGTGAAGACTTCCGCAGAAAGCCCATCAGACGTAAAACAGAAACCAGACATAGTTTTATCTGAAATGGACAAAATTGAAAAGGCCGGGGATGGGACAGAAAGGCCACCGGTGTGTGTTCCCAGACAGAGTGTCATTAAAAGCACTTTCTATAGCCAAGCAGCCGAGCTCCCTGCGAGGGCACCTTCCTCTCCAGGCAGGGAGCTCAGGAGGCACCTGGACAGGGCCAGGAGGACCTTTCGGAAAGCTGGATATTCCAAAGTGCCCCTCAGTGGTCTCCGTGAACCCCTTCTGGAACAGTTTGAACTGGAAGAAGAGGAGAGCAAGGATGGAGATGAGCACAGAGAGAGTCTGCTTGGTTCCCTGACCAAATCAGCTTCATTTGATACTGCAAGGAAACCCCCACATCCTGCCATTGCTGGCTCCAGCCGAAGCCGTTCCCTGGATGACTACAGGCTGAGAGCCTCCAGATCCGTGAGGGAACAAGATATTTTGGAAGAAGACTATGATGTCATGGCACAGGAAAGTTGCCCTGAAGGCAGTGAGCACTGTGATGTTTCTGCAAAGCCAGGCAAGGGAGGTGCTGGAGACATTAGGACAGCCAGCGAGGACTGCTCAGAAGAGCAGCTCTCCCCTTCCACACACTGTGAGGGCAATGGGTGCCCATCTGTTTCTGTGCAGCAGCTAGAGAGACTTCCAGTGTCACCTCATGGAAGCGAGAATAGGAAGCATTTATTGAAGAAGTCAAAAGCTGCTTATATTGATGAGGAAGATTTGGAAGGCAAAAGCCCCGTTCTGTCTGCCCCGCACTCAGACCTAGCTGTGCCAACAGCTCAAAGACATGAAACCCTGAAGGATAAATCTATCCCTGTGGCTTCTGACATGGCTGTGCAAGAGGGTAAACAGGCCACTTCGGCTCTGCCACAGTCAGAGACCACCTCCAGCTCTGCCCCTGGAGTGTGCCCCTCACCCCAGGATTCTGCTCACAGCCATCCTGACCTACAAGGGGAAGGCTTCCTCATCAAAAGGACAGCCCCAGCCGCCCCTTGGATGGAGAAAAGGAGGAAACAATCCCCCGAGAAGCCTTCTGCTCCCAGTGCTTCCAAGTCTGATCTCATGGAGCATAAAAGCTCTGCTGCTTTAACAAGCTCGCAGACAGAAATTGGTTCTTTTCCAGTAGATAAAAACAAAACGCGGCAACTTGCTGATGAAAGCATTCTGGCACCTACTGCCTTGGAGGGCAAACAGCCAGGTATCCTACACGTTCCACAGAGAGCTGATAAAGATGCTCACCAGAAGCTGAAGACCTCTAAAGAAGTGAGACCTACTGTCCTGGGGGATGAAGGACCAGCTGTTGCAGGGATCACCTCACTTGCAGCCCATGATGGTGAAAGTGTAGCCCACAAGAAGGCTTCTCCTCATGCAGACACATCAGCCATCCCAAAGGGGGAGCATCCGATTGTTCCCAAAGTCCCACCACCAAAACCAGTGCGAACTTCCATCTCTGGTGGAGCTCTGCACACTGAATGGCCAGCTCACAGCAAGGAGAGGCTTGCTGCTCTGAGGAGTGAAGGTCTATCTGTCACAGAGGTTGTTCCCAGTTTGGTCCGTGAAGCTGAAATCAAGGGAGCTGTACCCCAGAAGGCTCCTCAAAGCAGTGGCACAGTGCCTGCTGCTCTGGAGGGCAGACACCCATCTGTAACTGCTTCATCCCAAAAACCACATCTCCCTCCAGTCCGTGAGAGTGAAAGGCAAGAACACCCAAAGGCAACATTTCCCAGCAAGGTGAGATTCATCGTCACAAGCGGAAGCCCAGAGGCTGGACAGGCCTTATCTGCTCCATTCCCCGAGAGTGGAAGTCAGGTGTTGGAGCAGCACAAGGCTGCTTATCCTAGTGGGAAAGTTTCTGCTGCTCTGGAGGGTGTGCACCCAAGAATCTTAGCTGCTCCACCACCAGAAGTTCAGTCTCCAGCTTCAGTCTATCAGCTGGAATATGAGGAACAGCTGATGGTTTATGGCGAGGACAGAGATACTGCCTTGGGAAGTGAAAGCCATGATGCTGGACAACCTGTGCCACCATCGCTCTGCAGGGATGGAAGTCAGGACCTGTCACAGCACAGGTCTTCTTTTTACAGTGACGAGGAGTCTGCTGCCCTGGAGGGTTTGGTGGATGAGATGGTTTCCCTCTCTGAAGAGATGAACGTGTGGGCAGAGTCAGTTGCTGGCCAGGAGGAGTGCAGAAAGCACATCTCTGCCACGGATACATTCTACAAAGACCCAGATGGCCAAGCACCCACAGACGTCTCCTGCCATTCCGTACAAGGGGGTAAAATAGGAGAAGTCTCTGAGCTGGAAGATCTTGCTGAATCCTATTTTGCACTGAGTGAGAAGCAAGCAGTACTGCAAGGGCAGGAATGTGAACACCTGGAGGACTCAGCACTCGAGAGCCCCAGTTCCAGCCAAGAGAGCATTCCCCCAGCAGACAGCTCAGCTGTTGGGAAAGCCCCCAGCCAAGCACCAGTGAGCAAGGGCACTGGTAGGCAACCAGAAGTTTCTTTGGTGAAAATCAAAGACCTGTCAGATGAAACACCGTGTCTCGGCAGTGGAACTCCCAAACTTGACATCTCGGAGGTGGAGCCCGCCTATTTGAATTTCTCAGACTTGTATGACATTGTCTATTTTCCATTTGAATTTATGAATTTTAGGAAGCCTCAGCCTAAGCCGACGGGCAGACGGTTCATACCTTTAAGTGAAAGGTCAAGGTCACCTCCCGGGGGACATCTGCATAAGGATAAGAGGCTGTGCATCAGAGAAGAAGTGGAAGAAAAGAAAGGGAGGAACCATTTGGAAATAACTGAGGATTCAAAGGGAGGGAACCTGTTAGCTATGGGAAAAGTGGCAGAGAGTCATAGGGAAATGTACGGCCCCCAGAAGGACTCGAGTGGTAAGCAGAAAAGCTCCTTCTACAGCAAGCCAGGGCTCTTTAAACCTTATGGAAGGTCTCATTCAGCGGAGCGGTCAGTGGAGCAGAGCCTGAAGAAGAAAGTAAAAGCTTCTGTTGCCCATATTTCAAGAATCCTAAAAGGAAAGATATCTCCAGAGCCAGAGTCAGAGGAAGGTAAGTATTTCACTCTGTGCCTTCATAGGTTCACCACTATAACTAGGCACTGCTACAACTGCCCTTTTGTCCCCAGTGTGTCTGAGGCTGTGGTTAGACAGCCATTGCAAAACTCACCTCCTTGCAGAGTCAGCTGGACTAACCTGCTGATGGCAGCAGCTAAAATTCCCCTGCCTGAGTTTTCACGAAAACATACTGGGGCTGAATGACACTTCACTCACTGCAGCATCTTCTGCAGTTATCAGCTGAGCATGACAAACCCTAAAGACTGGGCAAAGTTGGTGAGCTCACTCTGGCTACCTGCCTTGATGATACTCAAGTCTGGACAGCAGAACCTGTCCTTATATCTCTGCTCTTCCTAACTAAGCCATGTTCAATCAAGTGCCATTTTCCTCGTACTACTTGTCACAGCCTTCTCTGTTGACTAGTTGATAAGAACTCCTCCCACTGCTGAGCTATGTCTGTGTGAATGGCACAACTGCCTGCTGTGAATGACGAGGAACGATGGCCTTGAATGACTTCTCATCCTTTCTTTGAAACAGAGTTTGGTGAGCTGGGAAGTGAGGCAGCAGAAAAAGAGCCCTTAGCAGGAGCTGAAGGATCTCTGAAGTGGAAATCAGGACTTCCTTCATTCAAATTACCAAGCCTCATGCCAAAAGAGAAAGGTATTGCTGGTGCATAAGTAGTGTTGTGTACATGGAACTGAACACAGCCTCATTGCCTGCGTGCCATGAACATCTCTGAAAACCCACGGTCAGAGGAATGCCAGGGCATGAACCAAATGTTTACTCTAACTGATTTAAAATGTTTTACAGTTTTCTTCTCGCACTTATTCACCGCGTAGCGCTCCTGGCCGTTCTGCATCAATGTTTATCTCTTCTTGGCAGCACCTTCGTTTGTTGAGGAGCTCCTGGACCAGGCAGCTGCTGCAGGACAGTGCGTGACGCTGTCGTGCCGGACGGCCCCGCACTCCTCCCTGCACATCCGCTGGTTCAGAGGTGAGCTTGCAGCCCTCCGCAGGTCCCTCCAGGACAGGGGTGGCTTAGGCACCTCTGGATACATTGCCAAGGTACTTATTTCTCATATACCTTGCAGATGGGATGCCAGTCCACAGCAGCAGTCGGATCCTCATCTCGTCCACACTCAAGCACTTCCAGCTGTTAACTATTCTCTCTGTCAGTGCTGAGGATTTTGGCATTTACACCTGCGTGGCCAGCAGCTCCCTGGGCTCAGCATCCACCTCTTGCGTTATAAGGAAAGCAGGTAACAAGAGGATTTACGTTTTTATACTGCACGCACTGATTCTGAAGCATAGAATCATAGAATGGCCTGGGTTGAAAATAATCTCAAAGATTGTCTAGTTTCAACCCCCCTGCTATGTGCAGGGTCGCCAACCAGCAGCCCAGGCTGCCCAGAGCCACATCCAGCCTGGCCTTGAATGCCTGCAGGGATGGGGCATCCACAACCTCCTTGGGCAACCTGTTCCAGTGCCTCACCACCCTCTGAGTGAAAAACTTCCTCCTAGTATTTAACTTCAACCTCCCCTGTTTCAGTTTAAAACCATTCCCCCTTGAAGTTGAAGGCAGACCCAAGTGTAGGGATGGCAGTACTTCTCCCACCATGAAAATGTGACCTGTAAAGCATCTGCAAGGTGAGATTCCTGCAGAAACATTCAGGGGGAAGTTTCTCCCTTGCCTGCTGTAGTCCACAACCCTTGCTAGCTGGTAGCATGGCACATTTTGCAGTGCTGATTTGCAGAATCATAGAATGGTTAGGTTGGAAGGGACTCAAAGCCCATTCAGCCATGGGCTGGGTGACCCCACCAGCTCAGGCTGCTCAGAACCCCTTGGGCACCTCCAGCGATGGGGCACCCACAGCTTCTCATTCCCTCTTCTTCATTCTTTAACTTTTCTCCTGGGTTCAGAACTCAGCTAGTAAACACAGACATAACATCAGACTTCAAGACCTTAATATTTATTTTAAAAAAGGCACAGTTAAATTTTTGTTCCATGAGGAATGGTCACGTACATAAATACAAACGCATATATATTTGAAGTTGAGTATCTGCAACACAGAAAAGCTGTTCCTGTGCATAACAAAGCTAACAGTCACTGATTTTTGTCTCGTTTCAACAGAAGTTCCTCCCAGCCCTGCACCCCCTGACGTTGTGGAGGTCTATGAGGATGGAGCACAAGTGGTCTGGAAACCTGTGGAAATCAACACTTCTGTCCGTTACACTGTCCAGTGCAAGAGTGAAGGTAATTGTGGAATATCCCAAGCTGGAAGGGACCCATAATGGATCATCGAGTCCAGCTCCTACAGCAGGGCTCTGCCTTCACACCTAGCAGAGAACATCCCAATTTGTACGACCTCTCCATATATATATATGGATATATTAATTTTATTCAGAAACAGCCTCACTTGACCTCCCTCGTTTATAGATGGGAGTGAAATAATTGTACACTAACAATGCCCAGCCCAGTGGTTATCAGATAATACCATCATATGCCTAGGCTTTTCTCTGTATGGAGAAAGATGGCCATCAAAAAGGCAGTTCTCCCCATGCCAAACAGACATGCTTTCTTTTTCTATCAGCTAAATTCATGGTGAAGAGCCATATGACAGAAGTTTGCTAAACCTGCATGCCATCCCTTCAAAGTTCTCTTCCAAGGCTTGATCCAGAGCACAGTGAAGTCAGTGGGTGTTTTCTTGTTTAATTCCATGAACTTTGAGTCAGTTCCCTCTCTGCTATGTCTCTCTTGGGATTGGCTTTGCTGCTCTTGTGAATACTATGACTGACGTCATCTCTACTGCAGTCATGTATACATAAACCTTTGGACTGAGCTGCTCCATGTACTTTCTTTTAACTCTCCCAGTATATAATGCACTTCATTCTGGATAACATAAACACAGCTTTTTATTCTGGAGCTAATAACATTTTTCCTGTACTGCAGCTTTCTTTACTGTTTAATCCTTTTGATACAACTGCAGACAATGCTCCAGGGAGGATGTAAGATGCAAGTTGTTCCAGGTGGGAGGAGAAATGGGAAACTGCATCTACTACATACAATCACATTCTGTGTGTTTGGCAGCGACATGTGAAATCCTACTTTCTGAACACAGTAGGATTAAGATAAGCAGAAAAAAATATCCTTGCCTCATTCATTATTTGATAATGTTTTGATAATTTGATAATAAGCCTTTGCATGCTGCTTCTGCAGATGCTTCTCTGATTCTAAGCTGTATCTGCTCCTTCATACGTGCACACACACTCAACCAGAACCCTGCAAAGTCATTGATACCTTTATATTAAGAAAAGAATTACTACCTGTGCTAAGATTTGAGGCTCTCTGTCTGCGTTTAGTTGAATTGATGGATTTAATCTTGGACAGTTTCAGTAGCAATGACAAAGTAGGACACGGCATCACATGAAACGTTTGCTGCTGATCTTCTGTTTCACACCTCAGTCCCAAGACAAACCTACAGTTTCATTTCCCTGAGACATCTATATGTTATAAATGCAGAGGGAATTTGGCCTCAGATTCAAGTACTGGGTTAGCTAGAAGGGTGTTAATGGATGGCTGTGCTCTGAAATCCTGCCCTCCTGTTTTCAGTCAGTTTCAAGACAGGACTGAAAGGATAAAGCAGGCTTTTCTTTAACCTTTTGTTCAGAGCTCTTGAGGTCTATTTACATTCGAGACTGGTGGCATGAAGTTTCACCATTCTTTTGAAGCAGTGTTGCCACACCTTGGACTGATCAAACAGAAAACTGCTGACTTTGGAAGAGGTTTGATCACATTCACAGCTGGTTGCACCACACACAAAAGCAGCCCATATCAGATCAGTTTTTCCTTCACTTAGAGATTCCATTGGTTTTCCATACTGCCAGCACTGTGAGTTAAGTTGAAAAAGAAGAAAGAAAAAAGCAAAAACCAACAACCAACCAACGAACCAACAACAACAAAAGACTTGACCATCTGAAATGAGTCCTAATCTCTTTCTTCTGCCTTTCCTTGGCTCAGATGGGGAGTGGAAGACTCTTGCTGCTGACATCGCTGACTGCTGCTACTATGCCAAAAATCTCTCCAGAGATGTTATCTACTGCTTCAGGATAGCCTGCACCAGCAAGGCAGGAATGGGCCCTTACAGCAGCCCATCTGCCACAGTGAAAATCGGCAGGAAGGATCAATTGGGTAAGAGCACTGGGAGAGCACTGTATTCCTCTGGCATCTAAATAATTGCACTCTTTGTTTCTTCCCTGAATACTCTGTAATATTCAACTGCTTTTTAAAAGATCCATAATCGCATGAAAAAGTTACCCTTACAGCAGAAGGTTTTCTTTAAGAAGCGGAAGGATGGACCAACTGGAATTTCCTCCCAGTGGAGAAGAGATCTCTGTAAAAATCTGTTCACAGAGATATTTTTAACCCACTCTAAATCATCTGCTTTCCTTTGGCCTGGGAATCATTAGCGAACATACTTTGCAGTCATCCCATCCAGGGCCCACAGCATCAAATCCCTTCATCTGAACGTGTCCAGCATTCCCAAGCAGACACTTCAATATGTCAGGGCATGCTGACATCAAATGTGTTTCACAGAATCACAGAAACACCAAGGTTGGAAAAGATCTACAAGATCATCCAGTCCAACCGTCCACCTATCACCAATGGCTCTCACTAAACCATGTCCCTCAACACAACATCCAAATGTTCCTTGAACACCTCCAGGGTCGGTGACTCCACCACCTCCCTGGACAGCCCATTCCACTGCCTGACCACTCTTTCAGAGAAGCAGTATTTCCTAACGTTTCTCATCCTCTAGCAGTGTCTTAGTGTACTCTGATGATTTGCTTTGCTGTTTGATATCGTACTCATAGAATCACAGAGGTCTTTCCCACCATTAACGACTCTGAGATCATCAAGTCCAACTGTAAACCCATCACCACATGCAACCTACGCAAGTCTGGTTCCACCAGGGAATTGCTGGGTATCCATTCCAGAATCTGCTGCATTCACATAGAACTTTGTGCTGCAAGCAGGAGCCAACATGCAGACTTCCACACAGAAAGCCCCACCGTCACCTTTATTTGTCCATAGGTGGTGGAGTGGTGGAGGGCAGCTCAGAGAAGCTCTGGTTTCCACACAGAGTTGTTTTCCCATGTAATCATTGCCACTTTTTCTCTGCAGAATTTCCTGCTGCAACGCAGAACTTCCCAACAGCTGAGGAAGAGAGTGAAATAATTGCACCACCCGAACCTTTCCCAACCTACCAGACCTATGCCTTCCAAACAGAGATCAAAAGGTAGGGAATCCAACTAAGCACTCAACCAGCCAGCAGGAAGTGCTGCACGTGCTGCAATTTGAAGTGACTATACAGTTTAGAGACACAGGAGGATGTGCAAAGTGTGACAGTTGCCGCAGTAACTCAACATAAGGGAGGGATGAAAAACACAGCATGGGATCCATATGATCTTGAAATACAGAAGTCCTGGCTCTTCCAGGAGTAGCAGAGAAGCTTAACTTGCCTTTGTGTTCCTTTGTACCAGGGGGCGGTTCAGCATCGTCCGACAGTGCAGGGAAAAAGTAAGCGGCAAGACTTTAGCTGCTAAAATTATCCCTTACTGGCAAGAGGACAAGCAGAGCGTGCTGCTGGAGTACCAAGTCCTCAGGAAGCTTCATCACACCAACATAGCTCAGCTGAAGGGAGCTTATGTCAGCCCCCGGCACCTGGTGTTGATCCAGGAGATGTGTGTGGGACCAGAACTACTCCACTCTTTGGCATTACGGTAATCATAAGTGAAGGGAAGGCTTTTCCCATCAGGGCTGGCGTAGGTAGCAAAGCATGTATTGCTTTCGCTTGTCAGGCAGGATCACCTCTCTCCATCTGTCCCAATGTGCTGTCATAGCATAATTGCCATTGTACTCTATCTCAGGAAGCCTTGTTTCCCCTCCATGTTGCTTCTCACAATGGCAGAAAATGAATCTGCTGGAATCCCCTATTTTAAGGGGGTGGGAATGGTGGGCATCAAATCTGCATTCTGACTTCTGCTTTCTCTGACATGCGGCTCTCACAGCCTGCTGAACCTCTTGCATCTGTTGCCCTGACTCACAACAGGGGCAAAAATCTCTGTGTAGATTAAGGGAGTTTATAGAAGGGAAGGAGATTGACTTTTATGTGGGCAGAAAGTGATAGGACAAGGTGGAATGACTTCAAACTAAAAGAAGGGAGGATTAGATTAGATATTAGGAGGAAATTTTTTTACTCAAAGAGCAGTGAGGTGCTGGCACTGCTGCTCAGAGAAGTTATAGATCCCATCCCTGGAGGAGCTCAAAGGCAGCTTGGATGGAATGCTGGGCAGCCTGAGCTGGTGGTTGGCAACCCTGCCCATGGCAGGCAGTTGGAAGTAGATGATCCCTGAAGTCTCTTCCAACCCAAGCCATTCTATGATTACATGATTTTTGAAATTATTAGGGTTGTTTCTTGAGAGCTTAATTGGATCATACAGCCAGAGGAGGATAACAGCAGGGACAGAATGATGTTCTTGGGCACGCAGATACGACACCTCTGGTTTCTACCACTTTCTTCTACCAGGACATCATACTCAGAGGTGGAGGTCCGAGATTACCTGTGGCAGATCCTCAGTGCAGTTGAGTACCTCCATGCACACAGCATCCTGCACTTGGATCTCAGGTCTGAAAACATGATCATCACTGAGCCCAACCTGCTGAAGCTCCTGGATTTTGGCAATGCACAGTTTTACACACAAGACAAGGTCATTACCATGGACAAATGCATGGATTATGTTGAAACCATGGGTGAGTACAGAGTTCATTCACGGCAACCTTGATGTTGTATGCAATCTGCAGTATAAACAGATAGGCTGAGCCATTGGGCAAGGCACTGAGACTGCAGCTGGCCCCAGCAAGAAGTTTTGTGGTGAGCTGATGGGCGTGGGTGGTGATGACAGCAGTTCCCAGGCCATGGAGGACAGAGCCAGAAATCATGGCCAATGCTGTTCTGGTTGGTGTCCATGTGTCCTATGCTCAAGGTTGTAGTGTTACTGCCAGCAAGCCCTGTTGTTTTGATGTTCTCATGGCTTTGTTTCAGCCATGACTGAGATTAGTTAACCTCCCTGTACTAGAAAGATTTTCTCCATCCTCAGGAAGGCAGCAAAACATAAAAGTGCTAAGTGCTGGCTTTGGTGCTGTAGCATTGGAGGGGAGCTTGGCTCACACCCATTTGCTTTTCTAGCTCCAGAACTGCTGACAGAGCAAGGAGCCCTCCCACAGACTGATATCTGGTCCGTTGGAATCACGGCATTCATCATGTAAGTCAGCCTGTCCTTCCATATCCCTGGCTTTAAAAGTGCCATTTCCAAGTCATCAACAAAGGGAGCTGTACCACTCAGACATTAACATCAGTAGTAGTCTCTCCCTTGAGCAATGCCACCAAAGACATGTGGCAGAGGCTGTGGAGCTGGCTGCACTGTGCAAGGATGCCCAGTCCCAATCACATCTCCAAGTGGAATAAGGAGGTGGTTTTGCAGCCCAGCAGCTGCTGTTTTTCTTGCTCAGCCTCATCTGAAAAGCCCCCAGTTTAACAAGAAAATTCAAATTACACCAAGCAGAAAAGCAGCTGAAGTCATGAAGCCCACTGAAGAATGTTGCACTTTGGGATTCTGTTTTCCATGTGATGTTTCTTTGCACTGCCATGACCTCCTCCTGGATGGGAATTCCCAGGAGAAGGAGCATCTCAAGCGATGCCCTTTGTGCTGATAATGCTATTGTTTCGGGCTAGGCTGAGCGCCAACTACCCCGTCAGCTCTGATGTGCCCTGCGAGTTCCTGAGAACCACCAGGAAGGGGAAGGTGAAGCTGACGCGGTGCTACGCGGGTCTCTCCGGAGGAGCAGTGTCATTTCTCCAGAGCACCCTGTGTGCAAATCCCTGGTAAGGCAGCATCTGCTCACCTGGCCCTTCTTCCTCTCCCATTTGGGATTTGGGAGAGAAAACCCAACTGACCTTCTCCCCTTTGTCCCAGGGGAAGACCATCAGCCTCCGAGTGCCTTCAGAGCCCGTGGCTCCAGGAGACGGGTTTGGACAACAGGCAACAAGCGCTGGTTACCTTTCCCACCACCAAACTGAGAAATTTCCTCACTGATCGGGAAAAGAAAAGGGGTCTGCTGTGCTCCAAATACGGCCTCATGATTGCACAGTGAAGGGAATGTGGTGATAGGCACGGATCATCTCCCCTTCTGCTCTGTGTTTGGTAGCAAACTGTTCTGTCGAGTTACTGCGCATCAGCTGATCTGAGCTGACTGTTCTTCCTGAATGCAGTTTAGCACAGCTAAGCAAATTAACCCACTGCCACCTGGTAAGAGCTGAAATTTAGTTAACGTGGCTCAGCTGACAGGTGGTAACTTGACAGTACGTGGGTGACTTGGCTCTGTGCTTCCAGGAACAGGCAGGAAAGGTTTTTGCAGAGCCCCTTCTGAATGGGATTAGCTGCTAGCCCTGAGCAGCTTAGCAAATCTTTCCCTGAAGTCAGTGTGCAAACACTGGGTACTGACTTCTGTCCTGTCCCCAGGATGCCAGCACCATGCACTTTCAGATGCTACTGGATCGCTTATCCCATTGCTACAAGGACTGAGAGACGGGTGGGCTTCTTGCCTGCCTCCTGGGGTTGGACTTGATGAGCTCCAGTGGTCCCTTCACTGTTCTGTGATTCTGCCTACAGTTCTGTGATTCTGCGAAATCCCAAAGAAAATGGAAAACTATTGTAAAGGGAAAACATCTCTGATATGAAAAGAGCTCCAGGAAGGTGATAGTAGGAGTGGGGAAACAGAAAATAAGTCAGAAAGATTCACTGTGGGGAAACAGTGCAGAGCACAGCGCTCCTGGGGTCTGATGCCAGGCAGCAACGTATCCTAATGTTTTGGATGTACAGATCCAACTGGATAAAGCCCTGAGCAGCTCAGTGTGAGCAGGGGGTTGAACCAGAGACCTTGTGAGTCCCTGTCAACAACACGTGCTGTGTTGCCATGTCTGTGATGTGTCCCGTGATGTCTTTGCCTTGTGTCAGACACAGAGTTTGGCAATGGGACCCGGGTGACATCGATTGGCCAGGCTCAGCACATTGCACCTGTAGCACAGGGTGAATGCAGGGAGGGAAACAGCACTGGGGCTTTCCAGTAACTGATAAATTGCACATCTGTCCCACCCTAATCCTCACAAAGCTGTAGCCTGCTCTCCCTGGGGCTCAAGTTAACCACCTGTCATAGAGCCTACTGGCTCTCCATGGGCACTTGCACTGCTGTTGCTGCAGAGCTGGTCATGTTCCTCAAGGGGTTTGTGGTCTGTAGACACCACACCACAACACTTGTTTTTTGGGGGGGCATGTGTATTTGAAATCTCCCATTAGAACTAGATGACTGGTTTACCCATCACACAGGACTTTACAACAACCCCTCATCTGCCCCACTGCATCTACATCAGTTTGTCTTCAGATTCTTCAGGAAAGCCCAGGGCATCCTGAACGCTGCAGTCCTCTTTCTTCAAGACCTGCTGAGGACGGATGGTGTTCGCTGTGTCGTTGCTTTGTACCTATAACCTCTGTGTTCCTTTGGGTTTCTCTGATGTGAGTGATGTATTTATGGGTGCAGTTGGGTTTCTTGAGCTTTCCCTACATGCAGCATTTAAGCACAGGCTTTCCTCAAACCACACCTCACTGTGTTCAGAGGGTCAAGGATGGGAAATCAGTTCCTACTATGTTACAGCTCAATGCTAGACATGATATTGTTTAGCCAGTGGGGATCTTTTCCAACATATTTAACTGATGTTGCCCCAGACCTGAAGCTTGCAGCACCATGGCTGCTCCTCCTGCATTGTGTGCGGAGCAAACTGGGAGCAAAGCAGTTCCCACTGTGCAGTGCAGAGCAGACACTGATTTCTCAGACTGTACATCTTTGAACATTAAGGTAATACTTTCTTCACAGTGCATTGGAGAAGAGAAAAGCAAGGTCTTAGGGCCAGATTTCACACTTGGTTCTCTTGGGTTTCGAGGAGTTATGGAAGACAGCATGATGAGGTGTGGTCTATGAACCTTTCAGGACCTATAAGGTATCTGTTGGCACAGTCTGGTTTTTCCTCTTACTGCTACGCTTTGGGATGGACTGCTCGGTGCCAAGGGACAGCCCATCCAAGCATAACCTTTGATTGCAGATTAACCCATTTGGAGCTTTTACACTATTCCTCAAATTAAGTGATTTTTGCTTCTCATACTTGCATGCGTTTGAGCATGTCTGAAGTCTTTTATAGACTCAATATTGTTTTGTTAAATTACCTATTCTGACAAGGAATTAAAGCCAGATATTTTTGCTGAATCATTGCCATTCTCATCGTTTTTCTCTCTCTTTCCCAAACCCAGTCCATGTTTGTTCAGAACCCACTCTCAACTCTGATCTGAAGTCACTACAAGCAGTAACTAAACGCACACACTGACTAGAGTACAGCAAAGCACTAAAATGCAGATTATTTTTTTCCTAGGGCAACTCTGCCTTCACCAGGAGGAGAAGTTACAACAGTTGCTCAGTTGCTGCAGTTATAACATAGCCCCATCCTTCACAACAGAAAGCAGAATCTGGCTTTGATGTTTTGAGACATATTAAAACATTTGAGTTCTGGTCCTTGATTGTACATAACAGAGGGACCTTGGCAAACTCAAAAAGTGGGCAAACAAGAACCTAACGAGGTTGAACAAGGCCAAGTGCAGGGTGTTGCACCTGGGTTGGGGCAGTCCCACATATGAGCGCAGATGGGAGAAGAGCTCACAGAGAGCAGCCCTGCAGAGAAGGACCTGGGGGTTCTGGTGTACAAAAAGGTGGACATGAGCTAGCGGTGTGTTCTTGCAGCCTGGAAGACCAACTGCATCCTGAGCTGCATCAACAGAGGAGCAGCAGTGGGGCAGGGAGGTGATTGTCCCCTTCTGCTCTGCCCTTATGAGGTCCCATCTGGAGCAGATCCCCAGCACAGGAGGGATGTGAACCTAAGCCATTCTATGAAAACCTCCAAAGGCAGCGTCTGCATTAAGTTGGTTCACTGTGCTGTTACTTAACTCCTGTGGGGACTGATGTTCCCTTGGCTGCTGAAGGAAGAAAAAAAAAAAGAAGGGAAGAGGTACCCCCAGCAGGCATTAGATGGGAACAATGCCAGTCCATGAGTCTCAAGGAAAGGCTGGAAGGACATCAGGAACCAGGTTTGCACACCAGACCCCAGCTCTCCACTCACAGAAGGGCAGTCTTTAAGGAAAGATTGGGAAAAATCTGGAAAGGCAAGCATATGGATGAGCTGACTATTTTCACATACCTGCACATTTTTAACTCTTTATAACTCTACTTTCCTCCCCGCATCACCTAAATCCCTCCTTTTCATCATTTTGGTTCCTTCCTCAAGCATCCCACCATAAACCCATTGCAGACCCCACATGCCTCTCCTCTGTGCCCAACAAAATGCCTCACCCCTTAACAGCAACCCACCTTAATCCCAATCCCTGTAACTAATCTCAGTAGCCCTCATGCCTGGGCTGTGGGGTTGCTGCTCTGGTGGGACAGACCCAAAGAGATCCAGCTCAGGCATTCATCCTTAATCTGGATTCCCAGTTGTCCTTAATTAACCTACCGTTACATCCCCATTCTCCTCTTGGCATGTGCAAGTTGGTTTCTGACAGGCTGGTAGCCGTTGTGAAGAGCTGGGAGTAACCCAGCAGGGTGTTATTTGGGATCCTCCACCTCACTGTTGTCCCTCTGGGCTCCCCTGTGGGTGTGCAGGTGAGCTTCTATTGCCCTACCCAGACAGGGTAAGGGGTGACGCAGGGCAGTGCTACATGCAAAGAAGACAAAGAGAAAAGCCACCATACTGTTAAGCAAATAAGAACATATTGGCATTGGCTCCACACGGATCCAGCAGCCACCAACTCGGGCAGTTTATTTCATAGCAACATCTGAACAAACAGAACACCACAGCTTTTTCAAACACGTTGTCGGTATCTGAACTGAACATCATGAACAGGCTGCATGGTTCCAAATCCCCAGCGGCTTGAATCTATGGCTGGAATCTCCTCTTTGTCGTTGACCAGCTCCAGGTCATAGTGGGTCAGCATCAAGGACACAAACAATTTAATTTCAGCTGTAGCAAAGAACCGCCCAGGACAGATGGATACACCAGCCCCCCAAGGCATGTTGAAGTATTTCAGCCGTTTGCCATTCTTGTAAAAATCTTTCTTGGTGCCATCTGGGTTGACAAAGCGGTCATACTTAAATTCGTGGGGTTCAGGGTGGATTTCTGGGTTCATCTGCACAGAGAGGTGGGGGAACAAAGCCAGTCGGTCCCCTTTGCGCAGAGTGTACTCTGTGCCACTACTCATTTTGAGGCTCACATCCTGGAGGACGGCTCTGATCAGGATTGGGGCTGCCACCAGCCTCAGGGTCTCCTCCACGGCACTGTCCAGAAAAGGAGTCTGGGCTAACATGTCTCTGGTGATGTTAATTGGTGGGCTTCCTGGCTTCACTTCTTGGCCATGCTCCCTCAAGACTTTCTCTATCTCCCCCTTCACAGCCTTCATAGCTTCTGGATTCTTCATGAGATACAAGAGGAGCCAGAAGGAAGTAGGGCCTGTATTGCCTTGGGATGCCCACAGCATCATAAACTTGAAGCGGTCCCGCATGTAGTCAGGGACACCACTTTCTGCCAAAAACTGGTCTTGTTCACTTATCCACCTACTGACGTTTTCCTTCTGAGAACTCTTAGTCACGGACAGAGCATTCCAGAAGAACCTCTTCAGCCTCTCAGCTTCTACTTTGTCCTTGGGAGGCAACACGGCATAGGCCAGGCGGGGAAAGAGGCGGTCGTACTTCCGAAACTCGGTGTACAGCTGGTTGGAGTGGATGAGGTCTTGCTCGTGAGCTTTCTCCTTGTTCCCCGTCCCCTGGTGCGACTCGGTGCCGTACAAAGCCAGGTACCCAGCTCTGAAGACGATGTTGTAGCAGAAGTGGAAGAGGCCAGCCTCTTGCCACGGTCGCTTCTCCTCTCCCGAGCTCAGCTTGAAAAGCATCAGTTTCTGGAAGTTGTCCATGGTGGCTTGTGTCAGGAGACTGAGTCCTTCTCCCATCAGATGCTTCGTGTTAAAAGCATGCAGAGCACTATTGATGTTCTTGTCGGACTTGTAGCCAAAAACCTGGAGGACCAATTTAGCTGAAAAGGTCAGAAAGTCTAGTTTAGACCGTGATTCCTTCACAATGGCTCCAAAGCAGGAGGGGTCCATCACAAAGGTAAAGTAATAGCCTCCGATCAGCACTGTGAAAATATCTCCATGTTTTCTCTGCATCTTACTTAGAAACCCTGAACTGTCCTTTCTGAAATCCAGTGCGTAACCCAGCCAGGGAATGATGCCTTTGTCCAGAGGTGGCTCATTGGGTCTTCGTCTCCGAAAGACCCCCAGGAGGTAGAGCCCCCCAAGCAGCGATGCCACCAAGGTACAGAGGAAAACTGTCCAGAATGCCATCAGAGCCCTTTTCCTGGCGGGGTTTTGACCCAGAGTGAGGAGAGTGCTTTTTATCCCACTCAGCTGATACGCAGATGCAGAGCTGACAGCATCTGCCCCGATTGGCAGCAATTATTTGCTTTTCCAATTTGGATGAGGACATCTCTTTCCTTGGCTGACACACAGAGGCTTTTAAGGTGAAAGGTATGTTAGATTCCACTGCAGTCAACAGGCTGCTGCATAAAGTGGATGGGTGTCAGCGTGAGCTCTGCAGCAGTATAAGCCAAACCTTTTTCCCAGGCTGCGCTGTTTTTGAAAAAGGGTCTTTGGAGAATTCCTCTCACCAATTTCTGCACTTAACACTCAGCTACATACATGCAGTGCAGGTTGGAAAAAAGAGAGGAGGACCACATGTTTGAAGTGCTGCTGGAACTGGGATCAAGGTGGGGACAGAGCTGAGCTACTTTGATCTCAAATGCCAAGAGAAGGAAAGGTCTCCAGCAGCTCCACTCATTTTGCCTTCTGCTCCTCACTGTCTCCTGTTGAGGTGGGGGGACCCCAGGAACTTCGTCCCTTGTGTCCAGTGCAGCACTGGGCATCCAGCTGCTGGCATGCGGACCTTGCAGCAGCATCATGTGGGATAAAGGGGCATTACGTGGTGAGATTTAGGGAAAAGGATTTAGTAAGGAGATGACCATGCACAGGGCAAGCTGCTTCTACCTGCTCCCTATTTTCCCACCCTCATTCCCACCCCTCGTTTTCTCTACCTTCACCTCTTCCCCTAAGCATCCCATCATAAGCTCTTTACAGTCCCATGGGCCCTACCTGGGTAGATCAGGAGATGAAGATCTCTATCTATCTCAGATTTGTTAGCCAGCTGTTCTTTCCTTCCACACCCCCGCTGCTGACCTGATCCATGTAGTGAAGGTCACAGCGTAGCATCACCTACATATTTGCTTTGTTTTTTTTTTAAGTGAAGATCCTAGCTTTACTATTTTGGAAACACACGGCAGTGATGATGGCAATAACGGCAGTGAAAACAAATGCATGTTTTTTGTTCAACTGAAAACCCTTCTCAGTCCTATCAGTAACACTGTCTAGCAATAAAATCAAGAAGGTGATGAGTATTTGCTCTGAAGGTATAAACTTTATTTGCACATTTCTAGCCAACTCACATGCTGAATTGATTTCTAGGATGGAAAAAGCCCAGCTAAAGTTCAAAAGCATTTGGGGTGAACAGTACCTTTTAAATAAAGGTCAACAAACTAGTAACCTTGAACTGTAAAACCACATCAGTTATAAGAATTGGCTAATAGCCATCCATGCTCTTCAGTTTAAGGCCATGCTGCCACTGTGAGGAGAGGTTAAACTGATGTCTGTTAATGATGGTCTCCATTGAGCTTTTTCATTTTGTGTTTTTTTTTTTCCTCTCTCTTACTGATAGTTACTGGACTGAATTCTGGTACTGTGATGATCAAACTGATCACAAACCAAGGATCCATCCCTTGGGTAGACACAGTGTCCTGCTCAGTACGCTTCAGTGTGGTTCAGACCCACTTAAAAGTGCCTGTTCTTCCTGTTGTCTCTCCTGGTAGGCTAAGGGGTGAGCCTGGCTGAGCACATTGCCTTGGCACGTGGCAAAAGCCAGCAAGAATTTATCATGTGTTGGTGATGCTCAACATTTCTACCTGATCGGTGTATCTGCTGCAAGAGCGGCTTGTCTCTGAGAGCTGGATGTCAAAGGTGCCCTTCCTACAGAAAGCCTGAGAGATCTTCTGTAAGTACAACCTGAATCGTTTCTTCACAAAAGCGTAGAGCACAGGGTTGAGGCAGCAGTGGACAAAGGACAAGCTCTCTGTGATCTGTATGGCATAGTCCAGATGCCTACTCCTTTCACAGCTCTGGATCAAACCAACGTATTGCAGGGAGTGAAGGACGAGGACAATGTTGTAAGGGAACCACAGGATAAAGAAGACAGCCACCAGAGTAAAGACGAAGCGAAGTGCTCTCCTCGAGCCAGGCACCCGAGACGTGGTGAGGATACACATGCTGCGGGAATAGCAGAACACCATGAAGAAGAAAGGCAAAAGGAAACCTAGGATGTTTTGAGTGACCTGAAAGACAACTTTCCAAAATAAGTGCTTCTGGCCGTAATCATGCATGCACAGGATGGTTTCGTCATGCATTTTCTTTGTGCTGCTGAAGAGGGCATCGGGAATGGAGAGGAGTATGGAGAGGACCCACAACACCAACAAGAGGAGGAAGGACTTCTTCCGTGTCACAGAGCTGTGAGGAGAGTAAGCATGAACTATCTGCAGATACATGTCCAGACTCATGCAGCTTACAAAAAAGATACCGCTGTAAAAATTCATGATGTACATGGCATTGAAGACTGGGCACAACAGATCCCAGGTAACCCACTGAGAAATGAACAGGACCCAGAAAGGAAGGGTTAGCAGCAAGAGAAAATCTGAAACCACTAGGTTCAGCAGATACACTTCTGCCATCTTCTTTTTCTTACTGACATACATGAGGACAGTAAATAGGAGAACGTTCCCAGTGAATCCAACTAGGAAAACCATGGTGTAAAAAGCTGGCAAGAATGCTTTGCCAAAGGAGACCACCTCTTCTTTGGTGCAAAGGCCATAAAGCATGTAGTCTTCCTCATTCAGGTACTCGTAGGGGTAGTCACTTGGATTGGCAGTGTAATCTTGGTCACCCAGCAAGGCTGTAGCTGTTGTTGTCAGCTTTGAAGCTGTATAGGGCAAGTGGCTGTCTAGGAGCAAAAGACAAGAGAAGGGGATCACCAGGGCATTTCAAAAGGTCACTCCAATTGCAGGAAAAGCAAATGTGGAATGTTTTCTTCAGTTTATAGGTTTAAATCCATGCTGCATGTCCTGCACTCTTTGGCCTTTGCGTACAGCATGAAGACAGCCATAGACACAAACATTTAAAATCATACTTTAGGTTTCCTCGCTCCCATGCACGAAAAGCATGGTCTCCTCTGAGCTGATTCACCACTTCCCTCTGACACCACGGCAGACTTTTGAGGAAGTTTCTACCCTAAATTATGTGAAGTGCAGCACCACACCCAGCTGTGTACTGCTCTGTATTCACCAGGATTGCTACTGAGAAAGTGGCACAGAATCACAGAATCATTCAGGTTGGGAAAGATCACTAAGATCACCCCGTTCAGCCCCAACCTATCCCCACTGACCATATCTACACTTTCCCAGGGACTGTGCTGGTGCATTACCACTCTTTCTGAGAAGAAATTTTTCCTAATATCCAAACTGACATCCTGCTTTTCAGCATAGCAGAACCTGCCACCAGCACCTTTAGCTTGGTAGGGTTGCTCTCAGAAGCAAAACAGCAAAAAGTATCTGCTCCTGGTACAACACGGTCCCCTCTTTGTGTCAGTTCTAGGAATCAAAGGATGAGACAAGAGGTGGGTTGAAGCCCCTGCCCAAGGCTATGCATTAGAGTTGCTCCTCCTGTGCTCGAGGACTGCACACTGGTTCCAACAGCTACAGACCAGACTTCAGGAAATGGTCAATAATTGAGAGAACTTCCTAATTTCACAGTCTGATTCTCAATAAACTCCAACCACGAGAGCATCACGAGGAAGTCGTCTTCCAAAAGTCACCCAAATGGGGTAATGTCTGTTACTGAAGAGATGAAATCTCCTACAGTGGGAGCTGAAATCTGCCTGAGCCACCTCCAGTTGGTATCATGAAGGTCAAAGTGGGTTTTAATAACCAAGACTCCAGTCTCTAACAGCAAACCAAGGCTGTCACAGAAGTCAGACTGACTGTAGATGTCCCCACCACCCCTGGGGCACACATCATGGTCAAACCTGCCTTCATTTCCTCTGAGACCCATTTTTCCAGCAATCCCAAAGCATGTATAGTGCAGTTCCCTGCCTGCGGCCTCTCCTGTCTTGCTCTCCTCGACTGAATCACCAAGTGAAAATGAAGCTACTGTTCCCAGGACAAGCTGTGCTAATCCTAACCCTACCCATGACCAAGATCCCCAAAGGCAGCTAGGACCAGAACCAGGCCTTCCTCGTGCAAGGGCCTGAAGCAGGAGCCCCTGCATCTCAGAGAACCCAACGCTTGGAGCAGGGTTCTGAGGATCCCTCAGTGCAGAATTGCAAAAGGTAAAGATACGGACATACCTGTTGTGATCCTGCGTCTGACACTGCTGAAGAGTCCATCCCAGGCTGGCTGAAAAGGAGAGAAAGTTCAGCGTGGCCTGAACTTCAGCTGTGATGTTTTCCTCCTGTCTCACCTTCCCTTGGCGAGCACCAGGTGGCAGCCAGATGGATGCACAGCACAACAGCACCGAATAAAACTTTCCGAGAATGAGCTTTTTTTTTTCTGCTTCATGTTTTGGAGGAAACTTATCTGCAGCTGAATGCATTCTGCACTACACGTCCATGGGAGGAAGCCAAAGTTTTCCACCCACTCTGATATCCAGTGAGACTCCCAAACAGCTCCAGCACTCCCTGCACCCACACTGGGGCAGCCACCCCACAACCCCACTTCTGGGGCTTTTTCAACTCTCTGAGATGCTGCTTCTCTCCTGGCTCTGTCGTTCCTCCTCCATACAGCACCGGCACAGATATTCACACTATATCCCATGCTGCAGAGTAAAGAAGTGATTAATCCTCCCAAGAAATACGTAGGCTGAGCTCTGAAATTAATCCCATCCCAAAGGAAGCTCTCCAGGTTTTTCTATTATCTAGAAGAGCAAAAGAGAAAACACACTTACGAGAACCGCTGCTCCACGGCGGGCAGTTCCCATTGTGCCAGAAGTTTGACTCAGGCTTCTAGGAACGAACCTCTCGTAGTGGTGCAAGAGGAAACGTGAGCTCAGCGTGACCGCCCTAACTTTATTTTGCCTTTCCTGGAATCACTGCAGCGCTGACACCACCCCTGAAAAAAGCTGAAATAGGATTTGTAAGGAGGTGAGACAGACTAGGCTTACTTAGCCCTGCTGCTTGCTTAGAGGTAACCGGCCTCTTTTGCCTGTCTTCTCTTTGTTTTGCAACATGCGTTTGTCCCCATCCATCCACGATCCCTTCCTTCTTCACCCCTCTCCTCCTTACCTCTCATTTCTTTTTCCCTGTTGGCCTTGGGTTTGCTACATCACAATCCCAGATGTGGCAGCACGCTCCTTCTAATTTAGTTTTTTGTGTAAAAGCTTTAATTATTGGGAACATCCACTGTAGTCCAAGACCTACTCAGTCCTGTCACTAAATCACATCCCATATTTCCATGTCTACATGTTCTTAAATACCTCCAGAGATAGGGATTGTGTGGAAAAAAAATCAACACAGCTTTTGGGGAGTAAAATATCAAGAACTGAGGTATGAGCTGGATGTCCTGGAGTCCCTGGAGAAACTCAAGGTCAGGGGCTGTGATGGAGCTGTGGGTTTCCCTGTTCACTGCAGGGGAGTAGGACCTGATAGTCTTTAAGGGTCCCTTCCAACTCAACTGATTCTGTAATTCTATGATTCTATTCCACATCAGTGTTCTTAAATAATGGAAGAGTAGCAAAGACCCACAGAATGGGCAGAAACCTCCAATAAATGAATAAAAGCCTCACAGCAAGGAACCTCCACGGTTTGGGTTCTTCTTGGCACTCTGCAGGTGACAGGGACATAAGTGTTGTCACCATTGCATGGGCTCAAACCAACTCCAAAGCACAGCGGGATGGAAACAGCATCTCACAGAAGACAACAACCAACAGGAAATCCAGTGCTAACAGATGGAAAATGTCAGGAAACCATCCTGCAGTGAGATGTCAAATATCACTGCTCAGGAGCTGGAGTTGCCTCCAGCCTGATCTCCATGTTCTCCTTTCTGTTGCTGTGGTACTTTGAGACACATTTTGTTGGTTACTTCCTTGTCCACTATTCCAAAATGTCTTTTGCACCAAAAATACGGGTGTTACTGATTTAAAACACTCTTCAGGGAAAATCTATGCATCTCCCAGCCCACACCTCAGCTCCTCCAGCTCTGCCGTTGCATCAAACCTGCATTTCCCTGCAATGCCTATGCAGGATCAAAAGCTGCTTGTTTCTGCTGCCAGAGTAAGACTCGGGTTTCCAAAGGGTACCAAACCAGCCATTTAGCTGGTCAATTACAGCAATTAGCTGCCTCACAGGCCTGTGCAAGCCCTTGAGCACGTCTGGGCATTGTACATTAGCAAGGAGTGAAAAGCAGAAGCTTTGATGGGGCTGTTCCAGGTGACAAGAGCTTCGTTAGCCCAGCAATGAAAACAAAGTGAGTTTGGGTTTATAATTGAGTTTCTATCCTTGAGCACAGAGCTCAGAGTTGTAGGGAATTAAATGTGTCTGTAACAGCCATGGCCAAGAGCAGCCCTCGCTGTTGCATTTATTACCAGATTTTAACTCCATTTGGGAGCTGGTAATTGCAGATTCCTTTTTTTCCTTTTATACTCTGCAGAACCTTAATGGCTTTGGCAATTAATGTAACCAGATTATCAATAATGGAAAGCGCATTTAGGGATGTTCAGTAGCATGAAAAAAAAAAAAGGGTTAGCAGAACTCCTTGTTTTTTGCTGCCTAGAAAAGCAGGAGTCTGCTTTTTCTGGGGCCCCAGCCTGCAGAAATGGGGTGGGGGGTTCCACAAAGCACTTTTCTATGCTGTTTTTCTTTGGAAAATTGCCTCCAAGCTCAGGAGAAGGTTTTAGGCATCTTCAGGATACTCAGTGGGGGGGGAGGGGGATTGTTTGAGCTCCAGGCACTGCTTCCATAATCAGGAACGATTTCTATGCTGTCTTTAAAATGCTTTAAAATCCCTGTCCCACTGTAAGGAGGGGGCAAACTGAGCTCAAATTTAGAAAATAAAAATAAATAAAAGGTAAAAAGGCAAAAATCAGGTGGAAGCAAAGCAGGGTCCTGCTATCCACTAGAGAACTTCTATTTGACGTTGAATGTGTGTTTACATCAACATAATTTTTGAAGCAAAAAGCCAACAAGTTGCTGAAAAACTATGTTCTGTTTTGCTTCCTGAAAACAGCAGCTTAAAAACCCACTCTTGGGAATGCAACAATGTGCTGAGTTCATCCCCCAAATCCCTATGGTTTTGCAAATACTGTTTGTTCTTAGTGATGCATTAAATATTAAGGGAAAAAGAATAATAATGACAATCTACAGCTGAGCACAGGCACTGCCTTCTGGCCCTGCTGAAGTCCTGGGGCAGGCAAAGTAATGACAGCACTGATGGCATCAGCTTCCCTGCCCCATATCTCAGGCCTCTCTGAGGTCACACACAGCTGCTCCTGACCCCATGGCAACGTGCCTTTCTATCACAGGGGGACTTATGAGTTCTGTATGGGTTTCACTGGCTGTTAAGTTCTTTACAGAGAGTGTGGTGAGGTGCTGAAACAGGCTGCCCAGAGAGGCTGTGGATGCCCCGTCCCTGGAGGTATTCAAGGCCAGGTTGGATGGGGCCCTGGGCAGCCTGGTCTAGTATTGAATGTGGAGGTTGGTGGCCCTGCATGTAACAGGGGGGTTGGAGATTCATGATCCTTGAGGCCCCTTCCAACCCTGGCCATTCTGTGATTCAGGGTTTCCAGCACCCAGTACTTGTGCAGCCCCACAGTGTGATGCAGCCACTCCAGACACCCCTGCCCACCACGTCCCTCGAGCAGACATCTCTTCTTTGTGTATCAATGCTGTCACCTCCCCACTGTTTGATTTTGCCCTAAAAAAGCAAAATCCTCCCTGCCCCCCCCCTTTCTCTATTCAGTGCTGGGCATAGGAAGCAGAATCCCCTCTGTCCCTTTGTTGCCAAAGTGAATTTAATGCAAAAAGATCGAATAGAAGGGCTGAGCTGCAATCAGAAAAGTGCAGAAGGGACGGCACTGAAGATCGCTCGGGATGGACGGGTACCTATGAGACCACACCGCCCATCCTGATGGGGGGGAGGGGCGGGGCTCCCGCCGTAACTCAGCCCCGAGCCGAGTGACGTCACGCCCTGCCTCACCTCCTAGTCTATATAAGGACTTCACTCCATATAAGGAGCAAAGCCACGTCAGGCGGCGCTCGGGATTGGCTGGCGGCGGGCGCGCGGGGCTCTGGGAGCTGTAGTTCTCAGGCGGGGCGAGACTGCCGGCCAATAAGCACGGGGGGGCGGGGCCTGGTGCCGCAGACGCCGGCCGGTGTGGGGAGCCGAGTGCGGAGTGGCGACTTCAGTGTGTGCTGTGCGGTGGGAGCGGGGCGCCGGGTGCGGGGGTTGAGGGTCGTTTTCCGGCCTGTCTCTTTCCTATCTTTTTTTTTCTGGTTCGCCTCCTTCGTGCCGAAGCCGTTCTCGCGGGCGGCCTTGCAGGCCTCGGTGTGTCCCGGGTGTCGAGCAAGGTCAGGGCGGGTCGGGGCGCTGGGTGCTCCCGGCGGCTCGGTTGGCGTTCCCCGGGCATAAGGTTCCCGGTCCCACGGGAGAAGGGCGGAGCGCAGCTCGGCAAAGCCTTGGGAGCGGTTTGAGCGCTTATTGTAAAGAGCTCTGGGGTGAAATGGGTGTGCAGGAAATGCTGCTCGGCCCGGGCGTGCTGCCTCTTCCGAGGTGTGCTCCGGCAGGTCCCCGGCCTGCCCTTCGCACAGCTCCGCGGTGGGCTTCCGGGGGAGGCTGGGTTGTGTTTGGTATCGAGCGTGTTGGGGCAGCGCTGGGTTGATGGTGGTAGAGATCCTTCCTGAGCTGGCTGTGGTAGCAGGAATGGCCGCTGATTGTTAAGTGATGCTTACAGTGGGAGGCGAACGAGGAGCACGGCGTGGTGTGGGATCAACCACGGGGAGTTCTGGTGGTGATCTCCCTAGTTTGTAGGCTCAGTGAGTAGAGCTCTTGTAATGTGATGTTTGGTTTTATTTGTTTGTTTTTCCTCTCTGGGGAATCATCTGTGCTGCAATGGAAACTGCTTGTGATGCTGCTGTATCCACCAAGGGCACGCTCCTGCCCTGCTCTCCAGCAGGATGGGCTGCAGCTGTGACAGAGCAGCCACTAAAGGCAGCACTGACTTTCTGCTGCTCTTTCCAGCTGTAGCACTCCTGTTGCGTTTCCTGATGGGCAGCAAAAGGGAGGGATGAGCTGAGGGCACGGCAGCTATTAGGGAATCCTCTGGTAAGGAGCGAAGCAGTGTGGTGGAGCACTGAGAGGAAATGTGGGCAGAGACCAAAGCTTTCAGCAGCCTCTTGCTGCCCGTAGGCCTGTGGGAGTGCTAGGATCTGTTGTGGGGTGAAAGATTCAACAGAGCAACAAGTTTCTGCCATCAAACTTTTTTTGAATAGTATACAAGCTTCCCAAGGCTCTATTTGAATTAAATCATCTGTATGCAGCACCTCAGCTCAGTGTCAGCTCTTGTAGCTTGCAGTGAACTAAGCTGATCTTCAGTTCTTGTGGAATACACAAGGGATTTTCTTTTTCCGAAAGTTCCCTTTAACTTATTTATAAAATCTCAAGGGAGACTCCTTGATTTTGCAGGCACCATGTCGTCCGGTCACGAACCTATTTACCCTGAGTATGAGACTGAAACCAGCCAGACGTCGAAGCTGCTACAGAAATTTAAGGAGACTCCATTTGTACCAATCGGTGAGCTTAAGTTTGGGTGTGAGCTTTACATGGGCTCTCTCTGCATGGGAAATCAATATGGCAAACACAGTCCCATACTGTGAATGGGTAATTGCTTTGATACGACTTCCTCTTTGAAATGACTTCCTCATGCAGGGTTGTTATGTGGTAACAGCAGTGCTGCTCATACCTGCAGAGGTATTTGCTGCTGTATAAAGAGAGAAATCGATGAGGCCTCTTGTCTTAATAGCAGACCCAGAACCTCCAAAAAAAAAAAAAAGCCCAAAACATTTCGGTGAATTTCAAAAAATGTACTTAGGTGGTCCTGTGGCAAGAAGCGCACCTACAGCTGTTCTAAAGTAGTTACTGGCCATGATGTGATTGCTACAAAGCTAACAAAAGAGCAAATGCAAAGTATCTAGAATTCATACCACATGCTAAAGATTAGATAGTTCTCCTTTGCCATCCTGCAAATGCATCCAAATGCATTTTCCCGCTAGGCTTAGTGGTTCCCCAGTTTGAGGAGACTGGTCGAGTTCTCAGCCTCTGCTGAGCCACTAGAAGAGCCTCGAGGAGAGGTTTGTGTGCACCCTGGGAACTTTCCTGTGATTGGGAACCACCTCTAACAGGAGGCAGAGTTTGATTTCGAGCTGCCTTAAATGGACGGTGTTCAGGTCAGTTGGGGTGAGCTGTTCCACAACAGCTGATTGCTGCTTCTGGTTTCTGTGGTCACAGGACTTTGCTCTGTGGCTCATTGGAGCAGACTGCATACTCCATGGGCTGGGTTCCCCCAGGCAGATCAACTCACCCTCAAACTGTATCAGAGCTGACTTGCACCAGAATTCTTAATTTGTATTTAATGAGCCTATTCTATAAATCATGCACAGAGAAAGGCTGTTAGCTTCTCAGGTGGAACTGGTAATATTCTTTTTCAGGTAGCCAAGCTGTCTGGGCTTTTGGCAGTAAAATACACACAATCCTTAAAACTTGGCAGCCTTCCTTGAACTATGTAAACAATCATCCTAAATGTGGACTGAAGTGGTGGGGATTGGAAATGGTTGTGTTCTGTGAGAGCCTTTCTGTATACCAGAAGGAAATGGTACAGCTTGGGCTATGTGGTTTGTAGGACTAAAATTAAGTGTCTCTGTGAAGAGACATTGCTGAACTTCTGTCCTGTAGTGTGGGAGAGGAACTTATGACTTGTGTCCTGGTGAAAGAAGGCCAAATGTGACAACACTCAAAATAACATCCTTGGCAGGCAGGTGATATGTTAGGATGCCTCCACACACCATTAGCACTGAATGTCCCAGCCAGTGCTGAGACGTCTTCTTGAGTGTGAGCTTCCTTCCAAGAAAGCAGGCAGCACCTTGTACTGAGAAATATTGAAGAAATTCTGACACCTTGAGAATGATCCCTGAGTTTCTGCTGTTGTGTTTTAACACCACTGGAAATCGTCATTGTCTTCCCTGCTGACTTGTGACTTAAATGAGGTGGAAAGCAGTGGGAAGGACTGTGCGCTGTGTGCAGAGAGAGATCAGGCAAAAACGTGCTTACTCTCAGGATTTCTTGAGGCAGATCAATGTCACCAAGATGTGGGAGGTGATCTTTACTCACATGGATGTTTTCCTCCTTTGCAGGGATGGCTGGCTTTGCTGTGGTGGTGGGCTATGGGCTGTACAAACTGAAGCACCGGGGGAACACAAAGATGTCGCTTCACCTGATTCACATGCGTGTGGCAGCGCAGGGTTTCGTTGTGGGAGCAATAACGTGTGGTACGTACTGAGCTGGGAGCACCATGGGTTGTGGAGACCTTGCCCCTCTTTTCCTGCTGGTGGATAGTACATGTGTTGAGTATTAAACTCCACTAGCTTTGAGAGTAGAAGTTTTTGACTGCTTTTACATATGGGAAGCTTCTGGAGGTATTGAAATTAGAGGCAGAGATAAAAGACTGCCTGCTGTTAATGTTTTCCCATGTAAATATGTTGCTGTTTCTGAATTTAATGCACTGGAAAGCCAGCTTGCATAGACAGTGATATTATTGCCAGGAATTGTCCCTGAATGTACTGAGCGATCTGTACTTAGAGGCCCTATTTAAGTATTTTAGCTGTGTGTGTGTTTTGAATGAGTATCCCACAAAATGCTGCTTGCCTAAACTGCATTCCCAGAAAGTGCAAGAGCAAAGCTTGACTTTGGCTGCAAAGTAGACTAGAGTTGGCTGGGGATATGTGTAAAACATAGAAAATTTCTGTGTACAAAAAATTCTGTAGTGCTCATCATGACTATTTAAAACAAATAAAAACCAACCAAACAAACCACGGATGACAGAAGAGGAAAGGAAATGCTATTTCTGTTGCTCAGAATCTCAGAGTTCAGGTTTTGAACACTTTGTATTCAATCCAGCTTTCTTTTTCTGTGTTTTTTTCTGTCACATAGGTGTGCTGTATTCCATGTTTCGGGAGCATGTGTTAAAGCCCAAGGAGTAATAGAAGAATGACCTAAATCTGACCCGGTGGTGACCTGTGTACTGCATCTATAAACCTTATATCAAGGGGTTCTTGAGGAAAAAATATATTATTTTAGAGAATTGCCCTATATTTTTGTATATGGTACGCTGTTCTGAGGCTGGCAGCCTAAATACTAGGCGAATGGGTATGGCAGTCTGGTTCTCTCTTTGATTGGTGCTATCATACCCTGCTGTTCAGGGGATAAATAAAGCACCCATAGTCTTCCCCTTGGCTGTTTTACTCAGCCCTACAATTGGTGACTTCTCATGCTGCCATTGCCCAAAATGACAAAGTCTGAGCTAGCTTTGCTAGGCCTCAGCCAGGGTGTAGAGGCCGTATCTGTAAGATAGCACTGTATTTTCATTCATCTTCTGTCCTGTATATTTGCCAGCCTCCAGCTTTGTAATTTAGAAGCTTCCAGTAGCGCTGACTGCTAAAATAGAGAGATCTACAAACATCTATTTTATTTTTTTATTTAAGGCGTGAGCTTATTTGGTGTGTTTTGGCTATTTAAATGTTATATTTATTCATCATTAATGAAGACACAGGCTCCTTATTTTTACCATAGGCTTTCAGACCCTTGGAGTACTGTATTTTGTAATGTTATTTAGTGTTCTTCTGGCTAATATTTAAATGTAACATTTAAAGTATGTCTGGGTTTGGTATTCTAATGCTTTTAAAGCGTGATCTAGCTCTGACTTACGCAGTAATGTTTTCCCATAGAAATTTTGAAGCATTTACATCTGAAAAGCCCCTTGGGTGAGGTGTAAAACCTTCATGAACTGCCAGTGTGATTTTATGTAGGAACCCCTCCTATCTCTAACAGCAGTCTCAAAAATAAATGTGTTGATGAAATGAGTTGGTTAAAAAAGAAAAAAAAAAACAAAAAACTGTTCTCTGACTAGCCTACATTCCATCGTGCCAATATGATGTCTAACAAATAAGGTGTGCCCTCCTGCTCTGTGATATGTTGTTGTGGGGAGGAGTGTGCGATGCAACGTGAATAAACAGCTGAGAGCACTGCAGATAACCAATGTTTGTGTGAGGATTTCCTGCGGGGCCGGACTGGGGAGCGGTGTGCTGAGTCACGGGGCTGCTGGAAAGCACCTCCAGCTGCTACAGGGCAGGCGAAGATTCCGCCGCTGCGTTTAGCCGTAAACCGCCCTCCTCTTCCCCAGGATGGAGAAATGGTCGGCGGGAGGCCGAGGGCGCTAAGATGGCGGCCGCACTGAGACCGGCGTTCCGCTCGGTGCGCATGCGCGGCCCCGCGCTTTGCTCCGCCTTCGGCGCGTTGTTGCTATAGGAACGGCGTGGGCCGGCGGCAGAGCCGGGAGCCGGAGAGGCTGGGTACGGCCGTGCCAACGCGGGCTCTGAGGGCTCTGCCGCCGGCCTCGGGGCTGGGGGAGGCCGGGTAGGTAGGCAGGTCCCGGGGGCTCGGAGGGGGTGGGCCGGCGGAGAGAGGCTGAGGGAGCGGCGCGGCCTCTCACGGTGCGCAGGGTGAGCTGTGGCGCATCCCAGAGAGTCCTGAGGAGTAACGGTGCACGCAGGTTGTAATTCGTCCTCAGTGAGGCTTGGTGCTGAATAAAGTCCCTCACAGACACGCAGGTGCACTTTGTCCTTCATTGGGCTGCTGGCTGCCTCAGAGTGAGATAGGCCCTGTGCTAATCGCTGTCTGCAGGGAGTGCCGCGCCTGTGGGAGCTTTAGCCATTGGTTTTGTCAGGCCAAAGGTGCACTTGGTTTTAAACAGAAGGAGAGAGGGCTGGAACGCTCTAGAAAACAGATTGCCTTAATCACACTGAAATGGGGGTAGGCATTGAAATGGCTAGTGATACTGTTGCTTTAATGTTACCACTCAGTGCTTAGAAAGATTGGGGAAGGTTGTCAGCCGTGCTCTCGGTGCCCAAAGGCAGCGTGTGGATAAACAAGGACCATAGAATCATAGAATGGCTTGGATTGAAAAGGAGCACAATGCTCATCCAGTTCCAGCCCCCTGCTATGTGCAGGGTCACCAACCAGCAGACCAGGCTGCCCAGAGCCACATCCAGCCTGGCCTTGAATACCTCCAGGTATTGGGGCATCCACAACCTCCTTGGGCAACTTGTTCCAGTGCCTCACCACCCTCTGTGTGAAGAGACTTTCAGTCTCTGTAACATGGTTGTTACATTGGCTTCGATTCAGCCCCAACTTGCTCTTCTCTAAAGATATTTGTTTTAAACTGATCTGTTTAAAAAACATTTTAAAACACTTTTTTTAATGTTAGAGTGAAGATAGACCTGAAATTTTTTTTCTGTTTGAAAGGCATTTGTGGTAAAAGGCTGTTAAAGTGAGGCTGTGAGGCTGAAGAGCGCAGTGATTGAGAGGAAGAGGTGGTGGCAGGGAGACTGTGCAAAGGTCGGCGTGGAAAAACTACAAACCAGCTGTTAGAAGAGGATGTTTTGAATGTGATATTGATCTCTGCTCTCTGTTGCTCTTCGTTTTCTTCTTGTGATGCTTTTAGTAAGCAATGGAGTCAGACATAAGTGGGAACGAACATTTTAAAAGCCAGTTTAAAGCTCTTCAGGTACAACAGCAAAGAAGACTACAGAATCTAATGGAGAGGAAGAAGGAAAAGCAGAACAGTCAGAAGGGTAACAATGGCAATGGAAAGGAGACTTTCAACATCCCAACTGATCTAAACTTGTTTGAAACCGAACAACCTGTAACTGAAGATGACAGTAAAAGGTAAAAGTGTAACAGCACTGCTCCTTCAGGAGATCACCAAAAGTATGTTTAGCGTATGATCTTATGAAAGTCATAGTAGAAGTGCACTTTATCTTCAGTTTCCATTATCCTGAGAAGACTCTCACTGTGTCTGATATGTTTTGCACTGTGATACGCTCTTTATTTTTCAGCATTTCACAAGTAGAGAGCTGCAGGACAGAGGGGCTAAGGTACCAGCTAGGTACTACCTGACCACCTCCAGACACTCAGGGTGACTGAACTGCTGGTTAGTTCCTGCCTAGCTTTGTAAACAAGTTCTCTACATGACTAATTTCCTTGAGACCAATATGTGCAAAGCATCACGCAGCTAACAGGTATAAACCAAAGGCCTGCAGCCCAGAGAAGTGTTCCTCCATGTATTTTTCACATATGACATGATTTAGTGGTCAAAAGACAGCCATAGGAGATGAAGTATATGTCTAGGAGAGTCTCGTAGATAAGGTTGCCTCGTGGGTGAGATAATTGACAGGGATAGAGAAGGTAGGATTTTAAATGATAGTAGGGTCAGAGGTTTGGGTCTTATCTCACCCACTGAGGGAGTATCTGGGTTATCAGGATACTAGACTGAGTGCACAATTCAATTTACTGGACCAGATTTGAAACCCCAGCTCAGATCATTCATCTTCCTCCTAGGATGTAGTCACTATCTCCTGACACAATTAATTTATTTGTATTTTTATGAACTAGAACAGGCTTGGAGTTGGACAGATTCCAAAGATGTCTACTGTTACTACAGTGTTGGCTCTTGTGTGATTTTCTCCCTATTAAGTGGTGTAGACAGCTTAAAGAATTCCTGCTTTTGCTCACCACTTGCAGCTCTACTGATACAGCTGTTTTCAGGGCTGTGCTGGAAACTGAAATCAGTTTCTGGGGCAAGGCTATTTTTATTTCAGTGATCTAGATTATAGCCTTAGCCACACAAACTGTTTTATTGCTGCCATGATAGGGAGGTGGCTGTGGAACATGGATAGGTAGAAGGAGCTGCCAGCTCTGCTAAAACCTGCAGATCACAGGTGGAAAGCCACACAGGTATGTACCTTTGAGACAATTTTCCCTCCCATAATCTATAGTGGGGAAAGACACTTCTAGCAAGGCTTATCAGGCCACTAACCAAGCTTTATTGGGCCCTAAATGCTGTTATTCCTTCTGTGTTACTCTGGGCAGCTTGTTTCTGAAGGTTGCTTCACATCCAATTATGTATGGTACAGCAGAACCTGGGAATGAACCAGTGAAGTTTTCAGGTGCTTCTGGGAATATGGTGTTCATGCTGGAAGAGAAACCTGTGTGGAAGCAGGAGCTGAGCTTTCAGAAAGAAACTGAAGCTCTCCTTCTTGCTTTCCATGCAAAGATGGAAATCTTCACACATAGGTTCCTCTCCAATTCCCAGTGTAAGCTTCTGATCTGTCCTCTTACCAATTGTCCCCTTCAACATTTTTTTAAAATGATAGTACGCAAAGTACACTGTGGAGATTTGATTTATTACTGCAGAAGGAGACTGATTTCCACATTTCAACTATGAATTTGATTGGGGGAAAGGAATCTGAGGAGTTGCTGTGACATACTGGTGGAGTGAGGTGCAGAGTACAGGAGAGTCCCAGCAATTCTGGCAATGCTTCTCTGACATTTGCAGCTCAGTAATTTAGGTCTAAGCAATTCAAGAGCTGTTACTTAGCTTTTCTTTTTTTTTTTTTTCAGTAGCATTGACCATTAAAAGTCCTCATTTGACATACCAAGCATAGCAGACTACAGATTTATCTGGATTGTCCTTTGTTCGTGTATGTCTACATTTGGCAGAAGAGTAGTTATCAAATCCAGGCAGGATTTGCTTCTGGAAAGAATTCATGGTTGTGTACGGATACTGTGTTGCTGTATTCCCATGACAACACATTAGAAAGTCGTTCCCAAGTACAAGGACTCCCTCCATATGGTCTGCAGCAGCAGTGATTTCTGTATGTCCACGCTGTTTACAGCAGCAATTCCTCCTCTCAGTTATCATCCTTCCTGTGGGCCTCAGGAGTTCATTTTTCCTTCCTTCCGTTCCTCCTTCCAATTTTTATTCAGGCATGTGTCTAGCTGACATTTCTGTCTTTCTGTAATTTTATCTGTTTTGGTGCCTTTAAGATTAAGTGATTTTCACCATCAAATGGAGAATCTGTAACAGAGTTGGGAAAGATACCTGAATATCTGTTATAGACGTTGCTCACAAACTTCTGGCTCTGTTTTTTTGAACTACAGTAAAACAAGTGAGCTTTCTGCAGCATGTTTCTTTTGACTGTTTTTCCATTGCTGAACCACTTGGGTGGGAACCTCCTTTGTAATGCATCGAGTCACTCTGTGATGGGGTGGGAAGAAATCTCTCAAATGAGACTCCAGCTCTGTGCAGTTGGGATTTCCAGCCGTTTTACTACAAGTGCTGTTTGTTAAGGTTCTGAAGGCAGCTCTGAGGAAGAGATCTCTGATCAGGTGTGCTGTGAGCTCAGAACCTTGTTTACATGTTCATTTCATAACAGTTGAAAATGTTTTTGTCCATGTATCCCTCATTCAATCAGCACAGTTTTGTTGCTAACTTCTGTGTGTAGTACATGTGGGAATAACTTAGTTTTGTCTTTTCTCTGCTCAGATTGCCTCTTGCTTTCTTCTGCTTTGTAAACAACTAACTTTGATCTCCCTTTGATTTTCAGCTTTGGAGCAGAAGTGCATTGCTTAATTATGGATTGTGAATCATCTTATGAATTGCCTCTGTAGTTTATAACAGTGTTTTAAAGGGTCATTCATTCTGACATGCACATACAGAGCATGCATTTAAGAGACTGGTTTGAGCAAAAAACTTGCTAAAACTTTTGAGAGGAAAGAGTTAGGTGACTGTTGAGATAGCTGACATCTGGCTCTGGTTGTGCTTATAGCCACGTACTGAAACAACTGGCCTTCATTCAAATCTCTGTGATCACCCAGGCTACCTACTTCCTTTACCAGCTGCAGGCTGGAACAATCTGCCTGTAGACTTAAGGCGTGGGACTGTATTCCAGATTAAGTCACAAAATGCCTGTATTCAAGGTCACAGTGCAGGCTGCTTGGTGCCCTGTGCTATCTGGGGTGCCCTAGGGTATCAGGGATATCTACATGGGAGTGGCAGGAGACCTGTGCCTTTCAGCAGCAGCAGCTGGGGGCTGGGTGGGCAGCTCAGATGGCACCTATGTGTGGATAATCAAATTGCATCTCCTCACCAGATAGTGGGCTCAGATAACTCTGGGACATCTTGGATAGATGTCTGTGTTTTCACAGTCTAATTGAGCCCCCAAGGTCCTAACTTCCAGATTTTACATTTGAAGGAAATGTCATGAAAGGACAGCAAAGAGATTAAAGTTCTTCAATCCCTGAATGTCTGAGAGAAATGAAACCCATAAATGTTACTAAATGTAACAGAGAATCGGAGGAGCAAAGCTATTTCCTCTCATTCAGAGAGCTTTTTGATCATCTTTTTTCCTAAAAGAATTCCAAAAAGTAACAATACAAACTGATGGTAGTCCATCCTGGCAGGGTTCCAAGAAAATCAAAGGAGGACATGGGAAATTGGTCTTTTTTTGAATTGCTATGAAGCGTTCATTTTTGAAGAAAGAACCTCAGTAGCAGCTTTTGTAGCTTGTGCTCTGTTGGCTTCTATTGGCTTTGGTAAGCATAGAAAGTAAAGCCTGAATGTCACGGGTGCTGAATGGCAAGCCCACCTGTTTCCTCTGAAGAACCAGGTAGGTAAGTTTGAATGAGATGAGACTCTTCAGCAGCCTCAGGAGTCCTGGAAAAAATAACTGCTCTGTGATGTTTTGCTCCTGAGAACACAAGGAAATGCAGAATTTTTGAAAAAGACATAAGCTAACTGAATAGGTGAAATATCAGATGACCGGCTGGTGTTCTGCTTAATTCAGTAAACCCATTCCTGGTGAGCTCAGCTCATTCAGCATACAGTCGTTTCACTACTTTATTTCTAGAAGCATCTCTTTGAAACACATTCTAGTTACATCTGCCATTATGACTTCCTTTTTTTTTTTTTTGTCAGATTGCTTGAGGTTGAGAATGAAGAACTTCAGGATCAGCTTCGAGAGATCCGGGATGAGAACTGCAGACTATACAAACTGGTGACAGAGAAAGATTTTGAAATAAAGCAACTGCAGAAAAAAATACAGGAGGATCGATTGGCTTTGTCAGGTAAACACAGTAGCTTTGTGTTCACGTTACACTTCCAATGTTTGTTTGCTGCTGACAATAAAAGGAGAAAAACAACATAATTGTGAGATAAATAAACCTCCTGGCAGTAAAATATTTATGTGACATCTATTTCACCTGTTCTGTGCTAAAAAGGAGTATTTCAGGCATAATGTGCTTGCCTCCATTTCCACTCCTGTAATAAACTTCTGCTAAGAAGATCCAAATTCAGCTCTTATAACTGAGAAAGAATTGCAAGGCCTAAGCTGACACTTTGGCATTTGCAGCTATCTAGACATCAGTATCTCTCCCACTTAGGAGTCTCACTGGCAGTGGGAAGTTCCTTGCAGTGATTTGACATGATAGCATGTACACATGGATTGATGTATGCATCTTACTTGCATCTTCCTTCAGTTTCATGAGCTGCAAAATTTGAATGCTACTGCTCCCCTTTTTAAAGAGCTCCTTGAAGGACAAGAAATGGTCTGATATTACCAGACATGTCAGGCCAAAGACATAGAATATTGTTATCAGTAACTGTAAGTCCCTTTAAAGAATTACTGTGCTCTTTTGGGATACACGGTAATTTGTGCTCCTCACAGATCTACAAACTTGGCACTATCAGCACAAAAAAATGATGACTCAGAAAGTTTAGAAGCCTTTTTATTTATGTCAGAGAGCAGTGTTGCAGGTTTCTCAGCTACCTAGTGTTACATTCCTTATTCAGGCTTCTTTTGTTTAAATGCCTGAATAAGATACATGCAGAATGCTGGTTCAACAAAAAGTCCAGCTTTAAAGTTGTTTGGACGGCCTTTGAAGATTGAATTGTGCAGTTTGAACCTCCTCCACTGGGTGCCACTGTTGTGCAGGACAGCGGTGATGATCTGGCTGGTAGTGAAGGGGAAAAGCAGCAGTAAGCAGGACTAAATAATGTATATATTATATTTTCATTCTTAATAATTAGTTGCAGCTTTTATTTAGGGTAGATGATACGGTGTTACTAGGTCAAGACAGGAACAAGAAATGCTGTTGCAGCTTCTTGGCTGGCAAATAACCAGCCTGTGGCAGTTTGTCCATACCTCTGTCTTTCCTGTTTACTTTGTGGCAAGAGACTTCCATGCTTTTCAGGGAAACAAGAATCTTTAATTAAATGTGTGCCATGTGTTTGAAGACGTTGCATGGGAGCCTGAGCCTGTTTCTAGGTTAGTTTAGTATGTATTGTTGTCCTTAGCAGCCATTATTTGTTATGAAAGCTAAGGAATAAATAGCTGCTAGAGGAAACATATCAGATAAAGAAGTAAGAACAGTGGAAATGCTTTTAAAAATAATGAACTTCTTATTTACTTTGCAAGGTTTTAAAATAGTGACATGGGGTCACATTCTGTTCTCACCTGTATTCTGCATAGCTTCTGTGAGCTCTCCAGAGGTTTTATGGGACTCAGAATTCATTTAAGAGTAGTCTGTCATCTTTGCATCTCACTGTAGTTCTAGAAATTAATTTTCACAGATATCAGCAGAAAAGTCACTAGGAATACTGAAGGAGGGTGAAAGAATTAAAAGGAACGAGAACAGCTAATTCATTGTACAATGTCCCAGTCTTCATCTAGCCCAAATGTAAGGTGTTATTGCAGACTGATACTCACTGCTGAGCTAGAGGTTTTCTTGAGCACTATGTGTAATTATATCAATTTTGCACTTGTACGAAAGCTTTTCTTCACCTATGTGGTATTAACAAAAGCCAAGACTGCAGAATGCATTCCAGGGATTTCTTTATCTGTGACACTAACTAACCCTCTCTGATGAGGAAGTGAGTGAAGTGTCTGTTTAAAAGATCACAGTGAAGCTCCGTGTGTAATCACAAGGGACACATAAATAGGCACAAAGAAATCTGGATGTTATCCAGCACCCAACTGCAGTAATGTCCCTGACCTTTAAGGACAGATGTCTACCAAAGTTTGCACCTCTGTTTCAACAACTCCAGAAGTAAACAACCAGCGCAAAGTAGAGTGTTGTCTTTTTCTGTAACATGCCACATTATGCCACCTGGTCATAGCAGCCCTTCACAACGGTGAGCAGAAAGCACCTCTACCATTTCCATGTAGAAATATTGCTATGACCACTGTTGTGGTCTTTTGTAACGTGGCTGTTGCTAAAGTGTGAAATGTGGCTTTGCTAGCCACATTGTGGTGCTTGTTCAAAGAACCAAGCAATCCAGCTGGAATCACTGTCGCCTCTTTTCCCTCTATTACTCATTTAAGTGCCTGGCACAGCGCTGAGAAATGGCTTAGACAATAACAGTACGCTGTGAGCTGGACAGAGAACAAAAGCATCATCTATTGTGACTCTTGCCTGTAAGAAATATCCTTTGCTTCTTTGTGTACTTTCCAGGGACGTCTGGTTTAGCGGGGGATGTTGCAGCTACTAAAATAGTTGAACTGGCCAAAAAGAACCGTGAGATAATTGCCGAGACTGAGAGTGAAAAAGCCAAAGTGAAGCAATTGAATAACAAAGTCAGAGAGCTGGAGAGAGAAGTGAGACATTTTCCATGTTTTCTTTTTCTTTATGCTAGAACACAGAAGTCCAGCTTTTGGGATTGAGGAGCTGTAGCAGCTGTGGGGTTGATTCATGTTGCCATTTTGAATTTGCTCTTGCATCCGTGCTTGGAGTTCTCATCATTTTTATCTGTGCTGGGAGGGGAGGGATGTGTGCCCTCAGCTGTTTCCACCGTTGCAGAAAGGAGGAGCTAGGAGAGGACATCAGTAAGTTGTAACAAGCCAAAGATGTGTGAAATGCCATTTGGAAATGTTCACTTGTATTTTGAAGCACAAGTGGCATAAATGCTGTTTGAACTGAGGTAGGAATAAATTATATCACTTAAGACAGCAGATCTTTACTCAGGCAGATGTGTTTTTTGGTTTAGTGTGACTTTCTTATATGGGCTGACCTTTGACAGGACTAATTTTTCTGAGATGAAATGAAAATTAGATGCCCTGATCGCAGTGTTTACTTTGTTCATTGGCTCCTACTGTTGTTCTTTATAGACTTTTGGTAAATTTTTGATCATTTTTAATGATCTTTGCCTCCTCGGAAGACATCACTTAAATGTATCAATAACATTTATTTTGCTATCTGACAAATGCATTTTGACTCCATCTTCTGCAATCACATATCGTCATGAATGATTCATCCATTGGAACTGTACCTATTATTTGAAAGATGGAGAAGTGTTGGATGATATGTTTAAGAACTGCACAAATGAAGAGAATTCTGGTCAGAGGGTCTTCTGAAAGACCCTTCTGGCTGGATGGCTAAGAAATATCTGGCATAGCTGGGGACCTCTGAAGTCTCACACGTAGGGAAGCAAGACATAAATAATTACAGGAAATATTCCAGAAAAATTTGTCTTGGTTATAATCCTCTGCTGAAGAAGTACAATGACCATTATTCAGTCAGAAACTTCAAACATTCTCTGATATTTACCCAAAAGAAAAGTACTTCAGACACTTCAGAAAAGGAGGTGAATAAACAGTAATTGCTGATGGAGGCAATGGTAAACTTCTCAGATATGAACCAATCTGTTCCTTGGACATTAGCACCATCAAAATCCAAACCCAATGAAGCAACTTGTCTCTTCTGAGATAGAGATGAACTTTAATGTGGGGGTACCTATCAGAAATACCCAATCCTGGAGGCATTCAAGGCCTCGTCCCTGCAGGCATTCAAGGCCAGGCTGGATGTGGCTCTGGGCAGCCTGGTCTGCTGGCTGCCGACCCTGCACATAGCAGGGGGTTGAAATCAGATGAGTATTGTGGTCCTTTGCAACCCAGGCCATTCTATGATTCTATGAAATGTTCACTGATGTGTAAGAAAAGCCACCACAGATAGGAACCTGTGCAGATTCACATCTATTTAGTGATTTGAAGCTAAGCTGATGATAGAAAGAACCAAGACATCTAAAGTACATTTCAGTTCTCTGTTCATAGGCAAAAAAGCAGCATTTGAGGCAGTGCTTCACCTCTTAGACACTCATACAGGCTGATGTGATAGGACTGGCTGTCTGGGTGTTATAGCTGTAGGATACTTCAAACAGGACTGGACAGCTGCGTGTGGGCAAAAACAGAGCCCTCAGTTCATGCATCCATTTGACCTAACGTAGACCTGGCTGAAGAGTAGACTTCCATGATTGTATTGACTAAATTCCATGAGTTATGAATAGAGACATTCACAGTGAGAGCAGGAAAAGCATTGATTTATGTGTTGAATCTCATCCCATATGCCTGCTCCTAGATGGCTTAAACTCAGTGAAATCATAGAATCATGAGATTCAGGATCCTTGAGGTCCCTTCCAACCCTGACCATTCTGTGATTCTGTGTGATTCTGTGAATCATAGAATCACCAAGGTTGGAAAAGAGTCCGACATCACCCAGTCCACCTGTCTGCTTATCACCAATAGTTCCCACTAAACCATGTCTGAAATGAATTATATTGAGGGTACCTCATAAATACATCACTAGCACACCAGTGGAAAACACTGTTATTTTATAGTTAGCTCTTTGCTTGCATGAGAACTGAAAAATATGGAAATCATGAGTGTTTTAAGATGAATGTGTTCCCACAAACAAAATGCACAATGTGGCCATTGAGCAATTGCTTAGCAAAGAGTGGTACTTATAAACAAAGACTATAACTGGATCTTTGCAGAAAACATGGTTAGAATTTGACCCAGTAGCTGCCACCAGCTAAAAGTTTATGATCTGGATAGAAGGGTACCCTAAGCTTGGATTTCTTTGCAAAGTAAGGCTCAAGTGGCCCTGAATTGCACTCTCTCCACATATGGCTGTAATAAAGAAGCTATTCCTCAGAGCCTTCTTTTATTCAGGTAAATTATCAAGATTTTCTTCCCACCTCAAAGAATGAAATCTCAGCCCCTTAAAGCAACATTTCCCAAACTTTTATGCTCCAAGCTGCATTCTGGTTCTATAAGAGATCTTTACAGTCTCAACAAAAAAGTACATGATTCAGAGGGGGGATGACAGTGCCTCTGCCTTCTCATTCTGTGTGCAAGCAATAGCAGACATATGCTTTACGCACTGAGAAATACTACTTTAAAGCTACACTAGCTAAAGAAAATGGGTGTTGACATCATTACTAAATCACAGATGTAGGGCATGAAGTCGTCATGTCTCCTTTTAAATTCCTCTGGTGGACAGAGGTATCTGCTTTTTATGGAATATCCTGATTTTCTTGAAAAGTGAAAACTGGCAACAACATCATCCTGATCTGCACTGAACTGGGCATTCATTGATATATGTAAATACTTATTTTATGAACCTCTGATGATAAAATTCCCCAGAAAACACTGAAGTTGTTCCACAATAAAATACTACAGTTGTAGTACAGTTTGGGAAGCATTTCAGAACAAGGGTTTTCTACTGGTTATATTTAAAAACAAGGGGGAAATAAGGTCTCTTTTTTTTTGTTTTTGTTTTTTTTTAGAGGGTCATTAAAATTGCTGTTATTTCTTTACCAGTTAATCTTCCATGAAGGTGTTCTCTTCACTGTATTTGCTTTATAATAGTGCATTTTTTTTTCCAGCTACAGGCAGCTGTGGAAAAAATACATTCTCTTGGTGGCAGTGATGCAGGAATCAAACAAACAGCTCTGAAGAAGACAGAAGAAAACTTGGTATGGATTGTACCTGTGGAGAGGAAATCAGATCAGAAGTAATAGCTGATATTTAGTTTTTTGCTGTTGTGCATTTCTTCTCTTATGACAGAGGTGTGTCCCCATCACTAATTTTGTAGCCAGATTGCTCTGTTTTTACTTCCTCTGTACCCTAGAAAGTAGGGAATGCATTTTCATGGGTCTGGAAGGAGATTCTGTTGGATCTGTGGATTATAATAACTTCAGTTTTTCACTGCAGATTCTGTTCTTACCAAATTCTTTTCTTCAAAGGCTGAAAGTCCAGAGGTGAAAGCATTGCAAGAAAAATTAACTACAGCCAACTTCAAAGTGCTGGAGTATCGTAACCAGCTGCAATCTGCAAAACAGGAACTGAAGATGACCCAAAAGGTACTGTTCCAGGACAAAGTCTGTGGCTGGGATCCTGGGCACAATCTCACTCATGTGAAATCAGAAGATGGCTTCTTTTTCTTGGAGCTTTCTTTAGCCTCCATGATTGCAGTGAGCTCTGAGTGTATAAGAGATCACAGATAAAGTAGTTGCATTGGAAAGATGCACACATGGACACACACTGATTTCATACTCTGCCACCAGAAGGTGGATGAATGTTTCCATTATTTCTGCTATATCATTGGTAAAGGTACTTGAAGGTTTGAATCTTTCAGTCCAGCAAAACAGGTTTTGACTGACCTGAAGCATACATTCAGATCCATTCCTCTTTTCCAAAGCATTTAATTATGTATTTACTTTTAATGTAGGTTTCAGTCCCATGAACATTAATGAGATTAAAGATCATACTTGAACTAAAGCACGTTTAAACAGCTTGGTGGAGTGACATCCAGAGTAACCTTTTCCTTTTTGATTCATGATGGATTTTAATGCATTACTTTGTACTCTGCTTCCTTTAGTTTCATTACTTTGCGTAAGAGACCTGCAATGCAGATCAGAGTAGAGAATATGGTTCTAAAAATAGAACTCTGCTGACCTTTTTATAAATAATTTAAATGCTCATCATACTAACTTTAGCTCTTGTTAATGTGGCTCTTTCAGAATTGTGTGAGAGAGATTGGCTTAATGCCTGGTTGCAGGGGTGTGTATTAAGACAAGATCTCTATTCTGTTCCTGCTTAGTTCTAGTTATAGATCATATATAAAGTAATTAAATACTTTGAAAACTGTTAGTAATGCTTAGTAAATCTTGGTGATTAATTTGAAATGCTCTTCTTAAAGAGGTAGCACAGTTTGACACCTTTCTCCTGGTTTTAGGGGAACAGGCAGGTTCCTTTAGAGATCACTGGTAGAATAAGTTGTGCCTGCAAGTTAGTGGTTGTAATTAGAGCTGTATTATTGCATAAAAATCTTAGCAACCATCATAGCTTATTGTTACATTGATTCTTTTAGTATTGTTGCTTTCTTATTATTTAGAATTTTTAGTCACCTAGAATTTTTTATCACCTGGATCCTCTGTAGATCAAATTCCTACTAATCAGCATGTGATAGTCTATAGTCTAGACTCTGAATTCACCTAAAGGAACACGAGCCACTCACTCAGACCTTAGAGAAGGAAAGCACTGGTGGAGGCATCCCTGACCATCAAGGGAGGCACAGGTTCCCACTTAGCACTTGCAGCTGCTTGATTTTGTAGTCAATATCTCATGTTATGCTTCCCTGATTCTTAACAACTGTCACCATATCTGGGAGACTCAGTGCCGTTGCTTTGAGAGCATCAGTATTTCTTATCAGAATGCCAACAGCTGGCTTGTTTGTTCTGTAACAGGGGTCACCACATCCTGGTGGCAGTGCTGGTGGCAGATGTTCTCATCACAGTGCAAAGAGGAGATAGGAGGGGAGTGATACATGATCAGGCCATTTACATATTGTGGCCGTTTGATTCATGATGTCTATTATGCAAACTGTATTGGATGTCAGGAGTAGTGGGTACTGTTCACAACACCCAACTAGATCCAGCTAGATGGTCCAGTTTGGCACTCTCCATAGGCAGGCAGTAAAATATGGATTAGTAAAAAAAATAATAATAATCAAAGACTAATACCTAAACATTGAAATACTGAAAAATCTACCTTAACAAATACAGGCAGTTTTGTTAATCAGACCCTCCTAAGCAGCAACAATCTGTACGATGATAATGATTTGAAAGAGCTTCCATCACATGGGGCACTGGACATCAGGTACAGGTGATAAAGGCTGTAGTTGTGTATAAACATACAGTATTTTGTGTGTACCACTAGAGAGTTACTTTTGCTCCTCTCTCCCTAGCACATGTTTCAACCTAGTCTTGTTGCTAATGTTAATCCCTTCTTTGTAGCTCTTAGCAAATGAAGTTGGTGAGGATGTGAATATCCAAAGTCTCTTGACCAATTCTGGCAGCTGGCGTGGACGAGCCCAGCAAATCCTTGTTCTCCAAAGCAAGGTGAGTTCAGACTCTGCATAGTGTGCTCTGCAAGCTGGGTGCTGGATGCTCTCTGTAGGGAAGATGTCTGAGGTAAACAGTTTTTTAAGTCATTCTTAACATCTATACCTGCTTATGTATCCCAATTCAAAGTATTTACTGCAAATAAATAATCAGTCTTCTCTGTGTTGAGGAAAGCAGTTGTTCAAAAAGCTTCATGGTAACTTCTGGAATGTTATTTTAATGCACATGTGTGCATGTGTATTGTGGTGATGTGTTAAATTTTAAATATGTATTGATGTGTGCAATCTTTCAGAATTCCTAGAGAGTATATTAATTAGTCTACTGCAAACATGCAAACCCCAGTATTTATCTACTGTGTTGGAGGAGAGTTTGGTGACCTTGGAGAGCTGTGGCAGCTTAGTTAAAATCCCAAGGTGTTGTGAAGGTGCCTCTCCCCACTGAGTACAGAAGGAGCCTTGTCCATCCCTGTGCTCTGACTTACACACCTTTGTTCAGTGCTTGAAGTCACGTGGGAAGAATTGAGGCCAGATAAGATTTTCAAGTTGTTCCCCCAGGAAAATAAAGTCTTCAACTCTAAAGAGCACAGTGTAGCTGAAATGTCAGATCAGGACAGGGAGGCAGTTTGTCGGTGTCTTACATAAAACTTCTCTCATGTAATTTGAAACACAGTCTTCCTGTTTTTCTGATATTGAATTATATGTCAATGAACTGTGATTTTTGCACTCTTATTGACTGAAATTGTTAATCTCTGTATTCCCAGAGGCAAATTACATTTTCCTTTCATTAGACCCCCTGGCTGAGATTCATCTGAAGTCTGTACATATTGCACTGTACTCTACTGCAGAAATTTGTGTCTGAGCAGACTCCACAGGCCCCTTTTTTGTCAGTAATTACAGTCAATAGATCAACAGGGTGCATCTTATCTCAGAAGACACCTCCAAAAAAGAGCAGAATAGATGTACTACTGTAGTAGTAGTGCCCACTTCTTCCTCCTGGCAATAAAATAAACCTGCAGTGAATAGCTGAGATGCAGCAGTTTTGAGTTCAGCTGCCCACACAGATATCTAATGCCAGCTGGGATGCCACAGGGTATCCCTTTGGTCATTGTTCCAGAGGAGTATGGATGTCCTATAGATCCTGCGCCCTATGTGTCTCCAGCATCCCAGAACACCTCAAACAAGGCTAGGTACCTTGTGTCATATCTCCTCCCTTCACAGATGCCCTGGGCAACCACATGTTTGTTAGCAGCTAACAAATGTGGGTGTTTTTTTTTGTTTTCAAACACTCACTGCTCTGTCTTTTAGCCATGACAATGGCAAGAAGTAAATGATAAGATGCTGCGGTCTGAGCTCCCTTTATTTATGTGCTTTTTGATGCTTGGCCTCTGTATTGTCCCCTAGGTTAGAGAGCTGGAGAATCAGTTGGGTCAAAACAAGAGCAGAACATTACTGAGTGAAACGGATGAGGAGCTGCTGGCTCTTACTGACCTGAGGAAGCTGTCAGCCCAAGAGAAGAACTTGCTGAAAATTCGCAGTTTGGAAAAAGAAAGGAAAGAAGCCTTGGAGGTAAAATCCTATGAGCTGATCTGAGTCTTCCTGGGATATTTAGTGTAATATCCTGCCTTACCTTCAGGGTATGTGTTACATATCCTACCTGGATACCATTTTGGAAGCCCGCCTGATCTGCTTGAGGAAGTTCTGTCGTGCTTCATAGACTGTGCAAAAGACTCCCATGCTTGTTTTCTGCATTGAACTCTTGTTTGGCCAGGCAAAACATTCAGTACATGATTAGGTCTTCCCTCTGCCCCTCCCCACTTCATGATTCACGTGTCAGATGCATCTACTTGGCCTGAGATGTGGCCACTTGACAACTCGGCCTGGTATATGACATTAGGCAGTAGGAGGGAGGAACAGGGATGCAGTGCAGCTGACACAGACTTTGCACTGTAGTCACATGTAGGAAGAATCCCTGCTGCATCTGCATCCAACCTTTCTAGGATCTCTCTCTCCTTATGACCAGGTGTGCATTCTTTATGAAGTGTTAAATACAAGCATGCCCTTCATACCTCATGTATCTTTATGGTGATGGACTCCTACATTTGAATAGAATAAAGCTGAGAATTACACCAAACTCATTTCAAGAGGCATTTTGAAAATGGCTCTTACCCTCCATCTATTGTGTTTAGTTGCTACAAAGATAAAAAGGCATCCAGTGTTTATGGATTGAGAGGGGCTACAGCTAATAGCATGTGTTGTAAACCCTAAAATGGGAAGGATACAAAGTTCTGTGTCCACAAGAAACTCGGGGGATGCAGTGTGAGGTGTCAGCTGTACATGTACAGGCTAGCAAAGTACATTTCCCTAAGCTCTTTTCCTGCATTCACTTCTCCAAAAGCCATCTGACACCACTGCAGTGCTTAATTAGTTGCCACCACAATTTAACTGTGCAGTAGAATGAGCAGTGGGGTAATACACACCTTTCATTCTCAGCTGTGAGAATGAAAAAGGTTTATAACCATGGGCAGGCAGCACAGGGAGGGTTTCCCTTGATAACTGTAATCTGCATGGTTTCACTCTGCCTTTGTATTTCAGGCTTCACTCCCCCAAATTCCTTGTACTTGTCCATAACTACAAGGCTATTAGAGTGCTCTCTGACCAGTTCCAACCAGGTGAGGGCATGGCTCAGCAGACAGCATATGGCAGGCACTGCTTCTAGTAGGCACTGTGACATCACCAGCCTGTATCTGGAAATAAGAAAGTTTCCCCACGGAAGATAATGAGGCAAATAAAAGAGCAGGAGCATACAGAATTACACTGTAACACAAAATTATTGTGTGCTTCTTGACATACTGAATCAACCTTGTCTACTTGTATTTCTGATCAGACTGGTCTTTTTTTGATGGTGGCAAACAGAGAGTGAGCAGTACTATTTATAATTTCTACATATTTAGGAAGAGTATGATATGTCAATGCCTTTTTTCTTTCAATTCTTCCAGTCAACGTGTGACTCTTTTTGCTCACCAAAGTATGCAGGGCTTGGTGACAGGCTATAACTGTCATTTCTTCTAATGTGTTTGCATCACTGCAGAAACTCACTGTGGAACATGATGCTCTCAAAAAAAATCATGAGGAAGTGAAAAAAAACCTCGATGCAACAAAAGCCAGGAACAAAGTGCTGTGCAGCGAAGTGAAAACCTTGAAGGGACAGATCATAACCCTGCTGGAGAAAGGAAAACACGATGATGAGCTCATAGATGCCTTACTGGTATTGCCCTTGCAGTCAGCCCTCTTTCTATAAATGATGAAATGTGAAGTCATTTAAAGACACAGTGACACAACCTTAGGGTATACGGAAACTGATGGATCACACTGTGATGGCCAGAGGTTTCACAGTTAGCAAAAGCCCTTCTACATTTTAGGTCAGGTTATGTGAAGGCTGCAGAACAGCACCAGGAGTGACAGCTGGAATCGAATGGTTCTAAGCTGTAAGCGTCGTTTAGAAACATTTTGCAGAATTATGGAAATAGGGGAGTTGAGTAGTTAGAGGAAGGGCTTCATGTCTGACTCAAAAAGCTGGACTGTATTTTCTATTTTGATCTCAGACTTGTTTTTACTTTTTTTTTTTTTCTCTGAGATTGCCTGCAGTCTTGCACTTTAATTTGCTGTGTTACACAACGCAAAACACATGAACCTGTCCTGAATCATGAGTAGTAGACTGTAGGCACATCTGGTTGCAGTAGCTGAAGCTAAGAGGATATGGTACCTTCAAAATTAGGAATACTGAAAGAGGAGGACTCAAGATGGAGTGGTGCTGAAATATATGCCCACTGTCATGCTCTTGCAGAGTTATTTATCTCAGTTGCTTGGATCTTTCTAATTTGAACCATCCTGTTGCTAAAGCCTTGATATGACCAATGAGGACAGACTGTCCTTATCCAGCAGAACACATCTGGACATTGCAAGCAGATGTGCTGTGCAATTCTTTTAATGGTTATCTGCTGAGAAAAGACAAGGTAACCTCACACTTAAAACATAATGGATGAAATTCTCGGAGTAGATAGTGACATCAATTTGCTTACACCAGAGAATGAGTTTGATAGGGCAGTGGCTTGCCCTAGCACTCATAAATGTGTATATTTTTCTTGGATGAATCTAAACCATGCACAGAGTCTTCTTCTAATCATTGTGTACAGAAATGTATATTTCACTCATTATTTCTATTTTATCAGAGCCAGCAGAAACAAATGCAGGAAATCTTAAAGCACCTGAGCCAGCAGGACGAGAAGAACAAAGAATCCCAGCAGTTGCTAGGACAGCACTTGAACAATGAGGCTCAGAAACAAAACTGCCTTATAGAGCAGCTCAGGCAGATGGTGGCTGAACGAGAAGCAAAGGTTAAAGAGCTGGAAGAGGAGATTGGGCAACTTGCACTTCAGGTAGTCAGAAGAAATGTGGTCAGTCAGAACTAGAAAAGCACACTTGTAATCATTTCAGATCTGCTTTTCCACTTTCTTCTCTGATGTTAACCATGATGGTACCTGCCCTACTGGCAGTCACTTCAGTTGGAATGATGGTGCAAGAATTCTCTTGTAACTCTAATTTTCTTTCTTGTTTGAACACAACTTGTTTAAACGGCAGAAAACATAGGGATATTAATGCCATCAGCATGTGGCTCCACATCCAGGATGTGGTACATCTGACAGCAGGGATGGGGCCAGAGCAGGGATTTCTCAGTATTGCCCGTCCTTGGCTGCTGAAGGATGCAGGCAGGCAAATGTAGGTGAGGCCAACATCAGCAGTTTGCCATCATGCCCAAAATCGGAAAGGTTGGCTGCTAATGGGCTAGTATGTTAAAATGTCTTCAACAAGATGGTACTATTGCTAGAACACAGGCATAGAAATTGACAGGAAGTTCACTAACATATCAAAGGCTTCTTCTGTGGTCTAGTTTTGTTAAGAGTAGATATCCAGTTTCCATAGATATAAAACCCTTGTAGGTTTATGGTGAGGTTATGAATCTGTCAGATACCTTGGAAATGGGGGCTAGAGTGTTAAATCCAAGATAAATCTTGTGATAGGGACACGAACCAACCATACTGGCAGTGGTGGTGCTGCACTGTAGGTTTTCTCTAGTGACATGTATACCCTATGATTTACATGAAACTGTACTTCTTTCTGACATTTGCTTTGTGTTCTGCGATGATTAGAAAGTAAATAAACATTTCTGAGCAGGTCCTGTATATTAAAAGTTCTGGCATGCTTCTAGCAATAATCATGATTTGCTGATCAGACTGATGCAGCTCTTTTTCTTTGAACTGTGTAATTGGTTTTGTAACCTGCTCCAACATTAACAGAAGAAATCTGCCCATCAAGGGGACAATTCAGGAGCTGTTGTTACACCACCCTGTGCACACTCAGAAGATCTACGTTTTTCTGGGCTTAAGCCCCTGACATCAGCCAGTGATCAGGTTGGAAGGAGTGCATCTGCTCGGTAAGAAGACCCTAATGTCACTCTTTAAAATTGCTGTAGTTATTCAGAAGCATGGTTTTCCCAGACAACTTTATCAGGCCACTAGTGCTGTCTGCCAGTGGTTGTGGCAGGCTGTTTACGATATATGGGAATCTGTAATCACATTGTCTCTTGGACATTTGTCCTGGAACAGAAAAGGATACACAGACTTGCAGACATTACTACATTTGGCATGATGGTAGTGCAGCTAATTCTCTTTCTCCAGCTCAGATAATGTTTATGTGGTTAGCTTAAGTGCCTGTGATTCTTCTCTCTTAGGGGAAACAGGGCTTCTAATGAGCAGCATTCTGAAAATAGGGTGGCAAATTAATACACAACTCCATTTTAGGTAAACAGTAAATCACCAGTGCATTGCTTAAATCAATAAAGATGCTTTGAGTAGTGTTTCCTCGCAGATATGTTGAAAACACACCACATTCATTATTCTTAACAAGCATCCTTTTAAAAGCCTTACTGATGTCCATGTAAGTTATGCTCATCTTAATACAACTGTAAGTCTGATTTTTGTTCATGCTAATGAGGCTGTGGCTCAGCCTGGCTCTGTGAAGGTACCACAACACCAGAGCAAGCTGTATTCTTTCCTGTTAAAAGGCTGGGTTTGTTGCTAAGGAGGAGTTGAAGTGGGTATTCTCAGAAGGAGTAAACTTTTTACCATGTTAAAGTTCCAACTAATTTCTCTTTTGAAACCTTAGCTAGACTACCACATTACTTTAGACACCAGGACTGGCTTGAAAATTGCCAGCTGTCTCCAGCTGTGTCTAAGTAGAACATTACCACAAAATTTAAAAAAGACTCTTCAGAGTGTTCTGAAATGAGAGTTAGAACACTGTCCTTAATTGAAAGTTTCTCTTGCAGAGTGGTAGCATCTCCAGGGTTCTGCACTCCCAATTGGCTTTATTCTCTGACTTGTAACTTCACAGATGCAGTGCTCTCATGGGGCAAATCTGTGTTCTATCCACTTATTTTTTTCTTTGCCAGTTACTTCAAATGTCTGCTGATAGTAAGCAGGAGGGTGAACATGAAAGCTGGGCTGGGTACAGGCTTTGTAGGAGCTCCTGAGTGCAATGCATAAATAATTGCTTGTGCATGTAGCTAACACGGTGCTGGCCAGACAATGGCTGATGTCAGGTAGGCAGCAAAGGAGTCTGAATCTGCAAGAGCTGTTAATAATGCGGTCAGCAGGGCTCACTCATTCCATTAACTTTAATAAGCTGATGAAACATCTATTCCATTTTACTTTAGTGAATCATCTTTTCCTATCAAGAAAGATGAAATGAAAAATGCTATAAATAGGATCTAAAGCCCCTTGGAGACGTTAAAATAAAAATCTGCAGTTTAAGACTGGGCCATGTCTGTCGTTACCAACCTTCACTTGGTTTTGGGATGGGTTAACCAGTCACAGCCTAGATAGCTGTTGTGCTATATTAAGGCTTTATCCTCTGTTAGCTGCAGCTTAAAGACCAGAAAACACGGGCTACATCTATAGGGAATTGCCTTCAGATGGCTGAACTCAAGAATTAGTTCTGAACCTTGTTGTGGAACAGGGGTAGGTTGGTTTTGATGGTTCTGCTCACCAGTTGCTCTGTGGCTACTCTTGACACCCACATGCTACAATGTTGTGGTACAAAATGTTGGCATGGGGTGCCAGCAAAGTACCTCTGGAAGCACAGAGATGAAAAACTGAGCTTCATTTTTTGTACATTGAACATTTTTGCAGTGTGTTGTGGGGTTAGACAGCAAGCTGAATTATGGTGTGTGCAAAGCCTGTGTGATATTCCCTTTGGAGGCTCTAGGAGGCTCTCCCCTGCGAGGCAGCACTAAACACAGACATTGGAAAATCAGAGGAGTTCTTGGAGGACTGCCCTCTGTAGAGGTCAGTGTTTAACAAAGCTTTCTTCCTTTCAGCACGGTGTCCAAGATGGGTCATATGCTTATAGAATCAGCAGCTACCAAACCTTCCCTTCTCAGTAGCAACATCACACCTGGAAGGTATGTGTATCAACTTCTCTGAAACAAGAAAGAGAACCTGTTGTACTCCACAAGCTGCTGGCAGCCTTTAGCTGCCTTGTTTTAGTAATGGCAGCTTCTTTTACCATCTGTCTGACACTGTTAGAGGGTTTTGACAAAGGCTGTAGTGTCTCTTGCTGTCTTGCTTTTTTAATCAGTTGCTAGTTTTATACCCCATTTTTTTTCCATTTTTCATCCCCAACCACCAAGGTTTCTCCTGCTTTTGGCTCTAAAGGAGATATTCCTGAATACTTCTGTGTGGAGAGGTAAGAAGAGAAATGAAGTACATAACAAAGAAATACGTGGAAAAAGTGCCCCTTCATTTCATCGCATATTAGGAACAAGAAAGGCCATTTTACTAATGCTGCCTGAAGCCTTTCAGTTAGAGAAAATCAATAGCAAGCCATTTAATAGCCTAATGTAGCACTTTGGAGAATCCTCACGTAGGCTTCTCTTACTTTGGCAGCAGCAGCTGGAGGAGAGTCTGTGAACTGATGGCAGGGGAAGTTTGTTTTCAAGGGTGATGGGAAGGGAGAGCACTGCTGCAGAAGAGTGGCTTTGTTTCCACATATTCCATATATTGCAGTATGGGGATTGATGTTGGGGGGAGGTAGTGAGCCTAGCAGTGCATCTTGGCTGGCTCTTCAGACAAGTGTATTTTGATGTGTTTTTTCAAATGCTGTCATCTCTTTCATTCGTGAAATGGGAAACAGACACTTTTATGCTTCTGCTGCTTTTAGGTTTGCTGGCATTGACAGCCTGGATTTCAAAGTGCTGCAAATGCAGATCACAGAGCACAAGGCCCTGTGCCAGGCTGCAGAAGTGGAGAGAGACAGGCTCCTGGAACTGGTCGCTGTGCTGCAGAAAAGGTAGCAACTGATTCTGCCTGTATCCTTTATGGGATGCTGAGCTTAAGGAGTGGCTGAAACACGTGAGAGTTTGTGCCATGCTGTCTGCTATGCTACGTTCTGCCAGCGTGATACATTCCTTAAATAGTGGCTTTTCAAATTCTTCTGCTCAGTTTCACTGCCTAGTTGATGATTCTTTTTTATTATTATTTATTTATTCCTTAAAGTGCAGAAAAATTGGAGTCATCTTCAAGCCTGCTACACTTAGGTAAAACTGGAGTTGGTGTATTTGTGTTTGTGTGGCGTTACTGAGGCAGCAGTATTATTCATCAGTAAGAAATACTGTAATTACAACCCAACTTCTGCTTGAGAAGCATTTCACATTCTTTTAAGTTTCACCTTTTTAATGAATTTCTTCTGGTTTAACTGAAGCATAGAGGTGATGTTTTTGTTGTCATTATTCAGTTCAATTTGAGACAAGGTTAAAATCAAGCTATGCTTTCAGAGGGCAAGCAAAGCAGTCTTTGCTCTTTAGAAACCATCCAGCCACTGACTTTTTCCCAGTCAGAGACTGTATAATATCTCATTCCCAAATCTCTATTCCAGCTTGTAAGAAGATATTTTTTTCTCTGTGTTTTTAAAAATGATAGGAACCACTTGCTTGCTTGCTTTATTTTGCACTAGTTATCATTTCTCACTTATCTAATTTTTGTTCTGTACAATTTATCACAGTCAAAAAAAAAACACCTTTACCACAGTTATAAAAAGTATATCATCTCCTGTGCTTTTAAGGAATAAGTCCTAGAAATATGCACTGGGATCATTTTGTTCATGTCTGTAAGCCCAGTGACTTTAATAGAGCTATGCAATTAGATAAGGGTGGAGGTGTGAGTGATTGCTGAATTGGGGCCATTGTGGATATGGGATAATGAAGAATGCAGAGGCAATGAAATGCAGTTATAAGTAAAATGTACCATAGACTGATGATTCAGCAGCTCCACAGTTATAACACATTTATCACAGGCTCCTGCAGGTAAAGTAAATTTTGTGAGATTGTATGCAATAATTCTTGGAAGACCTCAGGATAATATCATATCCAGTTATATTTCAACATGAATATACGTAAAAAAGGGAGGCATTCCTCCTCTCCCCTTCCTCTGTTGGAGTATAGGTCAACAAACTCAAGGGATGTATACAGTGCTTAAGCCAAGAGGAGAGCACTGGGAATGGTTACACAAGTAGGATTTTTCTACAGCAGGCTTTAGAATTTAAGACTGTATTGCACAGCTGTTTACTGCAGAGCAGAATATACTGTCAGAACACCCTGTGTTGTTAGCAGGCTGTAGGGTTGGGCCCTACTTTGGGAAGGGGAAAAGCTAGAGCAAGATTTCAGTTTGCTGCTCATATTGGTGGAAAATTTCATAAAACCCAACTAGTCTTGTCATTTTTCTCCACTGTTTGTTGTATGTGGATGCTATGGGAACACCTGGTCAAACAATAGTTTAATCCATTCAGAACCACCGAGGAGAAATACAACTTCACACAGCTGGTCACCAGCATGGTAATTCACGAGGTCAGAGCCTTGCCTGTAGTTAGATTTTTAAATGCAGTGATATAACTTTATTATAGTTGTAATGTTTTTTTTGGTTATGTTAGTTGGGAGGGAAATAAGGCTAATCACATCTTTTGATTCAAGGAATAATCCACTATCACCCATGGGGTCAAGGGAGTGTCTTACTCTGCACCATCCAATACATTGAGTCCATTCAGGATTCTCTCTTTAAATTTAGCTTTAAATTCCTCTTCATCAGTTGATGTCAGACTCTGCCCCCAGGAGAAGCACCACTGACTGCATCTGTGTGTGCACATTTAGTTAATTTTCCAAGATGTTATGGGAGGTGAACAGAGAGGTAGTTTGCTCTTCCTTATTGTGTTGCAGGGTGAGGCATTGCCTTCTCTTCCACTTTTTTCCTTCCACAGCGGTGTCTAATGACCAAGTTTATTAAAAGTAACATCCAGCTTCTTTTTGTACTTGCAGATAACTGACACAGAACAGTTAAATGCTAGGCATTGTTTTTATAAACTGTTTTCCTTCCAAATTTCCTTCTCAATGTTTAAAAAAATGCAGTTTTTTATCCCTGCAATAAAAGCTCTCTGCAGTTTGGTTGCTCATCTGAGTAGGAAATTCACACAAGTGGCTGGTGTTGAGGGATCTAGGCAGCCTCTATTAATGAACCTGTTATTTATAATTATACTCATTAGTTAATTCTGCTTTTCAAATTGAAAGGATGTCATCTGGAAGAACCGCATTGGAATTTCTGAGTTTGGATGCATGGAAAACTCTCATTCCCTCTGTTGGGAGCTATGCAACATGAAGTAGGATTCAGTGCTAAGACTGGCTGACTCTTTATAATCACAGGATAACTAAGCTTTGAACCACCCTTTTTTTTTTCTTTTCTTTTTTTGTATATCAGGATAGAAGAAGGCAGTGATAAAGTCTTGGAAGCTGAGAAGAGACTTCAGGAAGAGCGGCGGCGATGTGTCATTTTGGAGCAGCAGCTTGAAAAACTACAAATGGATCCAGGGAGGCTCACAAGTACACAGAAACCTCCTCTGAAAAACAAAACAGGTGAGGTGGAGCTTTTACCTACAGCTTTGTCCCCCATCTCACCTCAGTGGTTAACAGACAGCAGCAACATTTGGACTCTCATCTCTCAAACCTACATAAATGCTTGACCTTACACCCAGGGGTTTGGACCAACAGTGGAGTGATACCAAAGATGAAATCCTCGCCACTCTTTGCTCAAAAGGACTCTGCCATAGATTTAAGTGAGACCAGGACTTTCGCAGTATCTTGTTTTCATAGGGTTGGTGGTCTACTGAAAGAACTGTGTCCCCATCATGACCACTGCTCTGTTCCCTTTGTACTTCTGCCTGGGAGATTCATCTGAAGGTTAAGAGCAGAATTAAAGGACGCATCCCAATTTAAGGCCTGTCAGCATCTATGAAAAACTATTGCTGGTGATGTAGTAATTAGATCCGGTGTAATTTATTATCCCATGAACATGTTAATCTTCAGCTATAAATATGAAAGCCTTACTAGCATAGTTAAAGGAGGAGAATTCATGGCGGATGTTAAATTTTTATTTCCCTGATCAGATTCTTTTATTGCTTGAGGACTCTGATTCTGTAAAGTGTCTAAACCAATAAAACGACACATATTCTAAAGGAAACTTTTCCAGAAATTTCCATTTTTATATGTATTTTCATAAAGTAAAAAGGGTTTAAATGCCCACAGACCAACAGCAGTAATAGGAATTTCAATTTGATGAATACTGAGATGGCTGATGGATCAGACTGAGTTGCAGTTACTAGAGAGATCACAGGTTTCTCTACAGTGTTGATACGTGCTCTTGGCCTGCCCCACACTGGAACATGTGATCTTTGGCCATAGAGCTCAGCAGATGCATAGTGTGGTTCTCTACAGTGACTGCATCCAGCACTATTTTGTGTACTAATCCCACCTGATCAGCTTCCTACAGCTGATCTGCATTGAGCACCATGACCTTTATGAACAGTGACCTCCCTTTCCACCTGATGTCTTGTTTCTCCTTTGATGTGGGTTAGGCAAGGTAAGCAGAACTGTTGTGCCCTTAACAAGAGCCCCAGCCAACACTGGCTTATTTTCATGTCTTTTTCTGCTACCACTGACTTTCAGAGCTGTTTTAACTGTATTAACTGACTCTGTATTAAGTGATGCAGAAAAGCTTAGATCCCAATAGAGAGACTCCCTCCAGAAAACAGAAAGGTGCAGTTCAGTGACCAGCACCATGTCAGATAAAACAGGGCTTGGAAGCCAACTGCTGCAGCCTTTGGCTGTGGGATACAGGACATTCATTCTGATAGAAGAGTGTTGCAGGGCCTCACAAAAGTAGTACCATAGGGTACCACTTGTGATTCCCAGCAGGAATTGAATGTAAGAGGTGTTGGAGCTCTCAGACAGTTTTTTCTGAGGAAGAAATCAGAATGTGTGTTGAGATAGGCAGTAGGCAGGTGAGTTTGGGAATAAGCCATCAATGCCAGGCTTTCTCTTCTGACCTATTGCCTTAAATTTATAGTGGCATCTTGGTGCTGTCTTCTAGAGGAGAAACTGATATTTAGAGCTTAAACTTTTATACAGCCTGATTGTGTAAAGCATTCTGCTATCCTGCATGTGGCAAACTTGGATTTTCCCTTGCAAACTCAAATTGATATAGTGATAAACTCTTCAGGTTCAGAGCCATTTTGGCCAAGTACTGTTGTATAGTTTGGTAACTCACCTCTGAGAGGCTGGCATTTCAGAGCTGAAGGAGGCAGGCTGTTCTTACCAGCTTGACAGACCTCTTCTTACTATATATTTCGTTCATTAGCCATGTCTGCTAAAGGACTAAAAGCAAATGTAGAAAAAGATTGGCAGTAAAATTGGTAAGAAGAAATCTTCTGTAAGTCCATGAGATGAGGAGGTAACAGTTTTTCACCACAGCTGTTTGAAGAGAGCTCTGCCCTTTGTGGTGTGCCAAAATTCTCTGGAGTTTATACAAGAAACAAGTCTACAAGACTGTAATATAGCTCTTCAGCAAAGTATGTAGGTTATATAAATTCTTTTATGCCAGATAATTGAGGAAATAAGGAATGAAAACTTGAGCATAAAATAGAGACTAGAGAACCCGCTAATTAACATAATATTTTCTTTTTGAAAATGCAAAATTGGAGTGAGCTGATCTAATTACTAATCTAACGTTCCTAGTCTCTTCATTTCAAGGGATGCTGAGTAGTTAGAAACAACTCAGTTATGTTTTAAAATCAATGATGGTTTAGGGTTTTTTTCTGTCTTATCCAAATTTCTAATTAGCAAAGAATAATCCCAGAGGAGATTAAAAGCAGCTTTTCCTCAGTGCTGTGAAACACAACATCAAGTTCTAAACCATTTCTCCTCATACATTTTGTACTCAGAGTGTTCCCTGACCACATTCTTTTAGATATTCCATATGAGAAAGATTCAATGTTTTAATACTAAATTTGCTTATTAGAAGGTATTTGCATTACAAGGGATTTTAATGTAGAAAAGTGATACAACAATATACTGAAATCATAACACAAGCACAGTGTAGCAATTGCAAGATGCAGTTGAATCAAATATGGTTCACATTACTAGTCAAAGCATCATGATGCTGAGTGTCCTCAGCTACCAAGAAGAACAAATGGCTTGAAGCCTCCTGAAGCCTGTTCTTCTCTTCAAGGGTCAGTTTGGTTGGTTTTTATATTGTTTTGGACTGAGCCACATATGCACTTCCCCCTTATTGCTCTGGCTGGCTCAGAAAGGCAGTACATTCTGTGGATTATTTTAGGGAAAGCCATTTACATTTACTCAACTGACACAGCTGTTTATCTACAATGATGGACACCCTTTGGTGTTGAGATTAGTCCAGCTTCTCTTCCAGTAGTTATAGTTGCTTGCTATGTTATTTTCTGAGCTTTGTGAGCACACTGTCCTTGCTTGTCTTCTCTGAGCCTCCTGTTGTAGGGATTCCTTGGTCACTCCCAGATATGATTCTCCACTCCCAGTGGTAAATTTGAGGTATATCTTCACATAACCCTTCCTATATAATCCTGAAATAAGATTTTGGGTCCATTTAAAATCACAGGAACAACACTCCATGTTCTGAGAGGACTTTATTTTGGAAAGCATTTTCAATTTACAATCTTAATTTGAAATGCATGTTTAACTACTTTACTGAGTTTAATCTGGATTATGTTTATGCTGAGGATCAAAAATTACTTTCAAAAAGCTGTCTTAGTAAGTGCCACATCACTGGCATTCAGTAAGCAACAGCTGTCATTAGCTTAAATGAAATACAGTGGTATACATTAAAATCATACTTTTTGGTTGCTTCCACACTATCACCTATTGTTTTGGGCACTTGAATATTTTGGATTATTTTTCCTGTCTAGATAGGTAAACACACATATTACTTAACACACATTTAGCCCCAAAATGCATATTCATCATGCTTTAATTTTGTTGGAAGGAGGTTAAAATAAAACTGTGTCCTATATATTTACACTGTCTTCCTGGATATACATACAACTGTGTTTATTCACTGTTTTCTGAGATTTAGTTGAAGTCTCACAAGGTGAAAAAGATTGCTTGTGTTGCTTGTTTTACTAACACTGCATTTTGTGATGAAATTTCCAGGTCATTCTGCTGGTCAGTCAAGGCTGTCCTTGAACATGAGTGATAGGAAGGAGCTCTCTGCAGCCCAGCTGTCCAAGCTGCCTATGGAATCACAGATAGAGGAGCTCAGCACAAGGTATGGTTTCCCTTCCTCTATGCTGCATTACTGCCATTCAGTATTACTATTCAGTAATAGCTCAGATTCATTGCTGTCCTCCTAGCAGTGATATTACCTGGACCAGCTCCTCAGAAGGAAAACCAGCAAACTGTACAAATCACAGATCCTCTGGATGGAGTTTTCCTGTATCATTCTTATACCAACTACCTGAAAATGACACAGATACACAGAAATGTAAAGCAACATGAAGCACTTCAAGAGAGACACCTTTATTTTTTTCTTTTCTTAGCTATTGATTGCAAGCTTATTGGTGAAAAAGAAAATTATAATCTTTAACAAAACATCTGAGTAGAATCTTTGACTTTTAATATCTTTTTCTGTCTCTGAGAGAAAAGGAGCAAGTGTTTATAGGTCTGCTCTTTCTCATGCCTGTTAAAAAATTACCAGAGAGCGTGAGTTTCAGTCAATTCTTCCCTGGAGCTGAAGCACTGTTCTAATTTGTTTTGAAGCTCCAAAGCTCACATGAAAATTTCCTTTTGTTTCCTCATAGGCTTGTGATCCAGCTGGATGAGAATGAAGCTCTGAAGGCTGCTTTGGAAACTACTGTGAGAAAGAAAGAGGAGGACTTTAAGCTGTACCAAGACACAATGGACCAAGTGAAGGATATCTTTCTGCAGGCCATTCGGCAGCAGAAACAAGAGAAGAGTTAAGCAAGATAATCAGAGCCCTCTGAACTGCAAAGAAAGGAGAGAGGCCAGGAGTTGTGCCCATGGATTGAAATGCACTGTAGTTTTGCATGTCATGTCTTCAGCTTTTGCAGGAGAGAAGGAGAGATGGAGATGGAATACAGAAAGACTGAAGATTTTGCATGTTGGCAAATTCAGGCTGTAGAAGTTAGCAAGCAGGTGGCTCCCAGGCTACACATGCCAGAGTTTGGTGCATGTAGAGAGCTGCAATTCTGCAGTGTGGTTTTGGACAAAGCCTCCCTAGTTTCATTTAAGAGAGGGCTCGATATCCTTTACACTGCTGCCTTTATCAGCATATGAAGGAATTTGCCTTACAACAGTTATGCAAGCCCCCTTCCAAAGCTCTGCCAGCAGCAAACCAAGTTCTGTTGTTATCAGCACACTGACACTGGTCTGCCTAAGGCTGTCTGTAGCACTTTAGTGCTGAGGAATTGGTTAGCCTAGCCTGAGAATATCTGCAAATGCACTTTGTAGGCTCTCTATTGACCATCCCAGCTTCTTTCTTTGCTTGAACATAATGGCAGAGGAGGTTTCTGAAACTCAGTAGACTTTCCACTGGAAAAGAAAACTTTGTGGAGTGCTCCTCCAATCAGTAAGACTTACCTTAAATGCAGCTCCCTGTAATAACTCATTCCATATGAAACTGGCCATCTGGGTTCTGAATTCCCCAATTTCTCTGCAGCCATCCATCAGGCAGGAGTTGTTCTCATTAGAAAGAAGTGCTGGTGGAAGCAGGCAGCTTTATTACAGTAGAGTAGGGACTTTTGAAAGCGCTGAAAACTCTTACGTCTCTGTCCTTTTCTCTTGCAGCAGGATGAGAGCACCAAATGCAAGCTAATAAGGCATTAGCATGCAGCCTGCCAGCAGAGAGCTAGCCTTGGGGATTACAAGCAAATAGAGAGCTAGTCATTTTTTGAATAGTGCTGCCTTGTTTCTCAGATGAAAGTCTTTTGAAAACTCTTCTCTTTCTGCTTTGCTTTGTCAGCCTCTTTTTGTGAGCGTGAAGTTTGTCAGACTTTAACCCCAGCCATCACCATCCTGTAGTGGATTTGTGGACAGGCAAATCACTGCTCCCTACCCAGCATGAGCAAATGGATCTTTCTACAACATGTGGGGCCAAAACTGCTCATTGTCAGATTCCTCCTGCTCGCTCTGCTGGAAGCACCAGAGGAAAGGCCATCTTGCAACCCACAATACACTCCTGTCAGCTGGAGGAGTGGGAAATTGAGGGTTTGACAAAGTTTTGTCCAAGTGAGCTGCAAGCACTTCCTTTCTGTTCAGCTCCATCCTGATGATGCATGATGCAGCACAGACCAAAGGGAATAATTCAGCCCACCTCCTATAGATATTTTCAGAGCCTGCAGTAGGGAGATCACCCAACAACGTGGCCTGAGCTGTGGCAAAACGTGGAGGTTTTGCTATGCAGAGGCTGCTAAGCTCAGGCTGCCAGCTTGCAGCTGGAGATTCTGATTTCGCTTACACAGAAGTGTGAATCAATAATATTTTCCCGTAAGTACATAAGAGGAAAACTGCTGTCCTTTCCAATGTGTGGTTGGTATTTGTCTCCTGTCCTCATAATGCTCTCTAGCAAAATCCTTCCTGAGGTGGCAGTGAATCAACCGATGAAACTCAGATGAGAAAATGGGAGTGCTAGATGTTACAGAACACATATGGCTTGATAGCATATGGTACAAACCTCTTAAGTGTTGCAACACTTGTTTCTTTAAGCATATGCTTGTTTGGGGTTGCACAGAAGCATTTTTCTCCCTTTTTTCCTGATGCACACAACCAGAAGGTGCCTTGAAGAAGGGGGAAGAAGTCAATCACAGTGAATGTGCAATGTGTAATCTGTCTCCCATCACAGAGTACTGGGGATCTGAACTCAGGCCAAATTCTGCAGACCTTCTCAGTTTTCACCATAGTTTTGAAATAAATTTCCTCTGTACTACCAACAGAGTGACCTGACTTTGACTTTTGCCCATACTGACCCTTGTAGCAGCTGATTCCCATTTTCTCAAGGTATGGGAGAGGCACAGGTCATATAGTTTTGTCACTGAACTTAAGAAACCCAGTGAGATCTTTGAAGCAGCCTTAGCTCAGCTGCTGAGACCAAAACCACTGCAAACACTGGTCTCACTGCAGAAACCCATGCTGCAGGTCTTCAGCCAGAGAATCTCCCCAGCAATTTTGATGTGCTGTTTGAGCTACATTTCTTGTAGGGATGCAGCTGGGCTTGATCTGAAACCTCCCAGATTGCCTGCTTTCCTTGGAAGTTTCTCCTACCAGATCAACAACCAGCCTATTAAAATCTTGTGAGTTAATTCTCATTTGAATCTCACTGGCTTCACTTTGCAGCCAGCCATCACCGTGCCTCTCTCTGCCAGATAAAAGCAGTGTGAACACCCAGCTTTTCTTCACTGGGACAGCCTTCATACAGCACAGAGTTGTGTCACAGACCACTTTTTGAGAAGCTCTGAGTTTTATCAGTCTCTCTTTGCAGTTTTGATGGCGATGACAACGCTCCGTGCTGCTGACGCGGGCTGGTGGCAGCACTTAAGCAGTGAAGAACAGCCCTAAGGTGAATTCTGCTGTAGGTATTTGAAGCTGTGGACACTCCTCATTGGGATTCAGGCAGCTTTTAGCCACCGTGTGCTATGAACACAAGTCCAAAGACCAAAGGTTGTCTCAGCAGAGCGCTTCCACTAAGCAACCAGAAAGTGCCTGATGGATGCATCCCATTTGAAAAGTACAGCTGAGCCATTGGGAATAAATCCTGCTGACCTTCGATTAATTGTCAGCGTTTTCCTCTCGGCCTGTTACAAGCAGCCTTACCTACAGACAGCAAGCATTGCAAGAGTGCAGCCCGCTGCCCCAGCTGGCCGTAACGTGAATTAAGTTGCATTAGCACAGTTAAATATAGATGGTATCGACACACACAAGCTCTCCGTGCCTTGGGCTCTGCTGAGCCAAGCGGCAGAGGATCAGCCAGTAGGTCAAAGCTGATCCCACTGTAACTGCTCCAATTTAGAGCCGTGGATTTGGGCTGCGGGGGGTGTGTGCCCTCCCCAGGCGTTGAACCTATGGAGGTTTTGCATTTGGGAGATGGTCTCCTTTCCAGAGCACTTGGTCACTTTGGTTTTTGGGAGCTTGGCTTGCAAATGCCTCGTTGGAAAGGCTGCAGAGCAGGGAGGTGTGAGGAGGAGATGCGTTTAAGTCCTTTGCAGGGGGAAGCAGGGAGAAAGGGACAAAGGAAAACTGCTTTGCCCGCAGCCAGCAGCTGCTGCTGCCCTGCAAGCACTGGGGCCATCGCCCCGTGCATGACATATGAATGAGCTTTAAATGGAAAAACCCCACAGAAGAGCCCCTGTGCTCTAAATTAAGCCACCGCTGAGCCAAGAGGGGTGTTGGGTTTCTCGCTCATCCTCTCCCCCCCGAGCTCTGCTCAGAGCTGGCTGGTCCCACAGGACAGGGCAGCCTCACTCAACAAATGCCACCTCAATCCCCACGCGTCTCCTCTTACAGAGCAAAGGCTCCAAACCCCATCTGCTGGCACAGGATGAAGCTTTGGGTTTTAGAGCAGTTCATTTGTCAGCAAGAACAGTTATCTGTACTTTTGCAGGAAGGAAAGGGGATCTTGACAAGAAGAGCTAAAGGCAGCAGGCTTCAACTAATGCAGGGTGTTGCCCTTGCCAAGTGCTGGGAGCTTTCTGTGGAACCCTTCCCAGGGCAGCAGGAGATCCTGGGGGGAGTGTGGGGCTTTGGTGGGATCACTGGGGGCCATGGGGGGAAGGCAGGACTGTTCTGGGGGACTGAAAGATGTCATGGGTGACCTGGGATGGAAGGTTGAAAAGTTGGATGGACAGATGGATGCAGGAGTAGATGTGTGGGTGGGTGGGTGGATGGATGGAAGTTTGAATGGATGGAAGTTTGGATGGACATTTCCTACTCCCAAGCTCTGCTAACCAGGGAGGTGCCTGCTGAGGTCTTTGTTGACAAGCTCCCAGCTGCACACGTACATGGGCAGACTTGGTGGGGGAACTTGAAGCAGTATGAAGCAACACATGTTGTTTATTACAATCCTCTCCCCCTCCATTTCACCTCACAGAGAGCAGCTCCAGCAGCAGGGAGGCCGCAGTATGAAGCAGGTGGAAGTGGCCAGGAGGAGGGTGTCCCCATCTCACGTTGGTGCTGTGCCCTATTGGGATGAGGTAAGGCTTTCCATTGAGCCCCACCACCTTCCCACTCACTTCCCTGCACACGAAAGAGACGAGTGCCCTCTGCTCATGTACCACATCTTCCAGCAACCCGACAGATGTTTGAAAATACTGTCATTAAATCAGCTCGAGGCCATAAACAGCCCTTAGCAGTAAAGCTGCAGTACTGGGGCAATAAAACACAGAGGTGTCCCCTGTGCTGAGGAAGGCACGCTGGTCACATTAAAAATAAATCTTACTATATTAGAAATAGAGAGTGAGGGATTTTTTTTCTATTTTTTTATAATATCTATAAATTAAAGCTAAATGATTTTTATCATCGCGGTTCCCAGAGCCTTGTGAAAAACTGCCGCACCTCTGCTGCACTTTCCATCCAGGAAGCTCACAAATTACCCAGGGTGAAAACGAAACATAAAATTAGATAAAAGGGAAGGCAAGATAAAATAACGAAATAATCGAATAAAATAATAAAATAAAAATAAAGGGACCTACTTTCCTCTTTTCTAAGGTGGTGAACGTGCTGAGGGTGAGGAAAAAGATTTAGGGGCAAACACAGCTTTCCCTTCTCTGAGGCACCCTGATGTATTCCGGACACCAACCACACTGCTGTCAGTGAGTGGAGGCTCATCACCATCACATGGAGCATGGTAAATTGTGTCTGTTGCTTATCAACACCAAGCTCTTAATTACTTCTCCTCTGAGCACCTGGTCAGTTATAACAGGGTGCGAGGGGCCAAGTTCCTCTGGGTAGGGATGGAGCTGTGGCAGAAGGATGAAGCTTTGGTGGTTTTTATTATTACATCATTGAGTCGTGGGCTCTGCCTTGCCCTCATCCAGCCCCAGGCCATGGGGAGCCCCTTGGCACTGAGCTCCTGGGGTGGTTCCTCTCTCTGGAGCCCAGAATGTGCCACATCTCTCCCCAATGCAACCAGCCCATGGAGGTGTTGATCACACCTGTCTTTATTCGCTCCCCCAGCCCCAAGGGCAGCTCATGGAGGTCAACCCCACCAGGATCTTCAACCAAACCTTGTAGGGAACGGGCAGAGAGAGCTCAGCTGGGCACACAGAGATGCCAGATGCTGCGTTGTCTCATCCTTGGCCAACCCCAAAATCACTCAACCCATATCCCCAGCCAGCCCCTTCTTTCAGCCACACACAGCGTGCCTCAGTTTCCCCACCTGTGCACCGAGGCCAGCCTCGCAGGCTGGAAGCACAGCCCCAGACCTGGCCCGGGTTGGCTTTGGCAGCCAGCTCAGGTCCTTTCCAGCAGCTGCGGTGACAGACAGCTCCTGAACCAGCCCCTCTGCAGCGCTGCTCTAAAATAAAAATACCTCCCGTTGCTGTGCTCCACTCCCGGCCAAACTTCCTCTGCGGGCACTTTGGGGGGGACAGAGCCCCCAGATCTGCCCTGCTGAAAGATGCCCTAGGGGAGGCCAGCAGCCCCCCAAAGCTCTGCCTTAAGGTTGTTTTTTTTGTCTCTCACTTTTCTCCCCCGCCTATCCCCCAAGCCCTCAGGTTGCATTGCAGGACGCTGGCACCCCCAGGGGCTTAAGGTCAGTAATGGGGAGGGAAATGGGGCTGGGGGAGGGGGGGGGAGGGTGCCCTTGGTGGGGAGGGGATGAGGATGCTGTGGGTCTGGGGGGGGGGGGGGCAAACCCTGAAGGGGAAATGCTGAGCTTGGCAGCAAAAACTAATCTTGTTCCCGTCCCCCCCCCCTGCTTTAATGCAAATAAATAACCAAGCAAATAAAAGCCTTGAGAAACATGGAAAAGGGATAAAAGCTCTTTAAAGCCGCATCCCCCGGTGCCCTCCGCGCCGCACAGGGACTGCAGAGCGATGGCAGCGTGCCCCCTCCCCCCCGCTCCGCAATGCCCGCTGACCCCAAATCCACCCCGCAGCTCTGCGCTGCAGATGTGGGTCCGCTTTTAATTGCCGTCCGAACGCGGAGCTCTGCTGATCGGGGGATGCTGGCAGGGCAGTAGGGCACTGCCACCACGGGGTGAGGTGGCACCGAGCTGACAGGGCAGGACCCCCCCGACCCCAGCCCTGCTGCTGCTCCTCCTCCTTTCCCCCCAACCCCAAAGGGATTTGGGCAGCTGACCACCCGCGGAGGCGATGGGAGGTTGGGATGGGAAGGTGTTGCAGTGCCGGGGTTAATTAGTGTTGGCAGGAGTAATTAGCCCAGGGCTTTGGGAACACCCCCTAGCACACGGGCGCATGCTGAGAGCTCAGGGCAAAGCAAAACACCTGCAGTAAGCAGGCAGTGGGTGGGGAAGGGGAATGGGGGAATTCCTCTGCATCCCCTCCAGTGCCTTTGGGCTTGACCTGCATCCCACCAAGAAGTGAGGGGTGATGCAGGAAGAACCCCATCCAGATCTTGGGATGGGTATGAGCCCACATCCTGTATCCTGGGTGGGTTTGGGGCTCCCCCGGAATTCAGCTGATGCTGTTTTCTCCTCTTCTACCAGCCTACACCAAGCCCACCATGTGGGGTGACTGAGGACCAGCAGTAACTTAAGGCATCAGTGGGCTGGTTGAGCTCTTACCTCGGGTTTTATTCCCTCCCCTTTCCCAGGTCTGGATCCCTGACACCCAGCAGTAACCCACAGCTATGGGGGTTAAGACGATGCTGCCCAGCCACGAGCTGGGCTTCTATGCTCTCGTTGTGACCTGTGCCGTGCTGTACAGCGGCAGCGGTATCTTTGAGGCATCCAGAGGTAAATGTCCCCCATTGTGTCCCTCCTCTCCATCCTTATCAACATCATAGCTTTAATTTTTTTGGTGGATAATAACTTGGGAGTCCTTTAGAGTGGATCTGAAGGGAACTAATACTCACTGCTTTCAGCGTGGTTGCCCACATGGCCCCATTCCCATGGCTCTCCAGCCATTGCCCTGAGCATGCCATCAGCCTGCCCACACAGCATCACTTCCCAATGGTTCCTTTGCTTGGAAGTAGAAAGAAACACCTGAAAAATGCACCCCCCCAAGTGGGGACTCATGCAGGAATGGTTGACATTCCTGACTCCCAGTTTTCCATTAGAAATGGGAACTTTCTGGATGGGGCTGAGAGTGCTTGGGTCCCTATGACTCATCCTCATGGTGAAAAGGTTCCTTGCCTTGCCAAAACGTAGCTCCCTCTTTGCCTTTATCACAGAATCACTATGGTTGGAAAGACCACTGAGATCCCCAATTCCACCCCACCCCACCATGCCCACTATGTCCCTCAGTGCCACATCCTCACAGCTCTCCAGGTACAGTGACCCCATCACATACCTGGGCAGCCTGTGCCACTGCAGCACCACTCTTACAGGAATAAATTGTTCCTGTTATCTAACCTGAACCCTTCTCCCCAGAACTTTGCAGCCTGGTCTAGTGGTTGGTGACCGTGCCTGCAGCAAGGGGGTTGAAAGTGGATGATCATTGAGGCCTTTTCAACCCAGGCCATTCTATAATAACTCTTGTTCTTTTGCAGACAGCATGAACAGAAAAGCCTTTCGGGATGGCATCAAGCCAGGCTGGCACTACTTTGGCAGGAAAATGGTAAGAGGAGGAAGCAGAGCTCTTGTTCTGCTATGGACACTTTTGAAAAGTCCTTGTGTATTTTCTCCCTTAAGAAAGCAGTGGATGTTGTCAGGGAAATGGTAGCCCTGCAGCACGGAGGATGCTCTGATTTGTGTGCACTAGGACATGTCTCTCCCCGGGTTTTATGACAAAGCTAAAGTTCTCGGCAGCCCTGGGTGGAAACTGGGAAGAAAGGACTCTGAAATACATGTGCTTTCCTCTTGAAATGGGCATTGGGGTGGGGACATAGAGGCTGGGGACCATTAAGCAGCCAATGCTGCTCCCACAGGATGTAGCCGACTTCGAGTGGGTGATGTGGTTCACCTCCTTCAGGAACGTCATCATCTTCACCCTCTCAGGACACATCCTCTTTGCCAAGGTGTGCTCCATGACAGTGCCACAGGTAAGTCAGGGCTGGGTTAAAAGCAGTGGGTTTACCTGGCATCCATTGGGCGAGCATGGATGGGATGCTGCAGGATGGTGGGGAGGAGGGAAGGCTGAGGGCTGCCACCCTACTGATGGTTTCCCCTCACAGCACCGGGCCGTGGTATACATGCTGTATGGGATGCTGGCTGTGCTGGGCAGCATGGGGCTCACCTACCTGATGATCATCCTTTCCCACTGCCTCATCCTCTACTCTGTGGCACTGGCCAAGCAGAAGTGGCTCTGCTATGTGGCTGGGCTCTGCTGCCTCGCATCCATCAAGCTGGAGCCCTTCAGCTCCTGGCAGGTAGGTGCCATCCTGAGCCTCCCCTCTGTCTCCCATCCCTCTCCTTGGGTTTACTTCCTTGGGTTTCCCCAGACCCCGAGTCCTTTTTCTGGCCTTGTGGCAGCTCCTTAGGGTTTGAGAGCAAGGGAGCATTGTGACACTGAGCTCAGGAACAGTCCCCTGGGGGCTATGTCACATACTGGTGTTTTTTTCCTTGCTGCTTAGGCAGCAGTTTGTCAGATGACACCAAGCAAGGAATTTTCTTCCCTCATGCCTCAGTTTCCCCACCTGCCATGCAGCACTGGGATGGGTGCCTACCTGTACAGTTAAAGACTTTCTCTCACTGGTGGGTGGGGAGAAGCCCAGGGAGAACCTTATAAAGCCATCCAGTCCCTCTGAAGGGCAGTACTGCCAACCCCTGCTCATCATCACTTCCTGAAATGTGCTCCTGCCTCTCCACTGGGCTTCCACTGCTTCCCTCCTCCCTCTGGGGAGGAGGAGGCTTTGTCACTCTACCCCGGGACAAAGTGACATTCCTATCCCAGATCACAACCACATCTTTACCAAGTGGCTGTGGGCTGTGTTGTCTAAGAGGACCTCCCACTCCTCTGGGATGTAGGAACCAGAATGAAAATGGAGCCCTGGCTTGATCTTTCCAACAATAATGCTCATTAGCTGCAGAGATAATTGCCAGAGCGTAATTAGGGGTTTTGCCAACTGCCCCAAGCGTGGATGTCTTCTGCAAGATGAGGGAGAACCGAAGTGATGCCACGTGCCTGGTGGTAACTGTCCATTTCTCACCCAGAGCGGGTTTGTAACAGGAGCTTTTGATCTTCAAGATGTCCTTTTCTATGGAGGAAGTGGCTTCACCATCATGCGCTGCATGAGCTTCGCGCTCGAGAGCTCCGAGAGGAAGGAGGGCATTTTCTCCATCTTCGACCTCCTCAAGTACAATTTCTACCTTCCCTTCTTCTTCTTCGGGCCTGTCATGACGTTTGACCAGTTTCACACCCAGGTGAGTCTCCCTATGGCTTCCTTGAGTTGATCTGTATGAACTGGAGGTCTAAAAATCCCCACTGTTGGCCACAGCGAAGGCGTAAGCACTTGTAGAGGTCACGTAGCCCATGGACACAGACCAGGCTGCACCACGGGGCTGTGTTTTTTGGTGAGGGGCGAAAACTGATGGGTTTTCACCTTCTCTTTTGGGTTTTTGGCCATTTGTCCTCACCAACACAGGAAGGAGGACATTGTCATGGTGAACGTGCCACGTTGGGATTCAGGACAGGAGGGCTCATCTCGTTCCCTTGCTTGTTGAGCACTTGTGCTGCTGTGTTTTGGCAACCTCTGTCCTGATGCTTCCTCTGATCCAGATGACCAAACTTGGACATCTCATATACTGCACACAACCAAGGGGGCTTTGTGAAGGGCAGAATCCAAACGGCAGACCCCTGGGCTGCTGCATCTGGGTTCTTTCACATTCAAAGATCAAGGAACTGCTTTTCCAGTCCTGGGATCCTTCAACCCCAGTGATCAGCCTTGGTCACCCAAGGAAGCTGGTATGGCTTGGTGATGTGCCAGGAAGCCCAGCTAATGATTACTATCCACACTGCTGCTTCCGTTTAGAGAATGAATACTTTTAATAATTTGAGGGCTCTGACATCTGGATGCAAGAACATTTCAGACATTCCTTAATGAATTCAGAAGAGAACACAGCTCAGGCTTGTTTCTGTTTTCTCCTAATGATGCTGTCAGGTGTAAATAAATCAGGACACTGGACTTGAGGTGCCTGCAAGACACGAGCTCCCATCACCAAACAGGTGATGTGAGTGGGTCTTTGTTTCCTGCTCCTTCCACATAATCCCAGATAGGGATGTTTATAGCTACTTAATGAGCAATCCCCTCCTCTGCTGCATAAAACCCTGTCCCAAAGGCACAGTGAGAGAGTCCAGCCCCTTTCCCACCCCACAGACAGGGGACCTGCCTTGGCCTGGACACCACTGCCACCTCCTGGCTAGGTGCCACCCTGCACTGCTTGCCCTGCAGCTAGTTATAGAGCTAGTTCCTAATTGCCCACTAGTAATTATAAAGGCAGATAGATTGAGACCTTTCCCCAGATGGGGTGTATGGCCTCGTTAGGGAATGGATCTGCCTCCTTGGCTCCTAATGGTGCTGTGTTCTGGAGGAGCCCTTTCACCCTGCATCCCCCATGGGTAGTGTGGATCCAACCTAAATCATTCAGGTTGGAAAAGACCTCTGAGATCCCGAAGTCCAACCCCAGCCCACTGATCACATCCCTCAGTGCCTCATCTCCACGGTTCTTCAATACCTTCAGCAGTGTTGACCCCACCACCTCCCTGGGCTGCTGTGCCACTGCATCGCTACTCTTTCAGAGAAGAAATTTTTCCTAATATTCAACCACGGCTTGGCCAGTCCTTCTCAGGCTGTCTCTCTTACTGAGAGGAGGGAAACAGACTCATTTCTGTGGGGCTGGAATTGTTGGGGACAGAGACCCAGTCCCCATGTCCTCTCCTGCTTTCTTCTCCATCTCTGCGGCCTCTTTGTGTCCTTAAAGCACTTGGCATACAACAGACAGGAGAAAATCTGGCAGAGGCTTTAATTCTCAGGAATCATCTGGTTCTGACGGCGGGGCTGGTGCGGCAGCATGCAGATTGCTTTGAGAGAACTCCCACCTCCCACAGGGAATAAAGGGAAAGTCATAAACATAAGAGGATTTTAAATACAGCAGCAATTCTTCCAGCGATGCAGGGAAGCGAGGCCATCAGTCTGCCCAGTGTAATCCCAGCTGCTCACTCTGATGATTTCTGTGTTACAACATCCAGAGAAATGGCAGCTCCCAGAGGCCGTGTCTGCAAAGGGTGCTGCAGAGAGGAAAGCCCCACTGAGAGCTCCCAAATGCCCCTTGTGCATCTGTCCCTCTCCCTTCAACAGATACCTACAGCAGAAGCTCCAGAGCCCATCAACCATCCTCCTTCTCCTCCCAGATGAGCCCAGCCCAAATGCCCACCTGTCCTGGGCAAGGCTCCTGGCTGGGACCAGCTCTGCTGGATGCCTGTTCTTACAAGCTGTGGCATCCTGTAGATGGGATGGCTATGAGCCCAGAACAAGGAAGTTGTGAAAATGTTTAGGTTTAATCGGATCGGTTATGAATAGAAGTGTAGGCACAGAAGACAAGGAAATGGTATCTCAAACTATCAGAGGAAGAACCTGATACATTAAATAGGCCCATGAAGAACTGATTGGGCAGGTTTTGGAAACAACTACTCAAAGAAATTGCTGTAGCACATGTAAGGGGACATCAAAAAGGAGACTCTTTGGGAGCATGGGGAAGTAGAGCAGCCGATGACAAAGCGATATAAAAAGCAATGAAACTGTCTCAGGTGCCTGAAATAAAGCCTCACTCTATCCTGTACTGAGCTCTGCCTCAACAGCTCATTGTGAACAGCAAACCTGCAGCCACTGTGTAAGAATGTTGAGTAAAGGCTTATGCCTTAGTGCTAGAAGATTTCCACTGCAAAAAGGCCATCTAACACTCACACTTAGTGACCTATGCAAAGGTCAGCCTTAAGCTAAATTAATTTCTTGAGAATGTCCCCAAGGAGAGATCCTAAACTCCGTCTCATTGGTTGTTATGGTGTTCACCCCATCGAGGACATTTCCTCTTCTTGTGGATATGTCTCTTGGATCTTCTTTAAGCAATGGGGATTTGGACAGTGTATGTCATGGTGTGATTCCTAAAGGAATCTCTTAATTCCTAAGTTGAGTCCCTGTTTGGACCCTGAATGTTTCTCCAGTCTTGCTTCCCACCTTGACCCCCAGCTCAGCCCTTCCTGCTTTGCCATCCTGGCAGGTGAGCACTCGAGATCTGCGTCGCAAAGATGATGAGATGAAGAACATTCGGGTCCATGCCCTTCTCCATGTGGGGGCCATCATCGCTGTGGACATCTTCTTCCACTTCTTCTACATCCTCACCCTCCCCTCCGACCTGAAGTTCGTGAACCGCCTCTCAGACTGGGCTTTGGGTGAGTGGTCATGAGGACATGCTCACCTTTGTGCTTAGCTTCAAGGCAGTGGTGAGTGATTCAGACCTCCATCCTACTCCATTGGGAAGCCTCAGCAGTGCCTATGTTGGACATACTTGAGTAGAATCTTTCTTCCCACTGAGCTCTCTGTCATTCCCATTGTATGGACTAAAAGGGAGACAAGGTCTGAGGAAACCTGATCTCCATTTAAAGTTGGCTATTCTATGAGCAGGTCTGGACCAGGGTCTTCCAGAAGCCAAACTCCCAGGATGAGTAGTGGTAGCACATTGGCATTCAGCTGGCAGCGGGGTAGAAGACTTCAGTCTCCCAAGTGAATGTCCAGTGGCAGAATTTGAGATGCCATGGGATATGTGGCACCCACACTAGCCTAGAACAGCCCCATGTCATATGGAGAGGCACCTGGAGGCCAGGAGGAAATCCTAATGCAGTTATGATGGCTCCAGCATTGATTTAGGGTGTCCTAAGAGACCAGGAAGGCCTGATCAAGCATATATGTTACTCCAGATGGAGCTGTGCAGGTTGACCATATCAGCCAGATCTCCCAATCCACAATGGGAGGTGAGGTGTGACTGGGAGCTCAGGTGACATTGTGACCCTCAGAATAAAGCCCCTCCTCTTCATCTTTTTGACTGCTGTTTTTGCTCCAGCCGGCTTGGCCTATTCCAATTTGGTGTACGACTGGGTCAAAGCTGCTGTCATGTTTGGGGTCATCAACACCATTGCCAGATTGGACCACTTGGACCCACCCCAGCCCCCAAAATGCATCACCATGCTCTACGTCTTTGCAGAAACGTGAGTATCCCATGTATGTTGCTGATGGAAGGCAGCATGTTTGACCCTAAAAAAAAATATGCATGGAAATGAGGAGGTCTGAGCTGTGCTTCTGAGCAGCTGGCCAATATGTTGACTGTACTGAAATTATAGACTAGATTTGGCCATAGCCCAAATAAATATTCTTGGGCGGGGAGGGAAGTTAGTGGGATCACACAGTAGCAGAACTTATTCTAGGAAGGAGCATGGAGAACTACTGTGAATGAGGTTCAAAGTAAACCTTGTAGGAGGACCAGGCACCTCCTATGGTTGGAAAGGTGTTAATTAGCCCATGTGTTCTAATGTGCTCTTTGCCATCTGTATTGTAGGCATTTTGACAGAGGGATCAACGACTGGCTGTGCAAGTAAGTGTCTACTCAACTATCTCTTGTCTATTTTGGGGTCTTCTCTTTCATCATGCAATACTGATGTATTAAATACTGTTCATCCCAAAGATGAAAAGCCCTCACGTCCAGGTGAATCTCATGCAATCAGATTTTGTCTGTTTATCCCAAAGACCATTGAGCTAATCAAAACAAAGTACAACTGCTCACCCAGTTCTTCTCTCCCAGAAAAACCTCTCAGTCCAATCAGTTTACTGTTCCCTCAAAGGAGGGAGAATCAAGTTCATCTTCTGTTAGGAAGAAAAGGGAATTGAACCCGGGTCTTGCATCTCCTGGATAAGAAGGGTGGCCCAATCTCCATTGTGCTTAAATGCCATGTCCCAGAAAATCTGGGACACTCTGCAGCTCTACAGATCCCTATGTCTTATCAACCTTTTACCTGCAGGAGAGAGAAAGCATGGTATTTTTTCCCGAAGAAGCTCTAGTTTTATAAGGAACATGAACCACAAGTTAGCTGGACTGCAGGAACAATCAGTTTGTTGCTAGAACATGTCAGCCAAAATATTCTCCCTTTCTCACTGGTGCACTCCAGATTGACATGTTTGTGAGAAGCATGTCTTGGGCAAATGTTGGGGAGAAGAGGTTTTCCTTGACTATGGGGAGCACTAATCACTTTCATTGACCATTAGGTATGTGTACGACCACATTGGAGAGAACCACGACAACGTCATAAAGGAGCTGATGGCCACCATTGCCACGTTTGCTGTCACCACTCTGTGGTTGGGACCCTGTGAGATTGTTTACATCTGGTCTGTCTTCAATTGCTTTGGCCTCAACTTTGAGCTCTGGGTGCAGAAATTCTTCCAGTGGGAGCCCCTCTCCAAACTGGAGGTGAGCAGATGTTCTATGAGGAGGTGGGGGGAGAACGGCAGGCCTGGGGACAAACTCTGCTCCTGGAAACACTTATGACTTCAGGGAGCTCACATTTCTTTAGACAAATGAGATCCATTCAACTGAGACTGAAGAGCAACATCTCCAATGATGTCATGCAGCTCCATGTCCAGGCTTCCTACAGTACTTTCCTACAGACTATCAGCATTATGTTCAGGTACTGCCCAGAGAGCTGTGGATGCCCCATCTCTGGATGTGCTCAAGCCCAGGTTGGATGTGGCTTTGAGCAGCATGATCTGGTGGAGGGCACCATGGCAGAGGGTGGGAGCTCAATGGTCTTTAAGATCCCTTCCAACATAAGCTATTCTTTGATGCTGTGATACCAGCACAACTATGCAAGAGGACAGTCCTGGTGCTCTTTAATTTCTTGCATGGTGTCACTCGTGGTGCAAATCCCCACCCACCCCTACGGTGCTTCATAGGAGATTTAGGCAGAGGATGGAACTTTCAAAGAGAAAAGAAGTCCAGGAGCACCAGGACTGCAGCTCCAGCGAGGCGCTGAAATACACAAATGGATTCCAGAGGTCTGTCTGTAGGGAATTGCTTATACATTTCCATACAGAAATCATTTGCTTTTCTTGTTCTGCGAAACGCTTTGGCATTCTGAGGGCTTTTGATCTGATTTCTGATAAAAGCAAATATTTAGAATGAATTGTTTTCCAACCACTCCAAAGCTTAGTGCCCCATCTTTGTTTGGGACCAAGATGCCTCAGAGACATAGTTGGAAAAAACTCCGTTCTGGGAACAATTTTGTTTTTTATTTGTTTTGCCCAGCCCAAAGCCTGAGGTCCTACATGGAGTCAGTAAAGACTCCTTTCAAACAAAAACATGGGAGAGCAATGCTCCAGTTTGCTCTGCTGTTTTTACTTCCAATCAGATTAAGACACCCTCAGGCAGCCAAATCTCTTTCCCTGCAGCACTGCAACTCTCAGCACTAAGTGGTCTGGGGATGCATCATGCTCTTAGAAGATTGCTGTAAACCACTTCTCTGCTCCTGGGGAGCTGGGAGTGACTGGGATGTAGGGCTAATAATAATCCCAGCAAACAGCAGCATTCATCTGCCTTGAGGAATAGCAACAGATGAAGAGAGGAATGCTCAGCCATCACAATTAGCGTGAAACCATGTGTACCATCCTGATGGATTTGGGCTGCTGTCAGACTAACAACATCTCCTTGCAGCCCCATTTTCCCTCACTCTGTTCTTCTCTCCTACATAGGCCAAAATGTCAGCGGCCACATCTCGGCGGATTAGGGCTGTTTTTGGGGCAGCAAATTTCTGGGCCATCGTCCTCTACAACATCCTAGCCCTCAACAGTCTGGAGTTTGCACTGCTGGTCACCAAGAGACTCCTCGTGACAGGTAAGGTGCCAGTGGCCTTCCCCACTGAGCAATCCCTGTCCTGGTGGGCAGATATGGGGTGTGGGGCTGCCAAGTCCTCCTGTGTCCAAGGCAGCCTGGCCGATGCCATGTTACATGTCTGCTCCCAATCACGTCCATTCTTGTGAAAGATGTAAAAATACGGATTTCTTAGCTCCCATCTGGGTTAATGGCTGGACTAGATGATCTTATTGGTCTTTTCAACCTTAATGATTCTATGATTCTATGATTCATGCCAGTTCTTTGAGGTGTGAGCTGCCTTTGTTTGTGCATTTCCCCGTACAGCCTAACACTGTGATTTGCTGCAATACAGAGGTTGCAGCTGGGGACCTCTCCCAGTTGGGCTGAGTCCCTTGGTGCAAAATGGTCCCTTTGCTGGAGAGAAGGATTTACTCGTCCTATTTCATTTCCCTTTTCTTTAGTAGTTCTTTCTGCGCCAACCTGAAGGTGACATGTACAAATCTTTATGCTAGGCTCCTTATGAATTATCTACATCTTCTTGTTGGCAGATGTTGCACTATTTTGGAGTCTTCTCAAGCAACTCATGGTATAAATAGCCACCTGGAATCCATGTCCTCCAGCCCTCTTTGGGACAGTTCTGGCTTAGGAAATGGATAATGTGACAAGCTGGGCTCTGTGTGCCAGAAGTGCCTGCCCGCTGAGTTAGCTGGCTTTTGTGGGTTGCATTATTCATTGCAGAGGTCCTCTTTTAGCAGGCACAAAGCCTGTGCCTCCTATCTGCTGTGGATACCCAACTTGTTGTTACAAACGCCCACTGACCCTTCCTAAGTTGAAGGCATCCTCCCAGCTCATGTTCCTTATCAAGGTGACAAAAACATGTTCCCACATAGGGATGCAACTAAGCTGAGGTTAACCCTCAGTGTCAGCAGGGTCTAAAGATTCCAGAAGGTTGCAGTGCTGAACAAGGATGAGTGATGGCAGGTTATGTGGGCACAAAGCCAACTGCTGAGTCTGAACTCAACAGGCAAAAAAACAGTTCTGGGGGTCAGCGAGAGCTCAAAGCAAAACTCCAGCATGTTCCCACAACATTAACTGTGATGCAGGATGCCCTCATGGGTTTAGGTGCTTCTTCATCTAAAACCCACCCCCTGGGGATTTCTCTCCTCTCTCTGTGAAGCTGTTTGGATCCACAAAGAAAAACAACTTTAGCCATGAACGTGGGGACCTCCCATGCCCACCCGAGAGGCAGAGGTGCCAGAGAAAAGCTGGCTCCATTAGGTAAGTAGCACACCAAGATGACCATGTCTCCCTTCATCTTCCAGGTTTCCCTGTAAGCACCTTGTCCATCTGGTTCATCACATACTGTGGAGTGCAGCTGATCAAAGAGCGTGAACGCATCCTGGCCATGGAAGAGGAGAAGAGTGACAAACCCAAGGCAGAGTAGAGGAAAATATCAGTGGGCTTGCCCCAGAGCCTGGACTCCCTTCTGACTGCCTCTGCCAGGCCAGCCGCTGTCAGGGGCTCTCCAAGCACTCCTGGCAATCAGACTGCTGTAGCTCACCTATAGAGAAGTCATCTGGAAGGCACCTGCCACCCCTTTGCTGCAGGGATCTCCTGTGGCACAGCAGGCATTTTGCACGCTTCCCACACGTGGCGGACCTCTGAGATAGGCTCCTGAGACACATCTTTAAGGCTCCATCCTTTTTCTGACCCTTTGGCACCGTGCAGACGTAGAGATTTCACCCTCTGCTCCCCAAAACACCCGATCCACCAGCATCTGGCTCTCCCACAGGATCTGCAGCCCAGGTCTCCCATCTCCAGGTCGCTTCCAGCCAAAGCATCACATTTTTCTTTTGCCACAAGAAATGGTCATCATATACCATAAATGGTTCAACATCTGGGGCTGTGCATTAAGGACTGTGAAATGGCTCAGCACAATGAATGCCTACCAGGAGGCTAATAAATAAATAGAACAGTCTTTTATAGCAAAGGGAAAGAGGTTCAGGAACTGCAGAAGGGAAGAGTAATTTTCTTCCCACTGCTGTCGGCGGTGCAGAGTGATGTCTGTTAGTATCTCAAAATAGGTCCCTTCAGTCCTAAACATCTTGAGAAATGATTTAGTGCCAGCTTCAGGTGTAGACAGTGGCAACACAGGGGGCATGCCTGCTTCACAATCAGAGCACATCACGTGCTGCTCGTCTGCAGGGTGGGCATGCGGAAGGAACAGCACGCACAGCTCACAAAGCTCAGCCCAGACCCAGCTCAGCCCCAAAGGGCCCTTTGCAATGGGTTGTGCAATTGGTGTGGCCATCACAACCACCTCACTGTGACACATGCCCTGGGACTCAAACCAAGTACCACTCAGTTTTTTTGCATGCCATGGACAAAGGTTTAAGCTCACATTCCTGTCCATGGCCAAGGGCTCAGTAGTCAAGTCTTGCCCATCTCCAGCCACCCAGCCCGACTTTGATGCTAAGCCTGTGCTACATGAGCACACACACATACATACAACCAAAGGAGGAAGGCACCAGATGAAGGGCAGCACTTAGGGGCTGGGTGGTGGAGGGGAAGTGCCTGATAGCCTCCTTGGAGAGGTAGGCTTTGGGGTACTATATGGGAAGTGCATTGAATAAATGACCCTATGGTGCCTTGGGGAGGAGGTGGGTCTGTCACTGGAAATAGATCCAGCTCTCTTGCACTTTACAGCAGCTTTCAGTGGCCTTATGTCTGAATGGTGTCAATGTGTGGTGAGGGTAGAATGTGGACCACTTTGCAACATGGGTTGAGATGCTTGGTGCTGCTGTGTTCTGGCTTCTCTGTGGATGAAGCAGGAATGGTTCCTCGTCAGCTTTCAGCTCTGCCAAAGTGATTTACAAAGTCCCTGATAAATGTCATTTATTTATGTAGTAAAAAATTGTTGAACATCTATGGTGCCTACCACTCATCAATGTTGTGTTGCTGTGATTCCAATGAACCCTGGGCGACATGCTGATCTCCCTGGAACTGAGAGATCCAGGGGTCTGTTTGCAATTTTGACATCTAAGGACACTGCTGATTTTAAGAGAGACCCACTCATCATTATCAGATCAAAGCCAGTGATGGGTGGCTGTAGCTTGATTTGTATTTAGAGTCTACTGCCATGCTGGTACAATTTTATGGGCCTACTGCTGTAAAACTGTTGTCTGTGTAGCTTTGGAGGTAGAAGTCATGTGGGTTTTCTTTTTGGGAGCCTGGCCCCAAGTGTTGGAAGTGCAGTGAGGTATTGTGCCTTGGTTGCACTTCCAGTCACATCCATAGAGCTCCTTCAGCTGCCAGGCACACCTTTTTTTAAACAGAGGTTTGCTGCTGGACCTTTGGTAGGTGTCGATCCAACGCCTCAGCTATGACATGTTGTGCCCTCTCCTCGTGTAAAATCCAATTTTTCTCCCCCCATGCAGGTGTCTGCAGACAGCTGAACCCTTCCTGAGCTGCAGAGTCCAAGGGCTCTGTCTTTTTGGGCACCCCAAGGTGCACAGGAAGGGAAACAGAGTCACCATCTCCTGGTGTTGGGGAAGATGACTCACATGGCAAAGCCAATGACTCTGCACTGCCCTCCCAGCCTAGATAGTCTGGGAGAGAAAATAACCCATTCACTAAGGATCTAAATTTACTCAGCAGCTACGTCTAGTGGAGCTGTCAGAAGCTAATCTTAGACACTGGTAGAGCAATCTGTTACAGAACAGCTCGTGGGAGAAGTTTGCCCACCTTTGCCTGAAGGTCTCCCCTTAGTTATCACTGCTGTTAGAAGCCCAAAGGGGTCCTATGGGTCAGGAGCACCAAAGCACTGCTATCATGGCCACGCCTCAGTGCTCAGCCTTGTGCAGAAGACCCTCAGTTTCAACATATGCCACTGGGGAAAGTATCTAATCCAACCTTGTTATTGCCTGGCTCTGATAGCAAGAAAAGCAATTTTTTACTACAACTCCAAATCCGGATGAGTAGTTCTACACAAGGCACCTTTTTCAACCTGACACAGCTATAATTCTTGCATTCACCTTTCTTGCTCTACAAGTCTGTATGAGAGGGAGCAATCCTCCTACACTCCATCCCCTTAGGATGATTTACATACGTTTCCACTCACTCTCATCCTTCGTGGGGTGACTGTTGCCCACCTGGAGACAACTGGCAGTCCATTGGTCATTGGGAATACCACTCATTCATTGTAGCTCTGTTAAACCAGGGTCAGCTGGCTGAAAGCTACTCAGAGTTGCCCAGCTCACAGTTGTGAGTGCTGCCTCAGGCCTTCACAAGGATGGCATCCATCTTTGCCAGGGGTAGGAGGCACTGGGAACAGTTAAGAACATCTGGGATAAAGCCATGATTTAAGTGAATGGGGAAAGATGGACCTTAGTGGAGTCCTCTCATCTCAGGCAACTGTCCAACTTGGGTCCAGTGAATCAACTCTCTGTGGCCATAGGGAGCCTAAACAACAGCCCTTGGGCCCTGTTTGCTTGGAAATCTCTCTGTTTTCCATCAATCCATCAATCTCTAAAGTGATGAGACTTACACACAAAAGGGGATCAGTGGTTTCCTGCTCTCACTGAGCCGTTGTTGCTGATGGAATTGAGCCTATCACTTATCTCTTACTGGTGCCAGGGTGGGTTATTTACCTGTGCCAGAGCCAGTGTCCCTTTCCAATCACCTGCACAATGCAAGAGACAAATATGAGTTTGTATTTTCTATAGGTGCTGCCATGTCGGGTAGATCTCACTGCATTTAGTGGTGAGCAGTGAGAAGAGACAGCATCTCGTGACGTGAGGAACATGGAAGGAAATCTGGGATGGCAGCATCCACTGAGCAGCACGGTGAGAAGGAAAGCAAGTCTGGGCTCAAGGAAGATTAAAGGCAGAAGAGGATAATTCCAAATTCCAATAGTGTGACCACATTGGAAAAGTGGAACACTAACCCAAAAAGAAGGGAGAATGGGGCTGTTCAGCCCCAGATATCTGGGAGCAAATGAATATTGCTGATGGATGACCCAGCTGAAAGGTCAGTGCTCATCCTCTGATCGTGTCTCTGATCCTGAACTGATGATGTGAGCTGAAATCAGCAGATGATTATAGCCCTGCTATATTACTGCCTGGGATGCTGCTGGAACCTCAGCAGTATGGCTTCATCCAGCGTCATCCCCTCCCTCATTACTCAGATAACCATCATGTCACAAAGCATACTTATCAACACACCCATGCCAGAGCGAGGGGTTATGTGGCTTTAAATACACCAAGAAGAGTGTGGCTAATGGCTTTGCAAAGATCCAATTAATTTGTTAATTAAATCTGTGCCATCTCCGAGTGTCAGAAAGCCCAGAGGGTCCATAATAACGAAGATAAAACAGACTCTTGTAGAAGTTTTACAATAATTATAAATAATCATAGTTACTCTGCTCACCTATGTCTGCCCAAACCAATTTGCTTCCTTGCCAGCTCCGTGGGAAGAGCTGGACCTGGAGCAGCCAGCTGAGGCCCCGTGAGGCTCTATGATGTCCATGCAGGACGCAGGACCCGACAGAGCCCTTGGCTCTTCTGCAGCACTTGCTGAAGGCTGTTCACGTTTTCCCACTGTGTCTCCAGGCTTCAGCTTGGGGGTTGAATCCCAGTAGACCTCAGCATAAGACCCCAAAACTCACAAGTAAATACCTGCTTTCAGGTGCCTCGATCAGTGAGATGAAGCTCGCTACTGGGGTCTCTGAATTTAGTTCTGCCTCAGATACTTGTGTTTCATTCCCCATCCCCTTCCAGACCCTTGAAAACTGACTCCAGAGGAGAAGAAAGGGCAAACCTGCACAGCCCTGGGGACGAGCTCGGCTCAGGGATGCCACAACACACAGACTCTCCCTTCTTGCATCTTTCCAGCTTTGATTCACGATCTGTTTTTACCACCGCAAAAGATTTAGCAGTTTGGGAATGTTCTGTTTAGCAGTGTCAGAGGTCTCATCCCTGCCATTCATGACCCAGGAGGCAGATTACGGTGTTTGATTCATCTGGAGGACATTTCCCAAGTGCGGTGGAGCTGTCATAGGGTCGCACACGTCCTTCCATCGGGGGACGCGGTGACTCATCAGCTGACAGACGGTTCCTGAAGCACCGAGGCTGAAGTACAGCTGTTCCCCCAGTCCCCTCCCTTCCCCCTTGCCCAGTGTGTCATATTGAAGGGTGATCATCTTACACATGCTCCAATATGGATTCCTTAAGCTTTGTAACACGGTGGCTATATATAAAGCCCTGTGCTGGAAGCTGAAGTACACAGACAGCTGCAACAGTAGAGAGCGCTTCACATTCCCAGTGTGCTGACGGTCTGGAAGAAAGGGAGACCTGCGAGCCCCGCTTTGAGAAAGTTTCTTTACCAAAGGCACACATACAGATATATTTGTAAATAGATTCAAAAGAAAGCTTAGGGAAAAAAAGGAGTTCTTACTCTCCACCATGGGTTTGCCTTTTGATCAAGCGGAAGAACTGCGTCTCTACCAGCAAACCCTCCTCCAGGATGGACTCAAAGACATGTTGGACCACAATAAGTTTCTGGACTGTGTCTTGAAAGTAAAGGGAAAGGAGTTTCCCTGCCATCGGCTGGTGCTGGCAGCTTGCAGCCCCTATTTCCGGGCAATGTTCCTCTCGGACATGGAAGAGAGCAAGAAGAGGGAGGTCAGCTTGGAAGATGTCGATCCAGATGTCATGGGCAAAATCCTCCATTACATCTACACCTCTGAGCTGGAGATCACAGAGCAGAATGTTCAGGACATCTTCTCTGTGGCCAACATGTTCCAGATCCCTTCCATCTTCACTGTCTGCGTGTCTTTCTTGCAGAAGCGCCTCTGCCTCAGCAACTGCTTGGCTATCTTCAGGCTGGGCTTGATGCTGGATTGTGCCCGGCTGGCTGTGGCAGCTCGAGATTTCATCTGCGATCGCTTTGCACTGGTCTCTCGTGATGAGGAATTCTACCAGCTCTCACCCGATGAGCTCATCGCCATCATCTCCAGTGACTCCCTGAACATTGAGAAAGAGGAGAATGTCTTTGAAGTGGTGATGAAGTGGGTGGGCACCAAGGACCAGGAGAGCAGGCAGAAGGCCCTGCCTGTTGTCTTCGAAAGCATTCGCTTCCGCCTCATGCCCAAGGACTACATCAAGGACCACGTGGAGAAGCAGGCTGTAGTGAAGTCCAGCCCAGAGCTGCTCAAGAAACTGCAGATGGTGAAGGATGCCCAGCAAGGCAAATTCACTGTGGTGAAGAAGAAGAAAGTGAAGAAAAGCAATGAAAAGCAAGCAAAAGGCAATGTTGTCAATGGAGCAATAGATGAGGAGGACGAGACAGAGGAGGATGTGCTTCCAGGGATCTTAAATGACACGATGCGCTTCGGGATGTTCCTCCAGGACCTCATCTTCATGGTGAGCGACAGTGGAGCAGTGGCCTATGATCCCACTGCCAACGAGTGCTATTTTGCCTCCCTGTCTGCTCAAATCCCAAAGAACCACGTCAGTCTGGTGACCAAAGAGAATCAGATCTTCATTGTCGGAGGACTGTACTACAATGAGGACAGCAAAGAGGATCCCATGAGTTCCTACTTCCTACAGGTATTAGTCTTTGTTTCTTTATTTTCTTTGGCCAGGAACACGATCAGTCTGTACTGATGTTAGCAATATCCATTGTCATGTGATGCTAAAATGAAAGAGGTAAGTGAAGTTGAAACATTTACGTTGCTTTACTAGAGATTTTCTTGCCACGTTCTTAAAGTACATACCACTAAAAGGGGTTTTTGGTCATTGATGAAGAAAGCTTTAATGGTCCAAATCCTGAACCTGACATCATTTTGGCGAATGCATTTACTCCAGTCCTGCCTGCCAAAGGGCAAACAAGCTAGATTGGAGGCACCAGCTCTTTGCATCCTTTATGCTCCGTGGGCATGAACCCCCAGCAAAACATAGAGATGATTCTGCCAGTTGACAACACAGGGAACAGCAGCAGCTATAGCCACAGAGTAAACACTGCAGGAATATGCCCCTTCCTACCAATATCATCCTCTTTTCCAATGCTGTTCTTGTCCCTGAATGTGTTCTAGTTCCAGCTCAGAGTCTTTGTTTTGGTCTTTTCCATCATGTGCAAGGGAAACTCTGCCGTGACATTTCTGGGGGATATCTAACAGGAAAAGTGGCTATTCTAACTCAGCAATAACCAAAGCTGTGAGCAGGCTGGGCTGTGAGCAGGCAATCTGAGCCCCAGGCTGGGCTGTAACCCAAGAGCACCTTCCCTATAGGGACATAACAGGGCACTGCCTTTCCTACCGACCCTGTAGGAATCCAGTAAATTCTATGATGTCCTTCCCCTCTACCCAGAAATCTCCTGGGTAAACAAGTTCCTATGGCTCACATCTGTTTTGGAAGGAAGCAACAGAGTATTGAAAGGATAAAGCAACATAAGTTCCCATGCTGAGACACAGAAGTCTGATCCTTGCCACGTTGCATGAGTAGGGCTGTGTACCTGTGCCATGTGTGCAGGGAATGTGTTTGTCCTCACCTAGTGCCTGACTTAGCAGCCTATGCAGCCCACGTGAAATGAGGAGTTAATGGGAAGATACGGCAGCCTGAGAAAGCAGAATGGAGAGGGAAGGCAGTGGGGAATGCCTGGGGAATTAGTGATAGGCACACAACCTTTGGCACTGAAAAGGAGCTTTGACCACAGCAGGTAGGGACAATTCCATCCTCTAGCTGTGCTCACATTCAGCCTGTGTCTAAAAATCAGTCCTCCACCTGTTTTGCTGCTGACCAGGCAAGTTAATTCCCTGGGCAGCAGGGAAGGTCTACCATGTCCTGGGCTGTATTAGCACGACTGCAGCAAGCATGTTGAGGGAAGTGATTTATTCCTTTTGATTGAGCACTTGTGAGACTGCATCTGGATGTATGGGAGACTACATTTGTAGATGGGTGTGGACGTGGATGTTGAGTCCAATATGGGGCTTCTCAGTACAAGAAAGACATTGAGGTGGTGGCGTGAGGCCAGCAGAAAGCACCAAGATGGCTAGGGCTGGAAGGCTGCACATAAAAAGGGCAAGAGGCAGTAGCCCTCATCATTGCCCTCAGTGTGTGTTGCTGTATGAATAAGGTGTTCTCAGCCTTTTTCAGCTGGAGCTTCGCATGGATGTAGGCTGGTCCCTGTACAACGAGCCCCTGTACAATGCAGCAGCCTCTTACACCTCCTGGCTCTGTTTCTGTCCTCCCCAGTTTCATGTTCCTCCTTCAGTCAGGGTTAGTTTACACTTACGGACAAGCATCAATATAAATAAGTGCTGATAAATCCCAGAGGCCTTGCAGATTTTGGCAGGAACAGAATGATTCCGTTGACATTCCAGATGGAAAACGGTATCCTTTATTTGTCACTTCTAAGATTTATGCTTTGAAAACAATACTGAACCCATCGAGAAGCAGGAACTCTCCTGATGACGGGGCTGCTCAGGCCTGCACTATAAATAACACAAATGAGGACCACAGCTCACAAAGGGACAAAAATCACAGGCACTCAGCTGAGGCCGAGGCTTTGGAGGCAACTCCTTGGCCCGAGCCCATAGAAAACAGTGCTTCAGGCTGTGCTCCATCACAGCTTCCTCCTGCAGGGTTCCATCAAACGGCTGCTAGATTTCACTCCGGACTCGACCCATGATGTTCCTTCTCCATTGCCAATCTGTCTTAAAAATGTTGACCCATTTTACAGCTCCCACTAAACACCTTGGGGTCCAAATTGCCCCCCAGCCCCCATTCTGTCTCATAATATTTCATGACCTCCTGTTTTCTGGTGGAATAATGCCTTGATCCACAGACATCCAAGGATTTGGTCATCTGATCTACCTGCATTGCACGTCTCAGTCTCCATGTCTTATCACAGATTTTGGTCAGCATTGAAGAGCTCTGGTCTTTGCAGTCTCATCTCTTTAGGTTGGATGTCAGGAAAAAAATATTCTCTGAAAGAGTGGTAGTGCATTGGCACAGGCTGCCAAGGGAGGTGGTGGGGTCACCATCCCTGTAGGTGTCCCAGAACCGTGAAAATGTGACACTGAGGGATGTGGTCAGTGGGCATGTTGGGGTGGGTTGGGGTTGGTTTTGGTTTTGTTACCTTGAAGGTCTTTTCCAACCTGAATGATTCTGTTCTGTGATCTCAGCTTCATTGTACACTGTAGATTTTGGGTAGACAGGTATTGTGTAGAGGGTTTTTGTGCAGATAGGAGCACACGCATTTCATTCACACAGTGAGGTGGTAGGGGACACCAGTATTCTGAAAAGCAGAGGAATAAGCCATTGTTTGATCTTTGTCAGCAAGAAGGAGAACTGGTGGGAGGAGAAAGCATTTTGCTCTTCACTGGTTGAGGTGAGTGAGCTATTTAGCCCAAATTGTAGGCAATACACTATGACCTCGAGGAGATGGAAAACATCAAAATGAAGCACAAATGCTGCTTCTGGAGAGGTTCTGGCAAAATCTCCAAGACTTAAACATTTCAGCTCCTCCAGTCCCAGGAACTATATTTTTTAAGTCCAACAAAGGAATCTTCCACCCAAAGATGGCCAAGCTTGTTCCAAGTCAGGGCTTTGCACAGAGTGGAACATGTCCATGTGACAAGCTGTGAGTGGGAATGGATGCTGCTCTGAGCCTCTGGATTCTGCAGGAAGACACACACTAATGACCTTGTGTTTCCTTTCAGTATGACCATCTGGACTCGGACTGGCTGGGGATGCCCCCTTTGCCCTCCCCTCGCTGCCTCTTTGGCCTGGGAGAGGCAGAAAACTCCATTTTTGTGGTCGGAGGGAAAGAGCTGAAAGAGGGAGAGAAGACCTTGGATTCAGTGCTGTGCTACGACCGCCTGTAAGTGTCTGGGTGCAAGTGTGGGGCAGGAAGAGGTCAGCAGGGGAATTTGGGGCAGCTGCTGTGCAAAGTGAATCCGGCTCCCCAGCAACCAATGCAGCGTAGTGACAGGGCTCGAGCTCTGCAGCCAGACCCTGGGACTCAGGCTGTGCTGTGGGGCACTGAGCTGCTCTCTCCAGCAGCATCGCTTGTTGTAATCGAAGCTCCCAAGGTGGAAGTCGAAATGGGGATATTAAATTACAAAGGAGTGATCTTGGCAGATGCTCACGTGGGACCTGTCCAGAGGAGAAAGGGGAGAAAAAGCTTTTCCTTCTGCTGCTGCCCGTTGGTTTGAGGTCTCACGGGGAGTGCCTTTGGACAGGAAAGTTTGTTTTGAAAGTATTCAGATGTGGCACTGAATGGCCCACCCTGATGGATATCGGGCATAATATCCAATTATTTTTGCACAATGGGCTCTGAACCAGGTTATGTCATGAGCTGTATTTAGAGGCACCGTCCTGTTCTGCTCGTGGGAGGCAGAGACATCCAAAGGCTGCTCCTCTCTGCCCTAAAGAGGCAGAGTGGTAGGTGTTAACAAGCCTCTGCTCCATTTATTTTTAGATACATCTGCTTCAAAGACTGTTTTAGAGGCTGTGATTTGAAACCAATTTCATTTCCCCAGAACATGGGGTATTATCTGGGAAGCAGTGTGAGTCTTCCTGCCACGTGCACAGGGGTGGCTTGAGTATTGGCTGTAAGCTGGCAGAGATATGATCAACACCACTCCTATTTCTGGTGTAATTTAGGTAAAGAGTTCAACTATAGCAAACCTGGAGGGGACAAAGCGCTGGTCTATGGAAGCAACTGGAGTGGTCAGGCAATTAGGAGGCATTTCCATTCTTAGGTAGAATGAAGTGCAGGTCTTTGGAGGCTGATCCTACATGGTGAGGCACTAGAATGGATTGTCCAGAGAGGCAGTTGTGCCCCGTGCCTGGAGATACTCAAGGTCAGGATGGGGCTGTGAGCACCTGATGGAACTGCTCATAGTTGTCTGTGTCTGTGCATTGCAGGGAGTGGGACCAGAGGGCCTTTAGGGTTCCCTTCCAACTCAAACAGTTCTGATTCTATGATTCTTAATGAACCTGAGCAACGTGGACATCAAAACACATCCTGAGAAACTCCAGCCCTATTTGGGCCTGTGTACCTGCCCACTGAGCATAGGTGTCTGGCCTTCCTTTGGGTCTAGGCACCACAAATACACCCAAATTTTAGCTGGCTCAGTTTTTGGCCACCCAGCACAAACCAGAAAGAAGTAAAAATAAAGGCATGAGGTGTGCTAACGCCCCACTTGAGGACAAAGCAGGAGGTTCTGTCATGGAAAAGCTGAGTATCTCTAAGTCTCATTGGATTTAATTTTTTACATAACGCAGAAAAACTTTTTTTCCCTTTGTTTTGTTTTTAAGATGACAAAACTTACTTGTTGAGCATTATCCCATAGGAAACTTCATGCTTTTAAGATACTGTGTTTTCTGTTTGTCAGGATCTGCACTGTGTACTGTGGGCCTCACCCAGCATGCTACAAATCCTTTTTCTTCCCATCTTTCCCTGATCCAGGTCCTTCAAGTGGGGCGAAGCTGATTCCCTTCCCTACGCAGTCTATGGCCACGCAGTGGTATCACACAAGGACCTTGTCTACGTCATTGGAGGCAAAGGAAGTGACAAGTAGGTCAAAAATCAAGAGAAACCTGGAAGTCATCCCCCAGAATAGTGAGCAAAACTTGTTGTAACCCAGCAGAGAAGTCCTGGTCTGGAAGGAATATGACATGCATTCACTTACCTCACACTGCTGTCCAGTGTGCTGGGGAACTTTTGGGAGGGTGTTTTGCAGTGTTAGGTTGAGTCAGCAGTACTGAAACACATCTGAAGGCTGCACACACGGTCCTGAAAGGCAGTTAGTTACGTGGACTCTTTATCCAGGTGTGCACACACAGCACTGAGCATTTAAGATTCCTTATCCAAAGCAGTCACACCAGGAATGGATGTGTTGTACACAGAAATGGTATCCCTGGGCATGGGCAAGCTTGTGTGCCTATCCAAGCAAATGCACTAAGGCCAACACAGAGGGAACTGAAATCCCTTCTAAAGAGCCATGTTCTTCACAACAGGCATCCCCAAACTCCTGCAGTGCAAGTCTGCCCCTGAGCTGACAATTTACGCTCCCCTTCTCTCTCCTCTTTCCCTAGGAAGTGCCTAAAGAAGATGTGTGTCTACAACCCCAATAAGTTCGAGTGGAAGGAGCTGGCTCCCATGAAAACTGCTCGTTCCTTGTTTGGAGCCACTGTGCACAAAGACAAAATCTATGTGGCAGCTGGCGTGACCGACTCTGGTTTGACCAACTCAGTGGAAGTGTACGACATAGCCACCAACAAGTATGTACTGAGCACCTCTGGGGTGTAGTTACACCAGCACCAGCTGTAGGTGTACATTAAGAGCTTCCAACCATTCTTGCAGCTTCTCACATCAGTTTCTCCCAATCTGAATTCCTTGGGCATCAATGAGGCCACATTGAGTAGGACATTATGTAGCACGTTGCTCCTGTCATTAGTACCATTTTATTGAGGATCAGAGAATCACCAATCACAGAATCACCAAGGTTGGAAAAGACCTTTAAGATCATAAGGTCCAACCATCTCAGGATCATTCCAGGCTCAGATTAAAAGTGGGTCATCAATGAGCTGAGCTGTTGGTGCTTTGCGGGGCTGTTCTTTCATCTTACCGCCTTTACCCAGTGCAAGAGATGTGTTCCCTGACTTTGGGCTTTGGGGTCCAGTCCAGCAATGGGACCTGCTGGTCCATGCTAGGTGTACACTGCAGCTCATTTACTCACAGAAGATGAAACTGAGCCACGATGATGAAAACAGCTATTTCTAGCACCCATGATCCCATCCCAAGCAAAGCTACACGAGTTAGCCTGCCATGAATTGATTCAGCTGCTGATTCCCAGTTTGAGACCCAAGGGTGAGCAGGGTGCCCTAACACGTCCCTCTCTCCACATGGCAGGTGGGACACCTTCCCTGAGTTCCCTCAGGAGCGCAGCTCGGTCAGCCTGGTGAGCCTGTCTGGGGTGCTCTACCTGCTTGGAGGGTTTGCCACGGTGGAGACGGAGTCGGGGGAGCTGGTGCCAACAGAGCTGAACGACGTCTGGAGGTGATGACCTTCCCTGGGGCTCTCCATGGGAGATGGGGGATGCTACTCAGTGGCAGACACCGAGGAAACAGATAGTTTTGGTCTTCATGCCTTGAGTCTGAAGAAAATGCTGCTACCCCAACACAAGGCTGCACGAGGTCTCTGGGAGAGATGTGTGCCCTGTACTGTGCTGGAAGGCACATTAGGTGATTCAGTGATTTCTCCCAGCCTCCTATAGGAAAATAGCAGGGAAAATCTTCTCCTTTCTCTTTCTCCCAAACTGCCATTTTGTTTGGAGCTGGTTCCAGACCTCCCCTTTGGCTCGAAGCAGTGTTTGTGCAATGAACACTCTACTTGAGAAAAGCCAGTGCGTGGGCTTGAAACGAGATTGTCTTACATGGGAGCAGAGACAGAAAGCACTTTCTGACAGCTGCTCATGCAGGGTTAGCTCCCATCCCTCAGGTCTGTGGCTGTAGAGCACCTTCAGCAGGCATTTCCTGGCCTTCACCACAGATGTTCCATCTTGGTGATACCAACCCATCCGCCAGGGTTCCAGCAGCTGCTATTGGCCTGTCGTAGCATGGTGCTGTGGAGGTGGGGGGTTTATAAGGTGGAGAAAGGGGATGCTTTCCTCACCACAGCTGTCTGTCTGTCTCTCCTCAGATATGATGAAGAGCAGAAGAAGTGGGAAGGGGTCCTCCGTGAGATCCAATATGCCTCTGGTGCCACTTTCCTTCCTGTGCGCCTCAACGTTTTGCGGCTAACGAAGATGTAGCATCATTTCCTTGCTCCAGTGGACAGGGAGGGATGGGGAGTGGTAGGAGATGTGGTTTCTCTAGATACTGTGCAGGACATTGTGTCTGTGACTGGTACCATTTCACTGAGTCAAATGGGAGAGGGGGAAAATTGACTTGAAGCATTATGGCAACTTGCTGGTGCTCACAAGGTAACTAAAAAAGGATTTTAGAGCATGTAAGGAGCTGGGGAAGACAAACAAGCATGGAGCAATGTGCTAATCCAGTCTCAACTGGCAGAACAAAGAGATTCCTCTCTTGTTCCACTTCTTTCTCCATGTTTTTTCCAATCTTCTCCAGCCAGCAGTGGAGCTAGAAGGGGGTTCTGAAGGCATTAAGCTGATGTTTCTCTAGACAAAAGGGTCTCTGATAAGTTTCCTCACCTAAGGGAGCCGCAGGTTTGGTGCTACAAAGCACTTGAGAGGGAAAAGAGAGGTAGTGCAGGTCAGATCTGGGGGACTCTGAGGAGTTCTCACGTGGTGAAGGTCATAGAGATGAGACAGTTGAAAGAAAAAAGGCATGTGAGCACTGGCGGCAGAAATTCCTTCAACATTGCAATGAACAGGGAAAAAAAAATAGTTCTCCTTCTCCATCCTGACTTTGCATTGAAGAGATGCAAGGAGGTAAGGGCTGCAAGAGGGGCGATGGGTATGACACCCATCTCCATCCTTAGGGCTCCTTGTGGTCAATCACAGACTACAATGTCCTCATGTATGGAGGGACAAGTGCTTTTCTTTAGGGAAAGGTTTATATTTATGCTTTCATTTTTATTGTTACAAACATTTTTTTTTTAAAAGCACTATCCTAATTTGCAAAATTCTTGGAGATCTCAGCAGCGTTTGGCTCAAATAGAGCTTCCTACTGAGACAAAATGCATTGTGTTTTGTTTTGTTTTGTTTTTTAAGTGAACATGATGATGTTTTCTTAGAAACACGACTGTACCAGCAGCAGGACAGAGATGTGTTAGACCAAAAATCTAACGATGTCCATGCTGAGTGACCAGCAGTTCATTTCAGAATAAATCTTAACAATATTTCCCCCAAAATTTCCTTTCTTTGAATGTTGATGGAGCTGTAAATGGATGTCCACAGCAACCAAATGCAAGGACTGAGAAAAAGCTGTGATGAGAAGCTTGGAGAAATCCAGCCCCACGGGGAGCCCCAGCTTCTAGAGTTCTGATTTTCCCCCATTTCAGAGCAGAAGCTTTAATGCTCATGTCCTAAAAGCTTTTCTCAGTAGACATAAGAACTAGAAACTTATCTAGGAAGAGAAATACCAGCTGGATGCCTACATCATCACATGGTGCAACAAGCAGGGGTGATCGTAATGAAGAAGAACAAATACATATCCTGTAAGTAAATACCCTCATAGCAGCACAAACATTATGATATCAGGAGTCTGGCTGATTTGTCTAGCTCAAAATGCAGTCTTGAGAAACTAAAACGAGTTTGGAAGTAAAGACAATTTTCCATGAGTAAAGGAGCCAGAGACTTGTCCTGCCTTCATTGTAAGGATTTTCTAAGAATTATGGGATAATCTCCTTAGAAGATGATTATGTCAGAAAAGCAATGAAACATTTTCACAAGAAAAATAAATCTGAAGTGACTGGCTGGCAGCTGATAGCATTAAAAAGGAAAAAAAAAAAAAAAAAAATTAAGGAGAAAAAAAAAAAAGCAACCAAAATGTTCAAAACGACCAAACATGAAAAAATCTGTGGCCAAATAAATAAATAAATAGTCACCCTCCATCCAGTTCTGGAGAAATTGCCATGGAAGACTCCCAGGCTAAGACAATGGCTGGTGTCAGAAGTGGAAAGAGCCCTTGCCTAGAATTAAAAAGTGAAGTCGTGTTGCAGGGGTGGGACAACACTTCCCACCTGGGACTGGAAACCAATACCTCAGCAGTTCCTGCTGGCTGCAGAATGGAAACCTGTTGTTGCTTGGTCCTGAGGGAGGGTTCCTCCCCATGGAGGTTTCTCCTCATGGCTCAGCTGCTCCCGGGGGAAATGTGGGCCCTTTGAAGCCAATGGCAGCACTGCTGTGCTGTGTAATTAGTGAAGTGTGGTCCCTTGATAATGGCTTCAGAAGCAGTGATGAAGCCCAGTCAGCATCCTGGTCTGCATCCTCAGCTGCTCACCTTGTGCCTGTCTGTTGGGAGTTTGGTTAATAGGAGCTGAGCACTCCCATGTTGCTCACATCCATCACAAACTTTAGGAGGTACCACCTTTAGCACAGAGCAAAAGATACAGCAGTTTGAAATCTCCCATCACGTCGGCAAAAAGGGCCAACGCCAGCCAGAGCTTGTCCAAGAAAGCCAGCACAGTTGCACATGGCCAAGCAAAAGTCTGGCCCAGAGACTGTCCAGCACCACTCACCAAGAGGCTGTTACAGCCCAAAACAATCTTCAGTAAGAAATCCCAGGAGAAATACCCAGGGAGGCACCACTCCTTGCTGTTGCCCAGTGTCTTCCTTGCTGAGATGCACACAACTCCATCAGGACACGTCCCCTATGGACATCTTCTCCAGCAATGTTAGCTGAAAGGTTACATCCCAAGAGTGCAGCAGAATCAGCTCTTCTTCCATTAGCTTCCCAGTATTGGTGCCGGCAAGGTTCCCACAACTCCATTTCAAATCAATAAGGATGCTGGGTGCTTTTGGACGGGCTCTTTGGTTTCTCATTTCCCTTCAAAGGTGCTTGAGGAGCCTTGTCTCATAGTTCACTCAAATTTTGTGCCTTCGGTGGGACTCCGGAGCTCAGTCCTCACCTCCTCTAGCACCTCAGGGCCATAAGCATCCAGCTCTTTCCTCTACCCACTCATCACCCTTCCCTGAAAAGATTTTTTTTTTATTGGTCCCACAACAGTCTGGCTGTCTCACACACACACACACACACACACCTCCCACCAAATCCAACATAAAGTCCACGTATGTGATACAAGAGCAGCTGTGAGAGCATGCCATAATAACAAAGAAAGGGGTAGAGCTCCATGTTTTCTTTTATAAAAGACAAATTGTTTATTGATTCAGTCCTTCCACTTGCAACCTCTTTGGTAACAGTCGTAACACTTCTAGACCGGGAGAACGCAGTGGAAAGGCCCAGTTCTGTCCTCTCACCACTTTCAGGAAGCCCTGAACGTGCCTTGGTGAGAGGCCAAAAGCAGGTTTCAAAGCATGGCCAAGGACCTGGCCTCTATGGACACCCCAGAACAGCCCACCACAGCTCGTCATGCTCGCGGGCAGCCCAGAGAGCAGCTCCAGCACCTGTGGGCAGATGACAGCTTAGGATGGCGATGCATGCTGGGGTCGTGGTGCCAAGGCTGGCTGTGAGCTGTGCTTCGAAGGCAGCGTTGATGCACCTCTTGGGACTTCCCGGGCATCAGCCAATGGAGCCAACAACAAGGCAAGACTCGCCCCTGGTGGCCTCACAATGATGGGCTGAACCAGCAGGGTTGGCCTCCCCCTCATCACACCATCCCAAAGAGAGTAACTGCTGTACTTGGCGTTAGAGATAAACATATATTGATTACACATGGTCATAAAAAAAAAAAAGTAATAATAATAATAATAATAATAATAATAATAATACATTTCCTAGAACGTTACTTAAGACGCTTCTGAAACGCATCCAAGCTTCCCCTCCCCTCCCTGTCTTCCCTTATCTATACAGAATAAAGTGCTTCATTTAGTTTGTTCACACTAGTAGAGCCACCGATACACTCTTAAGTTGGCATGTTTGGGCAACTGATACTGAATGTCATAAAATAACACAGAGCCGAACACCAGGCATGAGAAACTAGTTCTGAGGCAAGTGCTTGGGGTTCCATTCGTTTCCTTCAAGTTCCATGCGACTGAGGTTGTTCTTATTTGTTTTTTTCCTGTTCTTTGAAAAAGTTCTTTCTTTGTAAGTTCAACCCAACTCCATTGTGGTTGTGTCTCATCAGGCAGGGCTGCGTTTGGGGAAGCTCTCTCTGTCCGTGTGAACCAAGGGCATCTGTCCATCTGTCCTTCCCTCTTGACTTCAGGCAAACCAAGAGTTGAATCAGTGGAGTTGTCTAGCAGCGGATGCTTGTCTCTATTGCACTGTCACAGCCGTTCCCACCATCTGTCAGTCCATCACCTTCCCATCGCGCTTGGGTTATGGCTGTGGTCCGAAGGGCCAGCCGCACCTCATGGACTTTATGAGGCTAACTGGTCTGTGCTACCAGGCTCCTGGGATATATAAAACAAAAACAACCCTCCCTGCCCAGCTCCCTCCCTCCCCAGAGTTCAACCAAAGGGAAAATCAAAACCAAACTCCGACAGGTCTGGGGTGCGGGCAGAGCTGTCGGCTGAACGTCGCATTGGGGTGTATTCATGAGCTGCATAATGGGAATCAAGCCCCTCTCCACCCCTGCAGTCTGTCGAAGAAGGGATGTGAGAGATTAAGGTGCAAGAGTTAAAAATAAAACAATAAAATAAAATATAAAAAGCTTGAACACAACGGGCCCGACTCTCCTGTCTCATCCCCCATCTAACCTAAAGGGTGCCAACAGGGTCCAACCGAGATGAATGCGGGACAAGACTCTGTGAGAGCGACTCATTTGAGAACGTTAACGAAAACCAGACATGACAAGACACATCGGGACCAAACAAGGGTGTAGACAAAAGGGCTCGGAGGCCACGCTGGACTCCTAGGAGCTGCCCAGGCCTTGAAGCGGGGAGGGAACAGCAGGGAATCTGGTTCTCCAAAGTGCTGTGTGCATGGTCACATCTCAATGTCTCCAAGTGGCTCTCCGGGCAGTCTCTTGAAGGGGACTGGAGGTGGTCGAGCTCAGTCGTGAGGCTTCCCATGGACGTGGCGAGGCCTAGCTGCTGTAGGATGAGGGATGGCAAGTGCTCTGCACCCTCTCATCTCACCCGGACCAAACTTGGCTTTGTTAGTTCCAACAAAGAGCTCTTATCTCATGTCAACATCCAAGTGGGACAGGTCCTTGCTGGGAGAGGATGAGGACAGGGATGGGGAAAGCCACCTCCACGTGAGCGGATAAAGGAGCACGGGTGTGTTGGTGGGGGGATTTACTTGGGGAGAAGTCCACCAGGAAGGCAGGCCAATGGGGTTCATCACAGGAGACCACACAGGCAAGGTGAAGTCTCCTTGTGGTGCAGGCTCCCATCCCATCTAAAGGCCGAGTGCAAGGGGAAAGAAACGCGAGGGAGCCCAAAGGGATAAGGTCTGGGAGGCAGTGGAGGAGGAGATAGCACAGACTGCTCTACCAAGGCCCTCCAATACCTCCAAAGGTATTACTGATAGCTCCTCCAAAGCAGCCACCTCCCAGGCTGGGTCATGGTCCCTTCAAAAAGCCAACGGCCCCAAGAACTGAGCACTCATGTCCCTCACAGGTGGGTGTTTGAGAAAGCTTTGCACCATGCCAGGGTCATGAAGGACGGAAAGTGGCCAAGCTTTTCATACCCACCTAAGAAGGTTAAATATGTTGAGGCAGCTATGCCATCGCATCCTCCCCTGCTCAAAGGCAGAGGGGAGTGAGGGTGAGGCCCTGATACTGATCCTGGTACACCCGACCCCAGCCTGTACAATGACAAGCAAATTGTTGCTACAAAGTGCTAACAACCCACGAGAACAGCAAGCTCTCCAGGGATGTCAGGCGTGGGGACACCACTCAGTCATCCAGCAGGGGACACTGGTCACCCAAGCTGTTAGTTCAAACATTATTCTTTCAGAGCAGCCAGCATCCCTCCGACCTGTCTCAATGCACATCCCTGTCCAGCAACGCCCCTGAGCATGATGATGAGCTCTCCTGACTCTGCACAGACACATTCCCGTGCCCAGTTCAGGAGATACGCACAAGAGCTTTGCTCATTTGGTCCAGGAGACGACGCACCAAGACTTCTTGCAGGGCCAGGTGTGATTCACCTTCCCCAGCACCCTGATATCTCCCAAACAGGAGCACACAGAAAGGGCTCCCGCAGCCCACCCAATGTCCTCTCTCTCTCCTGACCACCAAGAAACCTCCTCACCACCTCCTCTGCAACCTGACTGATGTCCACATACATCTGCAGAGCTGCCCTGAGCAGCAAGGAATCCCCTACAGCCGGGCTGGCACCTCTCTGCCCATGCTGGAGGCTCTGCAGCTCCTGCAGTGCTCCCCAAACCAACCCACAACAGAGATAGTGTACCAGACAGAGATCACAGAGTCATGGTCAGAGCAACACGTGACATCCCAAGGCAAAGTGCAGCAGCAGGAGATTGGACCCCAGCATTCAACAAGAAGACAACAGCAGAGCCTTAATAGAATTTCAGCTCCTCCCTTACTCAAGACCACAATTCTTCTCTGCTGGCATGAATAAGTGAAATCAAAGGCCAGCTTCACTTCAGCATCATACAGATCGCTGGGAGAGGAACACACAAACACAGTGTGGCCAACGATGTATTAACCCACACCATGGGGCACCACCAAGCCAACCACAGCCCTCTCTGGCACATCAGTCCCTTCTGGTCCCTGTAAGGGACTGCCGACCCTATGGGGAGGTGAAGCTTGGTAGAGCAAAGTGGGCTTTCCTGACACGGCGAGGAAACAGCCTGGCCTCCACTCTAATGCCTGGGATGAGACACAGCAGCTCCCAGCCAACACATGGAGCTCACCCACAGGTCGGGTTTATTTGGATTGTTAAGGCACTATTCTGGGCTGATTCTGCCAAGGACCGGTTGCATCCCACTCCTACACCCTGGTGCCATCCCACTGGTCCTGAGGCCATCCCGGCTCTCCCAAAGCCACTCTGCAAACTCCAGAGTTTCTCCAGAAACCCATCTCTCAATGGGATGAGAAGGGCATCCCAAAGACAAAAGGGCAGCAGGCTGCCCATGCCCCCAAAACACAGCACCAGTGTTGTGCTTTTGTCTGTTGAGAGAACAACCCGCGCTGGGGGAGGAAGACAAGGAGAGGGCTGCTAGCAAGCCAGATGATGGCCATCAATGAGGACACCTGCTTTGCTGCATGCCACCAGGAAGCTAACACACCTCAACTCTTGGGGAAAGAGCTTGATGGAAAGACCAGCTTTACAGTACAGGGATTCAAGCACCACTAGCTAGATTTCTGCTTATAAAGATTGTAGTGCTGGCAGCCCGGATGGCACAGCATGGCGTCCCTCTGAGCCCCACCGACCTCTTGACGTGGAGATGAATGCAATGCACAGTGACAGGGCAACCAGGAAGGGTTAGAATAAGCAACTCAGCTGGGGATGGAGCCAGTGGAGCCTGCATTACATTACTGGATCAAATCACTGTCTCCCAGTGGGAAAAATGCCTTGGGAGAGGCTTTTCTTCCCTGTTTTCCCTATGATGGGGAGTGCTGGTGGAGGGCTACCAGGGGGCTCCATGGCCAAGATGAAATAGAGAGCGACGCCTTATCTGCACCCTTATGGACAGTCCCCCCCCTCCACATCTAAGCTCCTTGGAGACTTCTTCCTGCTCTCCCACTCCCCACAGAGAAAGGCTTTGTGGGAAAAAGAAAAAAAAAGAAAAGAAAAAAGAAAGAAAGAAAAATAAACACCAAAACAACCCCAGAACGAGAAGGAGGAGGAATGGGGTAGAGAGCAAGCGAAGCCACATCTCCCCAGGTGTTTCCAAAGGGCAGAGCAGTCTGTGCAGGGGAAGGGCACCTAATTGTTGTTTGAATTTATCCTCCCCGCAGGAAACAGGGGAGGCGGGGGTGGTAGGTGAGGAGGAGGAGGGAGGGTCTGTGGCAGGGGAGGAAGCAGCGGCAGTGGGGAGACGCCGGGGGGCAGCGGGGCCGGGCTGGCAGCAGGCTGAGGGACCGCTGTGTCCGATGCCAAGGGGTTGCTGACACGGAAGCATTTCTCCTTGTGGGCTTTCAGCATGTTGGAGAAGCGGAAGCGTTGGCCACAGACATCGCAGGGGTAGGGCTTCTCGCCCGTGTGGGTCCGGCGGTGCCGCTTCATGTTGGGGCGGCTGGTGAAGCTCTTCCCGCAGATCTCGCAGATGTAGGGCTTCTCACCTGGGTTTTTGGTGGGGAAAAGGTGAGAAGCAGCACTGGATCCTTCCCTCATCCCCACAGAATCTCTGAATCATTAAGGGCTAGAAAAGACCTCTAAGATCATCAAGTCCAATCCCAACCCATCCCCACCATGCCCACTAACCATGTCTCTCAGTGCCACGTCTCTGCACTTCTTGACATCTCCACTCCCAAATGCCACTCCCATCCCATCCCAACAAGCCAGGAGCTCTCACCCGTGTGCGTCTTCATGTGCTCATCGAAGTACTGCTTCATGTTGAAGTCCTTGCCACACCACTGGCACATGAACTGCTTGTGGCCGATGTGGATGCTCATGTGGGAGCGGAGCTGGTACTTGTACTGGAAGCGCTCGTTGCAGTTCTGCAGTGGGGTGGATGAGTGGTTGTTAAGCACAGGAAACACCCCAACATCCCAGCCCACCCCCACCTCATGTGGGAAAAGGACAAAGTTGCTTTTTCCCTGAGATAATGCAAACAAGTGAGTTTTGGGGTTGCGGAGAGAAGCTGTGGATGTCCCATCCCTGGAGGTGCCCAAAGCTAGGTTGGATGGGGCCCTGGGCTGCTTGAGTTGGTGGGGGCACCCAGCCCATAGAAGGCAGTTAGAACTGGATGATCATTAAAGTCCCTTCCAAACCAAGACAGACTGAAAGCCTCAGTCTAACTCTAGGGTAGGTGAGGCCTTCAGGCAGGAACACAAAGCACGGGAAAGGGAGGAAAAGCCCAAACAGCACAAAGGACTGTGAACTGGACTACACTTCCCCAGCGCTTCTGCCCCCATCTGTGAGAAAGCGGGGCATGGGGAATGTGGGGAGCAGAAGAGACCTCACCTCACACTTGAAAGGCTTCTCCCCAGAGTGCTGCAGCGAATGGACCTTGAGGGACATGCTGCGCTTGAAGGACTTCCCGCAGGTCTCGCAGGTGAAGGGCATGTCCTTGGTGTGAGCTGCAGCAGAGGTGAGGAGTGTCACACACCCTCCCCATGCATTGGCCTCTGGCGGTCCCAAAACTGACACCCAATCTTGGCCAACCCAAAGACATATCCCAAGAAGACGTGTGGTAGCACCATGCCACCAATGAGCCTGGGGCTCACCACTGACCTTCCCTCCTTTATACAACCCAGTGCAAGATGCTATCTGCCAAAAAAAAAAAAAAAACACCCTTTTTTGCTCTTTTTTATTGCCTGTGAGCACAGAGATGTGGCTGCAGTTGCCATCTGTGATTTGCTTTTCAAAGCACAGTGCCGGCACAGGCTCATCCTCTTTTTACAAGGGAAGGATGGTTACACTTCAAACCTTCCTTTGATCACGTCTGATGTCTTTTTTTTTTTTCTGGTTAAATAAAATAAATGAGATTTCCTGGTGCCACACCTGCTCTGCAGCAGAGAACTGCTCCAAAAGCAGCAATACAGAGCAGACATACGCTCAGCATTCAGCACCCAGCACAGCAGGATAAAAAAAGCCAAATTTCTATGCTTTTGCTTTGCCATTAAAAAGCTCGCCAAGAGCTAGCCCAGCCCTGAATTCCCAACGTAGCAGCAATAGAAAAATGTCTTTCATCATCAAAAACCCCACATCAGCACCCCTAATGAGATCCCCCCCAACGAGACCCGGCGCCTCCCGCACTCACCAACCATGTGTTTGCGCACGTGGGCCATGGTGTAGAACTTCTTCTCGCAGATCTCGCAGGAGAACTTCTTCTCAGCGTAGCCATGGACGATCTTGTTGTGCTCATGGAGAGACCAGAGCTTCTTGAAGCCCTTCCCACACGTCACACACTGCAATGAGAGAGGGGCTGGGCAGGGAGGCAGGGGAACGTACCGAGGCATTGCCGGTATTTGGGTTTTGCTTTGGCTGTTGAAAGACAACATCATCACAAAACCTGAAGCTGACAGAACGACAAGCAAGGTTGCCACAGACCTCGCGGCTTCAAGAGCTCCAAAACCCAATTTTCTGCTCATTGGCTGGGCTGATGTGGATCCTTCCTTCCAAGGAAGGACACATCCCTCTGGCAATGGATCTATGAGACTTGCAAAACCTATGGCTCATGCACCAGGGTCTTATTCCCAGCTGGGGATTTCATGCTTGCACACAATAAAGACATTACACCCAAAAAATCCAACCCCACTGTATTAGCATTAGAAAGCTGCAAGGGACACAGGGAAAAAGAGAGGCACCAAACTAGGGCAGAACGACTTTTGTCTTCAGCAGGTATCCTAGCACTAAATGAGCTCTCTGAAAATTGGTATTCATCCCCAAAATTTTACTAGTATCCATGGATTTTGAAAACGCCCATGAATCTCCCAAAATTTATTAACATCCATTAGTTCAGAAAACAGCCATTAATGGAGCAAAACAGACCCCAAACGGGCTCATTTGCACAGCAGAACGACAGGATGTGACAATGTTAATCACCAGCAAAGTCTCCTCCTGGGAATCACAATAAACGTTTGCTCCTGCTCCATCAAGCTCAATACTTGTCAGAAAGCTGCCAGGAGAAGCTGCAACCTGTGCCTCCATGAATGGCTTTTCACCTCCGGCATGGGCTGTGGTTGGCTTTTTATCACATTGCCCACTTTTATCACATGCCCAGGCTCAAAACTCTTTCTGAATTCCACCAGAGAGAGAGGTGAACCCAACCAGTGGTGCATGAAATCATCCTGGAGCACGGGGAAACAAAAAGCATTGCACAGCCATTGCTCTGCTGGTGCAGCCTTCATCTCCCCGCGTACTCTTGTCCAACTCCTCTTGTCCAACGGGGCTCAGAACATCTCTTCTCCTTGTGAGTAATAATTGATGCCTAGGAAGCATCTGGCAACAGCACGGCCAAGCAGTATCAGCAAACCCATGGGGGATTTCACAGGGGGTGCAGGCAGATTTGCCTCAACCTTCTCCACATATCCAGGGGAAGAGATGCTCCTTCAAATTATGCACTGAATGAGGCTGCAGTACCACAGAAAATATACTATTATGTCATGTTGTCATAGTGTCTTTATATTTAGGTGCCTGAAAGGCAAAATGAGGGTCACAGAAGCAATCCCAGCACTCGATTTCTTCATCCTGGCAGGCTTGAATTCCAGCATGAGCAGTCCTCTGAGTTTTACTGGTTCTAAGTAAATATTTCTATAGATCAGAGCAGTTTTATCTCTGCTTTAAGAGATGTTTCGGGACCAACTTCCATATTCTCCACTTAAAATGAAAAAGGCTGCTGGGGAATATTAAAATTAAAGACAGAGGAAGGAGATGTAGGAAAGTCCTCATCTGGGACCAGGCAGCCTCGAGGACAGAGCCCTGTGCCCTCAGGCAAAGGACAAGGCAAATCATCAAATAAATTCTGGCAAGTGAAGAGGAAAATCACACTGGAGCAGGTCAAGAGAGATTTTAAGAACAACGTGATAAAGCAAAGGGCGAATCCTTATTGAGGCAGCAGGGCAGGAAAGCTGCGATGGGGTCATGGGTGTCAATGGGAAACGTTCACAGGGAGCAAAGCTGCAGTGAGGGATTGAGAGCCCTCAGGGTGTGATGTGGGAACAAATCATTAATAGATTTTAGATGACACGAATAGGGTAAAAGGAATGGTCCTTCCATGGATGTGTTTAAAAACTGTCCGACGCAGAGACCAAAAAAATTCCCTTTTCCAACCAGGCATAACTCCATGCTACACTGATAAAGTTATTCAATATTGTCGGGCTAAGTAGAGTGAATTTGGCTGCTATTTATAAAATGCAAAAAGCCTGAGTAAGTGAGAGGTAATGAGCCAAGCCTTCTGCGGAGGGAGGTCACCACAGGGGCAGCTGTGGCTCACCCTATTCCAAAATGACCCAGAGAAGGGATTAAAAAGGGAGGAGGGAAAAAAGCAAAGAGGTGACAGCACTCGCTGATAGCCTCATGTCATCCACCAGGAAAGCAGCAGAAAGTCACAAAGAAACGTCCTGGGAAAATCTTTCAATTGCTTTATGATGGACTCTGAACCAGCCACCAGCACGCGAGAGGCGCTGGGCATGGATTCACCGGTCCTGGTTCAGTGAATGCAAAGTCATCCCAAAAAAGCAGGCATCAGAACTGTGTGCTTTTTTCAGAAGGACACTCCAAAGGGCTTTGTCACCTATTTTATTCGAGATGCAAGCATTGCAGGGCTGCAGCCACACCTTGGTTGCGTTCCTTTCACCAAGGAGGGGTGCAAAATCCCTTAAAATCCCAACGTTTGATAGAAGGATCATTTGGTGGGAAGCCCTCTAGAAGACTTTGTTCTTTTCTTAACAGCAGCAGCCCTGTGCAGAACTGTTCATTGGGAATTAGAAGTTTGCAGGAATGTGCCATTTTGCTGCTCAGCAGGGATGCCTGCCTGTCACCCCAAAGTTGCACTGATCTAACGGAGGCAATTTGCACATGCAGACAAGGATCCCATTAGTGCTAGGCGAAGGACATACAGCCCCTGAGCCTTGCATGGATGTCAAGTGAGTTTGGAAATTTGCTAAATACGTGAGCTAAAGAGCACAAAAGGCAGATTAAAACCACTTACTTATGTCAGCAATTCTTCAAATCAAGCTAAATTGGTTTAAGCCTGGGTGGAACCGGCTGGAGTGCGTCTCCATTAGAGGCTTGCAGTGTTTTATCCAGATTAACTGAACAAACGCAAAGAAAACCTACTCCCCTCAAACCACTCTGCATTTCTACCTGGCTGGCCAAGGGGAAGACACTGTCTGTCAGCACTAATCCTCTGGTCCCATGCCACCGTGGGAACCCTCTAAGCTCGAAGACAGCTCACAGGAGAAGCAAGGTTCCCTCCAGTCCACCACGTCCACCCACAACTTCAAAAGTATTATTTGCACACAAGACCATGCTATGGTGTAACTGGAAGGGATGTTCTCCCCGTTGGGATGTCTTGTCATGGTGGGACATCCTTCTCCTTGGTGGGATGAACCACCTCAGCAGGATGCCCCATCATAGTACGATCTCCCTCCCCAGCAGGCTGTCCAATCACAGTGAGATGTCCCCCCCTTGATGGGATCCCCGTCCCCAGCAGGATGCCCCGCCATGCTGGGATGTCCCTTCCCTAGGGGGGATGTTGCTGGGCTGGCAGGCTCACCTGGATGTTCTTCTCACAGTCAGTCTGATGGTGCAGCAGCAGCTCACTCTCCAGCAGGAAGCGTTTGCCACACTTGTCACAGATCTGCATGCGGCTGTGCGTGACGTTCATGTGCTTCTCCAGGTACCAGCGGTTGTTGAAGACCCGGGGACACTTCTTGCATGGGTAGTGCTGCTTCTCCTCCAGTTTTACCTTCTGGCCCAACCCGTCTTGCTCTTTCTTCCTCTTCCTTCCTCGTTGCCCTTCCTCTTCTTCCTCTTCCTCCTCTTCTGTCTTGGCCATCTCCTGGGACCGGGTGGCCATGGCAGATTTGGTGGCTTTGGATGCTCGGCTTCCTCTGCGGGTCTGCCCACTCTTTTCCCTTTTCACCTCTGATGTGTCTTCCTCCTCCTCCTCCTCCTCCTCCTCTTCTGTTGTCTCCTCCAGGTCTTCTTCCTCACTGTGTTCCTCCTCTTCCTCCTCACCCACCTCTGCATCCTCCTCTTCTTCCTCCTCCTCATCCCCTTCCTCGTTCTCCTCCTCCCCATCCTCCTCCGTGTCACGTCCATCTCCATCGGGCCGCCCCATCACAGCCGCCTCGCTGGCGGCCGCCTTCCCCTCCATGCCCTTAGAGACATTGAGAGTCTGGTTGTTGAGGTTCACCTCCACGATGATCTGCTCCCGGTTGTAGGAGCTCTGGCTGTCTAAGTCCTCCTCGGATTCCTCACCCTCCACCTTGCAGACAGCGCCCGGACCACCGTCCTTCTCCTCCTTGTAGTACTGCTTGGCCTGGCCTGGCGGCAGCGGCCCACCACCCGCCCCATCCTCCACCCGCACCGAGTAGGGATCAGTGCCTTCCCGGGCGTAGATTTTGGGGTGAGGGGTGTCCACCTCCTGCTTGATCTCACAGTAATATGGCGGAGGGCCAGCACAGCCCTCGGCGGGCAGGGCCATGTCGGTAGCCAGGCTGAGCGAGCGCGTGTCCAGCAGGTCCTGGCAGGAGGACGCGATGTTGTTCATCTGCAGCACGGCGGCCGCGTTCAGCACGTCCTGCACATTGCAGGAGTTGACGAGGAGCTTGGAGGTGTAGATGAAGTTGAGGATCTGCTGGAGGCCCTGAGAGGTGAGGGCCTCCAGGGAGAGCTCCACGCGTTGCAGCTGCTTGTTTTGGGTGAAGAGGGAGTGGAAGAACTGGCTGTAGGCTGCCAGGACCCCCTTGTGCGCCGGGAAGATGCTCTTGTGCTGCACCAGCACGATGTCCACGTCGCACAGGTCCGGCTGAAAGAGGCGCTGCTCGTTCAGTCTGTCCATCAAACACGTGAAGTGGAGGGCTACATCCTCCACCAGGGAGTACTCGGCTGAAGGGTAGTCAGTTGTCTTTTCGACTATCAGCTGTGGGCAAGAAGGAAATAAAACTGTTCAAAAAGGCTCTTTCCCCAGGAAAAAAAAAACCCACCCAGCCATGTCACCCATCTCTGTCCACCTGTTCCCGGTCAGAGATGACAACCAAGAGGCTCCACCTCCAGACTAAGCTTGGGAACACCAACCAAGAAGCTTCATCGTGGGGACACCAGCCAAGAGGCTCTACCACCAGACCCAGCCTGGAAACATCAACCAAAATCCTCCGCCACCGGACTATGCTTGCGGACACCAACAACAGAGGCTCTACCACCAGGCCCAGCTTGGGGATGCCAACCAAAATGCTCCACCATCAAATGAAGCTTGGGGACACCAACCAAAGAGCTTCACTACTATGCTCAGCTTGGAGATGCCAACCAAAAAGACTCAATCAAGGAGGAGAAAATTTGCTGTGAGAACAGGCTGAAGAGCCACAAACACTTGTCAACAGCCCCTCAGTGCAGGTGGGAAGTACCGTGGCCATCCCACAGCCCTGGTGGAGGCCAAAGCCTCAACACTCATGGACAGAAGACGTCATGCAGGACAGGGGCACTTTAATACATCCTCAGCCTCCTGAATCAGATGGGGTGGGAGCTGTGGTGGGGATATTCATCAGTTGTAGGCAATAAATGATTCCACCTAGCAAGAAAGCAATTAGGATTTTAAACTTCCCCATTCTTACAACACAATTACGTAAAATCCCACAACACTTGGGTTATGCTCACAGAAAGCAGCCCCTGGGCTGTATCTCCTACTTCTCTTCCTCCCATGAGGCCAAGGAGCCACAGGTGAATCCATGGGCACTTCCCATCACCCTACGCCATGCCGAGCAAATTCCCGGTAGAGCACACGTGCACATTAAGCACATGCCCCTTAAAAGCAATTACCGAATTACCCCACGTGCGCTGACTCACGTTGGCATTATTCACCAGGATGATTTATGCCCCTTTTTTTTTTTTTTCCCCTTAATTAAACTTTCATCTTATAGTTGCCTCGGGAAAGGCAGCACCCAGAACAATCCAAGCCTGGAAACGCTGTGAGCGCTGGGGCTGCTGCCCAGTGATTTAACTCTACCTACACGTGCTTTTGCAAGGGCACAGACCCAGGACCCTCACCCAAGGTCCTATGGAGATCCAAACTTTCTTTCCCCTTGTTCTCCATGCTGAGCACCCAAGACAAGAGGCACGGATGGATATGGCTCTGAGAACGCTCTCTGTCCTGCTAGGGGCTGTGAGAGGGGCTGGGGCACAGTACAGTGATAGAGGGGCAGTGCTTTATCCTGCACCCTCCGCACCAGAAGACTTTCTTACTTACTTCTCTTACTTTTTCTGGGACAAACAACAGTTCTTGATCAACTGAATGATTCCAGCAAGACACATTCTTTTTTTTTTTTTTTTGTTAAGCCAAAGGCAAAAACATACCAGAAAAATGCTTAAATAACAAAAATGGGTGTTTTCTTCTTTGTTTTCTCAACAAACAAACAAAACCCCTCCTCCACCCTGCTAAAATTTTTCATTTTCCTCTGAATTGCTGCTCTGCAGCCATCCATCTCAGCAACTCAGCAGCCCTGGCATGGGGCAGTCCCAGCAAACATTTATGTCCTTGAGAAAAGGAGGAAAATGCAGCTCTGCTCCCAGCTCTGCAGCAGGGCAAGGTGGGGAAGGTATATATTATGGATATTTTGGTTATAAAATGCTGCATCCCAGCTGGTGCATCTATCCATCCATCTACCAACCAATGAAACACCCATCCATCCACCAACCAACCAAACATCCAGCCAGTCATCCATCTGTCCATCTACCCACCCATGCATTCATCACTCCATCCGTGCCCCCACCCATCTGTCCATCTACCCAACCACGCATTCATCCCTCCATCCGTGCCCCCATCCATCCATCACCCACCCACCCATCCATTCATCCCCCCATCCGTGCCCCCATCCACCCACCCACCCATTCATCCCCCCATCCGTGCCCCCACCCCTCCATCCATCATCCCACCCATCATCCCTCCATCCACCTATCGACCCACCCGTCCATCCATCCGTCCCCTCTGCTCTCTAACCCTTGTGACTGCCAAGGACACGTCGACGGAAGGAATTTGGATGGCTCAGCTCCTCCAAGCGAATTGAAAAAAATGATGATATAATGAAAATCACTGTGAACGTTGAAGAAACAGCAAGCTTTCAACCGAGCAGTCTGCTGCTTGCCAGGGACTCTCCCGCCTTGATTTCACTCCAAAAAAAAGCCCTACATTTGTGTTTTTCCTTTAGCATTCGCAACACTGGGTGCACCTCGCTTTGCTCCCGATATAGGATGCCATGACTCCACAAGGTGTGCAGGTGGAAAAACGGGTGCAATATTGGGGAAATGGGGTCCTCTGGACAGCATCGCCTCCGCTGCAGCCCAGTCTGAAAAACAAACGTTGGCTTTTTGCTCTAGATTGAGGCATTTTTGGCAAAAAGGGGCTGACCCCTCACCCAGCACCGGGTCCTGCCAGGCAGCTCTAATCAGTCCCAGCAGCGGCGAGGACAATGCGTGTCTTGGCCGCGTCCCGCCAGTGACTTCAGCCTGGACTTGTCAGCAGGAGGGTTTGCTTTTTATTGCTATCAGATGCTTTCGTGCTCTTGCCCGGAACTGGCGTCCCAGCCAAGCCCTGAGTCGCATCAGAGAGGCACCCATGGGGGTCACATCCCCGCCTCACCCCCAAACAATCCCTCCGGGCTGCATCAGCACAGGGGATCAATCCCACAACCCCTTCCCATGTGCTAACCATGAATATATACACATATTTTAAGTAAAAAAAAAACAAACCATATTTTTGCTCTTTTCTGCCATCACGGCTTTGGCTCACTGGCAGCTCACGTTGCTTTGGTTTAGTTTTGCAAGAGGCTCAGCCTGGTGGGAACAAGTCTCATTTTGCGTCCCCATCTCCATCTCCACCCCCATCTTCATTCCCAACCCCACCTCCATCTTCAACCTTAACTCCAATCCCACCTCCAATCTCAATCTCAACCCCAATCCCATTTCCAACCCCAATCCTGTCCCCATCTCCAATCTCCATCTCCAATTTCCAGCCCCATCTCCACCCCTGTCCCCATCTCCAATCTCCATCTCCAATTTCCAGCCCCATCTCCACCCCTGTCCCCATCTCCAATCTCCATCTCCAATTTCCAGCCCCATCTCCACCCCTGTCCCCATCTCCAATCTCCATCTCCAATTTCCAGCCCCATCTCCACCCCTGTCCCCATCTCCAATCTCCATCTCCAATTTCCAGCCCCATCTCTACCCCTGTCCCCATCTCCAATCTCCAGTCCCATCCTCATCGCCAATCCTTGTCCCCACCTCCAACTCCAACCCCAACCCTGTCTTCATCCCTGTCCCCACCTCCAAACCCCATCCCCAGCCTCCAATTCCTATCTCCAATCTCCATCTCCATCACTGACCCCAACCCCTGCACCATCCCCAGCCCCCTCCCTGCCCCATCCTCACCCCCATCCCAAACTGGGGGTCCCACTGGATGCCCCCGTCCCACCAAACACTCACACCTTCTCCTTTTCCCAAACTCTCCCAACCAAAGCCATCACCAAACCTCTGCCTTCCCCAGCACTGAGCAGAGCCCCATTGGGATTATTCGAAAGCGGCGTGGCCGTGCACTCCCCACCCTGCTGGGCCAGCCGGCGCCTGCAGCCAGCCCCCCCGCGCCGACGCTTCCCTCCAGCTCTATTTTAAGAGCATTTCCAACCAGCGCTGCCAAAGCCCCGTCCCGAAACAGCCCATGGGGAGGATGCTGGGGGCAAGCGGGGCCCGTAGTGCTCACACGTTTTTTTTATTACTCCTATTTTTTCGTGCACAAGTCCCTGTTTCCTTCCTTTCCCTTCAAAGAAACCTCACTGCTACCCTCAGTCAGTGTGCAGCAGCAGGATGTGGGCAGAGATAAGGGCCATGCGGGAAGCACGGATGATGCTCACTGGACCGCAGGGAGCCACAACTGGGCCAGGGAAGCAGCAGCAGTGCTATGTAAACACCCCCTGCCTTGAACAGATCTCTGCTCTGGGAATTCCCTTCCAATTTTTCACGCCCCCAAAATCCCCCAAACTCAGTTCTCCCGTGCAATCATCCCTGCAGGCATTCAAGGCCAGGCTGGATGTGGCTCTGGGCAGCCTGGTCTGCTGGTTGGTGACCCTGCACATAGCAGGGGGTTGAAACTAGATAAGCATTGTGGTCCTTTGCAACCCAGCCATTCTATGATTCTACGAATCTACTTTTTGGTAGCATTTTGCAACTGCTGAAGCACTGAACGTTGACCTTCAATATTAAGCTGCACTAAGGAAAAGCGCTCTGATAAGTAGCTCAGGATGCTGCCTGTATCTTGCTTGTCAAAAATAATTAAAACCTGTCCTATCTGCGATTTGGACAATGCTGTGCTTTGAGGAGAAAGCTTTGCTGAATCCCTGTTTGATGCCACACTTCTGCTAAAGAAAAGAACGGCATTAAAACCTATTGTTGTAGAATTTGCATGACACAAAATTGCATCACTGAGATGATGCCAACCCGTGTGCCGCACAGTGGGGCTTCATCCCTACAATCTGCCCTCAGGTTCCTATTCCTATCAATTGCCCTGTGCCCTTGGATGAGATCTGCATCCTCTCTTCTCTGGCTTTGAGAGCAGATAATGCTAAAAACAGTGCAAAGCTCATGGGAATTAAGCCACCCCATGACCTGCAGCACTGCTGAGCAGCTAAAAAACACACAAGAAATGCCACCAAAAACTCAGGAAACATCCCCAAAAGCCATAAAACCACCCAAACTCCAGAACTGTCACCAAAAAAACATCACCAGGAACCCAGGAAACCACTGGGTTTTGGATCGTGGCCATGCACAGAAGCCCTGTGTTGGAGGAAGGCTCTCCCCACCGTGCCCTTCTCTATCTCCTCCCTTCACCAGCACTGTGGTACAGCTCCCGCGCATTGCGTTCACACAATTTTTTGGAAAAACCCAAGGGCAGAAGGCTGCCAGAGCATCCTCATTGCATCCCTCCCATTGCAGGGCTGCTCTGAGGGCTGGTTTGGGATTTCAAGGTCCGTTCAGAAAAACAAGCAGCAAGGGAAAGCAGTAGAGAGCCCAACTGTGGCACCCCGTCCATGGGGATGCTCCGGGGCATGAAGTGGGGAAGGTCCAAAGGGTTTGGCCCCATTCCTTTGGGCCACCAGCGCCTCTCCTGCCTCAAATCAGAGTTTTCCCTATATTTGAAGGATGGAGCTCCATGCTGGCAGTGGACATACCAATGTGGACGATGCTCCCAGTGCCCATCCCACCACAGGGCATCGGGCACCCAAAAAAGACCTCTGCACCGCCCCAAGAGACAACCAAATTTGGGATTTTGAGGGCAGCCAAAAACTTTCCAGGCTCATTTTCCCTTCTTTGGTTTACTTTTTTTCAAGATGCTTTTTTTCCTAGAAGCCAGCACCCACATTGCCAGGGAACCATCTGGAAAGTCAGCAGCGGGACCAGCCCCGAAGAAGGGATCGGGGACGGCTCATTCCCCATCCCTGGGCCCCGCATAGAGGCTGGGTTGTGGGGCCTCCGCACAGGGGAGCCGGAGCCGCTGCTTAAGGGCTGTTTGTATTTGGGCTTTTTTATTTTTATACTTTTTTAAAAGCTTTTTTTCCCCGCTTTTCTTTTCGAGTACAGAGATGCAAAGTTACAGCGATGTCCCAGCTCTGGGTATGGCAGCACCCACACCTGTGCTTGCAAATAGGATGCATCCCTCGGGGTAACGCTCTGTGCCACCAAGTGTGTGGCCCATGGGAGACCCCAAGCAGGGAGAGATGGGCGCTGGGGATGCACACACATAAAGCCACCGCCTCTGCCTCACTCCTCTGCCCGAGAAAAACAAGAGGAAGGAGGATGAAGGGAGGAAACAAGGACAAACCCCAGTGCTAACCTTTCCAGCTGGGCTGCAGGCCAAGTGGCTGCACCAGGTGCTGGATCCAGCTGCTGTCCAGCCCGGTGCAAGATGCTGGCACAAGGGGGTCAGGGACACAGCACACGTGTCCCCATGTCACCATGCTATGGGGATGTGGGGATGGGAAGTGCACGAGTATCCCTACCGTGGGATCCTGCTGATGTTCCCAGTCCTATGCAGAAATTTCCACAATTCCCACTCGAAGTGGTGGGTGATGGATTTGGGCAGTGGGATGGCAACGTCACCCTTCCCAATGTCACCAAAGCTTCTCATCCCTCACAAGCGCCCACCCTTCCCTCAGAGCCAACCCAACCTCGTGGGCACTGCTGCTCCTCTGTCACCTCCAGCACTGATCCCAGGCCTGAGCCAGCAGTCACTGAGATCCACTCTCCAGCACCCAAAAACCCAATGCTGCTCACACGTGGCCCCAGGCCCCACAACTGCCTGAAAGGTCCCAGTCCGAGCCACAGCCCTGCTAACAGAGTTCCTCCGGTCCCTCTGTCCTCCCATGGAGGCTCTGTGCTGTAATTAAGCCTCTTGTCCATCCCAGATGTGCTGACACCTCCATCCTGGCCCCGTACCCAAAATCATCCCAGGTTGCACCACCACAAGGCCCAAGTGTCCCTGACAAGCGACAGCAGGGATGGCCCTACCGCTCCAGTGAGGCTGTAGGTCACACCAGGTCACACCAACTGATGAGGGACATGGAGACAAGGCCTCAAATGTTCACAATGGTCTTGACAAGAGACAGCAGGGCTGACCCTACAGCCCCAATGGGGCGATCCATCACACCGTGCTGAAAAGGAGGAGGTACATGGTGCTTGGGGATGGGAACAAGACCAGGCTGCCCAGGGCCCCATCCAACCTGGCCTTGAGTTCCTCCAGGGATGGGGCATCCACAGCCTCTCTGGGCAGCCCGTTCCAGCACCCCACCAGTCTCATAGTAAGGAACTTCACTGAGCCCCCAGATGGCCTCAATGAGAGAGACTGGGGATGGTCCTACAGCCCCAGAGGGGTGACCCAACACCAGGTCGCACCACCTGATGAGGGACGTGGGGACAAGACCCCAAGTGGCTTCAATGAGAAACACCAGGAATGGTGGTGCACCCAGTTGGGCGGTCCATCACCACGTGCTGCCATTAGGAGAAAAAAGGGGAAGATGCACAGGGCAATGGGGTCATGAGCCATGCCCTGGGCTCATCCCATCCCTTGATGGGGACATGGGGGACAAGTAGGATGCAAACAGTGCAGCAACAGAAGGATGCTCTGCTTCACGGATGGGTGCAAACCTAATGCTACACCAATAAAAGAAAGACAAAATAATGGAAAGAAACACAGCTCAGGCTGTGGTTCCACACGGAGATCTCGGAAGCTGAATGGGTACCAGCACAAATGCCACACACCCATCCCAGCCGTGGGTAACAACACCGGGGAACCACAGCAGCATCCCAACCACATCCCCATAGCGGGGCCTCCACCCCCATCGCTACGTTCATTCTGGGTGACCCCAGGGCTGCTATCACAGGCACAGAACCACGGGTTGGTCCATCCCACAGCTGCACACTTTCAGGGATAGGGTTGCCTGAAGCATCCTGAGGAATGTTTCTCCCCCCCACCTCCCCCCCCCGGTTCAAGGTTGCTTGGTGCAGGTCAAATCCTTCCCCCACCCCAAAATTACAAAATACATAACTGCTGGCTAAAATAGGTCACCCGTGCAATGTGCCTCTTCGGCATGTTCTTATTTTCTAGCAGCATGCACAGAGATGTTTGTTCTGCAATGGGTGCCCCAACACCCCCCTCCCCCCCTCCCCAACTCCCTGCCATAGGGAGCTGCTGGGTGCCCCCAGCCCCACAGGGATAATGTGGGAGGAAGGGGAGGGGGGGGTCACCGCCGGGAGGAATTAAGCAAAATGAAGGAGTCATCCGGGAAACAAGAAAGGCTGCACAATGCCAGGGGATCCTCTGGCCCTGGGTGAGCAGCAGGCACCCAAACTTTCCCTATCCCCCCTCCGCCATGTTCCCAATGCCCCCCCCCACTTCCCCCCCAGCACTGAGCACAGTCCCCCCATAGGACAGAGGACAAGGAGCCTGGGGTGGGCACCCAGGAAGGGCACCCCGTGCAGAACGGGGCCTGTGCACCATGCTGGGGGGAGGGAGAGCGGGGGGGGCACAAGGAAATAATGATAATAATTATTATTATTGTAAACGCACGCAAATAAGGGCCTCGTGCACCGTGTCCCCCCCCCACCTTCAAACCCCATAAGCGCAGCCCAGCCCCTCTGCACCCCCCACCCCTGCACCCCCCGCCCCATAAGGATGCGCCCCCCTCCCCCCCCCCCCCCCGCAAGGATTCCGGGGTAAGTTTCAGGAGGGCCTCTGCAAAGTCAGCAAAGCCCCGAGCCCTGGGGTGGGGGGGGAGGGGGGAGGATAAGGAAAGAAACAAAAATAATAAAGGAGAGAATGGAAGGGGGGGGGTGGGGGGTGCAGGCTCTACCATTTTGATGCAAAGATCTCCGCGCGGAGTCCCGCTGCTCCTCCGCTTGCCGGGGGTTTGTGCTCTCCATGTAAAACAGCCGAGCTGCCGGCTTGTGTGGCTGCTGCTGCCCGGGAGGGAGGGTTGCTCTCTCGCTCGTTCGATTTGTTGCTTTATTTTTCTTTTTCTTTTTTTTTTTTTTTTGCTTTTTTTTTAATCGCTTTTTTGCTTTTTTTTTTTTTTCTTTTCTTTGCGGGTTTTTTTTTTTTCTTTTTTTTTTTTTTTTTCTTCTCGGGGGTGGGGGGGGGGGGGAAGGAAATTACTGCGCTGCCAGCTCCGCTTGCATCCCCCGTCCCTCTTTTTCTTCCTTTTTCTTTTTTTTTTTTTTTCCTTTTTTCTTTTTTTTTTCCCCCCCCCCTTTCTTCTCCTTCCTCCCCTCCTTCCTTCTCCTTCCCCTCCTCCCTCGCTCCTTCACCTCATCCTGCCCAACGCCATGTTCGCCCCTTTTAGGAAGACGGAGGAATGCGGAGCGGCGGCGGCTGGGGCTGCCAAGAGCCCGAGGGCCGCTGATTGGAGACTCCGCATCAGATGGGGCCGCGGCTGCCCCCCTTAAAGGGACAGAGCCCCTCCGCCGCGCCGCCCACGCGCGACCGCCCCCTCCACGCGTGACCCCCCCGGCATCGCCTCCCCCCCCCACTCCCGTGTGGAAGTAGCACCAACGGCCCTCGTTCTCCGGGAGAGTCCTTAAGTGGCCACTGGGGAAACTGAGGCACGGTAGGGATCGCAGCTTTCCTGAGAGCAAACCCCAACATTTGGCTTTTTGGGTTGGGAAAGCTCAGTCTGGAGAGTGATGGAGTGATATTGAGCTCAGTTTGGTTCAGAAAGAGGTTTGTGGAGCGCTCTCCTGCCATGGTGGGAGTGTGGAGGTGTCCCTGCCTATAGCAGAGGGTTTGGAACCGGACGATCTTAAAGATCCCTTCCAACCCAAACCATTCTGTGATTCTATTTTAAAGCACTTTTGGGGTTCAGAGTGGGCTCTCATGGATGAGGATTTGTGATTTCGCTGCCAGCGCTGTGAGATAGTAAGCTGAAGAATACAAGATGTAAGGGGGTCCATAGCATCGCTTGGTTTTGCTAACTTAAAAAGAACTCACAAATAGCATCACTTAGTTTAACCTTTTGCTAACTCAAGAGGAATTTATTGCTTAGTTTAACCTTTTGCTAACTCAAGAGGAATTTATTGCTTAGTTTAACCTTTTGCTAAATCAGAAGAGATTGCTCAGTTTAACTTTTTGCTAGCCCAAGCACATTCTCAAAAGGGAGTCTTCTCAAGTCAGTGGAAAGGGGCCCCTAAGAAAACAATGGAAAGGGAGGATAAACAGAATAAGAAATTGCTGAGGCATGCAGGGTGGGAGAAGAGCTCAGGACTGGGACAGAGGTTGAAAGGACATGGCGAGGAAGACGTCTGACTTCATCCAGGAACGACCACCAGACGACCACCAGATGGGGAGGGAGACGTCGAGCCTTCATCCAATGGAAGCTACAGCGCATGCACTGGGGAGAGGGACAGTGTGTATGAATGTGTCAATAGGTCTTGGGAAATACTGTTGAATATGTATGGGCTTGGCTTACAAATGTATCGAGATCCCACTCTCTGGTGTGCAAGCTAGGAGGAACCATCCCCCTTGCACCTGGCAGCGCTGAAAGAAAGATGTACCTGCTCTTATAACCTTATGTGGGTCAGAGAGTTTGATTCCGCAAATCAGCTGTGTGGGTCTCAACCAAGACCTCCCCACCTCCCCGTTTCAAATCACACATCTCCCCACACACTTGGGGCAGACACACCAAAATCAAATAAATTCCCATCTGCTGCCCTGCAACCAAAAACCACAGCGGCTCCGATGGGTCCCCAGAACCCCATCTGCTGCATCTCCATCCCACCTTCCTGGCTATTTCCCTCTTGCCAACCACTCCCTTTTGCAGACAGAAATGCAGTAACGTCTTGCACTTGTTTAGACTCGGTTGCCGTGCGCAGTAACTTCTTCCAGATGTGTACGGCCCTTTGCATAATGTCGCTGCAGCCACGTCCTGCCTGCGCTCCGTTTCCTGGGTTTATTTAATTTTTGGTTTTAATCCCGTCTTGCTTTCAACCCTGCTCTATAGGAAAAAAAATCCTGGCTGAGGCAACCGGCACTTTTCCCGTATCAGAGAGCTCTTCCCAAGATGACTGCTTGGCCTGCCTTATGTGTCTGCACGCCTGGAAGCATTTCCAACAGCTCCACGAGATGCTGGAGGACACCCAGCGGACATGCGGACACCGATGGGGTGAGGGTGAGATGAAGGCTGAGATGGGAGCAGGGGTTGAGCTCTGTCCCAGAGCCCAGATCCCACAGACAGGACGGGGTGGGAGCAGCCTGAAGCCCTCTGAGATATGGAGCTCCCGGGTCTGCAGGAAGAGGGGTGCTGGGTATGGGCGAAGCCCATCTGGTGGGCTCCCAGGAGGTCCCTGCGCTTTTTGGGATGCAGAGCCTATCCCTCACGTGCAGACCTGGTCTTTGCCATCCACACTTTTTCCTCCCCAATGTAGGAGAAGCTGTTCCCTCAAAGGTCATTGCCATCAACATGAGGAGAAATGTCCCAGAAGGAGCTCCAGACACAGCTGACAACACATTTTGGTGACAAACTTCATTTGACAAGGGTGACTGCAGCAACATTCCTAAAAGATGAAGCACGCATGGTTTCGTTGGCCAACACTACTCACGGGCTCACGTGGAATGTGCTGAACTGATTTCCTGTATCTCCCAGCAAACCTCACCCAAGCCAGTTTGGTGGGATCCCACCCAACCCCATCCAGTGACTTTGCTGAGTGGGAGAGATGACGTGGTCAGGTCTGTGGCTGTTGTAATGCAGAGTGTCAAGGGAGAGCTTGATGGGAAGGACGTGCCCATGTCCATCCTTCCAACCTTTTTAAGCCACCTCTTCTCCTGCTCCTGTGGTGGATGTGGTTGATGTAGTGGAAGACCCATCCTTGGTCGATTCATGGTCAGGCTCTGAGCAACTGATGGAGCTGTAGGTATCTGTGTTCACTGTAGGGGAGTTGGACCAGATGGCCTTTAAATGTCCCTTCCAACTCAAATGATTCTGTGCTTCTGTGATTCCAGCAGGGTGAGACGTGGGACACCTCTGTTGGGGTTGAGATACCAGGGATCCCTGCACCAGCACGTAGACAACAGATCTCTCTTCTGGGAGTGTTTTTCCTCCTCATCATCTTCTGGGGTTTCTGAAAGAGGATAGCTCCATGCTCTTGGTGCCTTCCTGTGAAGATCTGGAAGGTCTGCAGGCGTCTTATGTGGTGCTGCTTGGGACTTGGCCCTGTCACAACTTGCATAGATCATCAAAATGGTAATGGGTTCTGGCTTCCCACAGAAGGACCTCGGCAAAGCAGACCTACGTTCAATTCATTTGCCACTGTTGCCATTGGGGAATTTCATCTAGGTCCTGAAACATGTCCAGAGAAGGGCAGTGGAGCTGTGAAGGGTCTGGAGCACAAGTCTATAGGGAGTGGCTGAAGGAACTGGGATGGTTCAGTTTGGAGAAGAGGAGGCCACAACTAGAAAGGAGGTGGTAGAGAGGTGGAGGTCGGCCTCTTCAACCATGTAACTGTGATAGGATGAGGGGTAATGGCCTCAGGTTGCACCCGAGGAGGTTCAAGTTGGATATTAGGAAACATTTCTTCTCAGAATGAGTGGCAGTGCCCACGGAGGTGGTGGGGTCACCGTCCCTGGAGGTGTTCCAGAGCCATAGAGATGTGGCACTGAGGGATGTAGGCAGTGGGCCTGGTGGGATGGGTTGGGGTGGACTTCGGGATCTCAGAGGTCTTTTCCAGTCTTAATGATTCTATGATTCCACGGATGGGCCTTCCAGTGGCAGAGAAGCCCTAGAGATAAGGGTAGGTGAGGAGCAAAAGCAGGAAGGCCCTGGTGATACAGAAGAGTGAGTATCATAAAAGGGCCATCTCCTGCAGATCTCATTCTTCTTTTTAATCCTTGGGCTGTGAGATAGCAACCAAGCAAATGGTCACAGCAGGTCTTAACCAGACACAACAATATTGGGGCCGGCAAACATCCAGGGGAACGAGGAGAGGTTCACATTGCCCTGGTTTAACCAATCCCTGATATTTCACATTGTCTTCCCATAGCTTTAGTCCTCTAGGGAATCACCTGTCCCTCTGCTCCCCTGTTTGGAGCTGTAGAGCCATGAGGGTCTGCAGGCCATGAGGGGCTGTAGGGCCATGAAGGGCTGTAGGGCCATGAGGGGCTGTAGGGCCATGAAGGGCTGTAGGGCCATGAGGGGCTGTAGGGCCATGAGGGGCTGTAGGGCCATGAGGAGCTGCAACCTTCCCCTCATCCTCCTCTGCTCTGGGCCCAACAAACCCAGGGCTCTCATCTCTCCTCACACCCCTTGCCCTGCAGACCCTTCCCCATCTCTGCAGCCCTCCTTTGGATGCTCCATAACAGCTCTGTGTCCTTCTGAGATGGCAGCATCCAACCACTCCGCAGCACGGAGCGGAGCTGGAGGTGGAAGAGCCCTGCAGACAGACAGGGCCTCACCTGGAGGATGCAGAGCACAGGACGGAGGGGCACAGCCAACCCTTTGGGGATGTACTGCTGGCCCAGCAACCGGTTTTCACCCTGCAGCTGATTTTCTGGGCAGGCACAGGGAGTATGGAAAGCAGGGATCACATCAGGCCAAGAGACTGAGAGAGAAAAAAAAAGAAAAAAATAGGGAATGCAAGAACATTCCTGGAGGCTCTCTGGTCTCAATCCCTGCAGCCTCCAGAGAGGAGGAGAGAAACAAAACAAAAGGCGTGAGAGAAGAGCGAGCCAAAGGCGAGGAGGTTGGAAGCAGCAGCGCCGGGATGCAGCCGACCAGGCCGGGAGGGCCTGGGGGTCGCACCGAAATCGCTGCCCTTTTATGGCCGGGCGAGAAGGGCCGCGGCACAGAGCCTGTCCTACTAAGGGAAAACGTCTTCTGTTCAGTGTGTGCAATGAGAACACCCACAGTGTGAGTGCAGATCGGCTCCCAAAGGACGGCTGAAATATGGCTGCTGCTTCGCGTTGACCCCAATTCTTCTCTATTTTTTTATTTTTTTTTTCCCTTGCCTGTAATTGAGGGAATTTTTTTTTTTTTTAAAGGGTTATTTGAGCAGTTTCTGGTGTTGGATGAGGTTCATCGAGGCCGTCCGGGGACATGGGCAGGTTGTGGTGGCATAGAGGATGGTCAGCACGCAGCCCCAAGCGCCGCCATTGCTCTAGCTGAGGGCATCCCACCTCACCCTGAGCCTCCCGTGTCCTTTCCTCCCTCAAGGATAAAATCCCACCAAAAACAGCTTTTGCTCTTTGTGGGGAGTGAAGGGGAACACAGGCTGCTCCAGCACGCTGCCTTGGAGCTGTCTCAACCTGCCAGAAGCTGTTGTCCATCCTCCCAAGTTCCTATTTCCCACGTTCCTCCCATACCCCATAATTTCTCCCCCAGCAAGGAGCTGTTGAATCCAAGATTCACCTCTCAGAGGAGCTTTTAGCGGATTCCAGATTCCGTTTCCCTCGAATTCTGTAATAATTAGGTTTGCTTTTTATATGCAGTGATGCCAACGTGAGGAAGTTTAATTAAAGTCCTTGAACGATGAGAAGAGCTAAATACTAAGGCAAAAATTGCTTGGAGGAGGAAGGGGCAGAGTCCCCTCCCCACACTTACAGATTTCCTGAAGAATATTTAGCTTATTTTACCCCAAAAAAGAAATTATGAAGAAAAGAAATTATACTGACTGCTTTGTGCAAGTTCAATGTGGTTTGGAGGGCATGGATGGGATGGGTTGATGGTTAGACTAGATGATCTTAGTGGTCTTTTCCAATCTTAATGATTCTACGAGTGCCCTGCTGAAAGCTGAGGGTTTCTCATCGCCTTATTTCTTCATTCTCAGTCTGAAGGTCTGGAGATAGCACTATATTGGGGGAAAAAAGCTCATTTTGAGCATGGATTAACTGCATGTTTGGAGATCAAGGTCTCTGTGTTGGATGCATCAAGCAAGCCAAAATAAACCAAGCTGTTCTCACCACTTTGCATTGGAAGAGCTATCTCTACTAACAACTGGGCTTGGCAGTTTTAACACTGAGGGGAAAGAAACATTTGGATTCTTCCATTGGGCCTTCCTTCAGCCATTTTTGGCTACTTCTTTCCTGCACGAGCAATTTAACTCCTGTTGTATTCAGGCTGCCAGGCAAATGTAAATTCACCGAGCCTTCACCTTTTCTCATGAAAAACTATATGACTCTGTGTTTTAGGTAGAAAAACCACAGACTTGCATAAATACCTGGGTGTTTTAAAAGCCTTTGAGTAGACGATTAAGGATACTGAGCTACCACAGGACTGGAGAAAAGGTCCTTTTATTGCTGGAAAGCTGGTTAAAAGGCAGGGAGCAAAAGGTAGGGAGTGCTTAATGTTCTCTTTTGGGGATGGAAAGGGTGAGGCTCTCCAGAACCTGGAGTGAGTGCACTGGGTCAGCATCAGCAGCGCCCCGGTGGGTGAGGAGCACATCCCAGCTTAGCTCACTCAGTGTCGCCAAATGCCACTCCAATGGTAAGCAATTCCACCAAGACCTCAGCAAATTGTGTTCAAGGTGGCAGCCAAAAAAAAAAAAAAAGCCAAGATGTCTTCTCTTGGTGCTTTTCTCAAGCATGTCCAATGCAGTGTGTAATTGTGATCCCCAAGAGAAGCATTATGGTTTTGGAGAAGCAGAGAGAACAACAGAACTCATACTATCGTGGAATCATCTAGGTTGGAAAAGACCTCCAAGATCACCAAGTCCAACCATCAGCTTGACCTACTGAGTTCCACCACTGAGCCACATCCCCATGCCAAATGACCACCCGAGGAGAGGTGGGAAGGCCAGGATCGTTCAGCCTGGAGAGGGGAAGGCTGAGGAGAGCTGGTGAACAAGGTGCCCCAAATCACAAAGGCCATGAATATAGTATATACAGGCCTATTACTAAAATGAACAGCAAATCAATTTCAAATGAATAAAAAGACGCAGGAAAGGCGTATCTGCATGGAGCAGTTAACTGGACCAGGCTCTCCCAGGCCATAGAATCACATGGGCTGAAAAAAACCTTCCAGATGATGCTTAACCATCCATGCAAATCCAGCTAGATGCACTTGGATTGCTCCTTATCTCAGCTAGACTTCATCAGGACCTAGCAACAAGCTCCAATCCTTACCCAATCACGCATGTATAGACTGAATTTCGGCACCTATGGATGTCTCCTTCAGTGTCACCCAGAAACCTGGCAAGGAGAAGTCACACTCGTAGCATGGCACCGCATCCAGTCGGTGATAAGCCAGGTGTGAAAGTTGCATGGGTCTTCCCAGCATGGGGCTTGCCATTCAAAGGCATCTTTGCGTACCAAAAGAGAACGTGGTAAGAGGCAGCATTTCATTAGTCAGGAATTTATAAATTGATAGCTTGATTGAAATAATTATCAAGATTAAGAACTACAGGAAATACCCAGAGCTGCATTTACAGTCAAGAGCATCTCCAGGGAACAGGGAAAGCTTCACCAAGGTTGAAGCTTTGATGCAGGAAGCAAAGGCTGTAGGATGCTGTATGTCAGCACCAAGTCCCACAGATCAGACCTCCATCTGCCCTCTGTGCAGAGACCAAAATAATGGTGAACATGGACTGCTTTTCCTGGGTCAGTCCCCAAGCACGCTCAAACATTTATTTATTTTCTTAGAACAAAACGGATTCTTACGTTTCCCTTAGAAGGAGCCCCCTAGCAGGGAGCTGGAACTGGATGGGCTTTAAGGTCCCTTCCAACCCAAACCATTCAATTATTTTAAGATTCCAATTCTGATTCTATGATTTTGAGAGTAGTTTTTAAGACTGCGAAGGGAATGCTGACACTTGGTGGAGTGAAAAAGCAGGTATGTGTGAAGTACATTAATTTTAAAGTGCTTTCGCTCCTCTCTGGCTTTTAGGTCCTTGGAATCCACGGGGAAATTTTCCATCCCATTAGGGATATATATTAGTAATGGAAAAAATGAGATTAGCAGCAAGAAAACCTTTTCTTCAGTAAATACTCAGATATAGAGAATACTCAAATACCAGGAAAAGCAGTGAACTTTCCTTCCTTGCTGAAAGCAATGGGTGGGAGGGAGGTAGCCCTACAATAAATAAATAAATAAAATAAAACACTTCTGGAGTGAAGAATAGGAATAATCTGATTTATATTAACGTTAAATGAAAGTATTAAGAACTGCTCAGTGCTTGTATTGGCAAGCCAAGGAGGATGCTGAAGGGTATTCAGCTGAAAAGGGATGAATTAGGGATTGGAAAAGGGCTGAGGGCACATAGCTCAGGGAGCCCACATGGATACTTGGGTTTTTAAAGGCTGCAGGATAAGGGGGATAGAAATACAGCCTCCCAACAGGCACCAGGCACCTCAGGGAAAGGTCTGCAGCCAGAGCTCGGGTCGGCTGAGCTGAAGGAGGAGTTGAGTTTCAATGGGTGATGCCAACGGTAGGGGATCAGAACTACATGATCTCTGAGGTCCCTTCCACCCCAAGCCATTCTGTGACTCTACAATTCTGTGATGGTGATAAAGGACAGAACGGAATGAAAACCCCAGAACGGCTTACCAAGAATCATATCCAGATTTGTCACTGGTGAGCATTTTAAAATCCAGACTTGGGGAATGACAAGAGACAGTGACATGGAGCTGGAAGCAAGCAGGGCTGCAGGAGGGGACGATGCCTGGAGGAGCTATTTACGCTTCACCATGGAACCAAGGAGATTCACAGCCTGGGAATCCCTGCGGAGATGTTCCAGGCCTGGTACTGCTCAAAATATTTTTTTAATAATTACTTGCATGAATAGAAAATCTGCTTATTGCAGCTGCAAATGATACCAAGCTGGGAGAGACTTTGAGCACTTTGGAGCAAACTTCAAAACCAACTTGATGCATTAGAGAAATAGCCTGGAAAAAATAAATAAATAGGCTGCGATTCACTGGAAACAAAGGAAAAACTTAGTGCTTGTGTAAGAAGGCTGGAGCTGCAGAGCACAAATGCAAACAGCCCTCATCATGCTGCTGCAAAAATGGCAAACTGCAGGCAAGGATGAAGCAGTGGGAATGGGGTCTGCAGGGACATGGAGCAATGTCTGGGTCTGCTTGGGAGCACGGCGTTGGCTGCACAGGGGGTGGCTCAAATACAAAATTAAAAATAAAAAAAGCACCAAAGGGACTGAAGGTATTTGGTCTGGAGAAGAGATGGCAGAGGTTTTCACAAATATTTTCAGGTGGCTAAATGGAAAAGGCTGCTCTCTTCCTTCTTTGACTAGAAGAAGTGATTGGCTTCAGGGGCAGCAACAAACTTTAGCACAGATGTCAGAAAACTGCTTTCTTTGCAGTAGGGATGAAGCCAATTTGGGTTTGGGCACTACAGCTGAACCTCAGCACTGGAGATGTTTACAGACAGGTTGGGTGAAAACATCTGAGATTTACAGCTGTAGCAGTGGTTCAAATCCCACCAAGCCTCTGGGAATGACCAGGAAACACCAGAAGGTTTGGGTGGAAGAGAGGCACCGCTCTGCTCCCCACATCATCTCTCCCCAAGAAGCCCGAGGGGTTTTTCACTCCTGAAACTGAGCAGTTGTTTGTCACAAGGCAGAGATTTTAGCTACAAAGAAGGCAGAGGTAAGGCCCAAGGTCAGTCATAGAATGGCTTGGGTTAGAGGAGACTTCCAAGCCTGTGCAGCTCCAACCCATCCCATCTAGGGCTCCATTCAACACAGCCTCGAGCACCTCCAGGGATGGGGCACCCACAGCTCTCTGGGTAGCAGTGCCAGTGCCAACAGGGCAGTCAGGGGGGCACTTCAGGTTGTGGGAGGGAGTCAAGCAGATGGGGCCAGGCTCTGATCGTGCCTTCTCCCTTTCTCCAAAATCCTTCCAAAGTCGTTCTCGTGGCTTTCACCACTCAGCCCCCAGCTGCCATGAGGAGATGAGAACAAGGAAAGAGCTCATCCTCGTCCCTAAGAGCACACACCATGACTTGGGCTGGGAAGAAAGGCCAGGGAACAGCCAGCCCCTTCTTGGGAGCAGTAGAAAATAAAAGGAAGGGATGTGGCAGCCTTTAGGCCAGGATGAGGGTACATGCTTTGGGCCTCTGCTGCAACTGTGAAATATTACTTTCCTATAAAGGAAACGTACGCACACGTACGTACAGACGGAGATCTGTATCTCTACAGATCACAGGCCGATGCTGTGCACGCAGCCCTATCTGCTTCGAGGGCCACGTGGATGTTCACCAGTTCACAGCTGGGTCTCTTTAATTGCTTACACGATTTCTGACCGTTGTGCCTTCTCACAGGCACACAGCTACAGCCTTTCAAAGCCGGGTGGAAAACCATTAGCTCCACAGATGTATATACAAAGATTATTTATATGGATGTGAGGGAGGGGCGGAGCACGCAGAGCTTTATCTTCTCCTGATTTAAATCCCAGGCAGCGTTGGGTTTGGCAATTGCACCAGATGGATTGCAGAGTGCAGCTCAAGGTCATCTAAATACCACGCCGGGCTCCCGCCGGTAAGAGCCAGTGCAAAACACACCAAGCCAGCCACAGACATTTAATACACCGCCGGATACCCGGGGATCTTCAGAAAGAGCACTTGAAACGCTCCTTACCCTCGAGAACAAGGACACAAATAACCCTTGTTTAAAAGCGATAAAGCAGCAGGAATGCAATCTCTCTGCATGTAGATAGGGCAGGAAAGCTGCGCTGTAAATGCACGCTTTGTAAGATCTATTTGTTCGTCTGATGGAGACCCTCACAGCCAGACAGCTCAACTCTTCTCATTCTGGAGAAGCTTCCTTCCCTGCCTTTTATTATCCCCCCAGATCTCTTCTTGTAGTCCAGTAATAGCTACCTTGAATACACTGCAAGTCTGAGGGCTTTTTAATACAAAAACCTCCCCAGGAGGAAGCGCAGCAGGCTGTCAGCTCCTCTATTTTAACCAGTGCAGGCAGTGGGAGGGGATGGCCTGATCTCAGCTCAGCCCCACATGTGCAGCAAGCAGCGCTTCGGATGCGAAAGCAAGCGAGGTTGTGGAGTACCCCTCTCCAACAGCAAGGAATCCCGTGCCTGTGTCTTCTCAAGAGATGCTCATAAGCCTGTGCTTAGGCCAGGGTAACCAGGTCACGTCAAGGATGGAAGCAGAAAACTTCCTCTCATCCTCACCCATAGGGAAATCCAGTTTGCAAAGCTCAGACCAAGACAATCAGCCCTTCCGTCAGGGCAACGCCAGCATATCCAACGAAATCCAGTTCTTCTGGAACAGAAGGTCTGAAAGACTGACAGGTTTGCGTGCTGAGCCATCGCATCTGCTGACTTCAAGCAGTGTCACATCTCCAATATGCTACGGAAACGATGTGGGAACGCCTGCTTGGGAGAGAATATTTGGCAAAGTAGTAAAACTCAGCACACGGAGATTCCCGCACAGACCTGCTAAGTGGAGCTCTTCACGACGGAGAGAAACCTCTTATGTATCTTGAGGCAATGCTGAGACCTCACATCACCTGGAAATATCAAAGTATTTGTTCCTCCTCCGACTGTTAAGTAAACGTCGAGCAGAGCCTTGTGGAGGAATCGTTCCCTATGTAGGTCAGGAGAAGGAAAGGCAACTTGTAGCCTTGCAACAGACAAGTGGATACCAAAACCGAAGCACTATTTTCATTTTCTCTGTTTCCCTTAAGCAGCAACGGATTTTTCCAGATGTAGAGAAAACAGCATTTTCAGATATGTACAAAAGTTTATTTTTTATAAACAGCAACTACTTTTGAATAACAAAATTGCAAAAACAGACCAACATTAGAAAACCAGCTCAGTGGTGCATTTTCTATTTGGAGCACAATTGAACGGAATTCACTGAGTAAAAATACTGCCCTCCAATTCCCTCCCATCCCTCCCCCAACCATCTACCAGATGGAATTTCTTTATAAAGCTTGAATTCAAGATACGAAACAGATATTGGTAACACTGCAGTAATTTTGGACTGACCACATTCTTATTTCCCTGCCCTTCCTTGGCTTTAGTGATCAATCAACTCAGAACTGAAACGTGACAGAATCAGATTTTATGGCAATTTTCCTGTTGAGTGGCAATGCTTATATTTGAATCTTTCGTTACAATGTCAGACCACTAGTGCTATTTTCTGTGTAAGGGAAGTAACAAAGGATGTCAAACTATGGAACTGCAACAAACATTATCTCGAGTTAGCAAAGAATTATTTGTTTGACTCTGAAATGGCTGCTACTCCGTTAGAAAGAAATCTGCTAACATAATTATCGGAGAAATGCAATTTAACATTAAATACATTTGTGAGAACCTTACAAACTACTGGTTTGGAAGGATTACGTGCACAATTTTTCATGGAGTTACAAGAGCAGGAAGTGTCTGAGCACAGAGCTTTGGGTCCTCCTGGAAAGGTGGGAAAGTGGAGTGACAAATTCAGGCTCAGGAGCCTGTGTACAAATATTACTCAGCTGTTCCCATGCAGCACGTCAATACAGTCTTCAGACTTCCCTTCTGTTTCACGTACCAAAGGCTAAATTTGGGGTTCTCAACCAAAAATCCCATATGAAATGATTACTTTTAATTTTCTAAGATATTGAGTCTTGATTTAAAAAAAAAAAAAATAATCATTTTCAATCTTTGAGAACATTCAAGAAAACTAAAGCATCTTAAGAAATTACAGAAAGTCAGTAATGAAAGTTATTATAAACAACAGTACTCGTTAGCTCTACTAAAGCTACATTAGTCTGTTTCTTCACTACAGACCCCATTTTTCAGGGTATATTTTCTATTAAAAAAACCTGCTTCTTAGTATATAACTTTCTAAACACTGAAAAACATTACAAATGGTTTTATATCAGCTCAATCAGAATATTGCAAAAATGTACGCTCTTCAGCTTTAAATCTTTTTTTTTTTTTTTTTCTTGTGGACCATTTAACTGCAACATGAAGTCATTTTTGGTATTGAAGGTTACTTTGAAAGTAGTTTTCCATGCTTTTTTCAGGCATACGAGCATTTCTGAAACCATACCACTTTGACAAGAGGTAATTCAGTACCCACACACCGACATTCCTATGGCAAAGGGGACACATCTACAGACAGTTTATAAAGGAATCCTTATGGTTCCTTGAAAATTATCGTCAGTTAAGACTTTAAGAAGTGTCCTGAACAAATTCATGATATACTCAACTCTTCACAACATTTGACTTCAGAACGTGTCGAAGTATGCCTAGCACTGCAAGATGAATTGAATTGGGACTGCTTCAAAACAGTTCCTTAGCCTCTGAAGAACACCTCTGTTTATCACTGAATTCACTTTTAAATGCAAAAGTGTGGGCAGGTTGGATGTCAAGATCAAAACTCACTCATCACACTTTTGCTCACAATTCTCTTGTGTGTAATCTCACCCTTCTGAGCAGATTTCTGCCGTATCACAGTACAGAAAGGATTAAGACAGAATGGCAGTCTTTGTTTTCATCACCTACCTGTTGTATATATACCCTCTCTCTCATATAATGCAACGGTCAAACAAGACAGCATGGAACCCATCTTCCAGCATTAAAAAAAGCACGTTAACAAACTAGAAATGGCAGCCTTTGTAAGAAGTCCGTCACAGTTTTTGAGTTGCTAGCATATATTTAATAGTAACAGGCAGAGAGCCCTACGGTGTTTATAAACACACCTCAGTAGCAACTGCTGCACCAAGAAAGCAGTGTCAGCAAAGTCACTCACGTGTCTCTCATGGCTTGGAAAATCCGATTCAAGGAAATCAAACTTTTTTCTGTATTGTGAAAGTAGTGTTTGACATAAAACAAATCAGCTGAGCTTCGGTACATCTCTCCTTGTGGATACAATCAGTCAAGTGAGTTCGCTGCTAAATGGTAAAGTTTCAGTTAGCTCAGGAAACACCCTTCAAAACTTCATTTGCAACACCGTCAAAACTGCTTTTGTTTTTCTTTCTAAATGCAACACTGATAAACTTATTTAATATGGTTTCCATTGCCGAAGAAACATTTTCAGCTGTATCTGCTGCTCTCACTGGGACTTCGGTTGTTGGAGTAACTGCGATCACTTTCGCTATCAGAGCCATAAGATCTACAAATAAAAGATTAAAATGCCTCAAAATTGCATTCTGAATTTTCAACTCAAAATTGCGCCGCATTAAAAAGATCGGCAAGAGATGCACAAGACAAGAAAACATACATTATATCTTATATAACAACTGAAATATACATTATGGGACACTCAATTAAAATAGTCATTAACTTCGCATGAGGAAAACCCAGTGAAAGTCAAGTCAGACTGTGTTTGCAACCATAACATTTCTTCCTTTCTTCAGTGCAGATGAAGAAAGCAGTCACCCCCAAACAATTAGGTTTTTGTTAACATTAATAGCTGACTAAGCAGTATATTCTGACAAATATAGTTTTATTTCTCAACCGAGATGATCTTCTGTCCCTTTGCTTTATGAATTGCAATTTGAAGTCTGGAGAAGAGCCTGAAAAATCAGGTCCCATAGTAACAACAGGAGTGTGTGAGCAGGAGAGAAATAGATTAAAATGTTCTAGCTTATCCAAACCAAGAGTTCCAAGTTCAGCACCTGGCCAAGCACTCAGATTGTTTTAGATAAGCCACAGGACGTGTTCGATTTATATAGTGTTCAAATTATACAGAATAAACCTTTCTCACACATTTTCTAGCCTCATGCCTGCAAGGAAAGCTTTGCTAGGGCAGGGCAGGCACATCCTAACCAAGCAGCGTTTCTCTGAAGTTTCCAGACATCCTAAAACAATAATTTTGAAAGACTACTTTCACACTCATTAATCTCATTCATTGTCCTTCAAACACATGATGAAAGCCATCCTACTGTCACAACTAGATGGCAAAATGGGTGACCGCAACGTCCATTAAGAGTTAATACAAAGTCATAGGAAAAAAAATGAGTATGAGAACAGAAAAATGAAAATTTATAGCAGCCAGAGATCTGCCTGACTTACTGTAGACTAGTAAGGGAATTATTAAAAGGTATGGAATTAATCACTGCTGAACTTATTCACTATATAAAGCTCACTTTCCACTTCCATCTTGGTGAAACGTGCTCACTTACAGCTATGGTAATTCCCCTGGTCTAAGTAGGATCATTTATCCTAAACTTATAATTTGGTGCCAACGCTGAGACAGAAAGCATGCTGGCTTTACTGGTGAAATATTCTTTCAAAACATATTCTAGGAAGTTGAAGATTAATTCTGGATAGCACTAATTCTTCCACTTCCTTTGCACACTTTTTGTTTTTAAATCCACTTTCACAGTCTAGCCAAAAAGCATTCACCATCCAATGGAATTCTTTGCATACTAGGTAGCTTTGAATCCATGACAGGGTACCCACTTTAAATCCGGAAAGCTAATTCACTGCAGGATTTAAATAAAACACCTAAGGGAAGGATTATTAAATATATATATATGTGTGCTTATTTTGACCATCCACGGCCATTTTTGCAATATATTTTATTTTCTGGAAAAAAACATTAGCTTTCATTAACTTAACTACATACTTTGTGCTTTTTTTTTTTTTGCATAAATACAGGGTTAAAGCCATGCAAGTAAATAACATACCTGGATCTTCTGTCATAACTTCTAGATCTTCGATAGCTGTCACTCCTTTTACTTCTACTTCGACTTCTGCTATAGTAACTATCATAGGTGTATGACCTACTTTAAAGGGAAAAGAAAGCCACTGTTGATTTACAGTCACAGGTCTAGAATGCCATTCGTGTTATGTACAAAGAAATAAATTGCTGTATAGAAATTATTCTTAATAATTTCAACAAGAAAACAAGATAATACTAAGTTTTCATACAAGTTTAATGTCAGAATTAAATACCTTCAAAAGAAGAAATATAATCTTAAATTTTTGAATCTACAAGTCCTACAAAGATTTTTCATTACAAATGGTCCATGAAGGAAAACAACTTGTTTTCAGAAGTATTAACCAACGAGTACCAAAATTATCCTAACTTATATTTCAAATTTCATTTTAAGAAAAAAGGAAAACGCGTTCGCCATTATTTATGACATGGTTTGGTTATGTTCAAAGTGTCTCATTTATGCTGATTTTGCTTGGGTTGAAGTTGCTATCACGAGAAGTTTAATTCTAAGTACCACAGACAAAGGGGTATTCTTATACTAAGATATTTTGATAGTAAGTATATCCATTTCAAAGCTGTTACAGAATTATTATCCATACCTGGATCGACTGTGGTACCCATAAGAACTACTTCTGGATCTGCTTCTACTATAGGTTCGACTGAAAACAAACAAACAAAAAACCAAATCACATTAAGGTAAAATCAGGAACAAGTGCAGAACAGGGCCCAACAGGGAAAAAGGCAGAGGGGAGTATTATTTTCCAGAACTCCTTACCCATACTGCTGGACATGAAAGCAAACTGCTTTTCAGTAACAGGAAATTTCAAAATACGACGATTCTAACTTGCACTTTTAAGAGAATGCATCAGATTGTATCACATATGGCCAAGCCCACTTTCAATTTGTTCAGAGATGGAAGCATCAAGAATCCTGGGCACAATTTACTGCTTTGTTAATATACCTCAATGCTGTCTCCAGTAGAGAAACTTACCTACGACTCTTGTAACTGTGGTAAGAACTACTTCGGCTTCTCGACCGATCTCTGCTGTACCAGCCCCTACTTCTGCTTCTTGTGTAGCTTCTCGACCTGCAATCAGTGAACAACTTCAGACAATCCATAGAATATAACAGGTGAAAAGCAGAAGGAAACGAAAAGCAAAAGCGTTTAGAACTTTACCTTTAAAACTAAATACATATTCCACACTCATTAAATTATAAGCATTTTTTAAAAGAAGAGCTGAGAAAGAAAAACATGCCTCAAAATGCTGGAAACTTTCAAGTTAACGTGGTAGGCTGTGAACACACAAACGTTTTACCTGTAGGAATATGTAGAGCTTCGGGATCGACTTCTTGAGTGACTGTACGATTCAGACCGTGTTCGGTGTCTGGATTTAGATTCAGATTTACTTCGAGACCTACTGAGGCTCCTGGATGGACTATTGTCATCTCTACTTGGAGACTCCTCCTCGCTGGAACTTTCTTGGTTCCTTGGCCTTCGATTTAGTCGTGCTGTCTTCCTAACTTCGTCAAACAGAGATCCAGGCCTTACTTTATTTTTAGCTTTTATTTCAATTCTCAAACCTGCTGGCTTAGCCTCTGGTGCTGCAGCCACATTTTTTACTTCCGTGGCAGTACTAATTGTAGCTGGTTGCAGATTACCAACACCTTGCAAGGGCTTCCATTTATTATCAATTGAATTGCTTTGTGTATTTTCAGCAATTTCATTTTTCAAACTACACTCTTTAGCATTAGATGCGGGAACGGAGTTATTCTCTTGCCTTCCTACTTCTTCTTTAATATTAATGAAGTCTGCAATGTTGTTTCCTGGTTTGACAGCATCTTGTTCGGAGGTCTGTAAATCTTTGTTTATAGTAGCACCTAAACTCTGAGGTTTATCAGTGAGAATGACAGGAGACAAAGTGTCCACAACCACCTTTCCTGGTGAGTTACGATCTGGAGTACAAATCTCCATGTTGTCATCTGTCTGAATTACATCCAATCCATTCTGGTTGCTTTCTTCAGCATGCTTAGTCTCGTTATTGCAAGTAGTCACATTTATTCCTGAGTTTAATATACTGGTTGAAGTGTTTGGATTGATGCTATCTTTATTAAGCTTATTTTGATTTGGTGAGGCATCAGGAGTAGTATTTTTAACTAGCAGGTTTTCATCTGCATAAGGTTTTTCACCATTTCCTGTTTTGTCTTTGACCATTTCGTCCTTTTCACAAGCTTCTTGTTTTTTATCCTTCACACCCCTGCTAAGCTGCTTTTCTTTGTCATCCTTGATAACTGGCTTTTCATTTATATCTTCTTCCTCTTCTTCACCAAACTCCAGTGGGGGTTGCCAGTGAAACACTTCTTTTCTTTTCTGAACTTCGTGTTTTTTCTCCTTTTTCCCTTTTGATTTTTCTTTTACTTTTTTGGAATGTGATTTTTTAAGAGTTTTTTTCGACTCGTGTTTCTGTTTTTTTGATTTTCCTCTGGTATGCGTTGAGTTAGACTGAGAACTCTCAGATTCTGAAGATGGTAACTGTTTGCTTATTTTCCATGCACTATCAGAATCCAGAACGCCTTCTGAGGAATTGGATTTTGTTTTTCTCCTTTTGGTAACACTAAGTTCTGTATCAGATCCTGATGTGGCCTCTCCTTCCTCTTTATCAGAGGAGGGTCTGGAATCTCCCCTACCACGATGAGCCTCTCCCCTTTCCGAGTTTGACTCAGAGTCCCATTTACTACATGAATAGGACTTTTGTTTACTTTTTGCACCACCTCTAGGTTGCTCAGAAGATTGCTCTTTAACTGCTTTCTTTTTAGAATGATCACTATCCCATTCACACTTGGATTTCTCCTCCCCTCTCACAGAACGGAAGGTATTTTTATCCTGTTGCTGAGCATCTCCTTCTAACTGAAAATGGCCTTCCTTTTCTTGGGCTCCCTTCACTTTACCAGAACGCTCGCTGTCAGTAGAGAAGTCTGAAGATGATAAACTGTCGCTCTCTTTCACTCCTCGAGAAGACTCATCATAGTCTTTCGTATCCTTATAAGGAAGGGTACTTTCAGAGCTTGTTTCTTGCCTCACTTTAAGAGAACGAGTATTCTGATCACCTGATGCAGATTTTCTTTTGCTTCTGTGTCTATCATCATCACTAAGGGAAAAATAAGATGTTGACTCACTATATCCTGACCTGTCACTGCGGTATTTGTTCAGTGATGGTGATCTGCCAGAAGAACGAGATTTTGTCCTTGAGCTAGACAGACTTCTAGATCTTGTGTAAGATCTTGAGTATGACCTACTTCGAGAGGACCTGCTTCTTGATCTCTGCCAACTATCTGAGCTTTTATCACTACGGTATTTGGAATAGCCGCTTCGATCGCTGTCAGAACTCCCCTGTTGCTTTTGATACGAAGATGTGTTAGCCTCTTTAATAACTTCTAAATTATAATTAATTTGGGGGGGTATTAAATGGGTTGCTTTAGCTTTCATTTCCTGAATTCGCTCATAAGATGGCTTCCATGGTTTTTGTCCAGGCTTCCACCTTGAAGGTGGAGGACTATCACTTAAGGGTATTACAGGGAGGGTCTCTGGGACAACTGGTGGGATGATGACTTTATCACTTGGTAGTATAATTGCTCTTACAGGGTCAGAAGGCTTGTTCAACTTACTTTCATTTAATCGTGCTGAAATATTTCGTGGAGAATTGGAAACAGTCTTTTGATGCCTAGGATTAGAACTTGATCTTGACCTACTTCGAGAACGCGATGATTTAGAGGCTGATCTTGATCTGGAACTTCTTTGGGAATAAGATCTCGACTTAGACCTAGACCTGGATCTGGATCTGGACCTGTAGTATGACCGACTCTCTCTGCTTGAGAAAGTTGATGAACTCTGGTCTTCCTTATCAGATTTAGACCAGTCTCTTCTGGAAGAATGTCTAGAAGACAATGAAGAGGAACGAGATTTCCTCTCACGATCACAGGACGATTTTTTCTTCCTGAATGAACGTGAGGATTCTACCTCTGATGAAGCTGATGCTTTCTTTTTTTTAGTTTGCTTGTGCTTCTTGAAATGCTTTTGCTTTTTAGACTTCTTTTTATGTTTCACTTTCTTTTTTCTGTGCTTTTTGTAGTGACTGGAGTATCTCACAGTACTCAGATCAGAGTAGCCGTTATGCGACCAAGATCTTGATCTCCGTGACGCACTTCTTTCATCCCATCTGCTTGTACATGGGTCACTTAACCTTGAGAAACAAGCAAGCATCACATTAAGTGAAAATTCTTTTAAAAACTTTGTGTTTCCCCGCCACCTCTGCCCCAAGGCAATTAATGAAGCTTAAGAACTGTAAAAATTCCTGCATTTGCTATTAGAAAGCTGCATTTTGAATTGTTTCAATCGCACCAACAGAAAAAAATTATTCTATGACATTATGCCTTTTCAGCATGCATTCATCTGGTGTTACATCTCTGAACCAGAAAGGCTTTAAGAAAGATTCCATTTAAATGCAGAACATTAGGAATGGGGAGATGCCAAATACAAAGATATTTTTACAAATTTTATTTAGCCAAAAAAGAACAACATGGAACATCTACATAATCAAACTGTATTAAAAAGAAAAAAAAAAAAAAAAAGACATCATATATTTGTATTAAGGCTCTTACTTATCGCCTTTACTCCACTTCTCTCCACTAGGTGGTCTGTATGTTCGTAATCTCTGCATTTCCTCTTTCCAGTGAGGAGGAGTCTCACTGCTCTCATCATCATCAGATTCAGAACACGACCGTGATCGAGGTGGGGTGTGATATCGCTGCAAAGGTGAAGAAAAGTCATTCAAGAATATAGTTTCCTTTAAAGAAGAATGAATAATACATAAGCGTATGGTGCCTCATAAAGATTTTGCATGCATCTTCATAACACAAACCAGACAATGCTATTCTCAAACTGTCACAAAGAACACAAATTATGAAGCCCTGCCAAAAATATTCACTTTGGGCACTCATATATCCTACATGTGAGACCAGATTACATAGCTAACTGTATTTCCATTCTCTGAAGGCAGTTCTCAAAGCTTGAGCAGGATGGTGTTGGTTGTTGTTTTTTTTTTAAACACAGAAGGAAGAATTTAGGAAGAAGTCAAATTCCCTTTATGGAGCACCTTTTGGTGCATCATAATTACTGCAGATAACCGAACAACTGTTTTTCCCCATGATGCTAAAGAACAGACGTTTCACTTCAGTTAATAGACACTAAATTTCTTCTAAGCATTAAGATGAGCTCTATTTCAAAAGTCACTGCTGTTCAGCCCTTCAGGAATGGGCAGTCAGGTTAATATCTTACAAGCAAGAAATCTTTTTAAAAAGTGTAATGAAGCTTCATGCTAAAAAATGATGCTTAGTCACAGCACTCAAATGAGCAACAAGAGCTTCTCCTGCAGCAGCAGCAAAGCACTCATAATATTGCTAACTCATTATTTTCCATTACCCAGTAGGATGCACACTTAAGTAACTCATATGAGGAAATTAGATGCTCCTCAACTCAATTAACAAAGAAGAAAAACTTCTGGGTTTTACTCAATTATTTTGAGCCACTAGTAAAACAGTATGTGGAAAAAAAACAAAAACAGTTTGTCTGCCAATACAAAAAGAGAAAGACACGTGTGTTGATTTACACAGAATTCAGATAACTTCAGGCAGAACTCTCAAGCCTTTTTCTCTTCACGTAAGAAAACAAGGAGCATCTGTCATGGAGACCTGGAGATTCCCTACCCTTTCTTCTGAAGCAATGACTGCTTGAAAAAAAAAAAAAAAAAAAAAAGGTGTTGTTCCCCCTTCAGAACCTAAGAGAATTCAAAATTACAAATGAGTACCTTGAGTAGTTGGCTGTAGAGAGAAAGCTAAATGAACTACTAGAGATTGCAGAAAACACGTTCCTCTAACTGCTAGGCTTAAATTATTTCTGATATTATTTATTATTTTCACTCTTCCTGAGAGGATGCAAAAAATCAGGAAAAACAAGACACAGGCACCCAAGTTCTTAGCAAAAGCCAATTCTACTCAGTGCTATGTTAGTTTTCCAGAAATCTCTACTTACATAAATATTTCAAAACATTGTATTTCAAAGGTGTTCTTTAATGGATATCACAGGAGTCAAATACAAATGAAAGCTGTCAGATGTATCAAGGACAACAGCTATCAGATTTAATGTCAAGGCTGGCAAATGAGGGAAGAAGAGGCAATCAGCTGCGGCCCAAACACTGCAGTACCTTGTTTCATCTTAGAGCCATCAGCCAATAATTTTGAGGTTTAAAATCTTTGCTTCACAAGGATGCAAAGCTAAAAAGATGTTCCTCAAATGCAGTGGCTATGACAGAAGAAAAATATCATGTTGAGGGGAGTCTTGGCTAAGAACATCCTTGTGAAATTGTTTTCAGCTAGATAGGTAGATTAATCATTATATATCTATATTTAAGGTCATCCACTGAAGGACCAAATGCACATTTAGGAAAGATGTTTTTATTTTCTCTCCCTTTTCTATTGACTGAAAAACAACAGTGTTTTGGGCCTGTGATTTAGGTTATTAAAGAAGAGACAAGAAAACTTTTCTTAAGAACAGTGGCACTAATGCAAAAGCCTTGTGGTTACCAGAGCACTGAAGCAGAAAAAAAGTCTACATTAACAGTGATAGTCTTCACAGAGGAAGGCAGAAAAAAAATGGACCAAGTCTGTATACTTGTAAAAAAGCCTTCTCTACTAGCAATGCAAAAAACTAACTTCTTGCCCACCAGTGTTACCTGTGAAACTACACAGACTTCATCTCAAGTAGCTGAGCAGATGAAACCTACATTAAGTAGCTTAAAAAAAAGAAACAAAAGATGTACTTCAAATGCCAAAAAGCAGAACTAACAGCTTAAGTGGTCCTGCCAAACTTGCTAGCATTACTGTTGCTTCCCAGCACTGTGTGCACAATCATCAGAAAGTGCATCAGAAAGGGCTGTTTATGCATCAGACGCTGCAGAAGAGTCTTTTCTTTGGTTCTACTCCAGCCCCAGTGTTTCACAGATGCAGTGAGGAAATGCAAAGGGATGAGAGTGCAATCTCATGTCGCTTCTTATTGCTTCAGATCTTGTGGCTCAACTAGGATGAATCCTTGCTGAATTAATTTCTTTAGAAATAAATAATTTTCTTTTGTTTGAAGCTTCCTTATGTTGGAAACCACTCATGAGTGAGTATGCATTTGTTTTCCCAGTGTTTACGCAAAAAGGACATTAATAAGAAGGATGGGGGAAAAAGTATTGTAAAATGAAGTACTTAACAAACAATATTTCAAACTTCTAAGCTTGAATCTACAGCAGTCAACAACAGCAACAACATCACACAGAGCCTTAAAGGAAATTCAAAGTTCAAGGTCAGAGAAAATACTCTGGATGAGAGGAAAGATAAAAGGAAATCACATACTATTGTGCCTCTTCCTTTAATTTTTCGTCCAGATTTAGACACTGATGGTTTCTGGTCAGTTAGAACTGGAGTAGCATCAAGAAGCTTCCTACATAAATTAATAAAATATGAGCTTACACAAATAAACCCACACATAACCATTTTAATTTCAACCTAAAACTAATATTAATCATGCAAAATATCTTAATAATCTACTTTGATAGGGTAGAACTAAGAATTTAGTGCATGATATTGCCATTGGTATTGACATAAGAAGTCAGTCACACACAGATCTGCAGAGAAAGCCAAACCAACACATACACTGGTTTTCAGCCTTCTCAGCAGATCTGATTTCCTCTCCTGATAAATAAATGCTAATGGTGAACTTGCAAAGTACTCTGCTGAAGTGGATTTTCTCAATAGGCCAGCTTGTGTTTGGTGAACAAATTGTTAAGAGACACAGAAAGAATAGCTTCAGGATCTTGGCTGTTACACAACGATGCCTCAGCATAGGGAATGGCAGCTCATGACAATCCACAAGTTCTAAAGCTTTGTTTCCTTCCTCAGTAACAAGAGGTAATTCAGCACTCCTTTTTATAGAGGTTGTACAACATCCTTGAAAGAAACAGATAAGGCTTTGAAAACACCTGTAGCACTTCAAGAAAAAGCTTACAAAAGATTATATAGTTAACCAAATTTAAAGAAAAAAAACAAAAAATTGACTACATTTTTTAGATATGTCCAGGACTGTGCCCATATGAATTCAAAAGTGAAGAAATTTGGGACAAAAAAATTGTGATTTATCAGGCACACTAAACAGAAAGTCAGTTGGGAATGCATGACTTTGTTTCCACAAAAACACAGTCTCCTCTCCTCTAAATTAGAGACTGCTTCTAAGACTCTGCTTCACTGATTTTGCACTAAATTTTCTCCCTTTAGTCTAAGAAGCTGAGAAATCACTTCTCCCATTCAAGTTCACCTTGCAATGACATATTTGCTGTGTTTTTTGTTGCAAAATTTCCTCTTGAATTAGTGAACAATGTATGCAGTGCTTGTAATTGAGTTTAAGGCCATGATATGCATGATCCTTATGGTTCATTGAAATGAATTCATGAGGTTTCACTGAAAAAAAAAACCAAAAAACCACAAAAACAAACCACTCTGAAAGGAAACTACCAAGGAAATACTCAAAGTAGGATACTTAAAGTACCTCCTTTAGAAATCCTGATACTACACTCATTATTTGCTATAAGTTCTGGAAATACATCGTTAGTGGGAAAGTTTTATGGATAATTTCCAGCAATAAAATCAACATAATTAGATAATGTAGTGCTCCTTACGTTTCAGGTTCTGTACTGACAACAGGCACATCTCTTCTCAGCAAAAATCTATTTTCAGGCACTGGGGGAATTTCTTCAGGACGTACCACAGGCTTATCCCTCTTTGTGCTGACATCCACTGTTTTTTCTGTTACATCACTCTTGTCAGAAAGGCTGCTAAGAGGAAAAAAGGAAGATTATAATTCAGAAGCAACTGACAAACACCAATTTCCAGGGTGAATTCCCAAAATAAGCCCACATGAAGAAACGAGCTACAGATGACTCCGAAAACAAAATGCGTTTCATTAACTCATTTTATGCTGAAGGAAGGATGGAGCCCAAACTTCCAGAATAAAAGCACCTTCATATTAATTGCATGAGTAGTTCATGAAAAAGGAAAGTTTCTCAAATTTCTCTGAAATTCTTAAATTTAAGAAACTAGTCACCATCTTTGGTTTGAGGTTCGCTTGCTTCTCAGATCCTCTTTCTTCCTCTCTTCCTTCCTCCGTTTTCTTGACTGTTTGGTTTTAGCTCTTCTTTTACGCTTTCTTCTTCTGCTTCTTTCATCTTCAGCTTCACTTTCAGATGAAGTTTCTGAGGGGTCTGATCCACTGGAGGTTGAGTCTGAAGCTTCTGAGTCAGAACACACTTTCTTCTTCTTCTCCAAAGCTTAGAAACAGATATTTTGAATTTACAGTGTGTACATGTAGTGTGCATACATACAGAAGGTCTGCAACTTTATATATGTAACAGCACATACTTCTCCAGGAGCTCAGCGTGTAAACCTTTCACAGTGAGGTCTGCTAAAGGACAATTACATGAATTTTATTGCATCCAGCATAAAGCACTATCAATAAGATCACACATTTTTCCAATAAGGATGGTTGTAAAAAAAAATCCCTTCGTTTGCTATCAAGTGCAAAAAGTCTATCAAGCATCACTGAAAAGCCAAAGCACTTTAGGTGTGCACTGGAGGTCTGTAAGTGAAGTTAACACTCAGATGATGGGGAGTTGGACAAGATGACCTTTAAAGGACCCTTCCAACTCTAAGGATTCTATGATCCTACATCAGTAGATTTGGTATCCTATTCTTTCTGCATCCTCCTCCTTTTTGCTCTTTTCTCTCTACAGGACAAAAAAAAAAACAACCACTATCCTTGAAGAAACACAAAACTGAAGTGAAAAAAACACAACAACCTTACCTCAAAACAATCCACATTTTACGACAGTTGCCTAAAAACACACCTAAGATCATTTATTTCCTATGAATTCTCATGAAAATCAAGTAGACTTCCTTTACAGCACGTATTAACATTAAAATAAAGAGCACAAATTCCCCCATCAAGAAAAGCTTCTGATTGGACAACTATCTTTCAGGCTCTGAAAAATAACTTCTAATTACTTTTCGAGTATAGACATTAACCACAAAGATTAATTAAGGAGAAGAGGAAGCAGACATGCAAGTTCTAAGGCACAAAGACTGAGCTCAAAGAACCTCCTTTCCCGTGCCTTGCTTGCTCCACCAACCTCTAACTTTTGAAGACTCATTAGAGCCAAATTAAGATTTGATAAGATTCACCACAGTGATTTCTAGATGCTGGCACAGTTTTTAGACTCTGAAAACAATGTCAACATTCAATTAATTTCAGCTTATGTATGCTTACCATCTTTTGCTGGTTTTGTAACAAGCACCCCACAGTCAATAACTCGTACATCTGCATAGGGTCTACTGGCAGCATCAGTTTTCAGATTTTCTATTTGTTCTATTACTTCAAAACCAGATATAACCAGTCCAAAGACAACGTGCACGCTGCAGAAATAAAACAGTTGGGAAGTACAAGCATTTATATATTGCCGTAATCTTTTTCCAATGAATTTCAGATTTAAAAAGTCATTTTCAACCAGAAACATTCAGCTTCACTGGGTTCATCTGGCTCTTAAAAATGTTACATTTAAAAATAAGGTTTCTCCAAATTACTTTTACATTGACAGCAATGCTAAGATTTCATGCAAGATGATCAGGAGGTGTATTTTGCTTCAACTTGATGTCATCTTACTCTTTTCTAACGGGCACTGTGAACATGTCATCATTTATAACCAAGCCTTCTATTTTTGAAATGCTGAGCATCAGGCAGATGAAATAAAGATGGTCACAAATTGTCCCTTTCCCCAGAAATGAAGCATTTATAGGTCTATGCAAACTCAGCATGCAAGTTCCCACTAACACTGAAGGCACAGTTGTAATTAATGAATTTCTAATTCTGTTCTATCATACCACATCTCTTTTTCCTTCTTGCAATTGCCCTGTAACTTGAATTGTGGGCTAAGGGCAACAACCAGGGTTAAATAAATGAGTATGGAAGGTTTTGGGCCTTCCAAGCTTTCAAGCTTTAAGAAATAAGTTGTAATTTGGAATTTTTATAGAACTCAAACTTTAACTTTCCATCTTTTTCTGTTACATAATCTTTCACAGAACTAAGAGTTTGTTTTCCCACTGATCTCTACTTGCAGCTCGGAAAGCAAATGGGATCCTGGGCTCCATCAGCAGAGGGGTGGCCAGCAGGGACAGGGAGGTGATCGTCCCTCTCTACTCTGCCCTTCTGAGGCCCCATCTGCAGCACTGCGTCCAGGTCTGGAGCCCCCAGTACAATAAAGACAGGGAGCTGTTGGAGAGGGTCCAGAGGAGCCACAAAGATGCTCAGAGGGCTGCAGCACCTCCCTACAAAGACAGGCTGAGGGAGCTGGGCTTGTTCAGCATGGAGAAGAGAAGCTGCGGGGTGACCTCAGTGCAGCCTACAGGACCTAAAGGGAGCCTTAAACAGGAGGGAAGTCAGCTCTTGGAAAGGGGAGAGAACAGCAGGACAAGGGGAATGGTTGGAAGGTGAGGGAGGGCAGATTTCAGTTGGATGTCAGGGGGAAGTTGTTTGGTGTGAGAGTGGGGAGGTGCTGGAACAGCTGCCCAGAGAGGCTGTGGATCCCCGTCCATCCCTGGAGGTGTTCAAGGCCAGGTTGGATGGGGCCCTGGGCAGCCTGGGCTGCTGTGAGATGTGGAGGTTGGTGGCTCAGGATTGGTGGGGGGTTGGAGCTTCGTGATCCTTGAAGTCCCTTCCAACCCAGCCATTCTGTGATTCTATGCTTCTACTTTCAACACAACGTGTGAAGACTCATCAGTAATCTCAACTTCATTCATCACTGAAGAAATAGAAATATTCTTACCCGTCAAGATGAGGAGCAGGTTTTGTTGTTCTGTTTGACAAACAGCAAGATGGTAAGATGGTAAAATAAAAATCAAGGATTCAGATGAAGTAAGAGAAGAATGGCACAGGGAAAAAAAAAAAAAAAAAAAAAAAGGTGAAGGTAAGACAAAATAGTGAAAAAATTCAGTTACATACATGGAATTAAAAAAATCTTACAGCTTACAGACACAGTCTCTTTTTTAATCTTTTACATCAAAATTTGCTTAAAGTTTAGCTAACTGTGCATACTTGAAAGTTGTACCAACTACCATTTTATGCATGCAACAAAAAATACTGAAGTCTCTTTAAATACACACTTAAATATAACTAACATCTTTAATCACAGAAAAGATACAACTTGGAAATAAACATTGGGCAACTAATGAAATTTACATGTTTCTCTAATTGTTATTACGCTACACGGTCACTTTGGAGTCAGTTCTATTTAAAAAAGAAATGGGAAAACAGAGTTATCATACGTGATAGATTCTTTGCTTTTGCTTTTTTTTTTTTCCCCTATTAATTTTCACCTACTTGATTGGCCTCATGACTCAGGATACAAAGCAGCACTACCTTTAACTGTCGGGACTAAAGTACTTCAGCTGATGAGCTCACAGGCTTCTCAAAAGCAACAGCAGCACAGTGCAAGCAGACATTACGTGGTACCTGCAGTTTACTTCTATGACAAAATCAGACTTGCTCCCTATTTTTCAGGTTCCCACATTTAGCCTGAAGGGGAAATGGCACTGCATTACATTTTGTGCACTCTGCTAATAGGCATTGGAGGCAGCTATGCCAAACTTCCAGGCTGGATTTAAATTGGAATATTCAAGGCTGTGCATCTGTAAAGATATCTTAAGATTCAACTTTTTGATAGTAACACTACGACTTGGTACCTCTCTATATTCTTCTCTAAAAAGGAAAACAAATTACTTCATCAGAATCATTTATATCTCAAATTCTTATTGGAAAGTATTTTCCTCCTCTCTTCCCCAGGCACTGCCTGTCTTTCTGGCTTCCTTCCACTGTATTACTCTCCCCCAGCATAAAAATATCACAGGGCGTATATGTTTCTACATTTACAGTAACACAGACCTGGTACAATGAAGTCAGGCTTTCACTGCTATAATAAAATAGGGTTCAAGCACGTGGCTGCACTCTACTTTCAACTATTAGCTGACAAGATGCTGCAGTGCTGGCATGCATGCAAAAGGTGGAAGTGCCTATCAGAAGTGCTTACACTCTGATTTCTTTAGGCTCCAAACACCAACCAGACCTGCTTCCATAACCCTAAGATTACAGAGAACCTCTTTAGCTTATATGCAGGGAAAGAGATGCTATCAAGACATTTCATTTCTCAGCAGTAGGGGCATTCCTTGTTTTTCCCTCACTAATTCAGCATCTTGGTGCAAAATGAAACATTCTCACAGCTTTGGAAGTTCTATCAGCAAAGATAACTGCATTAATGACCTGCTGTTAAGTGAACATTGTAAGCAGGCATAATTATAAAGCGGAGTTTAAAGCAGTGATAGAAGTGGGTTACTTCAGTGAAAGCAACAGTAAATGAGACTCAGCATTTAGAATCAGCTACAGAAAGCAACAAGTTCAGACAGCCCTGATACGAATGCTGGAGCAATGTGCTCCTGCCGTGCTGCAGCAGCACTTGGAGACCAATGGAGCAAACTATTTAACTCATCTTAACTCAACTTGGTCCTTGATAGGCAAGGAAACTTGATCACTGGTAAAGCCACTTAGCTTTTCATTGTGCTGATAGAAAAAGTGGACAGAATTCTTCTCATTTGCCTGCTCATGATGGGAAAGCACACAGAAAAGCATTACCCAAGAAGAAAAGTTTCTAGATGCAAAAGGAGGAGTTAGGCAACTTAAATCACTTCCAAAGGGAAGCAGAAACCAAACTCCTCACTGTTCTATTGAACGTTCTCTCATCTCAAGGCCAGGGTTGTAGCACTGCAATCAGCCTGCAAACATTTGCACTTTATTGGAGCATGTCAAAGGTTTTTGCCTACGTTGCACCTTTCACTTCTTGAACATTTATACCTTGACCATAAAAACTTCATCAGGACAAAACCTACTTACTACTTTGGCACTACAGAAGCTTAGAGTTATCATCATTTCCTCCCAAAAAATAGGATTTCATTAAACAATTTCTCTACAGAAGTTTGATAATTTGAAACATTGACAAATAGCTACTATTTTCCAAATTATTTGCAGAAGGACAAATATCTTTATTCATCCAAAGTAATGCAAATTGGTTTAAGGTACTGCTGAAGAGAAGAGCACCTTTTTGGTAAAAGTGTGTTATTGCCCACCCCCCCAAGAACCTGAGGCCTAACAAAGGACTCAATGCACATAACAATATGATCAGAAAAACAAGAAAGATTAAAAACAGAAAGAGAAAAAGGACACAGCCTTAGAGGAATGAGACATTACCTTTGGAGCGCACGATGTAACACTGTTTCTGTAAATTTTACACAAAAATGGCAGAAATAAATTGTAATACATTTTCAGACAAAACTGAGTCTATGTTTTATTAAATACAAGTTTAAAATTAATATTAATCAAGTCGTATGCAGAACAAGGATGCCTAAAAAGAGGGCTCTAAATTTTCTTTAGAATACAAGGCACTTTGAAAACTACAGTCAGTTCTCTTCAACAACACAAAACTGCAGAAATAACTTCCTTGCATAAACTATGAGAAAGACAAACTGTTAGAATCCTCCCAGTCCCCTCCGAAAGGCTCAATCCAGCACAGGTGTTAGAACGCATGCACAACTTTAAGCAAAAGAATAACTGATTTCAGTGTGTCTGTTGATGTGCTGGTGGTTACATCTGTGTTCAAACGCTCAATGGAACCAAGCCCTAATGGTTTTAAAGCGAGACAGGGGAGGTTTAGGTTGGATATGAGGAGGAAGTTTTTCCCCCAGAGGGTGGTGAGGCACTGGAACAGGTTGCCCAAGGAGGCTGTGGATGCCCCATCCCTGCAGGCATCCAAGGCCAGGCTGGATGTGGCTCTGGGCAGCCTGGGCTGCTGGTTGGTGACCTGCATACAGCAGGGGGTTGGGACTGGATGAGCATCGTGGGCCTTTTTAATCCAGCCCATTCTATGATTCTATGCGTGTGCTTCATAGGATGGAGGCTTAACTGTTTTGATTTACAAATGAAGGCTTTATACAATCCACAATTAGCTTACATCTTCCTTGTACTATGAAAGTTCTGTATAATAAGAGAAAAGCTGCTTTCTCTAAAATACAGGAACGGTTACTGGAAGCTTGTGCTTAGAAGTGTAGAGATACAAGAACACTGCAGACACTAAGGGGGAAAAAAACACACCAACTGATGCTGAAGGGCAGCAATGATTTAAAAATGCATCAGCAATTATCCACACATCTAAGCAGGGAGAAAGTGAAATGATCCCTTTGTAACATACTACAGATACAAGCATCCAGTGAATGTTTCTGCATGGGCTGTACTTCCACGTCAGTCTCAATCCAACCACTGGGACCTGCCTGCGTGCCCAGGGCACAAACAGCACTTTTGCTCAAAAATACTGCCAAATCAGCACCTTCCATCGATTTTGTTCACTTCTGTATCTCTGTAAACTGTACAACAATCAGCTGAAAGCTATTTCATCTGCAAGAAAGAAAAAAGGGCCGGCTGCTCAGAAAAATGCCCGGTGTGGCACACTGGAAACCTTTAATAAGAGGCACTTATGAGAAGTCAGTGACATTCAGAAATCAGTTGTAAAATCCTCACCATTGATTTCATCTATCGTTTAGCATTTCAAAGAGTTTGGTTTATTTACATTCAGTAGCTAGGCACACCACACATTTAAAGAATGTTTGAACCAAAAGGTTATTTAGTTTTGAGCAAGGAAAAGGAGCTTGGGAGACACATTACACTGACAATAATCTCAATATCGAGGTGGGAATGTAACACATCAAAACAGCCTCAAGTTTTAAATAAATGGCTTTTGAACACAAAGGCAAGAACTCAACACTGTTTGAACTGGTAAGGAACAAAACCTGGGACTCCTGTTTATGTTGCAGAAAGAATCCCTCAATTACTGAAGCTAACACACAACTAAACAAGAAGGCAGTCATTTAATTACTATCAAAAGCTTCCGAATGACAACTAAGAAGTTGGATACTTATTTGACTCCCACTGCTTTCTTTATGCTTCTATATTCCTTTATTCATTCTGCACATTCACATTTCTGCTTCTGTAGTAAATGCAGCTCAGTTGGCTTCGCATCACTTTGGAGAAGCAAAGTTGAGTATGTGCACTCGTAAAGTCAACAGACTCACAAATTTTATAGTACTTTCTATAATCACTTTCACGAGAGGTGCACTTCTTTTGTATTACAATCTTCCTATCAGGTTGGGCAGGGCCACAGGCACAACAGGTGCTCAAAAGAGCCAAGGTACCTTCATCAGATCAGCTCAACGAGGAGCTTGCAAAAAACATCACCCAACAGGAACCCAGCTGCTGTGCTGACCATTCAAGAACAGGCTTACCATCCCTCCAGCTCAAACTAAATAAGTGACATGAGGACATAAGCTGCATTTGTATAAAGGTCTAGAGGTACCCCCTCACTCCCACTAATAACAGTAATAAAATAATAAAAAAACTTTTAGCAACAGTTCAAAATGGGTACTGGATTAAGGGAAAAAGGAAGTGATTCTAGCATGGCTCTTATCAAACTACCCCCATCCAAGATCTGTACATCAACATGGAAATGGGGTAGTTAAAAAAAAAAAAAGCATAAACACACTACAGTTCTCAGAACACTTTTTAAGTAACTGATGGTTCTGAAAAAACTTAATTCACAGAAAAATAAGCAGTGCTGCTACCTGAAAATATCAAAATCTTGTTTATGTACAGTTGTCTTAAAACTGTTTCAACACTGTCATGCAATAAAATACTATAAAAGATGCCTTTGGCTACAGAAAATTGAAACTCCAAATCCAAGAGCACAAAAGGACACAGCCCGTGCATCCCTCATCGTTTCAGCACGACGCATTCTGTCAGAGCAGGGAGTGCTTCTACAGACACGAATGAACAGACCTGGCATATCTGAAGTGTGTGTCCATGAAAACCAATCCTGCTGTAGCCAAGCCCTTTCCTTTCAACCCATCTGCTCTCTTTAAGTAGGAATAGTCAATGAGCATCTTGAAGGGAGCGTATAAACAGGAGGGGGAACGGCTGTTTGTGAGGGTGGGTGGTGATAGGACAAGGGGAATGGTTTGAAACTGAGACAGGGGAGGTTTAGGTTGGATATTAGGAGGAAGTTTTTCAGCCAGAGGGTGGTGAGGCACTGGAACAGGTTGCCCAAGGAGGCTGTGGATGCCCCATCCCTGCAGGCATTCAAGGCCAGGCTGGATGTGGCTGTGGGCAGCCTGGGCTGCTGGTTGGTGACCTGCACACAGCAGGGGGTTGGAACTGGATGAGCACTGTGCTCCTTTGCAACCCAGGCCATTCTGTGGTATATGTGCTCCCTTTGCTCTAGTTCTGCACCTCCCCAGCTCCTAGCGATGCCCTGCACTCATTCTCCCAACTCTCCACTCACACTTCCTAACTTCACTTGCATCACTTGCAGAACTGATCACCACAGATCACGTTTTAACGACTTTGAGTCCCATGGTGACCAGTTTGCTAATGCAATCTGTAAGGAGATTCACTGCCTGATTTGTTCCTACAGAGATCGTTATTCCTGATGACATTCGGTGCAGTAAGCAGGGAAGGTGCATTTGATGAGCAAGTAAAAACATATATTCAAGATTCCCTCTATAATTTCAGTCTCAGCTGAACAAAGACTTATAAATTAACTTACTTGCATTCCCTATTTGCTACATTTGGCACATACACATTTGAAGAATTTTTCCTCATGATAAACTGCTGAATAATTGGGCATTCCTTTGAGTACAACATTTGGGTTTCAGTTTAAAGTACACCACTAAAGGAAGTAAGTTATGTTATTATAGAAAATCTGTAGGAACACACAGTACATTCCCTAAAGTAACCACACAAATGTCAGCAAGCAAGAATAACTGCTTTAATATATTACTTTTTCAAGTCTTAAGTCAGAATCTAGATCTGACTAGATATCATCTTTAGTAGCTGCCTCCTGCTCTGAATCTTGAAATTCAGACACTATATGCTATGAAGCAGAAACCAAGCTCCACCATTTAAAAAAAAAAGTATGTAACAATACAGACTGTTGGGTCTACATGTTTCACCATCCATCCCTACCTATTCACAAATCAAGTAATTGAAAATGAACCTGACTTCCCCACTGACTGTATGTATGCACATCTGCCACTCTCCTTTGGATGCTGTAATCACACCCACTCCCACAATAAGCTGCAGTGTTGGAGGCCAATGCTGGCATTCAGCTTAAATGCACAAATTTGTTTATATTAAAAAAGGCATCTGCAAGGTTGTGGTGTTAGGCAAGTTTTTGGTGGTGGGGAGCTGCTCTCTGTGAGCAGAGCCCAGCAGCTGTTCCACGCCAGATCAAAGCCAGCTCCAGCTGCTCCAAAAGCAACCTGCTGCTGGGCAGAGCTAAGCCATATGCAATACTGGTTGTGCTCTACTAAAAAATAAAAAAGGCTGTGCAACTGCAGATGGGAGAGAGGAGTGAGAAATAAGAGAGAAGCAGCCCTGTGGCCACAAGGGTCAGTGCAGGAGGTGCTCCAGGCATGGAGCAGAAGCTCCCTGCAGCCCAGGCTATCCTGTGCAGCCATGGGCACCACACAGAGCACATCTCCAGGTGCAGCAGGGGCAGAGAGCAACCATGAAGGAGTGGGAGAGGCCAAGTATTATGGACTGACCCTGCTCCTGTGTGCCACGAGGAGGAAGAGGGTGAAGAAGGAAGGGGCTTTTAGTTGTCACTGCTCTAGTCTACTGACAGTAGTCAATAAACAATGTTCATTCCCTCATGCAGAATCTGTTTTGCCTCTGATGGTTAATTCACAGGTGATCTCCTTGTCTTCATCTGAACCCACGAGCTTTTCTTCACGTTTTCTCTCCCTGTTTAGTTGAGGAAGGGCAGTAACAGCGTGGTGTGGTGGAGTTTTGCTGCCCATCAGTGTGGAGCCACCTCAGCTAGGGACAATGCTCAATTACCATCCTGAGCCCTGTGCTATCCCCTGCTGGCTTCCAGCTGCTGCTCCAGGAGTGCTGGGTGTCCTGTGGATGGTCCACTGCATCTACATGCCCTGAAGTACACAAGGATATCTCAAACAACATTTACTGCATGCATTAAAAAGCCCTGGTCAAAAGGGTCACGCAAGTCTACAGCATTACAATGTGCATTAAAGATTTGCACAGCAGCCCCTAAATCTCACTGATAATCTGGGAATTTACTCCTGCATACGATTCATTCGTGTAACCCTAAGGTAAACTGGTGACATTTGAATATGCTACAGCCAAGAAAAAGAATTTTTGAAGGATATAAGTACCTTTTAAAATAATTTCACTTTAATGAATGCACTCTCAAGCACCGTTCACATTTTACTGTCCTATGTAAATTATAATTTAGCATCTAACACAAGCTTAGGATGTTCCTTTGCATGGTGAGAGACAGGATGTCCATTAAGTACATTAAATTTAATTGAGCAAGTAAGCTGAGCCTACTGCTAGGAGTGAAAGAGGAAGACATCTGAATTAAATACAGGAGCAAAAAGAAACTTTAGAGCCCTCAAATGATAGCTTCTTGATAGATGTAGCACCATTAAGTTTTCATGTATTTTGTTCAGATAAGCTTAAAAATGGAAAATTCGACGTGTATCAAAAGATGTATCAAGTGATAAACAGCAAAGCAGTGCTCTGCAGAGTGCTTTTTAAACCACAGGTTCTTTTTTGTACAGAGGTTGTTTCTCATATTAGTGTGCATATATATATATGTATCTCCATTCAGATTTGCTGTAAGGAGGCATATCACCTAAAAGTTGCTTTGAGGCTAACAGAAAATAAGCCCTCGACATGATTTTCTCTCTTTGGAAAGTCAGAACAGTAGGAACTGTGAAAGACTCTCTCTTAGGTTTCTTATTAATTTTCCATTTTTAGGGCATTCTTTAGGAAGAGACCTAAAAATGCCTCTTATCTGAACTTCATTGTGTCATACTGAAGCTCTTTTTCAGGCAACAAAAAGAAAAGGAATACTCTTCAGGAGAATTTTCTCCTTTACTGAAGACAGTGAAGCGCCATTCACTCATCCCCCAAGAAAGATGGCAAAGAAAAAGAGCTTTTTACAGCTAAGCAACTACAGCAGAATTTAATTTTGAAAACACCAGCATTGTTTCTTAATGAAAGTTCTTAGCACCAGCCCAAAGTTAGGAACCACATCTTCCCAAATACAAACTGTTAAATACTGGACCCAGAATGCAACTACTTCAATCAAAAGAACCTGACTGCCATCACACCTGAGCATTTATCCATGACAGAAACGTGTGTTCTGCAATTGAACAGGATGTGGCTATATACTGGAATGGATTCATTTTTGTTTCTTTAAGATTATGTGGGAAAGCCTGATTTTCAGCACATTATTTTCTACAGCAATGGGACCATGACAATTAGTGCACATGTGTGAACATTATTATTCAACAGTATAGAAAAAAATTATGTCAGGAACAGAAACTCCAGAAGAAAAACAACAAAACTAAATGAGGTCCCCCTCCCCAGAATGAAATAATTAAAAAAAAAACCTTGTCTATCAAAGGAAATCATTTAAATAGCATAAGCAAAAACATACAGGCCATCTCTATCACAGACCTTGCTGCCTCCTACGTACAGTGCTCAGCATTGTAATTCACAAGCACTCTGTGAAGATTTGGTTGGTACAACACAAAACCAAAGAATCTGTTTTTGGACACTAAGCACAATAGCAAAGCCATAATTTTAGGGTAAAAAAACAAGGAACAAGGAGCAATCCCATAGGACCCACTTCTAACCCAAATGAACGCCCCATGCATTGGGTTGTTGTTTCCTATTAGAGCTCTGCAGGTATCCACTCAACCCTATTCAAAGTAAGGTGGATAACATTGTTAGAGATAATTTAGCAATACCATCTTTCTCATGAACAGCGCTCCTCTGTTTAACAAAAGCTCAACTGTCAGATCACATCTACTCACATGAAAAATTGGGAACCATTGGTATGTTTCCCTCGGTTTGCCATTGACAAAAGGAACGCTCTGTCATGTTTGAGAATAAAGTTTTCATCTGTTTGAAGAAAAAATATGTTTGTCAGATTTTCCCTGACAAGGAACGCAAGTCAGATTTTCTTAGTAACTTATGGCTACTACAAGGAGAAATTCTTCCGCTGCTAAAGAAACTTGAACAGGTTGGAAACAGAACAGAAATCTAATTGAGCCCCTCCAAAGTTACAGCAGAAACACTCATGAGACAGAAAACATTCTTTGATACATAAAGTTACAGCAATGCCGTGGACATCTCTAATGAAAATGAATGTAAAGGTGATCCCAAAACGAGCCCTCATGTACACCATGCTGTCATTTATGGGCACCCAGTGAAACGGCCATTTCCCTGGCATGGAACTTTAAGAGAGCAACCCATCCATTCCAAGCTGGATGCCTCAAAACACACAAGAATAAGCAAAACCCTGACTACCAGAAAGAGGAACTAAAGAATACATTCTTCCTTCAACCTCAACGTAAAAGCAATTAAGACTGAACTAAACGTGCCTTTTATATTCCAGGGAATTCAAGAGCACTTCTGGCTGCACGGCACAGTACAAAACCAGATATTGTTCTGAAGCTCCTTTTCAAAGGTAAAAATTACAGTTTGGGTAGAAGAGGCTGTTATTTTTAAGATTATACATCAAAGCACAATACTGCATGTTTAGAACTTACCACCTTTAGTGCATTCTTTAGAAAGAAACCCTAGGAACATCTTATTAACACTTCAATACCACAGTAACTATCTGGTTTTTTGTTGTTGTAGCAAGAAAGAATGTTATGTCCTTAAATAAATACTTCATAAACTCACCATTTTCCTTCCAACAACTGTTTTTAAAAAGAGGTAAATATACATTTAAAAACTCTTTGCAAAGAAAGCAACTTGCGTAGCATATAAACAAACACTTCAAAAGGAACACCAAAAATACAAACCTTCAGTAGGGAAGGGGAGAAAAGGGACGTTAACAAAAGAAGAAAAAATTGTTTAGAACTGAAAATTATGCCAGTGTTCTCTCAGAATAAGTCATTAACCCTCAGAAAGGTTAGACACAGAACTCCTCATTTCTCCAAGCAACACAGATATCCATCTACAAACGGATGTATCAGTTGTCTATGTATTTACTAGGGAAGGTACAAGGGAACAGAGTTTGAATTTGTGTTACTGAGCTTTTGTCTCTTACCTTTTCATTTTGCAAAAGACCACATTCTCTATAAACAAAAGAATATGTTGACAGTTTTAGGCAGGAAGATAGGAGTTTATTCATGAATAAAGTTGCCTAACCTCCATGCTGAAAGTCACGTTTAACCAATAACGTTAGCCTTAATTAATTGTCAGTTAAAGTTAAATATTACAAAATAAAACTATCTGAAAGTCATGCATATAAAAATAATTCTCATGCAATATTAGTTTCATGCAAAAGGTGATCTATAAGTAGACCTCTTTTCATTAAGTATCTTGGGAATCAAGACTTCTCAGAACGGAATTGAGAATCTGTAAAGATATACTTGCTCTTACCTTTAAAATAGCCACCATAAATAGATTCACCTCCTTTTCCATTACCTGTGCATTAAAAAGCACAAATTAAACCTTTTGTTCTGTTTATAAAAAGCGCTGTGCATAACGTGTGCCAATTTATAACACACCAGGACACTCCAGCCAGTTACTAACAGCTAAGCATAAGGCCCTTAATTAAAAGGCAGGACCGTTTATTATGCAGTTCATTATCTTGTTGACACTCAGAATATTGAAAATGAAGACTGCTTTTGTGCCTCTGAACACTAGAAAGCCTGAAGCGAAGCTCCAAAGGCTAATTCTCCCTGCTGTTTGCTGAAGCAGCAGCAACAGAAAATACAACAGCAAGCAAAAAAGCCAACAGTAGGCATCACCAACAATCTTGTCCTGCTCAGAGAGAGCACCACAATGAGATAAGCAAGTAGCCACGTCATCTTTACTTCCACTTGACCATCAACACAAGATAGTCATCCACCACGTACATTTTATCAGTTCTAGTTTATATATGTTACATCAGTTGATAAGACCTCAAGATACAGGGTACAAGAAGGAAGATATTTTGACATGAAAAGCAGCAACATTATGGTTTGGATTGGAATTCTGCTCTAATGTTAATCAACTCTAGCAAAGCTGCTTTCTTCTTTAAATTAAGAATTCTTTCTAAAGTATCAACTTCAGCTGAAACATGTTAGAATTTCAACAATTAACAAAGAAACAGGAAATCAGTGATAATACTTTCAAGGCATTTTAATATTTACATGCTGTATACATGTCTTATAAAAGACATTGTAACCATAGGGATGATAACGTTTGCTCCACAGAACACGTTTTACCTTCACTGAAGTCCCCACCCTGAATCATGAAGTTTTTAACCACGCGATGGAACGTAGTGCCTTTGTAACACAACTTCTTCCCAGTTGTTTTGCCAATTCCTTTTTCACCTGCAAGAAATTTAAACAAAAAACCATCAGCAGATTGTCACTGAAAAAAAAATCAAGGATCTTACCCCTCCTAGAACCCTTGTGCTAGAACCCTTAAACTATAAAAGCAAATACATTCCTGCTTGGTGCCTCTTGGCCTCCCACTAACAGCAGCCTGGCAGGTGAAGTTCAGTCCCAGGCCCTACTAACATTCTGCACTGCCAACCTAATCTCAGATATTTTGCACAAGGTACCCAACAGCAGTCTCCTGTGGAGATTATAGGAAGGCAAGCTCCTGACAAAGCTCCAGAAAGCAAATGGCCTTATGTTTACCTGGCAGATGGACTGACTGAAAGACCTGCAAATGCCAGTTTGCAAGTCCAGATGCTTTTATTTAAATGCAAGGAAAATTCTGCTGTCAAGGCAGACAGCATTCTTTCACAGTAGCCAGGTCTGTGTCTGACAACAATGACAGACTGCAGGACTGCAGCCAGAATTACCCTTTCCTCCTCCACCTGTTTCTGACGAAGACATCCTGGCTTGCCTTACAGAGATTACAGAGAGAGCAGCAGGGGCACAGCCAGAGGCACAGCTTTTGAAACACTGGGATCTGATCTTAGGGCACAACACCTCGCCCTGAAACAAGTTTTGTACATTCTTAAATAAACACAGTCCTTGCATACGACTAGAACAGGATGCCAGCACCAGGAAACGATGCTGTAAGTCTCCAATGGTTCAAAGATTTCTTGTCAAGACCAAAGATAAGGATAGAAGTATGCCTGACAGAACACAAACTTCCATCAATAAATTTCACTGTGCAAAGTGGAAGCGAGCGATTTATTTGGTTGCTGAAGATGCCATTAGCAGCTCCAAACTCCAAAAATGTAAAGCAGCCCTTCACAGGTCAGTTCTGGTTGCCAGAAGCCCATGCAATCTCATCAGTGCACCTTCATCTCCCACCAGAACTGCTGCTCAGCAGGTCCTCTATGATAATCAAGACAAATGCAACAGCACAGCTGGAGTGCTATCCCCAGCCCCGAGGGCAGGGAATAAGCATGTACCAGAGCACTGCTGGATCCTGCTGTGATCTGGCCTACAGTTCCTGGCCATGGTTCTCATCTGTGACTCTATGCTGCAGGCAGCACCCTCGGACAGAAAGCTCGCAGATGCTGAAGCAATATACATAATGTCACGGTTTTAGTTGAGAGATTATTTTCTCTGTAAAGACTGTTATGATGGGGAGGCATTGGGAGTGATGGCATTTGTCTGTCTTCCCAATAACCTGCAGCACAAGGAGGATGTAGAGCTCTTCAGTGAGAAGCATTGGTTACAGGTTGATGGTTGGACTGGATGATTTTGTAGGTCTTTTCCAACCTTGGTGTTTCTGTGATTCTCTTGGAGCGGGTCCAGAGGAGGGCCACTAAGATGATCAGAGGGCTGGAGCAGCTCTCCTGTGAAGAAAGTTGAGGGAACTGGGCTTGTTTAGCTTGGAGAAGAGAAGGTTCCAAGGTGACCTCATTGTGGCCTTCCAGTACTTGAAGGGAGCGGATAAACAGGAGGGGGAACCACTGTTTGTGAGGGTAGGTGGCGATAGGACAAGGGGGAATGGTTTGAAACTGAGACAGGGGAGGTTTAGGTTGGATATGAGGAGGAAGTTTTTCCCCCAGAGGGTGGTGAGGCACTGGAACAGGTTGCCCAAGGAGGCTGTGGATGCCCCATCCCTGCAGGCATCCAAGGCCAGGCTGGATGTGGCTCTGGGCAGCCTGGTCTGCTGGTTGGTGACCCTGCACACAGCAGGGGGTTGGAACTGGATGAGCATTGTGGTCCTTTGCAACCCTGGCCATTCTATGTTTCTATGATAAACCACTTTGCACAACAAGCCCTGCTCTCCCCAAGTGGCTGAACACCTGCCTGCTGCAGGGAAGCCTCAAGCAGGCTTGTTTCACTGTGCCTGCAGAGTCAAGCCACAGGTCTTTTGGCATCCAACACAAGGCACAAACAATCAAATGTGTCATCATCAGGAACTGGAGTGCTAAACCAGATTTATAGATGCTACAGCTGTTTAGTTGCTAATTGGTATGCTCCCATGCTTGTCACAAGGCCTGCTTGCTTTACAGTCCAGTGCTCATTAGCAGCTGCTTTTTCTTTTGCTGTTTGCTCTCTTCCTTATGATCCTGCTTGGCTATGCCTGGGAACATTCTGATAACAGCAGAGGCCACGAGCTTGGGTTGGCAAACAGCACCTTGCTGCCATTCCTGTGCACTGTACTGAATGGCAACAGCTGGAACTCCAGAGGGAACTTAAGTCAGAGAGACTGTGACCTATGGATGAGTCCATAGAGGAGCAAGCCTTGTAAAAACCTTGCAGCACCTGTGATGATAGACAAGAGCACGCCAGAATACCTCAAGGCATCTGTGACCATGGATAAAGCAGACCCAGCAGGTGTCTGGAGGGACCATGGCCAATAGACAAGCCCAAGCTGGAGCTGGAGTGAGGGGAGTTCACTGCCATCTAAAGCCCTGTGGCCTGGTCCAAAAGGCAAGAAGGTGGACTGTAATGGATGCTTCTTTAAACTGTTGCAACCCATGGCTTGATTTACACGTTACAGCAAGTCCTTCCATTGAAGGAATTCCTTGAGCCAAAAGATGAGCCTCACAGGGAGCAATGCAAGTGCAGAAAAGACCCAACTTGAAGTGTCTCTGGCATCCAGTAACTCCAGGTCACTTCTGCCCCACGCAACCACAACAGATAAACACTGAGTCATGGACTGAGACCTGAGACATTTCACAGGTGTAGTCCATACACTGGTGGAATAATATCTGTGTATTAATCAAAGGGAGGTGATTAATGAGGACGCATTAAAGAGCACATGACCTGAGCATGAAGTAAGTGGCACAGAATAAGGTGTGGTTATTGTCAAGGTTTTGGCTTGGATTGAGTAAATTTTCTTCATAGATGCTTGTATGATGCTGTGCAATAGAGCAGGGAAAATCTGCATGATGCAGATAAATTGGCAGTAACAAATGCACTGAAAGAACCTGTCATGGAGAAGCAGAAAGGCAGGCAACAGTTCCTAGGAAGCAACTCAAGCAAACTAAACAGCAGCACAGATGTACTTGATACAAACAAGAACATCATGTTAACCATGCAACCTGAGTCTCTAATCTCAGCAATCCCAAATTCAACCTGGAGAGTTACAGTGGCAGATGGCTTCTAGTGGCAAGACAAAAAAAAAAATAGTACAATTTAATTCTCTTAATCATTGCTTACACCAAAATAGTACAATTTAATTCTCTTAATCATTGCTTACACCAAAATAAGAAATGTGCAAAAATGATGTGCATTTTTCTCTCTCATAATTTAATTACCACGTATTTACCAGCGATTTTTAAAAGATATCTATCAAATCATGGCTGTCCTGTGAGTATAGAGTAGCAAATTGCAAGAATGAAACCAGGGTTTGTGGTAGCTTTTATGTCTGTGAATTTGATCTCAACATTAGAACTCGAGTCTTTGGGCTCTCTCTGTGTTCTCCCAACTAAAGACAGATTCTAGGTGGAAACTTCAATGAAACCTGAACAGTCAGCTGTACAGCAGAGTTTGAACAGGTATGCAAAAGAAAACTGACAAATCTTTGTAACTGTTCTTTTTCCTGCTAAGTACTTGTTTGCTTCACACCTCGTGATCTCCAGCTAACTTTAACCTAGCAAAGCCACTGAAAGGAATTAAAAGAGCTACAGAACACGAGGATCAGACACTACACCAGCCAGCCTACAGGCTAACTTTAATAGAGCCTTAATTGGTGCAGTAAATTTAAGGTATATTTTTGGAGAATTCAGGTACACAGGACAAGACCACCAAGACACAAAGAATGAGTTCTTTGCATAAGTAACACAGCGATTCCTGCAATAATGTAATCAAAACTGATTTCTAACTTGCAGTTGCAAAACCACCAAGGAGCCCCAAGCATTAAAAAAAAACCACTGAGTTCTCACCACCTATTCCAGTCATTAGAAATCTTGTGAAAAAGTTAATTCCTGCTTAAAAGAAAAAAAAAAAAAAAAAAAAAAAAAAAAAAGAGCCAAAGGGTGCTGGATTCTACCCAGAAATTCTTTTGCTAGTGCTGTCTTCGATTTTAGAGATCCTTGCCTTCCTTCCTCCCACCACACAAACCCAGGACTCCTAAGGAATAATGTTCCTTCTCCATCCTTCACTTTCCTGAAAGTAAAGAAGTTTTCTCCTAAGGTTTAATAGACTCCTTTCTTCGATCCCTGTTGTACTGCTATGCACCTAAAACATACTTCTATTGTGTAAGAGTAATCCAAATTTCACATGGAGCCAAGTGAAGCGTCACCACTGCACTGTGCAGTGACATTAACACCTGATGTCTCTCCTGATGAAGTCCTGCTCATCTTTCCCCTGCGTGTCACCTGGGTGGTCAATAATTTCTCCATTGTTTTAGCTGTGTCAATTTCCTTTAATGAAGCCCAAATGAGAACAGATGATCACGTTTTGTTCCACCAAGTGACAACCTTGCACTCTGGAATTCTGTAGCTGCTCCACTGCTGTAACCAGGTTACTTCCAGTGCTGCTAAATCCTCGTGAGCACTACCAAGTCTCAGCTTTGTCCTCACCAGGAAAACACACAGACAAAACCTATTGCTACAATTTATGCTTGTTTAAAGAAACAGTTGTAAGAAACATGAAAGTTGTTAAATAAAAGCGTGCTACTTACCCGAGCACAAGCAAAGGAAGTTTTTGCATGTCTTTGGACATATATCTGAGAAGAGCTGAAACATAATTCGACCAACTGAAAGATTAAAAAAAAATAAGTTTTACAATTCTTTATGATGATAGAAGAAAAATAGCATATGAATAAATCTGCATAACTGCATCACGTGTTAAGGACTATAAATGCAATGGAACCCTTGGCCTAACATCCTTTGGTTTAAACAGAAGGTGTAATAGATGACAATTAAGGAAAGTGAAAGACAGGTGGGACAGCTTTAGCAATTTCAGGACTAATGCTTCAGTTGCCAAATACTATGAATCAAACACTGCTGCCTCTCTGCACAGTTTGAACAGAGCAATCCCCACTCTCAGTACAGCTACTCCCACACCACTGGCAGTGCTCACACTGCCTGCCTTAGAAACTGATTACAACACTGAAGAACTAAGAAAACTATTTTAGAACTGTCTCACATTTCCTATTTCATTTTCTGAGACTTTCTGGGACTTCTATTTCTCCAGTCAAAACATAAATACAGTCGGATGTATGAAATCCTTAACAATAACTTTGTGAATTATGCACTTTTTAATCTCTGTATTGTGAAGTGAGGCATAAATTAAGGGTTAAATGCCACATGGCCAGCCAGCATTGCAGGAAGGCCAGAATCTATTAATGTGCACCACCATCTAGTGGTACACAATGGTAAGACTTCCATGTAATTATTGAACTATTCAGGAATTACTTCTCTCCCTTCCCTTAAAGGAAAAGCGAAATTAAACACATTTTGTTCATTATTTTGGTACTATGAATTATTCGGAGAGGCTCCTAAGAAATGATATTCAATTTGAAGGCCTTGTGCAAACAAGCACAATTGTCAGGTTGGCTTTTTTGGATCACAAAGATGGGGATAAATGAAAAACAACACAGGGACCACCTGTATTTTGTATCTCAGCTAAAAAAATCCAAGTGCCTTCAGCTGTTGAAACGACTATTTCCTTAACTGCAGCGTGAATATTCTCAGAGGATTTATTACAGCAGGCAGAAAAACCTCAAGAACATGGATAGAGACAGCCTTCAAAGAAGGAAGACACGGTAAGGAAGTTTCAATTTGCATTATAAGCACAGTAATTCAGAACAGCAGAAATCCCACTGCTCTGCTTGCAAAAGCACTGAACTGAGGGCGACAGAGCGCTCAGAGAGCCAGGCACACCTTTCCTCCTGCATTCCCTATGTGAAATAACATGTGATGTCTTTCATGAGAAGGGAAACCATCACTATCCTTACTGTACTAAGAGAAGAGCTCTGATGGACCAAGCTGACAGCTGTGGGATGAGCAGGAGGAATTCCCACCTTAGGGCTCCAAAAGGGTCTTTTGCCCCTAGGCAATGCACAGCAGCCATCCCATGGTGGGCTCCTGTCCTGCATACGCAGCACTGCAGGCAGCACTGCAAGCAGCACCCATCAGTTGTGAGTCCTGGAGGAGGAACCTGGCCTTGAACGCCTCCAGAGAACCATGACTTTCAGTGTTTTGTCAGTGAGATCCATGAATGCATCGTGCCTTTCAACTCCTTCAAACTGCAAAGCGCACACCTGGCATCAGAAGACCACAGATTCCATTTAAAAAAAAATAAGCCAACCTCCCCTCCCCATCACACAAAGTGCTGCTCACCTTCTTACATCCCGTTACATAAAATGCTGCAGTGTGTTTATAAATACACCAACCACACACTGTGCATCCATCTGCTGGGCTACTACCTGTGTTTTACCTGATGCTGTCACTGGGAGGTGAGATGTGCTGCTGCCAAACAGCTGAGTACACGAGCCAAAGATCAAACACACTGACACCCTGATCAGGTATGTGAAGTTACTGCTGTTCGTTGAACGTATATTTTTTTGGCGTGTTAAAAGTCTGCTTAAAATCTACAAACCTCAGCAGTGCCTTGAAAACATAAAAGTGCCTCATTTTAAACCTGGAATGAAGCATGAGTTGGTGTAACAAAGGTGTAAAAGGCACCAAAGGTGTTACTGACTTCCTTGAATTTCCTCTTCTCTGCAAGAATCCACTGTCACCACATAAAGCTGCCAATGATTTTTCCAGATTCATTTCCCTGGTATAAAGCTTAAGTTACCCATCTGAGGAATGGGTTTGCTGTAAGGCTCAAATTGTAGCTTAAAACAAAACCAACAGCTCACAAGAGTTGTGTGAATGAGCAAGGATTGCACACGCAGCTCTGCTGAGCCCTCAGCTGGCGTTGGCCAACAGGTGGGCCTGCAGAAGGCTGTGCTGCATCTGGACTAAACCACAGACACTGAGCTGCTCGTTCTTCCTAATGACAAAACTCACCTAACAGCCTGCAAATCCTCCAGCAGCACAAGTTCCACTTGTTATTAGCAGTTTATTCTAATGGATCAGCAGACAGAGTGTTTCTATACTTGTAATTCTGTGCTCAGATGGTTCTCTTCCACTCACAGCTTTGGAGATGCATTCATCCACACCACGCTGCAGTGTTCACAGGACTCCCATTTCTCCACCACAGAGGTTTTGTTAAGCCTGATTTCACATTTCTTGCTAAGCATAAATCAATACTTTGATCAAGTACTCTTAGATATTTTTTTGGTAGAAATTGGAATAAATGATAAAAAGTATTTCTGTTCCATTAATTAAAAACAGTAAATAATGCACATATAAATTCTAAGATGTTTTGAAGTTATTTCATGAAGTGTTATGTGTAGCTAACGAGGCTACATCAATTACAGAAACCAGACAGCATAATGACCAAAACTAAGCCAGTTTCAAAGCTCCATTTTCTGAGTACAAGATGAAAACTATTTCTGCTTTGGTTTTGAACCCTTAATTCTTCATCTACAGAAGCAGTAGTTCTACATTCAATTGAAGTGACAAAAATTCATGGTAGGAACATCCATGTTGTAACTTAACACAGACTCCTGTTAGCAAAGTTTATTAAAATCACTGAATCATCATAGAATCATGGAATGGCCAGGGTTGCAAAGGCCCATAGTGCTCACCCAATTCCAACCCCCTGCTGTGTGCAGGTCACCAACCAGCAGCCCAGGCTGCCCACAGCCACATCCAGCCTGGCCTTGAATGCCTGCAGGGATGGGGCATCCACAGCCTCCTTGGGCAACCTGTTCCAGTCCCTCACCACCCTCTGGGGCAAAAACTTCCTCCTCATATCCAACCTAAACCTCTCCGTCTCATTTTAAAACCATTCCCCCTTACCCTATCACCACCCGCCCTTGTAAACAGCCATTCCTCCTCCTGTTTATATGCTCCCTCCAAGTATTGGAAGGATGAAAACGATCACTTATTTCAAATACTTACCCAGTGATTGCCCCCAGTTTAGATGCTTAACCTGTTCTAGCAACAAACTCTGGAGACAAACATGTAACACATTTTCCAGAGACCAAAGGTCTCAGATTAATCTGCACAGCAATTTAGATAATACCTCACTGAAATGAATGCATTTTTATCTTACATTTTTTATATCTATATGTAGATTTGTGAATCCTAAGTCTTAAATATTTTAAAGCATTGCTTTAAAGTAGAAGCATGGCTACAGACTTCGGAAAAGCAAAAGCTTGCTGTAGAAAAAGACTGTATTTAAAACATCATTTACAAGAATGGAAATTTCCTGTGAGCTGAACCTGTAGAAATCCTGTCCCATTAATGCTTTGATAGAGCTTCCTCACCCTGTCCTGCACTCAAGCAAAGGCTCCCCTCACCAGCTCTGCTGGTTCACTCCTGGAACCACCCCCTGTTGTGGTGTTCCATCATCCTCACAAAAGCAAACACTGAGCATTGCCCACAACAGAAACGTACTGCTTTCAGTTTCACAAAGAAATGCAAGTGAGAAACGACACTATGGCTCCTCCTAACAGCAAAGACTCATCCGTTTGGTATTCCATTCAATAATTTAATCCGTTCTTGACCTCAATATAAATTTGGGTATTGATTCATTCGGCCCATTTCTGTATAATGAGAGGATTTTAATTTTGAGTACCAGTTTCTCCCAGAAGCTACTGATGCTCTACAGCCTTTACACTCCCCAGTAAGGGCTCACCATACATTAGGTCTTCTTGACTCACAGATCACACCCAACTGGTTTGCCAATAGGTTTGCAGTCAAAACATCGATCTGCTTTCCTTTGCCTACCTGCAACTTTTTGCCTTCAAAGGACTAAAGACCCTCTAAGGCCTCCCTGGTTCTACTAATGCAGATGGACCATTATGGTGACCTGTACAGCAGAGTTCAGATCAGAGAGAGAGCTGTGCTGAAGGAACCTCTCCTGTGAGGAAAGGTTGAGGGAACTGGGCTTGTTTAGCTTGGAGAAGAGAAGGCTGCAGGGAGACCTCAGTGTGGCCTTCCAGTACTTGAAGGGAGCGTATAAACAGGAGGGGGAAAGGCTGTTTGTGAGGGTGGGTGGTGATAGGACAAGGGGAATGGTTTGAAACTGAGACAGGGGAGGTTTAGGTTGGATATGAGGAGGAAGTTTTTCACTCAGAGGGTGGTGAGGCATTGGAACAGGTTGCCCAAGGAGGTTGTGGATGCCCCATCCCTGCAGGCATCCAAGGCCAGGCTGGATGTGGCTGTGGGCAGCCTGGGCTGCTGGTTGGTGACCTGCACACAGCAGGGGGTTGGGACTGGATGAGCACTGTGCTCCTTTGCAACCCAGGCCATTCTAGGATTCTATGAACAGACCGATAAAGGGAAGGACACACCTGAAGAAAAGCTGAAGTGGAAGGAAAAATGAACAAGGGGGTAAGCAACAACAGAAAACAAAAGAAAAGAGATGAGAATAAGGAAAATTCTGTTGAGAGCAGGAATGAAACAAAGCAAAACTAAGTGTAATGTATCTTCTGATGGACTAAATCAGGAGCAGAGGTGGGGAGAAATGAGACAACACTGCAAGGCCACATGAACATTCCATGTGACACCACGGCAGCATTCTGCTGCTTCAGGTGTTATGACCATTAGAACGGATCCAAGCAAATTTTTTTCATCAGAGTAAAGCCAAAATTATTTACAAGAGGCATCTGCTGCCATCCCCAGATTCTTGGCTTACTGCATGTAGTTTAATTCTGCATTCCATCCGTGCCCAAATCCATCGGTGCGGGGACACAAAACAAGGGAGAGCTGCTGCCTGTGTCAAAATAAATGCTCGCTCTTGATTTAATCTTCATTTACTTTAGGAAAAAAAAAAAAATCACAATGTGCACTCATAAAAAACACTTAAGTGGCAACTTGTTAGAAGTAGTCTAAATATCAAATTACGCTGAAAAATGCTGATAGAAAGCAGTTTGTGCCTCTTGCTGTGCTGCAAACAAGACATACAAGTTTTATTCCAACATTCTGTAGCTAAAATTAACCAGCTGAGAAGCACAAAAGCTGCGATGCAGTTTCCTGAAAGCACAACCAGTGCTGCAGTATTCATCCTTGTACTTTGTAACAGATATAATGAACCAGTGAAACTAATTTACACTCCGCAGTCCTTTCCTCTCACATACACACACACCACCTTTTTCCTGTTCCTTTTCATCTCACCTACCAGCTGCACTCCTGTTTTTAATTGCTATAGGTATCCACACAACCCCTGGGTAAGTGAATCTCTGCAGGGGAAGCTCTGAGCTGGCAGCTGCGTGCGGGAACATTCTTGGACTCCAAGCAATCAACACTTTAAAATGACTTTAACATGACACAGTTTTGAGTCCTGCAGGTGAGGAGATGTCTCCTGTTGTGCGAGAGGCACATCCTCTTATTCTCTGCCTTTTCTGTAGATACCAGTTCAGTTTTCTTAGAGCAGACAGAGCAGGGGGCAATGCTGTACCTGCTGGCCAGCAAAAAAACTCACAGCTCTGTTCTGTTCAGATCTTTCCCCCTAAATTTAATAAACAAGCAGATAGGCTACTTATAAGTCAAATCAGATAAGCAAAATGTTGATTTGGAGATTGGTGGCGGTTTAAAAGTTAAAATTAGTACTCTCCTGCTGATACGACTGAGATACATCTCTCAGTCAGTGCTTCGTGTAGTCTGGAAGCACTGCTTCATCATTCACACTTGATGCAGCTTCTGAAGGTCATCTCACAACCAAAGGGGCTATATTTAAGCTTTTGAAACATAACTTTAAAACCTAAGGCATGACTGCACAGTAAGCTAATAAACAGACATTAGCACGCAGTGGTATAAGCACACTACTCTCAAGTCCTGCACTAATATTTTATAAATTGGCAGGTTTTCCTGCAAAAATATGTCACCAATCAGTGCAATAAGAACAGCAGGGCTCTGAACCCGAGGTACAGCCATGAGATTCTCAACACCTTAAAGAGAAAACAGATATCAGCAGCAACAACCAGAGCCCTGCACCTACACCAGGTAACCTAATCTGTGCACCACCAGGAATGTGAACACCTCTCTGGCAGCACTATCAGATATCAAATCCAAAAAGGTACGAAAGAAAACAAGGTAAGTCACTTCCACTTGTGATGCATAAGGCAGAGGAAGGGGTAAGGTACTGGGAAATGGAAGCAGAAGAATGCGTGTGAAGGCAGAGCAGTGGAAAACAGCACATGGAAGTTCTTCACAGAAGTCAAACCTAAAATCCTTTCCGAAGATTAAAAGCAAATGAGATAAAGCATGGATTCTCTTCATATATCAAATCTCATCAAACTACCTCTCCTAAGCCAGGAACTCACCCGCCCTACAGCATTTTTAATTGTCCGATTCCACAGTAAATCTGAGATTAAACCAAGGGAACACATTAAAATCCCTTTTACATTAACATTTCTCTGTTCAAAAATGTATTCTGAGACGGTAGAGCATCTCAAATGAGAGATGAAAGATTTACAGATATACCTTATCAGCCACTGGAGTTAGCACTGAAACCCTTTTCAATTTCGGTTGAAGTGTAAATGGAAGTCGAAGGGCTTACGGCTGTATTTGAATACAACTGCAACTTGGAGACAAACTCTTATTTCAAAGCCTTTCAAAGAGACACCGAAGTAGAGAATGAAAGTGAAAGCGCACCAAAGCTATCAGTTCACTTCGTGAAAGAAAGCAGCGAGTAAACATCCCACAACTAACACGGGCTGCCTCCAAAACGGGTAGGTCAGCCCGCACAGGTTTCCATAGGTAATAAAGAAGAAAGTGAAGGCAGGGGGGAGGGGGTCAAGCAGCAAGCGCGGGATTACAACCCACTGGTAGCCCCTCCGCTTTCCGTAGGGATAACACGAGCTGGGAGACGCCGGGCTCCCGTTTCGCAGTGCGGTGACGCCGTTACCTGGCTCGCGGTTGATCTCGATGTCGAAGAAGCACTGCGGTCGGTCCTGCACGCCCATGGCAGCGCGGCCCCGCGGCGCCCGGCTCAGCACCTGCCCGCAGACACGGAGCAGCGCTCAGCCCCTCGGCGCACCGGGAGGGGGCACTGCTTTTAGAACCTTTTTTTTTTTTTTTTTAATATTTACATGTATGTTTTTTCCTTTCTTTTCACTCAAAAGTAGGACAACTACCCCCCCCGCCCCACCCCATTCCTTCCCCCTCCTTTCTTCTTCTCCCTCCCCCAGTCCCCCTCCTCCCTCCCTCCCCTTTCTCACTCCTCCCATCCCACCCCGCTTTACTCTCACAACGGACGCAACGAGGCCGAACCGCTCGGAAGGGATAAAAGAATCAAAGACCCCCACACTGAGAAGAACACCGCGTGGGGGAGGGGAACGGAGCCCTCCCAGCGCCTCCCAGCGCCGCCCACCCGCCCCTCACCCAGCCCCGAAGCAGCCGCACGGCCTTACCTGGCAGCTCGCGCGCTTTGTCCCCGCTCCACGCCGCGCCCCCCGCCCTCTCGCTCTCCCACCCCCCGTGAGGAGGCGCCGCCGGCCCCGAGCGCCATTACCCGGCCGCTGACTGGCCCGCCCCGCCCCGCCCCTCCAGGCCCCGCCCCCCTGTGCGTGCGCGCCCCGCCCCTCCGCTCCGCCCGCCCGCCCACTCCCCCCTCCTCGCTCTTTCCCGCCTTTTCAACGGTTGCGCCGCTCTGTGTGTGGACGGTGACTTGTGCCGGCGGTCCCGCGCCGCTCTTCTGTGAGGAGAACAACGGCTGCTCTCCCTCGTGTGTCCCATGCAGAAATGTCTCCTCTTCTTTAAGAAAATATATATTTTGTGTGTGTGAGCACAAAATCATGATCAGAGGGCTGGAGTAGCTCTCCTATGAGGAAAGGTTGAGGGAACTGGGCTCGTTTAGCTTGGAGAAGAGAAGGCTGCAGGGAGACTTCGTTGTGGCCTTTCAGTACTTGAAGGGAGCGTATAAACAGGAGGGGAACGGCTGTTACAAGGGTGGATAGTGATAGGACAAGGGGGAATGGTTTTAAAGTGAGACAGGGGAGGTTTAGGTTGGATATGAGGAGGAAGTTTTTCAGCCAGAGGGTGGTGAGGCACTGGAACAGGTTGCCCAAGGGGGCTGTGGATGCCCCATCCCTGCAGGCATTCAAGGCCAGGCTGGATGTGGCTCTGGGCAGCCTGGTCTGCTGGTTGGTGACCTGCACATAGCAGGGGGTTGGAACTGGATGAGCGTTGTGGTCCTTTGCAACCCAGACCATTCTATGATTCTGTGATTCTTTGAAAACCCAGAAAACTTTGCATGGGAAAGCCTCTTGTTAAATACTTTCATCACCAAATAAAGACTGCCTTTGCAGGCTGAGCTGCAAAGGCTGCTGAGTTTCCTTTTGGGGTCTAAATAGTGTAAGAAAAGCTGAGGTGCGAATATCGGTTTTATCTTTATAAATCGGAGTTTTCATTGTTTTCCCAGTATCTTGGGATTGTGGTAAATTTTAAGGAATTGTAATGTTCTGTCATGGCACAAATACTGAGTTCTTACTGGGGCTGGAATTCCCCTGATGAATGAAGAGATATTTTAATAACATTGGGTATTTCAAACCTGAATATTTTTACCTGCAGAGAGCAAATCTGCTTGAGAAAGTGCCATTGTCCAAATGGTGTATGATGGTAGTAACAAACACACACACACATATATACATACATATATTAGAATCATAGAATCACAGAATCATAAAATAGCCTGGGTTGCAAAGGACCACAATGCTCATCCAGTTCCAACCCCCTGCTGTGTGCAGGTCGCCAACCAGCAGCCCAGGCTGCCAAGAGCCACATCCAGCCTGGCCTTGAATGCCTGCAGGAATGGGGCATCCACAACCTCCTTGGGCAACCTATTCCAGTGCCTCACCACCCTCTGGGTGAAAATCATAGCAAGTCATAGTTTATTTCTCTGAGTTTGGTGTATCAGGCCATCCCAGAGTGAACACAGTACATGCTTATTAAAAACTGCATTATTAAATTGTTCAGGTGGGAGGTGCCCGGTTTCTTATTAAGTCCATAAATCCTCCTGCTCAGTTTGAGCCTGCATCAATCAGGCCGAGCTGTTTCACATGGAGCACAGCCAGCAGCTTACCACTGTTTCTCATGTAGCCCTTCAGATCCATCACATCTGTGTCATTTGCTCACATCCTTACAGAAATGGCTTTTCTGGGAAGACAGAGGAAGGCAGCCCCATCCCAGCACGCACCTCACACCCTGTGTTGCAGCTTGCATGTACCCCATCAAGACCACTGCTTGGTGCTAAAGATGCCTCATATTACTTCTGTAGCTTTCCCAGCAGTGAGGACACTTATTATAAGTCCTCACCATCTGAGATGTAATGCATTCCTCAGTGCTTCTCAGAAGTACAATCCAGAAATCATTGCAGTAATTTTATTTAGCAGCAGCGTCTGCGGTTACATCCTTCTCTGTGCAAAAATTCAGAGGTCTTCAATAAGAAATCTGAGAATAAGCAAAGGCAATAGTGAAATCAAGGGGTATTCTAGAGGATAGAAATGTAACAAAGTGGAATTATTTTAGATGTAATTGCTCTATAGCTTTTACTGCTTCTGTCCCCGTAGCATTTGAATATCTCATGAAGTGTTAGCCGTCAGATGCTGTCATTTATTGTCTCTAATGCTTAGTTGTGCGAGTGCTCCCTAAGGAAACTTGTCTTTGGAGCTGCATAGGTCCTTTGGGGATACTTGCACTGTAAACTATCAAAAAAAAAAAAAAATGTAGCATAGCCCTAAAATATTTGTCTGTGAAATGCCTTTGTAATGTAGAAGGGTATTATTTACCTCACTTGAAAACTGGACACTGAGAAACAAAGCTACTGAGAAATTAAATGAACTATAGCAGGTCTATAGGAATTCCTTTCCAAACATTTGAAAGCAAGTCTCCTCGGCTTCCTTAATATTGCCGAACAATTAAATTAAGTTTGTATTTTTATGGTTTTGGTCTTTTTTTCCTCCTGAGCTTAAATAAAGTGTTAATTAGTTTCCATTTACCCACAGTCACTTGCTCATCTGTTTTTGGAATATGAGCTGCTTACTGAAGGCAGATAGACAAAGAAATAAGCAAAAGACTCATAAAAGACATGGAAATTTCAAGCCCTGGTTATTTTAATAAGGAAGCAAATTAGAAGGAAGTTTCTGGTCCTCTTGGGAGAAGCTCCTAAGATCATCTCTAGGACTAAAGCTGGTAAATATGCAGCCTGGTGGAAGAAAGACATACAAAAAAAGAACGAAGTTCTTGAAGCACAGTTGAGGCCAATCTTTTGAAATGTGAGACACTGAGTTACAGATGAAGATCTTTCTGGGACTGTTTTGGAAATATCCTCTGCCAACTGAAACCCATGGCAAAGTCCCCATTGATTTCAGTGACTGGATGTAGGCTGTTTGAGGGGGATTACGGCCTGTGTTGCAAGGCAGTGTACGTAGTTATAGGTTAAGAATTGCTTCTGCGTGACACTGGTTTTTGATTAGCCATGATTTTGTGAAACATCCACCTTTATAGCCTTAAATTTTCCTGGTTATGTTCCAATCCTATAGAAAAAAATGCATGCACTCATATAGGCAGACCCAGTTTTATTCTACCTGAAATCAACTTCAAAGGCTTCCAGTTACGTTATGCCCAAGAATTCACATTGACAAATCTTGGCTGGAAGCTGCACTCGTTTCTGGGACAGATCGTGCTTGTCTACAGGAGTTTGAAAAGTAGGAGGGTGCAAGAACTATTGCTGAGCTGTTCTGCAAGCTCCGTGCAAATCGATAAAACTGTTTAAATTTGGACACAGTCTTTACCATCATAGAATCATAGACTCATAGAATGGCCTGAGTTGAAAAGGACCAGAATGATCATCTGGTTCCAACCCCCTGCTATGTTCAGGGTCACCAACCAGCAGCCCAGGCTGCGCAGAACCACATCCAGCCTGGCCTTGAATGCCTGCAGGGATGGGGCATCCACATTTTCCAGAATGTCTCGGACTGTCCTGATATTAGTTTAAATTGGTCATGGAAGCTCTATCACAGAATCACAAAATCACAGAATGGCCAGGGTTGGAAGGGACCTCAAGGATCATGAAGCTCCAACCCCCCTCCCACATGCAGGGCCACCAACTTCCCCATTTAATACTAGACAAACCAGTGTAGTACTCTACAAACCAGCTAATGTTTAGAGGAAATTTTCAACATGGTTTTTCATTGTGTGCAGCATTTCTGTCGAGGTGGTGGTGCTCAAAATATTTCTGTGAGATAAATTCATGACCACCTATTATCCATCTCACTCCGTAGCTGCTCTGCACAAATTCTCATCTGGTGTGAATGGATGCAAAGTGTTGACACTGAGAGAACTGACTCAGAGCTGTTCACAAGAGTCACAAATTGTGAACAGCAAGAGATGCTGGATAAAAGAGCCAGAAATTTCTATGGCTAAATTTAAAAGCTTGAGTTGCTGTAGAAGAATAGATGAGCACTGTAAGTGTTTGCTTCAGTCATTCAGTCATTTCTTTTGGTATTTTTTTTCGGAAGTATAAGTACTGCATACTGAAACAACTGAAAACTTGCTTTAATTATGAAATGCCTCACTGCTGAGCAAACAAGAAGTTGAAAGTGAAAAGCCAACAGGCAGTTATCCATTAAGCAAACTTAAACATTGAAAAAGTGCTTAATTAAAAAACACACATGCCAGCATTTGAGTGAGGAGTGTGGAGTGCTGAAGGGAAGTCAATGGCTTGGGCATAAGTGATAAACAACAAAATCTGTCAGCTTTAGGCTGCTGATCAAAATCCACACCACGTCTGTGATACGTGACATTTGTCCACACACCGCATGCCAAGATGTCAGTGGTCTGCGTATGGCTGGCAAGAAGCTCCTGTCCACCTTACAGAAAACATTATAATGCTAGGCACCTATGGGGACCTGGAGGAGAGGCAGTCAGTGGTCCTGTTCAGCAGGACAGAGTAAACTGGAATGAGGAGAGGAAAGGAGAGGAGAGGAGAGGTGAGGAGAGGAGAGGAGAGGAGAGGAGAGGAGAGGAGAGGAGAGGAGAGGAGAGGAGAGGAGAGGAGAGGAGAGGAGAGGAAATGTATCAGATGTTGGGGTCTCGGAGGGTGGACTACTACTAATGCCTGCCTTTGGTGATGGCTGTCCCATTTGGCACCACCTATTAACAGCTACTCAGCAAGCCCACAAAGGCTACTTGCAATCTCGTACCCTTTTTGGTTACTCCAGAAGCCAGTGCAGGATTGGCCCTGGAAGCTTGCTGTAGAGACTGCTGTGCCAATAGAAATGGAGAGCAGATCTTTTGAAAGCACTCTTCCGCAGATCATGGGCATTAGGTAAAAATAAAGAAAGGGCACATTTATTGCTATGAGCTTGGTAGCACTGTCATTAATAGCTTCACAGTGATGGGGGCACGGAAAGAAAACAAAACCAAATTCCAGCCACTCATACAGCTCTGAGTCAGCTCCAATAGACTGTTCTCTCTTCAGCCCCTGACCAACCCTAGGACACTTATGCAGCTGTCCCATAGCTGAAATCTGTCTCAAGCAAAACCTTTGTCCTAGGACTTGCTTTTGGGAAAAGGAGCGTTTATTTGAGGACTCTCATATCCTCAGACAGCCTACAGGGATGTTTGTAACCTCAACCATCCAAATGCTCCCTGTGGTTCTGTTTATTTATGCTTCCCTTTCCCTAGGGATTTCCTGTGAGCCATAAATCACTCAATACCTGAACTGTTAACACACTTCCTAAAGGATTATTGAGCTCATTCCCCATCCTGCCCTGAAGCTTTCGGAACGTTTCCATCCCTGGCATGAGTAGGTGGAGCCATCTGCTATCCAGGCAGTAAGCAGAATTTGTTAATGACTGTCACAGTGCGATAGAAATATAAGCAGATCATTAATCTGTTATGTGCTAAATTCTGTAACATCACCTCTACACTTTTCTTGAAAATCTTCCAGGATGGTGAATCCACCACCTCCCTGGGCAGCCTGTTCCAATATTTCACCTCTCCTTCTGAGAAGAAATTTTTCCAAATATCCGGCCTGAACCTTTCCTGGAGCAATTTAAGGCATTCCCTCTCATCCTATCTTACTATTAACATTACTACTTGTCTGCAAAAAGAGGCCAACCTCTTTTCAGGCAGTTGTAGAGAGCAATGAGGTCTCCTGGGCCTCCTCTTCTCCAGACTGAGCGATCCCAGCTCCCTCAGCTGCTTCTCATTAGACTTGAACTCCAGACCCTTCACCAGCTTCGTTGCCCTTGTCTGGACATGCTCCAGTGCCTCAATGTCTTTCTTATATATTAATAAATATTTTAAAATATAAAAATTACAAAATCTAATATAGTAATAAACTTGCTCACCAGTATTACCACCTAAATTCAAGTATCTGTATTTATTCTCTAGTCCCTGACACTTGTTTTTCATGTAAACTGCAATACAGGACGTAGATGGGCATGTTCCCTGCAGGTCATTACCAACACCTAGCTGAAACAAGAAATAAAGACAGCCCAATGCTGTCAGGCAAGTCAGGTTTCAGGAGGCTTGAAGATTATGGTGAAAGGAGTCTTCTCTGGCTGCCTGTTCTCTCCATGAAAACATAAATAGCTTCAGCCTCTCTGGCTGACACAGCATAAATCTCAGCAGTGCCAGCATCTTATCCAGAGAACATTCATGAGCAGATGTTGACAAAGAGGCTAAATATGAGGGAATCCAGAAGCTGAAGCACTGCATCAACATCATAGAATTACAGAATATCCCGATTTGGAAGGGGCCCACAGGGAGCACTGAGTCCAAGCCCTGGATCCATACAGGATCACCCCAAAATCAATCCTATGTCTGAGAGTGTTACCCAAATGCTTCTTGTACTCCAGCAGCTCGGGGCCATATTTAACAGGGTCTCCTATAAAATCCCCTCTGCTGCTCCATACCAGTTCCTACCTCTACAATCTGCCTAGCTGCTCATTTGCTCTCTGTCATCAGTATATGAGTTCTCTTGTAGTAATTCTACAAAAATATCTCTGCTTTATTCTTCTTTCAATGCTTTGCACAGGCTGGTGACACTGTTTTCTTAATCCATAACACCAGATGTCTGACACGTGGGATGGTGAATTGTGCAGGTCTGGAAATCGCATTCGGCCTCATCCAAACCTCAGTGCACTTTTTTTTCTATTTATTTCAGTGGATTATAGCTCAGGGCTATTGAAAAAAAATTAAGTCTTACTAGTCGTCAAATCTATTCTTTATTTGAAAGATGAATCCTGTTTCGTATCAGACTTGATTTACCCATTTGATAATGGTTCAATTAGGTCAAAAGAAAAAAGGGGAGCATTTCATACAGCACACAGTTAGCCTGGTGCAGAGGTTAGCGACCCAATGTCTGCTTTTGCATTGGAGTATGGCACAGAACCCAGTGAGAGGGCCATGCTGCATGGCAGCCACACCAGTGAGTTTTTACCCTCACGATAAAATGAGGCTGTTTGTGTTACCGCTCTCTTGCTGTCTCCCATCTGTTTCTCTGAGCCCGTTATCTTTTGTAATTTTGAGCTTTTGGAATGGATGACAACACAAGTCTTTTGGCAGGTACGCTGACAACCTGTATCAGTCTTAAGTCAGTAAAAGAAGTGAAGCAATTTAGACTAAAAGCCTATCCTTATTCAGAAGTGAGACTGAAGGGGAAATCAGAAATAAAAACCAGAACTGAGCAAACAAGAAAAAAGAAGGATGATACACACTGCAGAAGAAGGCTAACTGACCCTGCGAGGAGCTTGGCATGAAATGTGCTATCTCCAGTATCACTCTGATTCAAACTAATAACAGCTTTTTGAGGGGAAAATGGGACAGCAATTCCTTTCCTCTAGTTGTTTTTCTTTTCTTGTTTCTTTCTCTAACATTTTCTTTGCCTTTTTACCTTTGTGCTAGAGATGTATAAGCTCCATCTCACTGTTCTCAGTGGGCATCATCTGCAAACACTGCTAAGCAGCACAATAGAGAGAATGCTTGAAATGGAGTTAGCTCTGGTACATCAGTGCTCATTAGTTATAGCTCAGGCAGCTTGGATGTTTGTGCACCCTGATTGCCAGCACTGAGGACTGTGGGAGAGTTTAATAATTCACCTGTGATGCCAGGCAAGTGTATGCAGCCAGCACTGAAGTACCAGGTTCAGGGCTGTGCCTGCGTTGAGGACGGTGGAGCAGAGGCATCAAAGCAGCTCCACAGGCCAGTCTGCCAAGAGCAATGATTCATCTGCTGTGCTGAGCCAGACGTGCCTTCATGTATTGCTGCTGGGACGCCTTGTCACTGCCCTCCCAGCACTGCTGCTCCCAGTGTGTGACATGTGGCACAGAAGGTGCTTCAACTGGTTCCAGGCGGAGATCAGCAGCTGTGATGCTCTTAGACCCAGTTTAGCCCCAGCTCGAGCTCCATTTGTATGCGTTGCTGATCCTGGTCCAGTAAATCATATTGAAGCTGAGCTGACTCTGCACAAAGACGTCTCAGATACATCTAAATCCTGAGAGCTGGCACTGTTTTACAAATAAAGAATTCAAGTCACAACACAAAGGTAACTGGGGAAATGTAATGGCCCCCACAATCTAAGAGGTCAAACAGATTGATCCAGCACTTTGTTCTGGTGTTAAATCCGTGGATGTGCAGCTGAGGCTCCTAAGCACAATGATCATTAATATCAAGAACAGTGCCAGTAAGGAGAGGTTAGCAGAGCCGTGGCTGGAGCAAGGCATGTAATTCCCAACAGCTCTGAGCAGGGAAAAGGGAACAATTATCTGCCCCTGGCACTGGGGAGAAAGGGAGAATCCTGGGAATAAAAGAGGACACAAGTTCTGGCATGTGGGCAAGGGCAGAGCTGCTGGGATGAAGGGGGATGGATTCATGCAGGGATCCCCTACAAGGAGTGGGAGGTTTCTATAGGAGGAAGTGCTAAGGAATGTAGGACTGCCAGGAGTCCTCAATTGGCACAGAGAGTTTACAATACAGCTTTAATAAAATATGCAGTCCCTCCTGGCAACAGCGTTAGTAATAACCATCAAGATTAGTGCTAACGTTGATATAAATAAAGCTATATGCAATTATGATCAGCTAAAGTCAGGAAGATATTCTTTTCCTGGATTGAACAATTAAGTGCATTGTGTGCACCTACAGGCAGACGAGGCTGGAAGGGGAGGGTTTATCTTCTGAAAGATTCAGCACTGACCACTGCCAGAGCCAGGATCCTGCATTGATCTGTTTGGGAATGACAATTTCTCCTTTCTGCAACAGCTGCAGAATATCTGTGCTGGGAGTTTGGAACGTTTGGCCTCACTTACTTTGATACTAAAAGATCATGGTTGACAGGGCGATATAAAACTGCCAGTGTGATCTACTGAGATTCTTGTTTATGCCTCTGCATAGGAAGAGTTTGTCTTATGAGAAGACAGGAACTTAAAGTAAAACCTGAATGTAAACATATAAATAAAATAGGTTGGTATTACCTTTAAGCTTTAAATTCTAGCTCTCAGAATATAAATAAAATGGTCTGGTATTCAAGCTCTTACTTGAGATGCAGGCTAGATTTCCATAGGTTTGCTCTAGCGTAGCAGCCTGCTAGTAATTGCAGACATACTGTCAGTGGTGCTGGCACACTCATTTAATGGATTACAGTTGGTGCTATTAGCAAACAGTAATTGCTTGCAATTTAAAATATATTGCAACTGCACTTTTAACACTGACATTTCATGATATCAGGATGGTAATTGTAGCATCTTTCATTTTGATCAGTTTATAATATGGACACAAGGGCAATTTTCCAAGGAAGACCAAGAGAAATAAAATGCTTCAAGTCCTTCCACAAAGCCTTCTGTGCTGCTCCCCTTGCAAGGCGCATCCAAACTTCCCGTAATGCAAAAGCAACGAGGCTGCATCTGAAACCACTCAGAGATTTCCAAAATGGAGCCTTCAAGCTTCTTCTGGACATAAAACTTGTTATAACTGGAGGGCATTCACTGGGAGGAAAGAGAGGAAAAAACTATTAACCTCGACACCATTTCACACGGTGGGAGCAGGGGGGATGCTGCCAACTCCACCTCCCTGCACAGCTCCAGCTGCAGCACAGGCACAGGCAGAAATCTCCAGCACTAACCTTTGTCCCTTAGCTTAAGGTTTATGTGAATACCCACTGCTGGCCTGTACCCTTTGCTCTGATTCATCTGAAGTATCCACGAGGGGAGAAGGAAACTCCTATAGGAGCATCAGGGAAGTGCCTGAGGTTAAGCAGGAGGAACCTGAACCGCAGAGCTGAGGTTTTCTGTACCTACGGCGTGGCGAAGGTACCCCGATGGATTTGTGTGATCTGTCAGTCACACAGAGATAAACGTGGCTGTTCTGATGAAGGATTATGGATCAAATGGGAAATGTGATGTGTGTCATTCTGCTACACCCGATTAATTTTAGTCAATGGTGTTCAAATGTGTCCAGCATTTATCTGGAGCTCCCGCCTGGCTTTGTGAGACTAATAATGAAAAACTAAGCATGTTATAATCATAATAATAAAGGAAGCATTAGTGGCAAATTAAGGAACTCAATTTGAGAAAATCCAGCCATGCCACGATTGCTGTCAGTTAGCAGCTAAGTCAGTCAGCGTAGATTCAGTGGCTTTAAGGCTACAAAGCTTAATTTCCTCATCACCTCCTTATCACCTTAGCATCTTGTATTTTCTAAAAATGTGTTATGCTTTCCTGTGCCAGCAGTTGCACTGAATTCTTTACAACACATCCGTATGTCCTAAGAACAGCAACATAGAACTGGGGTAGGGAAAAAAAGGCTTCATGACCACAGAATCACAGAATCACAGAATGGCCAGGGTTGGAAGGGACCTCAAGGATCCTGAATCTCCAACCCCCCTGCCACATGCAGGGCCACCAACCTCCCCATTTAATACTAGACCAGAAACAGTCTATCTTGAAATTATCTAATTAATGTTCTATTTATAATAGCCATGACGAATTTATACATCTAGCTGTTACAAGCTCTAGAAACCTGTGTGCCTCGGCTTCTGGTCGTGGCTACATTAGAAAATGTTTCTTCTACATTCTGTAAAATTGAGCTTCAGTGTTGCTGCCAGATCTGCAGAGCTGCCCAAGTCAGAGCTGCCAACACAGCAGGAACAGGCTTCGGATGTAATTTCTGACCCAGGAATTGGAAACGCACAGGTCTGGTTAGATATACGAGCCAAGGAAAATCATTGGTGAAGTTCATTAGAGAGGATTTAGTTGCAGCTCTGCTGCACGGTCACATTTCCTGTGTGTGCCCTGCTGGCACTGACACGCATGCTGCAGATGAGTCGAATTCTGCTGACAGGCTAAATGGGAGCAAACTGTGTCCCCTCATTCTCAAGTAAAAATACTTCATTTCTTCAGGCAAAAAATGTGTTGCTGCCTCTCTCTTGGACCGTTGCTCTCATCATTTGCTTCTTATTCTCCCCTGTGCCAGAGCAGTGCATCAGTCATCCTTCGCTGAGGAGCTCTCTGCTGCAGACATGGCTCCAGCACTGGATGATGAACTCAGTGCCAGGAGGTGCCTCCTGACGTGTGGCTGCACTGAACTGCTGCTGACCCATCGCTAACCCTGCCCCTACACACTGCTTTTCTGTTGTCCTCATTAGAGGGAAATGAAGGGGAAAAACGTAAAAATAATGTAAGCAACACTGCTGGGGAACAGAAAGCTTGTAGGAAGAACGGTGAAAAATCACACACAGTGGAGGAAATCTCCAGAGAGAACGCAAAGATGTAGGGCAGCCAGACAGTAATTGCAGTGTTTGCAAAAGTCAACATGCCCGCGCCCTGTTCTTTACAGCAAACACTGTGTTCAGGAGGCACAGCCTGCTTTCTGTTCCTGAGGCTCAGGATTATTTTCTTGTTGTTTTGTTGGTTTTTTTTTTTCTCTCTCCCCATTCGATCAGACTTTCCAGACAATTTTCCTGACAATTTCGCCTCTCATTTGCAGTTTCATGGACTGTTATGGGCACTGTTGATACCAGAGGTCCTAAAGCTGAGTGGAGTTGGATTAGTCACAATAAGAGCATTGCATTGTTGTAGTGTCGTAGTGTCTCGGGTGGATAAGTGTGCTCCAGAAGGCTGGTTTCTAGGACAAACAATATCTGTGAGCACAGACATCAGTTGCTGGGGGCAATGCAATGGGAGGAAGATTGAGAAAACAAAATTGAAACCATTTCTGAGTCACTCATCCAACTGTTGTGCAGCTTCCAGCCCTTCTCCAACAGCACTGAATTTCATGGAAAACACAACAGCTCCTGGGCTACGGGATTTGTATAAATGTGGGTACGCAGCCATTTTTCTCCATCCTTAGATGCTCGGTACTCACAAAGTATCCTCCTGGTTGGCCAGCATTTTTCTGCTGCAGCACACACACGATGTGTGGGCATTGCTCAGGCAGCAGCGCCCTTGTTCAGGCTGCACAGAGCTCTTAAATTATGGGGAAGCAAGATTTGGAAGTTTCACTCTGTTCATATTCAGATTTCAGGTTGCACAAGCCATTTTTGGCAGAGATACAGTAAATCATCAATGCAAAGTATCAGGCTACGTGTATGAAAACAAGAGACCAGTATGATTTCTGTATGCAAGTGATTTTTGTTCCCAGAAGATATATTTGTGCATGGTTTAAGCCACGTTGTTCAGTGTGTAGTTCTCAGGTGCGTTCTTTTCATGTCTTACGAGGAGGGCACAGTGTAACCCTGATGCAGGGCTGCTCCTTTTCCCATCAGCGCAGGCGTTATGTGGCTGGCAGGTGACTCAGCTCCTCCTGATGCACCGCACCCAGTGCACAGCTGTGATACCATCATCTCCAGATGCTCATCCCTGCGTCCTGCTCCAAATAATCCCAGAACTGAATTAAAATCAATGAGACTTTTAAAGTGAAGGAGGCTGGTGTTCTCTTAGACTTATAAGGATGTATATTTTTGCTCTGCTCTCCTGTTCTTTCCCTATCTCATAATGGGGAAATTTTTACAAATTTCTTTGTAAAAGAAAGCTGAGATATCTCCAATATTTCATTTGTGCAGAATATTAAGTCTTAAAAATATTACAACCTTGCTAAAATTGAGAAAGACAATTATAGTGCCCAAAAGAAGCTATGTGAACTCTTTTCTTCTCTCTACTTACCAGGCACAGGCTGTCCAATTTGCAAACTGCTTCTCATGTCATAGAATCATAGAATCCTAAAATCATAGAGTCATAGAATGACTTGGGTTGGAAGAGACCTCAAGGATCATGAAGCTCCAGCCCCCCTGCTGCAGGCAAGGCTGCCAACCTCTATATCTAATACTAGATCAGGCTGCCCAGGGCCCAATCCAACCTGGCCTTGAACACCTCCAGGGGTAGGGCATGGAACTGGGGAGGAGACTGGCAAAAAGGATCTCCCTGATGAGGAAAAAACATTGGGATTTAGGTTTTATGGACTGAAATGGATATGGCTTTGGATGCCACATGAGCTGAAGTGAGGGCTTGGCTGGAAAGAGATGCAGCTGGAGGGAAGGCAGTCTCTTCACCCCATAAATACTGCCATCAACACTGAGCTGTGCTGGGACACATTGGTCTAGCAGGGCAGGGTATGGCACTAAAGGTGGGTTGGTGGTACAGCCTTTCAGTGCAATACACCCAGAGTAACCCAAGGTTAATATGGTCTGTACTCAAGGCAACATCACTCTGTTCCCAGGCTTAATGAAAGCTGTGTTGTTTGTCCAATGCAGCCTCTAATTGCTGGCTGAAATTCTCCCTACAATTACAACTGGCCGCTTTTGATACTTGTTTTTAAGTCGCAATTCTCCATACCTGTGTTCAGCATTCCTGTGTTCAGCATGCCTGTGCTACCACTGGGATGCTGTGGGATGTGGGGAAGATGTTTCTCTAAAGTTCAAATCCTGGAGATCCTGGGGGGAAATGGTTCTTCAAACTGCATTTTGCCTCCTGCTAGTGAGGAGAAAATAAGCTCCAGTTTGAATCTTCTTGAAGGCTGGGAGAAAGAAAAGTACCCTGGAAGCAGGTGTTGAAGGGTTAACAAATAAACAGAGGCTATGAAATTGAAATTTTCTTTCTGGCTCAAAGATGGAAGGCAAATGTGCTCATCAAGCACAGAGTCCCTTTATCTGGTATCTCACAGTGCCACAGGGGACAGCGAGACGCCTGCAAACCAAGGTCACTGCTTCCCTCTTAACAATGCACTGCTACGTGTTGGCACAAAAGGAAAAGCAAGGAAGCATGGAAAAAGGCAGAAGTGCTGGCACCCAAATTCTCAGATATTCAGAGCCAAAAGGATGAGGAAATTATTCAGTCTGACCTCATTTGTGATTGGGTTTTTCTCCAGTGTCTGATAACTTTAAAGGAGAACAAAGAAATGCAGCAGTCTATAGATAACAGCTAAAATAAATCTCCTTTTATTTAAGTAGAGAATCAGAGAAGAAAATCAAGCAGGTTTTAGGGCCAAATCCTGCAAATGATCACACATGTACTTAACCCAGTGGACTAGAAGGATATATACAAACCAGTAAATTACACAGAGCCAGACCCCGGTGTGGACTGGTCTGTGGGTGTCTGTCCTGTTCAGTTAGCAATGCTCTCGGATGGCTTTGGCTTCTGCTGATCGCATTGGAGAAGGTCAGGGGCCAGCAGCTCCTCCTGGCCAGGGGGAGGAAGGAAGCAACCTCGTCCTGGGGGGAAGGACTGGGAGCAGAGTTCAGTGATATAAATAGGAGCAGTGACGTGCTATATGGCCTCAGGTCAGAGGAGAAGCCTGACCTTTATTTACAGGTATAGCTGTGGCCAGCTAGCTTCTCTGTAGGCCAAAAAATTGTCCAGGTTTTTAAAGTGGCTCCTGTTAAAGCTTTTTAGATGCCACAGCATCACCTGAGAAGGAGGGGGAATAGCTCTTTGCAAGAAGAGCTGTCATAACATTTGTACTAGGCTGATTGTCCTGCTGGCTCCCAAGAAATAGCAAATCTCTCCAGCATTAAGCAGATGTCACCTTCTGGAAGGTCTGAAGCTACTGTGACTTACAATGAAGAGGGAACAGAGAGTGCAAGGCTCTGTCTTGAGGGATACAAAGCTGTCACTGGCTCCCTCACAGCTGCACTAAATACCAGCCAGCTTGAGAGGGTCCTGGCCAAAGTGTCCAGTCCTAAATGTTAACAGGGTATGACAAGAGGATGTGAAGGACCAGAGGAGGCTTTCATGCGTGTTGCATGCACCACTAAGCTCTGCAACCTCGTCCTTTCCTCTCAAAAAGGGATTTTAGCCACCCGTGCCATGCAATTGTGCAGCTGCAGCCTTGGATCAGGCATCCTGTAATTTTGTTGCCTCTGAGTTTGCCCCACATGGCTGGATATCTACCCAGCCCTGAGCTACCCCAAAGACTGTCACTGCTCTTGGTGGGAGCAGCACGAGGTAACTGCAGTGACTGCCAGTGTCCTCGAAGGGGACGGAAACGCTCCTCCATACTGCCCATATAGCTGCCCCATTGGTTTGATCCCAGAAAATGCAATCTGTTTGGAAATACAATCTGTTGGGAGCATCTCACAGTGGTGCATCTTAAATTGGTTGCCCTTGGCCCCTTCAAGGTGAATCTGGCATGCTGGGGATGGGATGCACACTCAGCTAAGACCTGTGTGTTTCACAATCCATGCCTCTCCAAGCCCAAACCTATTTAAGGTGTGGGGATGAACTGCAATGGGAAGGGAGGTGGCTGCCGCTGCCACAGACCTGAGTGCACCAACAGGCTCTGCCACCTCCCTGCCCCTCCTAGGGCTTTAGTTACATGTGCCCAGGGTCAGCTCTGACATGTGAGAAGTCCTGCCCATTGCCTTCACCCGTGAACCCTCCAACGCTTGGCTTGAGAGCTGTTTCATCACCAGCCCTTGCCCTTGGTCCTTGGCAGTTCTGGGTTGCAGATATGGCTGCTCCCTGCTTTGCCTCACTGCTGCTTCCTGCAGAGGCAATGGGGCAGATGGAGGGCAGGGAGATACGATACAAGTTAAGGTGTATTCCCAGACTGCTCCTTTAAGTTAGAATTAAAGTGATGTGATTCTTTGCCAGTACAGATAAATGCATAATTGATTATTAATTCACTTTACAGAGATTCTGTATCCTTTAGTCCCAACTTCATGCGGATTGTGAATGGAGCACAGAGTGAAAGTGTGTTGATGGGGCAGCATTTAGCAGAAAGCACAGCTGGCACATTGCTTATGCAGTTCAGGTTTTTAAAAGTCAGAGGACGTAGGGCTCCCTGCTGATAAAAATATTCCAAGTTGCAGCTTGACTCAAGGGTGAATGCAATGTGAAACCTCCTCAAAGCCTTCAGGATACAGGCTCAAAGTATTCTCACCGTCCTCCTGCACCTCTCCTTTGGTTGCACCAATGTGCCCGTGGGGCTCCGCTCTGAACAGGATCAGGGAACTGACAGAGCTTTTAAAGAGCAGATTTTGGTGCGCTAACTCTTTTTTTCTTGCTGTGTTCTCTGATCTTCCTCACAGCTGTCCCCACCAAACCCACCCTGTGCCAGGAATGAACATTAGGGTGCTGGCATACCTCCAGCTACTTGTGTCACTTCTATGTCATGTAGAAGCCGGGCAGAAAGTTAAAAGCTGCCTTGAGAAGTAAGCTGCTGCCTCTACCATTGAAGGATGAGTTGAAGATTGAAGGGAGAGAAAGAGGAAGCACAGAGAATGCAGACTTATCTCCCACTGCTGATGGGGTTTAGGCATTCCCTTGGATGGACGGAGCTGACTCTCTGAAGACTCTCGGGTTTCTGAGTAACAAAATCAGTTCAGAGCTACACAAAAAGAAATACAGAGTTGCATTTTTGTGGTAAGACTCCAAGTTCTGTCACACCCAATCACTATTTTCCATGAGCCATTCAATCTTAAACCACCAGTATAAAATGCACTGACTGCATGATTACTTAATTAATGTCTTTCAAAGCTGACTCTATGTGCTGTGAACACTTTGCTGCTAGCAATATAGAAATGAGCTGAGACTGGAGCTGCAGGATGAACTTATCCACTGGTAATTATTCTTCCAGGAATAAAAATGATTTGTTATATTGGGAAGGAGCTGTTGCAGGCTATGTAGAAACAATGGAAATCATCTGTATGCAAGTCATGAGAACATCAGAGACATGCATGAGAAACTCAGGGAAATTCCATCATGTTTAAAAAAACATATGCGAGGAAGTCAGCATGTGTTTACTTGTTTCAGTGTAAATACAGAGAAAGAAATGGTGGCTCTTCACACTGAGGATATCTGAGCTGCAGAACTCTGTGACAGTCTGTGGATGCAGAAAGTCTTGCTGAGTAACAAGGGAAATTAGGCAGGACCTGGGGAGGAGCAAGCTGCTGAGGATCACCAAGTAGACAGATCACATAGAATCATACAATCATACAATCATGGAATGGCCTGGGTTGCAAAGGAGCACAGTGCTCATCCAGTTCCAACCCCCTGCTGTGTGCAGGTCACCAACCAGCAGCCCAGGCTGCCCAGAGCCACATCCAGCCTGGCCTTGGATGCCTGCAGGGATGGGGCATCCACAGCCTCCTTGGGCAACCTGTGCCAGTGCATCACCAACCTCTGGGGTAAAAACTTCCTCCTCATATCCAACCTAAACCTCCCCTGTCTCAGTTTCAAACCATTCCCCCTTGTCCTATCACCATCCACCCTCACAAACAGCCATTCCCCCTCCTGTTTATACGCTCCCTTCAAGTACTGGAAGGCCACAATGAGGTCTCCCCGGAGCCTTCTCTTCTCCAAGCTAAACAAGCCCAGTTCCATCAACCTTTCCTCACAGGAGAGCTGCTGCAGCCCTCTGACCATCTCAGTGCCTCCTCTGGACCCGCTCCAAGAGCTCCACACCCTTCCTATGCTGGGGGCCCCAGGCCTGGATGCAGTGCTGCAGATGGGGCCTCACAAGAGCCGAGTAGAGGGGGACAATCACCTCCCTCTCCCTGCTGGCCACCCCTTTTTTAATGCAGCCCAGAACACGGCTGGCCTTCCGGGCTGCAAAGCGCATCTGGTTCAGGAAATTCCTTGAGATGAAATCAGTGGGAAATTGGAAGGTGAGGGAAGCGTCGCTTTGTCATCTGCTTATGGACTCTGCTGTAAAAGTGTCCTGGACTAATGAGGGTTTGGTCTGAATTAGCACCGCTGTCATTTGTCATTATGACTTAATTATTTATTGGCATTAAACTATTAGTATGATTCAATAATAACTCAGCGATTCCTTGTATTATGTTTAAAACAAACCCCATTTCCTGAGAATGTTTATACAAACCATCATTTCGTTTGTTAAATACATGTGATGAGATGCATTCAGTTCAGTGAGCATAGCAAAACAAATAAATCACTCCCATTTATCAAATACTTACAGAATTGAGGATTTGCATTGCAAATTATATTGTGGTCTTCCACAATCCAGTGGAGCAAACGCGGCCTCACCTCTTGTTACAATAATGGATAACAGTGTTAGAAGTTACAAGTCTATTTTCAAAATCTCTAGAAAATGAAAATGTGAGACTTTGCTTCTTAGCATAGAATCATGTAATCATAGAATGGCCTGGGTTGAAAAGGACCTCAAGGATCATCTAGTTTCAACCCCCCTGCCATGGACAGGGTCACCAACCACCAGACCAGGCTGCCCAGAGCCACATCCAGCCTTATGTTCCTCCATTGTGGATATTTTGGGGACTAATGAAATGAACAAGTGATGTTCCAATTTGGGAAGAAGGCTGATGGTGTCCTGGGCTGTGTTAGGTTGAGGAGGTGATCCTGCCCTTCTGCTTATCACTGCTGAGACCACACCTGGAGCACAGGTTCCCATTCTGGGCTTCCAGTACAAGAAAGACCTGGAGGGAAGGGGAGGCCAAGAGAGCTGCTGCTGCTCAGAAGGATCCCATCCATGTCTGTAAAACCCTGATGGGAGGTACAGAAAGGATGGAGCCAGGACAAGAGGCAGTGGGCACAAACTGGAGCGCAGGAGGCTCCATCTGACCAGCAGGAAGCACTTCCACGTTGGGCAGGTGCCAGAGTGCTGGCACTGGGATCAGAGAGGCTGTGATCCACCCTAGGGATCTTCAGAAGCCACCTGGACGTGGTGCTGAGCACCGGGTGGCCCTCCTGGAGCAGAGTGGGACCTGATGGCCTCCAGCAGCCTGTGATCCTGTGAGCGTTACAACACAGTGCAGGGACTGGCCTTCCAGTGTTTACACTTGTCTGGATGTAGTGCCCAGCCAGTGTCTTACATTAACACAGCTGTGACGCAAAATGTTTAATGATATTTCTCTTGACAGCCTGTCACCCTGCTGATAGCGTGGGAGAGAAATATGGCAGCTACAGAAGAAACACTGGATGGAGACCAAGTCTTGTGCTACCTTGGTTTGTTAGATATTATCAGAGGAGCACCATGAGCCAAGATCTCGGGTGAAGTGACAAATCTCATAAATCATATTTTCAGTGAAGCTATAACGACTGGGTATGTATAAAATTGAACATGTTTAGGTTTTAATCCTACAAATCTTTCCCATTTTGTAAAATGTTCAGATTCACTATTTGAGTAGCTAAATACACACATGCACAAGAAGTATCCACGTACCACAGCTGTGAGGAGCCCCAAAACTGCTATAGCCTTCTCTTTCAGATTAAGGTATACCCTTCCTTGTAAGGAACTTCCTTGTAAGAACTGCATGCTATCAGCTGGGTAACTCACATGTTTATCTTGGAACCAGCACTGCGGCTGTCTAAAAACAAGATCTGTGTCCATTGCTCTTGCTCTGTTAGGAAGTATGGGTGAAGACGTTTGAACTCTGACAAGCTATCATGTCTATTTTGTTTTTAACATCACTGCCAGATGTCAACTTGTTTTATGCAGAAATACGTCAAGGGCTTTGCATGTCAGATCTCTTAGTCAAAGTTTTAGTATTTGTCACGCACTTTGAAAACCGCTCTGATCTTTCCTCCCCAGTCATAGCTAGGATCATTAAACCCTATGAAAATCTGCTAGACAAGCAATCTAATAAAGCAGTTCTTTGTTTTGTGGCTGATGTGATAATTCAAACAGAAGGTCAGGCAAAGAAAACCATTCTTCTCTGAATGCAGTGGTGAAACAAATGGAGGAGTATCCTGTCTCCTTTTAACCGCCATGTCACAGCAATAAGAAGCAAATTTGCATTTAGTGCATGAGATGAAAGTGTAAAAATCCCTTCACTGAATTACCAGCAAGTTATTTCCAAAGCAAGGCCCTTTTCCCGAGGGCTGGCACTTCCACAGGCTCCCGGGGACTGCAGGACTACCGCCTGATTTTGCATGATCACCTTTCCTGTCTGACTCTGAAGATATCGTGGTGCAATACATGCTAACCCCAGCCCAGATCCTCTAGTGGAAGAAAACCTTCAAATACATTCCATGTGGCAGCTCTGTCACCTGTTATCAGTGTGACAATGTGCAGTTTTCCATCAGCTCAAATTCACTGTCAGGAAAGTGTCCTACCTACACAGGAGATGCTCTGGGTTCAGGCTATGCACTCTTGTGAGGTTGTTTGGTTTTTTCTTCTTTCTTTTTTTTTTTTTTTGGAAAAAAAGAAAAGTGGAAAAATGGAATAGTCTGAGTAGGAGTAAGTATTTTTCTGTCTGGTTTGTCTTTGCTAACTGTTTCTATCACTACCTCTCAGCAGATACATAAAACAGCTCTTCTGCAGCTGAAGTTTTCGTGGTGTCTAATGTCAAATGATTCTTCAAACACCAGAGTACTCACTGATGGGTGGTTTTCTTTTCTGTTTTCCTAAATACTCAGTCTACACTTTGTCTTTGACAGAGGATGTGCTGCTTCAAAATAGAAGCAAAGATTGGCTTCCATTGCTGGGCAAAGCTTCTCAGATACAGATCATCTCAGCTTATCTGGTTCAAGCCTGTCTGCACATAACGCTGTTTTCTCTGAAAGTTCAACATCTTTGTTCCGTGTTTCACTGTTCTCATTTCTTATAGTTGGAGCTGTGGCAAAAGAAAAATCAGCTTTTTGTTTCTTTTCTCTTCAGTACCAGAGGGTAAATTGCTGCTGGTGCAGTTGGAAACAATTTTTCTTCACAGTTGTTTGGAGTCAGCCTTCAGACTTCTTGTCTCAAATCCACTGAAAAGAGCAATGATGTTGGATAGTGGAAGAAGACTGATCAAGCAACAGGAAAGGTACGGAGCGTATGGTGGTCTGAGCAGCCTTACCAACTGAGCAGTTGCACAACAGTATTTTTGCTGGTTGGCCACCTCATTTTTTCTGAGAGTAGAAATGGGAAAGAATGGCTGCAGCTCTGCCTACCAGAAATTGCAGAGGGTTGCCAGAAGGGACCCATGTTTACCAATCTTCACAGCCACTCTTGTGCTGCAGCTTTGTGTGGTCAGTAAGGTGGAGCCCCACAGAGAGCTGGCTGTTATTCATCGGGATGCTGCTAAGCAATGGTAACATAAGGAGTTCTTAATGTACAATTATTATTCACAGATCAACCCTCCAGTCTTCACAAAGGACAGAAAACCAGCATTTTGTACTGCATTATGAGAAATGGGTAGCAGGAAGCTTTTAGTCTCTAAGTCAAGATAAGTGCGATCAATTATAATCTCTGCTGAGCAGTGCTAACCATCTGACACAGCTTCTGTCTGCTTATCCCTCCTGGGCCAGTAACAATTCAGTCACAGCTTGAGTAACAGCCGTGCACAGACCTCTGGCCACAGAACATGTTGAATACTGAATAGCTGGAAGAGTAACAGACAGAAGCGAAGGCTGTAGTCTCTATTGCTTTCAAAGGATGCCTGTCTTGGGATAGCAAATCCCAGCTCATCCAGACTTCAGCCAGCTCCTCTAAAGGACTTGACAAGCACACAGATTGCGACACCCTAAGATCCCAAACTGGCTTCCCCCTGCCTTATAATAAAGTGCAGCTGCTGCTAATGGCGTAACAGCCATTTCGCACGGAATCCAAAGTAGTAAACCTCGGTGGGAAGGAATCTGTGGAACACACCAGGTCTGCACTAGAATCACAGAATGGCCTGGGTTGCAAAGGACCACAAGGCTCATCCAGTTCCAACCCCCTGCTGTGTGCAGGTCACCAACCAGCAGACCAGGCTGCCCACAGCCACATCCAGCCTGGCCTTGGATGCCTGCAGGGATGGGGCATCCACAGCCTCCTTGGGCAACCTGTTCCAGTGCCTCACCACCCTCTGGCTGAAAAACTTCCTCCTCATATCCAACCTAAACCTCCCCTGTCTCACTTTAAAACTATTCCCTCTTATCCTATCACCACCCACCCCCACAAACAGCCATTCCCCCTCCTGTTTATACGCTCCCTTCAAGTACTGGAAGGCCACAATGAGGTCTCCCTGGAACCTTCTCTTCTCCAAGCTAAACAAGCCCAGTCCCTGAACCTTTCCGCATAGGAGAGCTGCTGCAGCCCTCTGACCATCTCAGTGCCTCCTCTGGACCCGCTCCAAGAGCTCCACACCCTTCCTGTGCTGGGGGCCCCAGGCCTGGACGCAGTGCTGCAGATGGGGCCTCACAAGAGCCGAGCAGAGGGGGACAATCACCTCCCTCTCCCTGCTGGCCACCCCTTTTTTAATGCAGCCCAGAACACAGCTGGCCTTCCGGGCTGCAAGCACACACTGCCGGCTCATGTCCAGCTTCTCATCCACCAGGACCCCCAAGTCTTCTCTGCAGGGCTGCTCTCAAGGAGATCTTCCCCCAGTCTGTATCAATACCTGGGATTGCTGCAACCCAAGTGCTGCACCCTGCACGTGGCCTTATTGAATTTCATTAGGTTCACATGGGCCCACTTCTCCAGCCTGTCAGATCCCTCTGGATGGCTTCCCTTCCCTCCAATGTATTGACTGCACCGCTCAGCTTGGTGTCATCTGCAAACTTGCTGAGGGTGCACTTGATGCCACTGTCTGTTGTTGATGAAGATGTTGAAGAGCACTGGTCCCAAGACCGACCCCTGAGGGACACCGCTTGTGACCGGCCTCCACCCTGACACAGAGCCATTGATCACAGCCCTTTGGCTGCATCCAGGCAGCCAATTCCTAATCCATCAAACAGTCCATCCTCCAAATCCACACCTCTCTGATTCAGAGAGCAGGATGTGGTGAGGGACCATGTCAAAGGCCTTGAAGAAGTCCAGGTGGATGACATCCATTGCCCTTCCTCCATCCACTGAAGCCATTACTCCATCATAGAAGGCCACCAAATTGTCAGGCACGATCTGCCCTTGGTGAAGCTGTGCTGGCTGTCTCGAATCACCTCTTTATCTCATATGTGCCTTAACATAGCTTCTAGGAGGATCTGCTCCATGATCTTCCCAGGTACAGAGATGAGGCTCACCAGCCTGTAGTTCCCCGGGTCTTCCTTTCTCCCTTTCTTAAAAATGGGAATAACATTTCCATCCCCCAACAGCTCCAGCTCCAATCCCTTACAGCTCCATCCCCAACAGCTCCATTCCCAGCTCCAATCCCCAACAACTCCATCTCCCAACAGCTCCATTCCCAGCTCCAATCCCCAACAACTCCATCTCCCAACAGCTCCAGCTCCAGCTCCAATCCCCAACAGCTCCGTTCCCAACAGCTCCAGCTCCAATCCCCAACAGCTCCAGCTCCAATCCCCAACAGCTCCAGCTCCAATCCCCAACAGCTCCGTCCCCAACAACTCCAGCTCCAGCTCCGTCCCCCAACAACTCCAGCTCCGTCCCCCAACAACTCCAGCTCCGTCCCCCAACAGCTCCATCCCAGCTCCAGCTCCAGCTCCGACTCCATTCCTCCTCGCCCTCCCTCCCCCCCATCCCAGCATGCTCTGCGCGCGGCCGCTCTACCCGCCCTGCCACCGCCTCTATGGGCGGGGCGGGCCGCTCTGTGGCGGCGGAGCAGGCCTGGGGCGGGGGAAGGTGAGCTGCGGCCTGCGGGGAGCTGCCCCGCTTCATCCTCCTCCGTCCCGCGTCGGGGATAGAAGTGTCTGAAGGGGAGAGGGAGGGTCGTGAGGGGATATTGCGTCCCGAGGGGGGTGGAGAGACCCTGTGGTGGAGGGGTGGGGTGTGTGAATGGGGTGGGAGGGCTGGAAGGAAAGTTTGAGGGTGTGAGGAGGGACGGTGTGGGGATCCGCGAGGGGAGGAGGTGAGGAAGGTGTGTGGGGTGGGGTGGGGTGGGGTGGGGTGGGGGCGTTGGGACACGGGTGGGTGGGTGGGTGTGTGTGTGTGTGTGAGCCTGGTGGACGCGGCAGCAGCTGGAGGAGGTGATCGTGTCTCTGCTGCAGTGCTGTGCCCATGGGCCTCCAGTATTGCAGAGAGCTGGGAGATGCCACCAAGTACTGCTGTGGTGCTGCAGGCTCTGGGGCTGCTGTGCCGGGAGGAGAGGCTGAGAGCTGTGGCTGCTTAACGCAGAGACTCAGATCCTGCTCACGTCCATAAATCCCTGATAGGAGGTGCAGAGAGCATGGAGCCTGACTGCTGTCAGTGGTGCCCAGTGCCAGGACAGAAGGCACAAACCGGGGCACAGGAGGCTCCATCTGACCATCAGGAAGCATTTCTGTGCTGGAGTGTTGCTACAGGGACCGTGAGATCACTTGGGGATCTTCAGAAGCCGCCTGGATGTGGTGCTGGGTGTCTCTGTTAGAGCAGGGGTTTGAGCAGATGGACCCAGAGGTCCTTTACAGCCTCAACCCATCCTCTTGTGACTGTGTGTTTGCTTGCACTTCAGGTAGTTTATATTTTTGAGAGATTAATTAAGGGAAAGAGCTTCAGACCCTTAAAGAGATGTTAAGGTGTGGTTTAGGCAACAGGGTATAGTGGGGCAGGAGGTTTCACAAGGAGCTGAATGTTGGGGTTTGAGTTCCATGTAACGTGCGTTATGTGTGGTAGTTGACAGGAGTATGTCTGGACATAATTTGTGATGGAAGATTTTATATTTGCTTCCCTTTCATTATGAGTACAAAGCCTATAGGCTTCATTGTGGCCTATAGGCTTCATTGTGGCCTATGGGCTATAGTTTGCCTAGGCAAACTTTGCTTTAAAGGTTGGCATCCATTGCTTTCAGATGGGGTTTTTTATTCAGTGCTGAATCTGGAGAGATGTAAGCTAAATCTGACTGCTTCAGCGGTCTCCTGGGCCATGGTAGTGTTTACTACAGCTGCAGTAGGAAGATCAGAAACTGACAGAATAGTTGCACGTCTTTAGGTTTGCAGCTGGCCTTTGTTTAGAGAAAAGGGAAATGTGATTCTGAACAGGGAGAGAAAATGAGTACTAAAGAGAGGTACTGGTGGCAAGTTGTTGCCCGTTCATGCTGTGCCGTTCTTAAAAGGAAACTTCTGCTCATGAGGGTTAGTTATAATAACTTCTTAAAGAATATTATTTTAAAAATAATCCCCCACTCCATCAGCTACTTAATGGTGTGTGTTTGCTTTCAGAGCCTTTCACGTGGATTCCAAGTATGGAAATTAAGGCAGGAGTTTCTTTAGAAGTGTGATGCCAGTGAGTTGGATCTAATCTTCTATGGAGGAGCTTGCGTAACACTAAGAGATCTGACTCGAGCTGCCTTAATAATCCCCAGGTAGTCACTGGGGAGGGTGAGCTGCTGCTTAGGGAGTGAGGGATGGAGGAGCTGCCTTCTGGAGAAGTTCAGTTGGGTGCCTGCAGTGGGGATGGCCTGAGGAGTCCTGTTTGCTGGAGGGCTGCTAAATAATACTGCTTGGGGGAGTACTAAACAGTTTTCTGCTGAAGTGTAGGATGTGCAGGTGCTTCATATCAAGAAAATAACAAGCAAAGCTTACTTCAGTTATAAATTGCAGCTTTTTCTTTACTAGCTTTGTGCCAGTAAAATTGCTGGGCTCCACTGGTTGTTAGTGATTCATATTCCGGAAGGTTTGATACGTGCTTAATCAAAAGGCACAAAGACGTTGTCAGAGTTCAGGACCTGAGTTCAAAGGCCTGCCACGTAAAGTCCAGTGCAGATACTTTGGGCAGCTAATCGTAGACAAACAGAAAGGGGCCAGAGGAGGAAGTTTTAAGTCAGACTGGAGTAAAAGGATCACAGATTGACTCGGTTCTGGGTACACCTTGATCAGAACGGTATGTTATGAAGGTGTTTTCTTCACAGGGAGAGTGGTGAGGCACTGGAATGGGATGCCCAGGGATGTGGTGGAGTCCCCATCCCTGGAGGGATTTAGGGGATGTGTGGACATGGCAGTGAGTGATGGACGTGGTGCAGTGAGAGGACTTGGTGGGTTGGATTGGTGGTTGGACCTGGTGATTCTGAAAGCCTCTTCTAACCTAGATGATCAGAGGGCTGGAGCACCTTTCCTATGAGGAAAGGTTGAGGGAACTGGGCTCTTCTAGCTTGTAGAAGAGAAGGATGTGGAGAGACCTTATTGTGGCCTTCCAGTGCTTGAAGGGAGCGTATAAACAGGAGGGGGAACGGCTGTTTGTGAGGGTGGGTGGTGATAGGACAAGGGGGAATGGTTTGAAACTGAGACAGGGGAGGTTTAGGTTGGATATGAGGAGGAAGTTTTTCCCCCAGAGGGTGGTGAGGCACTGGAACAGGTTGTCTAAGGAGGTTGTGGATGCCCCATCCCTGCAGGCATCCAAGGCCAGGCTGGATGTGGCTGTGGGCAGCCTGGTCTGCTGGTTGGTGACCTGCACACAGCAGGGGGTTGGAACTGGATGAGCACTGTGGCTGTTTTGGCTCTGCTTTTTCAGCTATGCCTGCATTTCAAGTAAACCCCTGAATCACTGAAAACCCTGTGTGTTCTTTTTATTTTTAAGCCTCTCCGAAGTCTCTAGAAGTGACACCTGAGAGTGGCACACAACTCTTTGCTTTGGTAAGGAGCAGGGTGTTAGCTGAGCAAACATGCCTTCAGGCCGTGTGAATGGGAGGTGTGGAATCAGAGAAGGCATCTCCAGCCATTTTGCTCTCAGATGTCTTAAAGTTTGAGCCTCCATATCTGTGCTGGGATTGGTAGACCTAGAATCTCATTTCCTTAGGCAGCAAAGCTAAAAAATTCGCAGGCAAGTAGATTAAAAATAATAATAATAATCCAAGCTGCTGGAAGAATACAGCAATGATAGTAAGTTACAGCAGCTGCTCTGTCCTCTGGGGCAGCCTTGGCTCCTTTCTCTGCAGCAGTCTGGCATTTAGTTTGGAAGTGTGCCTGATGGTGACTGATAGATCTCAGAGCAGAGCATGGAATCCCTGATTGCCAGCTTCCTGAGCACCTGACACCCTGCTGCGTGAGGCCTTGTGCACCTTGGGGAGCTGTGTAGGTAACTCCAGGTGATGTTATCTGTAGAGGTGGACATGTAGGTATATTTTTAAGCTTAAACTCTGGCTGCTGGTGGTACAGTGAGTTGGAAGATACCTGTTTAATAAATGTGTTGTCTTTCTGTTTTGTTGGTCATCTCCTGGCTGTATCTGAAAGATAAATGAGAACGTTCAGTGCAGTCCCCACGTGGTGTTTGCCAGATGGGACATTGCTGAGCTGTACATTGCCAACCATTAATCAATGGCTTCAAGCTCAGGAGGGGTAGATTTAGATTGGATACAAGGAAAAACTCTTTTACTGTGAGAGTGCTGAGGCATTGGCACAGGTTGCCCAGAGATGGGTTGGTTCCCCCATCCCTGGAGACTTTCAAGGCAAGGTTGGACCAGGCCTTGGGCATCCTGATCTATTTGTGGTGTCCCTGTGCACTGCAGGGGACTTGGAAGGGACCTTTAAAGGCCATTCAGTCCAACTCTAAGGATTCTGTGATTCTATAAATTGTAAAGCAGCACTGTGTGACTGTACTTAAAAGGTGAGTTAACATTAATACTTCCAAGTTGGCCATTTCCTTTTGTGTTTTCATTTCACTTCTGTGCTGAAGCTGAAGCAGTTTTCTGTAGTGCTCCATCCTTGCTATTGCCACACGCTGGATGTGAGTATGTGATGTCTTGAGTTGACGTGCAATCATTCTGATTACTGTTGAAATTCATTCTGATGCACATTGAAGTGAAGTTGGCAAGCTTAGTTTGATTTTTACAACTAAGATGAATGGTGGAAAAGAGAACTCAGCTCTTGGGAGATGATAGGAGCTCTGCAGGCAGGGGTTATGAATGGCTGTAGGGAACATTCTTTGCTCTCTTACCTCCTGAGGCAGCAAAACCACTTGAGAGGTACTTTTTAAAGACACTTGGAGCATTGGAAATGATTTTTTGATACAGGCTGCTTAAACCTGTCATTCCCCCTATCAAAAATTTGACTTCACAGTGATATTTCTGTTTTGTTTTTTTTTTTCCATCTAATGCTTTATTTATGTAGTTTGCCTGAAGCAAGCGAAGGCTTTTTTTATTTCTCATGTTATTTGTGGTAATCTCTTAATGTCTGCAGATTTAGAGGTGCTTTACAGCAAGCTGAGATAACTTGAAATCAGTTGTGGTATCAAAATTACTTTGCATGTCGTTTCATAGTAGGGGATGGGAGTGTCTCTGAGTGCATCTAGGAACTGATGTGTTGGTGAAGAAAATGAGCTTTGTTTTCCTTAAGGCAAACTGCTTTTCCAGGATGCGTTCACCCACTGCACAGAAGGTTTTGCATATTTATGCAGACAAGGGCTGATTAGTGAATTATCTTAAATTCTCCCTGTGATTGTCTTTCAGAGGTGATGGGAGCTGCCCTGTTGGTCTTCCAGCATCTTGTGCTGAGTGCTCATGGCGTGTCCAAAGGACAGATCTCCTGTGTGATCTGAATGTACCAGGTAATTTCCAGTAATAGCTTATGGTGGGAGATTGTGACCTGAAAAAGAACAAAAAGAAGCCAAGAGAGGGCAACATTTGTTCTATATTTAGCTGTAATTGCTTCTCTAAAAAGAGCATGCCAGGCTGTAGCCATTTTTACAAATGTCTGTGTTGCACTGGAAAATCAGGCCTTGCTGCAGCACTAACACAACTGCAGGCCTAATGAAGCTGCAGTGTCTTTAGGAGTGAGCTGGTTTCTGTGAATACAAAGAACTTAACTCAGCATTTCTGAGGTGAAGTAGAAGGAGGGAGAGCAGTGAACATTTTCACTATTTAATCCCCACCTCACCTGTTTGAAAGAGGCAACATATGGACACAGCTCTGACCTTTGGGAATACTTTGATTCCCTTTCAGCAGCAGAGCTGTTAAAAGAGGATTTGTTGGGAGCAATGGTAAATAGCTCTTTGAGATGTGGCTGTTTTGTGTAGCAGTTTGTAAAGATCTGAGGTGGCGTCCACTGCTGGATCTTTAACCTAAATCAATGATTTGTTTTCAGGTTGTCCTCATGAGTACTCCAGTGGAGAATGTCCATGATCTTCTTTGCCTGTGTGGTGCGGGTGAGAGATGGTCTTCCCCTCTCAGCCTCCACAGACTTTCATTTCAACCAGGACTTTTTGGAATGCAGAAAGAAATTGAAGGCATTATCCTCAGTTCTGGCACGGTATCCAAGTCGAGGCACAGCAAAAGGACGTGACCTGAGCATCCAGTGAGTCCCTACCTCAGCTGGCTTGTTTTCTCACTTCAGTTTAAGATGGTTGTGCTGGAAATTAGTTGAACTTTAAGGATGAGGTGTGTTCTATGAAACCCTATGGTGTTGTGTCTGGATTATAACCTCCTAGCTGTATTTGGAAACTGAATTTCACAGTGTCAGAGCCGTGCAGCTCCTACTCAGTTTCGTAAGCATATGTTAAGAGTTCCTTAGTTTGGTTGTCATTTTTTGTAGCAAACCCATTCTGCTTGATGGGTGATGCTTGTCACTATTGGCAACTGAGTCTTGATGCCTAGGAATTAACTAGCTTTGTCTAAAACTGAGCCCAAACTCCATTCTTTGCTGACAATCAGAACTTCCTGATGCCTTCTCAGTAGATGATCTGCTGTGATACGATCTGCTTGACCTGGAAATCCCTGGGTTCCTCCAGTTCTTAACCTGACTTGCACAGATCTGCCTACAATGGCCTGGAGCTGTATGGAGAAATCAGAAATCTCGGCCTTCTTCTGTCAGAGAAGGATCTGCTAGTCTCAATTTCAAGAAATCAAGGTTCTATTCAGAGAAATTGTTTCCTATTCAGTTTTAAAAATGAGTTTTAGTTTGTGATTGCAGGATAACTTACAGTGATCCTGAGCTAGAACTGTGTCTCTTTCAGAGGGAGTTACTGGGGAAACCAGTTACATAAGCTTGAACTGAATGAATCAGGAAATCAGAGATTATCTTTTTAATTCCTTTTCCTTCAGGTTGTGTTTATGCTCTTTAGTAGTAACATGTTCTGCTGATAAATAGGAATGTGATGAAACAGGAGGGGAAATGACTGCTTATATTGGTGGATAGTGATAGGACAAGGGGGAATGGTTTTAAAGTGAGACAGGGGAGATTTAGGTTGGATATGAGGAGGAAGTTTTTCCCCCAGAGGGTGGTGAGGCACTGGCACAGGTTGCCCAAGGAGGCTGTGGATGCCCCATCCCTGCAGGCATCCAAGGCCAGGCTGGATGTGGCTGTGGGCAGCCTGGTCTGCTGGTTGGTGACCTGCACACAGCAGGGGGTTGGAACTGGATGAGCACTGTGGCCCTTTTCAACCCAGGCCATTCTGTGATTCTATGATTATTGTGGAGATTGTGGAAATATAGCTGTCTACCCTGAGTGCTGACACCTGAACAAGGTATCCTGACTCCCATGTTTTATGAAGTCTGGATGAGAGTGATTAATTACACATCCTTAATTACACAGCTATGCCTTGCTCAGAAGAAACGCCTGTTCAATGTCCACATAAACTTCTCTTCACAGAATCTCAGAATGGCTGGGTTGGAAGGGACCTCAAGGATCACGAAGCTCCAACCCCCCATCAATGCAGGGCCACCAACCTTCACAGCAGCCCAGGCTGCCCAGGGCCCCATCCAACCTGGCCTTGAACACCTCCAGGGATGGACGGGGATCCACAGCCTCTCTGGGCAGCTGTTCCAGCACCTCCCCACTCTCACACCAAACAACTTCCCCCTGACATCCAACTGAAATCTGCCCTCCCTCAACTTCCAACCATTTCCCCTTGTCCTGCTGTTATCTCCCCTTTCCAAGAGTTGATTCCCCTCCTGTTTGTATTCTGGTCAATTCTGGATGAAGATTTTTATTTTTCTAACAGAAGATCATCTTGCTTTGTTATGATCACTTAGCATTAATAGCATTCTTGGTTTTATGCAAGTGAACCTTTTCACTTAATACCTCTTAATATGAAATCACTGCATTCAAGGGCATGAGGAATATACCTGCTTGCTTCTGGTGAGCAAGCTTCCTTGTTTTTGTCTGTGGAAAGCTACTGTGCTTTCTTTCTAAATTTTCTTCCCCATGATGTTTTCTGCATTGTCCCAGCACTGTCCAGACCAATGCATCCCTCACATTCTGCTCCCTCAGTCACTGCAATCTGTATATTTTGTTTTGATAGAAAGCACAGCTGACTTCTCACATTCTGAATGACCCTTCTACCTTTCTATGTTGATAATCCTTTTTTTTTTTCTTTTTTTAATATTTCAGTTTCCTGTCTTCTGGGGAGATTGCCTGCATGGCCATCTGTTCCAGCAGTTACTCGACCATCATGGCATTTTGCTTCCTGGAAGAGCTTCAATGGGAATTTGCTGCTTCCTATGACACAACAAGCATCAGTTTAGCTTCCAGACCGTATGCTTTTCTTGAATTTGGTTTGTAGCCTTGTCCTCTACTAAGAATTTATTGTCTGATACTTTAATGATGTTAAATAATGTCTCCTGGCCAAAGCTTGGTCATAAAAATGAGTCTGTGTGTGTGTGTGTGTGTGCCTTCGCATGCGTGTGTAGGAGGAGGGGGAGACTTTATAAGTGCATTAAACTATTAGATTATTGTTCTTCCAGTCCCTGGTAATAGATGAGTAGAATGTGGTGCTGCTTAATATATAAGCACAGAAGAACAAGAGATCCACATCTCAGACACTTCATAATGTAGTCACGAGGAATCTGATGGGTACAGGGAAAGAGGAAGACAAAATAGATTGTTAGGGACACATTCACTTCTGGCATGACTTAGATTCATGTAGTGCTTCATAATGGGCTTGTTCAGCCTGGAGAAGAGAAGGCTGGGGGGTGACCTCAATGCAGCCTTCCAGGACCTAAAGGGAGCCTACAGACAGTAGGGGAATCAACTCTTGGAAAGGGGAGATAACAGCAGGACGAGGGGAATGGTTGGAAGTTGAGGGAGGGCAGATTTCAGTTGGATGTCAGGGGGAAGTTGTTTGCTGTGAGAGTGGTGAGGTGCTGGAACAGCTGCCCAGAGAGGCTGTGGATCCCCGTCCATCCCTGGAGGTGTTCAAGGCCAGGTTGGATGGGGCCCTGGGCAGCCTGGGCTGCTATGAAATGTGAAGGTTGGTGGCCCTGCATTGGTGGGGGGTTGGAGCTTCGTGATCCTTGAGGTCCCTTCCAACCCTGGCCATTCTGTGATTCTATGATAATCATGCCTAATGTTCTTTTTTACCCTGATATAAATGGTTTTCTTGCTATGTAACAGATGTTCTACTGAACCTCACACCTTTGAAAACACATTTCTTTGCAGCAATAAACTATTCTGAGAAAGGATACAACAGTGCAGTGGGTTAACACAGTTCTACCTGGATTTCCACGGTATCAAGTGTGCTTAGAAAAATTGAGAAATCCTTAATGAGGGCACATTATACAGCCATCATGTTTTGTATGTATTGCCTCTTTAAGTCACGAGGTCGAATTGCTTCATTCAGGCCTTGTAGGAGTTCAAAATGAAAAACAGTCCTCAAAGAAAAGAATGTCATGATTTGATGATGACTGTTTATGAGCGTGGATGGTGGTAGGACAAGGGGGAATGGTTTGAAAGTGAGACAGGGGAGGTTTAGGTTGGATCTGAGGAGGAAGTTTTTCCCCCAGAGGGTGGTGAGGCACTGGAACAGGTTGCCCAAGGAGGCTGTGGATGCTCCATCCCTGCAGGCATCCAAGGCCAGGCTGGATGTGGCTCTGGGCAGCCTGGTCTGCTGGTTGGTGACCTGCACACAGCAGGGGGTTGGAACTGGATGAGCACTGTGCTCCTTTGCAACCCAGGCCATGATGAAGAACTAACTACAGTTGTGCAGAGCTAAATCCACGCGTGTTTTTATGTTTCAGATGATGCCATTCAGAAAATAAAACACCGCTTTAATTACATGAGTGGCTCTGCAACGAAGGTCAGCTGGGAGAAGGTGGAGGAGGAGCTGAGGTTGCAGCCCCCTGTTCAGCTGAAGCTGGAGGACGCAGAGCTGATGAATGGGATGGCTAATGGTGGGCACGCAGGAGTGCATGTGGAGGTTGGTAAGTTACTGCTGTGCACAGGTGACAGTAGACTTGCTGAACCTCACTCTGCAAGTGACAGCAAAGCCTGCACGAAAGCATGCAGCAGTTGTTTGTTTGCACTGAGAAATAGACATAATGTGTATGAAATGGGGGAGAAAAGCCTGCCTTTGAGCCATGGGGAAGAGCTCATAGCCTTTGGGGCAGGTATGCGCTCAGGGTAGTGCTTTTATTTTTTTTTTCCCAGCCTTCAATAAACTTTTCTTTATGGGCAAGTGCTTATAATTGAGTCGGGCATTTTGTGTGTTCAAGTATCCTGCTTTTAAAGCAGTTAATTGCTGAATTGTATTTGGTAAAAGAAGCCATTGGTCAGTGCAAATTCAGTTAGAAGATAGTAATTACCATCTCATTAGGTTACTTCAGCCCCAAGGAAGCCCAAGCTCTGGGCAGCCTGGTCTGGTGGCTGGTGACCCTGCATATAGCAGGGGGGTTAAAACTAGATGAGCACTTTGGTCCTTTTCAACCCAGGTCACTCTGTGATTCTTTGAAGGAAAAGATTGAGGAGAATGTGTTTGAGCTGAGGGTGAAATGCTCATTCTCAGACTGTCCATCTTGTTGTTCTCCCATCCTCATTTTCTGCTTTTACTCTTTAAAATTTAGTGCATCTGACTGAAATTCTGAAAGGTGAGGTGCACGTCTGCATGAAACAGAGGGAATTTTCTGTAAAAAATGCTGACATTTTTCCTGCTTTTGAAAGTGCTGCCCTCTGTCTCATGATTATAGAGTTAGCATCGTCTTGTTTGTGGTTCAGTTCTGTGATCAAAGTCCTGCTTATTTCCCCTGCAAAATAAAATGATCCTAATCCCATTAGCGTTACGGTTAAATACAGCTAGGGTACCATGAGCTTTTATTTCCTCTTTTTTGTTGTTATTCTTGGCTTATAAAATGCTAATAACATTAAATTCCAATTGCTCAGTCTTCATGTTTCCGATGGATGAACTGGAATCTGATTTGATGTAGGCATTTGTAATGGATCTGTGACCAGGAGGAATTAAAAACAAATTAAAACATTTGGTTTAGGAGTCAGACTTGTGGGTGTGCCTCCAAACCATGCCTAGAAGTGAAATATGTTCATGATGTGGCAGGGCTTAGGAATTATTTGCACCAGTGTGAACAATCTCAGTGCCAGTAAACACGTGCTAGCTGATCCACAGAGCAGAAATTTGTTTTCAGTTCTTCCATATTCTTAGTTGTTTTCTTTTATTTTCCATCTGCCTTATCTTGCTGGCTTTTTCTCTGTGACCCAACCCAAATGCTCAAATTGTTCTATCCTTATTTTAAGGCTCGTGTTGGTGATCATCATCTGTTTCCATCAGTTGCAGTCAGCTTCCCTGGTTTATTTTTTTCTCTCCTCTCAGTACTGAATCCCACTTAGCAGCTCTAAGTTTAGCTGTGTGCATGGTGTCTGTTTCCTTATTAGTGTTATTTATATTCAGGTTCTGCTAGACGAGGGACTTACTGAGCATACACCAAAGTGTCCTGGTTAAAGGAGAGCAGTATTAAACATTCTGTACTGAAGATGAATCCCAGACTGATCAAAACATTGGCTGTAGCTCCTGCCTTCCTTTTAGCTGTACGATCACATCCTCTGGCTTTTCTTCATCTTAGTGTGAAAGGAGTCTGAAAAGTCAGGGCAGTTTTGTCTTTGTTACTGTATAGATAGAATACAGAGGGTTTTTATTTGTCATTTTCCATTTGTTTTCTTCATTCCTTTGTTAATTAAACCCAGCCTGCTTCCTTCTGGAAAGACTTAACCTTGCATTGTTGGTCAACAAACATCTGCACAACCTCAGCTTTTGTTCCAGCAGTCTAACCTTGTGTCTCTGTATAGGTGTAGCTCATCAGACTTTGCAGACAGGGGAGTGTGGCTATAAAAGCAATGTGAAATGTAAGTTTTTTGGTAAAAACATGATAAAATCTGCACCCTGAATTGTAAGAACTTTGCCCTGGCAGAACCCATTTCACTCATTTTATGCAATTTACGTTTGTGGATTAAACCTCAGAAGGGCTTAAAGCCCCACAGCAATTTAAAGATCAGTTTGCACAGACTGGAAACTGCAATCTGTGATGGCAGTTCTTTTTATCCTGCTGAACAAAAATGTAACTTGTATATCATTGTGTGTTCTTGTCTTCAGAACAGAAGCAATACACTGCATTGCTCTTCTCTGAGGTCTGAGAACTCTTGGCATGTGTATTTGCAAGATCCTCTACAAAGAATGGCACTTGTGCTTGTTGGCTTCTCTGTGGAAGATGCAATCTGCCTCTAAAGCAAATCTTAGCAGCTCAGGGAAGAGATACAGCAGTCTTTTATCAGGAGATTTCCACGAGATAAATCCATAGCTGTAACATTATCTAATGTATGGAAAATGAGAGGAAGCAGTGCTGCAGCCAGTGTAAGAAGAAACATGCTGGTACAGCTTTTGTTTTGCTTGGACTTCACATTTCATTGCATAGCAAAACAGCAAAGCTGCCTTTAAATGATTGGATTTCTTGCATCATTTATTTAGATGAAAATGTGTGTGACTGTAATACACAGTAATATTAAATAATGTGACATATTGCAAGCAAGATTACTACATTTTTCTTCTGTAGCAGTTTTGGGGATAAAATTATGGAGGTACGAATGTGTGTCACACAAATTAATTTCATAGGCATTTATAAGACATCATTTGTATCCGTGTGTTAATTTGGCACTGAGATTTTTACAATCCATCAATCAAAATCTCCCTTAAAGGAGAAGGCAGAGGTGTTTTCCTCTAAGCCATGCAGCAGGGCGGTGCTTTAGCAGTTGAAGTATTTCATCTGCCACTGAAGCAGAGCTGGAATCGATCTCTGGTGTGTTATGTAGTTTATCTACAGTAGTCAGGAGCTGTCTGCTTCTGGATAGAAGGCAGAAGATCCTGACACAGGGGAGGCTTCTTGATGGCTCCTTCATTCTGTCCTTTGTCTCGTGGATGTTGGTGCAGGAGAGCATCTGGATTTGATACTTGAGGTGCAGTTTGCCCTTGTTATGCTTAAAGTGTTCTTGTGGTGGTGCAAAGGTAGGACATAGGAAAACATGTGGGTGTAGGTTAATGTTGGGCTGGCAAGGATAGCTAGGTTGGGAAATAGGTGAGTTTTTGGTCAAACACAGCCCTTAATTAGAAGTGCCACGTTCCACAATTAAGTGCAAATCAGTAGTAATTGCTTTGACCTAAATTAGGTATGAAGCAATTAGGTCATCCTGAATAAATAGTATTGGGTGCATGGGTGTTAGGGAACATAATAATAGTGGAGGAGGTGAGAAGGGAGAGAGAGCTGGTTTGCTGCTTCTGGAATGTAGGCCAGTTGGGAGACAGGGAAAGAAAGGAATTGCAGTGCAGAGTAAAATCAAAAGCCAAAGTCTGCAGCATCCAGTCTGGTTCCTGACCCCTTTTTGGCTGTGTTCTGTCAGCCTGCCCTGAGGACTGGCACTGACAGTCTAATTATCTGGAGAACTGCCACAGGAACTGTTGTAGCAGCAGAGCATCTGAACCCTGGGCTTCAGCAGTTGTGTGTTACGTTCTGGCAGGTGCTTAATTAGGGCACCAACTTCCATATTGCATCCAGATCTGGGGCCCCCGGGGCAAGAAAGACGGAGTTGTTTGAGAGGGTCCAGGGGAGACCACAAAGATGATCAGAGGGCTGGAGCACCTCCCCTACAAAGGCAGGCTGAGGGAGCTGGGCTTGTTCAGCTTGGAGAAGAGAAGGCTGGGGGGTGACCTCACTGCAGCCTTCAGTACCTAAAGGGAGCCTACAGACAGGATGGGAATCAACTCGTGGAAAGGGGAGATAACAGCAGGACAAGGGGAAATGGTTGGAAGGTGAGGGAGGGCAGATTTCAGTTGGCTGTCAGGGGGAAGTTGTTTGCTGTGAGAGTGGGGAGGTGCTGGAACAGCTGCCCAGAGAGGCTGTGGATCCCCGTCCATCCCTGGAGGTGTTCAAGGCCAGGTTGGATGGGGCCCTGGGCAGCCTGGGCTGCTGTGAGATGTGGAGGTTGGTCACCCTGCATTGGTGGGGGGTTGGAGCTTCATCATCCTTGAGATCCCTTCCAATCCAAACCATTCTATGATTCCCTATAGAAACTAAACTTCAGGATGCTGGACTGAACCCTCCGTGCTGTCAGTGGGAAGAAGAATGTGAATGCTGGCTGGGGAGGGGATGAAGTGCTCTCCTGTTATTATAGACATCAGAAATCTCTCTAACTTATCTACTGACCAGAGAAGAGCGGTCAGTATGTTAATGTGCTGTAATAAACAGTTCAAAAATACCTATATGTAGCACAAAAGAAATAAGTCCCAAATGGCTCAAGAACAAATTCTGTTGCTCAATTCGTTCTAGAAGTATTCCAGAGCTGACACTGATTTCTGGGTGTCCAAAGAACTGAGCAGTGCAGTACGACAGAAAAGTTGTTCCTATTCATTCTTGTTCTTCTCTGGAGCAAGTATGAAAGGTTTTGAACGTCCATGTAAGCTCATTTCAGCTGCTTTCTGTTAAAAGATTCAAAGCAGTGCTGCTAACTTTCACTGTCTCTCTTTTCATTCTCTTTTGGTGTGTTTTGTTGTTTTTTTTTCCAGCCCCTGCTTACAGAATGGAGCGTGTGACTCCCCTGGGCATTCTGTCACTTGTTCTGAACATCATGTGTGCAGCTCTGAATCTCATCCGAGGAGTTCACCTAGCAGAGCATTCCTTTCAGGTAACCCTGACTGACTTGAAAGCTGTCAGTGAGATGAAGAAGGAGAGTTACTGGGGTAACCAGGTTAAGGGTGGCTGTTCTGCTTTGTAGCAGAACATACATCTCTCCATAGGAAGTGTTTTGTTTCTCCTCTCCTGCTGGAACTCGAGTATGTTGTTGTCTATCCAGCATGCTGTGCTTTATTTCCTTCTGCTGAGATTGAAATTTGGAGGAATACTTCAGTCTTTCAGAACTGGGTTTGTGATGATTGTTTTCCTTCTTTGTTTTGTTCTAGATACTTCTTTGCAATTTTTATTACACACAAAAAGCTTTAAAAAGGCCAAAAGAAGTATCCTGAAGGTAGAGGTGCAGAGTTTAACTTAGCAGGTGTTGTCACATAAGCCTCAGCTTTCAGTGCCTTGTTCAACCCTATTGATCTTGTTGCTGTTTGGTACTTTTACAATCAATCAAGTTAAACCAGGCTGAGAGGTGCTTAATGAAGGATAATATTCTAAAATATGAAGTAGTGCTTGCTAACAGCTGTAGCTGATGTAGTTCCTTGTTTGTTGCTTTTTTATCCAAACAGGAGGACTATGAAGGAATTGGAAACGTGGTAGCATTTTTTCTACCTTTTCTAGCCTGTGTTTTTCAGGTATGTTAAACAAGCTGCTTTCTCATCTTTGATATTACAGTTTACAATACAAAATAGTTTCCAGCTAAGCAGAGGCACAGCTTGGTTTTTAGCATCTCATCTAGTTGATTCCACAGAGGTATTCCAGTGAAGTGGCACAGCTACAGTTAAGAGTGCCATGTGAGCCTTGGAAACTGCAGTTGCAAGCTTCTTCAGCGTTTCCATGCTGTTACTGAGCTGAATGTGATAAGTCCTCACCCAAAGGTGACTTATTTCCCAAAGGGATCTCCATGATGCCTTTCTGACAGTGGCAGACACAGCTGATAGACTTTTGTAACCTACCCACCTTGAAAGACCAAACACATGTAGAATAGCAACATCATTGAAAATGTAATTTGCACTAAAAGTAGTTTTTAATTGTTATTTTTGAATCATAATAGATAGGCAGATGAGTATCTTTCAGCCTTCTTACACCCCTGTTTATGACAGGGCTTCAAAATGGAGGTAATATTCTGGATCTAAAACTAGATGCAAATCAGTCTTTACAAAGGGAGGCTCTGTCCTCCAACTCTCCTGTTAAATCTGAAGCTGGAGAAGCTTAAAAATAAACAAGTTCACTCTTATCCCTATCTGCAGAGGTCATCTTCACAAAATACTGCATAAATTGAGCTGAAATGTGAAGTGCTTTCTACTTCATGTTCTTTGTGTCATTGGCACAGTTGGAAGCTGTGACCGTAAGTGTGAAAGCCTGATCTGTTGCTGTCTGAGTTTAAAGTAAATAACTTGTCTGCCAGCAGTGGGTGAGATTTTTAGTTTTCTCCTGTAAGGCTTGCTGCTTTTTGTCCATAATTAGCAAGTGGATTCCACCTGATTTTTTGAATTAAAAAAGGGGGAAAAAAGCCCCAAACACTTCTTGAGCCACACATTGACAGAAATGATGGTCTTGCTACCAAGTCAGCCTTTCACTTATCCTAAGATCAAATACAGCAGCAACAGATCAGGTTTTGCTCATTTCCTGCTTCTAAGCCTTTGGCTTCCAAAAATCCTCGGTGGGTTTTGCAAGCTGGCTCTAACTTCAGACTCCTTTAGTTCCAGGTTAAGGTAGGCAGGAGGGATTGTGCTGTATTTGATGTAGTCTCAACCAGTGCTGTGGGCTGGGGCTGCTGCCCTGCTCTTGTAGGAGGAACTTCCAGCATGAGAGCTGAAAGGAAGCTCTGAGCTTCTTAGTGATCACTGCAATAGTAGGTGCCTCCAGCTATGACTCTTGTCTGTATGTACGTCCTTTCATGCTAACACTCTTTCTGTGTTTCTTTTGTAGTGTTATTTGTACCTGTTCTACAGCTCCACGAGGAAGGTGAAGACATTTGTACTCTTTTCCTCTGTTTGTTTATGCAATATTTACTTGTATGGATTAAGGAATCTCTGGCAAATAGCCTTTCACATAGGAGTGGCATCTCTTTCCTCCTACCAGATACTGACAAGGCAGCTTATGGAGAAACAACCTGACTGTGGAGTATGAAAAAGACTTTGGGTTTGCAACACTCTTTTTAAAATCCTTTTTTTTTTTTTTTTTGTATTAAAATGGCCAAAAGTAGCTTGAAGTATTTTTAAATATTTGTGACAATGGTTACTGCAAGGAGGATGTTCCAAAACAACGTGACATTATGACAGGATACTACTACTGTATTTCATTCACACAGTGAAGAATTCAGCTGTGCTCCACGTGATGTGTGCTAATTGTGCATGATAGATTTTGTCAGGTGTCATCAACGGGTCGAGGTTCTCCTTACCATAAACAGGCTCTTACTCCTTGACTACCACCATCCAGACAGAATTTTGCCATCTGTCTCGCTGGCTTTGTGACAGTTTGGCAGCCCAATGTCTTGGCCTGCCAATGCTTCTGAAAATATTAAAGACGTTATAGTAAAGTGAAGGTAAAGTGGTGGGTAACATTTTTGTCTATAGAATTTATTAAACGTTAAGATTCTTGGTAAATGTAAGGAAAGGAGTAGTTTGCCATAGTTAGGTGAGTTCTTTATCAATGGGAAGAAGTGTTAGGATGAGATTCAGGGTATATTTTTCCTGGGTTTTGAAGGAAAGGACAAGACTGGCTTCTTTAAAAAACCCTAGAGGCTATAAATATCTCCTGGCTAAACAGCACATTGTCATTAACTGTGTACTTATTGTTTAATCCCAAATATGCTTAGGACAGCATAAAATGAACCAAGTGAACACAAGTGACCTTTCAGCTCAGGTGACCTTTATTTCCTTGGTTAAGGTCACTCTCACTGTAAGGGCAATTCCATGTTTGCATGGTCTGTGCAGATAACAAACCTTCCAAGCCTCCTTACGACAGACCTTCACCTTTAGAGCAAAGTACAGCTGTTGAGTTGAAAGCCATCTCCAGTAATGGAGAGCAAGAGCAGGTTCTCTTTTTTTAATCTGAAACACCTGCAGTTAATGGTGTTGAGTTCTTACACTAAGATGAATTTATGAGCGTGGAAGTTTGGATGTAGTTCTTAGGAGCTGAGTTTCTTCACCTCTGCTGCACTGGGTGTTCCTGTATGTGATCAGAATCACAGAATGTGATGCAGTTTGGCACATGCATGAACATAGCAAAGCATAACATATATGAACAAAGCATAGCAGTTTCATGCTGCTGTCCCTGAAGGATTGAAGACTCGAAAGATACAGGGAACTGGAAGCGTGTTATTGTCCAACTGTGGGCATAGCTTTTCTTTTTCATTGTTGTTGTTTTTTCTTATAAGCCTATTTCCTGGTGACCCCATCTCCATTTTCACCAAAGATATCTTTTCTTCCCTCATAGTTTTCTACCTCTGGTGGTTGCAGGGAGATTAACACCATGCAGAGTCACCTTCCTGAGTTTGCAGGAACGCATGACAGAATAACTTTCTTGCACATCTGTGAATTTCCCTGGAATCTCATCATGCCAACATTGCTAGACCAGAATTGTGTGGCACCTTGGAAGCACTTCTTTGATGCTTCTGACTGCAACCTGCAATCCATTATAACCTGAATGGTTTCTGAGACATCGTGGTAGCAGAGTTTTTCAGAAGTAAAATAGAAGCATTTCTCTTCCATTTCATGCAAGCCAATTACTGTCACAATAAATAGTGAGTGCTTTAAAGTGCTTGGAAAGTATGTAGTAGAAATGATGGAGGAAGGTTTTAACCAGGTAGGAACACTGCTAAAGCCATGTGCTGTAAGGGGTGGGTTAACATTGCTTCTCTGTTGTATGCTCTGGCAGAAAACTGGAGCTAAGTGAAAGATGAAGCCAGCATTGAGCCATTGTCCTTTTGGCACCTGGGGGTCCCCACAGACGTGGAGCTTTTAGAGCTGTCAAGCTTTAGGTTTCCATGCTGGTCAGTCCCAGTTTTACTTGGTGAGGTGCTCTTGCAATGTGATTGAAGGCTGCAGGGAACTAAGAAAAACAGCTGGATTACAACTAATTGAAGTAATTATAAAGCAAACCAATAAAAAACCCAACCAGCCCAACTCTCCACATTGTCCCCAAAAAGCTTAAAGACATGTGAAAAAAAAAAATATATATATATCTCTTAGTAGGAATGAATGCTTTGCTAACCCAATCTGGTGGGGACAGCTGCACCCATGGGAGGGGATTGGAACAGGATGGCCTTTAAAGTTGCTTCTAACCCCAGCCATGCTGTGGGTCTAAGGAAGATAGTGGATCTGACACGTTTTTTGGTTGCCTTGGGTGTGAACTGGCTATCAGCCTACTGGCTAACTGTGGGGAAAGAATAAAGCATTTCCTACTACAAAAACTCGGTGAAAGGACCCTCAGTGACATCCTCAAACTCCCATTTCCTCCTTTTTTTCACCTCCAGTCAGGCTTGAGAATCCAAAAGAGCTGTACTGGTTCTCCATAGGCTTCAGTAAAGCTGGTTTGTTATCACATAAGGCATGCAGATCACAGCCAGGGCACGGGGCCAGGGAACCATTATCTTCTTCGTGTTCCACCTCCCCCTATTTAGCTGATGGGAAGAAACTGTAATATTCCTGATGGCTCCTGAGCATCTGTTTGCTTTAACATAAAACAAATGCATCCCTGCGCCAGGTGATGTGAGAAAGGTAGAAGAAGGTGTTAAGACAGCTCTTGTAATTAACGTAATTAGAGTTGATAGAGATTAAATTCAGCCTTCCCTTCACGTTTTCTTTTCTTCCTGAGAATGCTTTGTCAAATAAAATCAGCTGGTGCAATTCTACCCTCATGGAAATGCTTTAGGGAATGGATAGAGGATGTGACTGGGTTTCTTCTGAACAGACAAAGCTTTGATTTGCTGTGAGGCTTAATCTCTTTACAACCTTGTAATTTTTAATTGAGGAATCTGTGTGCATTCACATGAGCATCGTATCTGTGCACTTTGTAGATGTGGGTTTTGATTCGGCTACAAAGAAGAGCAAACATTTGACCCAATTTTGGTTTTGTGTTGTTATTTAGAACAGCTTCTGTATCCATATGGCATTGACACAGTTAAACCTTTTCCTCCAGCCGAACAGCAGGAGGAATAGCATAGCTTACATTGATTTCAGTGCTTTAAGATTTAATAAAAAAGAATGACTTGCACTTTGAGTACATGAAATCTGACTCATAGCGTGGGATTATGGCTGTGTTAAATCCCCAAACAGGAATCCATCCCTTTTTGTTCAAGCTGTTGAACGCAGGTTGACTTGTATCTCCTTAATTCTGTCAGTTTGTGAGTCCCTGGGAGGTTCTTCTCCTCGCCCAGCAGCGCAGCGTGAGAACATTGGCACAGAGGAAACTTCATTAATTGAAGGATCTGCAGTGCGTGGTCACTTTATGAACCCCATTTTCTGTTCTTTTTTTCTCCTGAATACCTGTTAAGTTTATAGAAGGTGGGCTGGTACCTTTTTAGACGTTTTTGCACTGTATTAATAATCGAACCTGTGTAAATGTGTATAAAATCATTTTGCATGTGTATGTATAAATGTACATATCTAATAAATGGCTTTTTTTTTTTTTTTTTTTTTTTGTGTAAGGGCTGCCTTCTTTTATAGTTCTGAAGTAGCTGGCTGCAGTGGAAGCAATAAATGGGTTCTTTCAGTTTGGGATGCAGTAGTGTGGACGTATCCAAAGTGCCTCAAAGCTAAGCTCAGTGTAGACATTCTCTTTCACAAACAGTTTCAGAAATTGGTGGTTTCGAATGCTCTCACAAGGCCTATTGCATTGTGTGCAGTCTCTGAGCAAAAAGCAGCTTTGGTTTTGATTTGGGTAACTGTTAGATGCAGTTATCCACACACTGCAGATTCATTAGTTGAGCTGTATAAAAAAACCACATCCAGGAACTTGCTTTTTCAAGCAGCGGGTTGCAGCAGGCTGTGATATCATCTGTCATTAACAATCTTGCTCTTTCTTTGCAGAGACCACATCACAGAGGCTTCTTCTACTACCCCTGCGTTCTGAAATACTGAATTATTTGAAGTCTGATGTAGCAAAGTCCTGTCAGGCCATTTCCAGCTGCTTGGCAGAGAAATCAGGGCTCTGCAGATAGCTGCTCAGTTTTAGCCTGGTCTGTGCATTGAACCATGTCCGTGAGCTTGTCCTACCTGTCAGCTAAGAGCTTGTGGATATGTAAAATATAAAATAATAAAAGAAAATATGTGTTTTTATTTCAGCCACCTTTGAGAGAGGCTCCGAAAACAGCCTCATCAGGCTTTGTTGAAATGGGAGGTTCAGGATTCCCACTGTCTGCAGGCTCAGGTATCAGTGAGTTAGCTTTGGGAGAGTGGTGCTTTTGAATGGCATGACTCCATGGGAATACCTTTTGGACCATCAGGAGCCAAAGAATCTCACTAAAGTCACAAAGCTGGAAGAAGCCAGGCTTGCACCCTGATGTCTTCCTATTCCTTCGCAGGCTCCATGTGAGATGGCAGTCAAGAAGGCAGGTGTGAGAAAAGCAGGTTTTGGAGAACTGCAGGTTTATTTTTGTTACTCCTCTGCTACAGAGGTACATCCCCCTCTTTGCAGTGACTTGACTGTTCCCCTCAGAGCATGCTTGGATGCTGGCTCAAGGCGTTGACATGTCAGCAGTACATCTGAGGTGGTTACAGTGCTGCAGCACTGAGAAGAGGCAGAGGAGCCTGCGTGTGCCCCTGTAATGAGGGAAGAGGCAGCATGGTGGGTTGTGCAGACAGTAGGTGGTAAAAAGCAAACGCTGACAGTGCAGGAGGGCAGAAAGAGCCTTGTTCTCAACTGCTCTGCCCTTTGAGGGCTGGGAGGTGTTATTTTTGTTCTGTAAACAAGCAGTTGCTCAAAGCATCTTTCTTCTCCGGATGCCAGGGGAGAAGAACAGCAGCTTTACCCTTTCTTTTTTTTCTTTCTAAGGTGAAGGGAGTGAAGGGAGAAAGCAATTATAACTCCCTTTTTCTTTGAAGATGCTGATAAAAGGAGGCGGGCGGATCAGAGGGTCCTGGTGCCAAAAAGAAACAGTTCCTGAGGTGATAGAAATGCATGTTTTTTGTTTTAAACAGGGTAACTCAACTTCTGCTGTATGCCGGCTTACAAACGTGACCCAATTGCATCCCAAAACTTTGAGGAGGGAGGGAAGGAAACAGCAGCTGCGAGAAAAAGAACAGCTCTGTCCTCACGTGTGCTGCCTCTGTGTGAAGGTGCACCACAGAATCCAGCAGTGGTTGGGTTGGAAGGGACATCAAGAGGTCATCCAGACCCAACCCCTGCCCTGGGCTGGTTGCCCCCACTGGGCCAGGCTGCACAGAGCCCATCCAGCCTGGCCTGGAGCACCTCCTGGGGTGGGAATGGGTACCTCTGGGTTGGCTGCCAATAAACGTCTACTCGAGGTGTTTGGAGAATGTTTTGGAAGGAAGCAGTATCATGTTGTTAGGAAGTGATAGTGTGTTTGAGTTTTCTGGGGCTGTGAGTGGAGCTAATTAACCCTCTTCTCCCTCCCCCCCCCCCCCCTCAATGTTGTCTTTTCCAACTGGTTTAACAAAGAGATGACTGGAATCTCATCAGTTTGTTGGTTTGCAGTACTGTGTTTCACCTCCAAAGCATTGCTCTGGCAAAATAAATGGGGACCTTAGGATGAGAGTGAATGATTTCTGCCTATGTTTGCCATGCTGTGAATGTAATATTATTCACTCGTATCCATCAACTACTTTGGGGAGACCTGATGGCTGCTGCTCTGTGGGCAGGCAGAAAAAAGGTCACGTCCCTTCTCTTGGCCTGATCCACACCAGTGAGGCAGCAGCTTTTCTTTAAATTCTTGGTGAATATCAGCATGAATTTACACTTCTGTGTCTTTAACAATTACCTTAAGCCAATTGACCAATCTAATAGGAGGGGTGATTCCCCATCCCCAAAGCTGCAGGTCTTTCCCTTGAGTAATTTCTAGCTCTTTTTTCTAGCTAGAAATACTAATTTTTACTACTGCAGAACCATTTTTAAGGCTGTTAAACAGTAACAGAAAATGAGCTCTTAAAAGTCTTTTCTTTCTACTCCTCTGTAAGCTATGAGATTAGCAAAGCACAGAAGCACATTGAATTCCCTTTGGTGGAATAAGTCTTGTTCATATAAGAACGATAAGGCCTGAAATAATGACCATTAAAAGGTAAAGCACCAGTTGGTACAGCGTGACATACAGCCATGGAGGCCCGAGATTTATTCTTTCATTATGCAAGGAAGGACATGAATTTAGAAAATCCCTCATTTCATGGGCTCTTTTAGGGAAACACTAAAAAGCAATTGTGTGGAAAGTTCAGCTCTGAAATACATTAGTGCTCATTGGTATGCACCATGCAAAACACAACAGAGGCCTTCCAGGAGGTGCTGCCTCCTTCTGCATGCTTCGGCTGAGCACTGAGGGCACAGATCTGGTGCAGTGAGCTCCAAACTATCTGTATTTGCCTTCTGGATGGCAACCTTAGCCTGGAGAGCATGGTTTTGAGGGCAGGGGTTTGGAGTGGCTCTGCCTCATGTTGGGTTTTGCTGTCTCAGGTGTGATTTGAACTTAGGTGCAACGTGAGGCACGTGTGAGTTGAAGAAGGTTGGGCATCTGCCTCAGGCACGGGCCTGGCACTGGAGCATCCTTCCCAAATGTGGGATTCTTCCCAAGGTAACAATTTCTACTTTCACGTGTTTAATACACATGAGAAACTCCCGGCTCACAGAACAGAAACCTCTGGAGCTTGAGACATCTTGGCAGCATGGTCAAACTGTGCTGCTGTTGGACTCGCAAGCCAAGACTCCCCCAGTGTGCCCTGCACCTCTGCTCTGCATCCAGCCCATATGCTCTCAAATCACAGCATCATTTTTCTCCCCTTGCCTTGAAGCTTCTTGCCGGGGCTGGTTTGCAGATGTTGGGGTTGGAGGGAGCAGCTCTGTGCTCTGGTGGTTAATAGCTGAACCGAGTAGAGAGAAGTTGTGCAGGCTCTGTTCCAGACTTTCATGCCCTGGCTACGTTCCCCGTGCTCACACAGGATCTCCTGATCCCCCCCATTCAGGGAGAAGAAATTGGAACTGAAATGAAAAAATAAAATAAAATAAAATGAAGTGACTTCAGTGTGACTCCTCGAGCTCTCTGCTGCTCTCTCTCGCAGGCACTGGGAGGCAGCAGAGCACAGGCTAAGACTGTGTGCCCCGGCTGGGATTGAGGCCAGGGAACCTGCCCAGTCTTCTACCTGCTCGTATGAACGCTACGGTTCTTCCGGTAGCTTTTGCAAAACAGAGATAAAATACCCTGGAGACAGCAGGGGATGCAAATCCACTTACCTAGCGAGGCTGGAACCAATTTGTCAAAAGCGAAGTCGTCTTGTTTTCTTTTTTGCCTCTCTCATCCTTAAGGAGCAAAGCGTGATGCTTTGTGCTAAGCGTTGGCTCTGCTGTTCTGAGCTTCGGGGCTTTGTTCTCAGACTGAAGGGTTTTGGAAGGAACCGGAGGCTTTAGGAGAGGAGAATCCAGTGGCTTAATTAGCGACAAGTCTGGAGGCACGCATGCATGCATACACTGCTGGTGCTTAATCCACCTGCTCGGAAAGTTAAGTTGGAAAGAAAGGCATCTGAGGCGAAACCTCGTTTCTGAAGCTTTGCTAATTAGTGGGAAATGGTGATGCTACGACCTCTTCTTCCTCTTGTCTTTTTGCTGGCAGCAGTGCTGATCACGGTGTTCCCCCCCCCTTGTGATTGCAGGGGAGCTCGGATGGGTGTGAGAAGGCAGCATGGGGCCGTAAAGGATAAATGGACAACAAAGAGGCAGGGAAGGACAGGAATTGGGACACGCGGACCACGGTGCTGTCTGCTCCATCACCATCCCACATCCAAGATGCCCAAGCTCCCTGGGGGTTCATGGAGGCAGAGCTGACATTGGACACTTCTTCCTGGAGAAACACGTGTGCTTGCAAAAGGAGATGGCACTGCTCACTGCCAGGGCTGGGCTGGGAAAACAGGATGGATTTTGCCGGCAGTAAATCTGCTGCAGTTAGGGGTTAAGGAGCTCCCTGGCTGGGGAGGAAAGCCATGGTGGAAGCTGCAACTGACTACCAGCCCACTGCAGAGGGGTCAGCTGAAGTTTCTGGGCTTGCAAGACAAATCCTGGGCCACCAAGTGCACTCATGCACTGTGTAGATCATATACACTCATCCTTGCTCTGAAACCACTCTCTTGTTGCTCACAGAGTCTTGTGGCCATAATCAGAGATTGCTGGAGTGGCAGTGGATCATTGCTGCGGAGTCATTGCTCCTGCCTGGCTAAGGAATGATGAAGGCATCTGAGTTTCCCATGGGAATGATTCCCTTTGGGAACGACCCTCTGTGAGCTCATGACCCAGCGTCCACTGCAGTAGCTCAGATGTGAGCCTAGAACTGAACTCATGGTGAGTGACCCAATGGGAACATTCTCTGTTGTGACAGCTCCCAGCTGTTTGCTCACCAGATTTAACCAGAAGCAATCCAACCTGGAATTGCCAGCTGCTGTGTGGACGACAACTGAGCTCTGGAGGAAAGTTCCTTGTAATCTGAAATGAAAGTTGCCTGTGCTGCCTGCTCCTGAAGGCATTTCAGAGAGGGATGCTTCTCAGGAGGAGTGAGTTGGCTGGAGGGTTGGATTTTTAAGCTCTTCCTCACTGACCTCGCTGCATTATTTAGCTGTGATAATCCTTTTTTCACAGTAGAGCTTTGTACAGTGCTCCCTACAAGTGGACTGACAGGATGTGGTCATCTCATGAGCAGTGTGTGATTCAGCTCCTGCTCCACACCTCTGCGTGGTGCTGGTGAGATTGCACCTCCATGGCTGAGTCCACATGGAGCTCTCCAATCCAAAATGGAAGTGGAGAAACTGGAGAGAATCCTCTGGAAGAACACAGAATCATAGAATATCCTGAGTTTGAAGGCAGCCATGAAGATCATGGAGTCCAAGTCCTCGCTCCACTCAGCAATGCCCTAAAATCAGACTGTAAATCACGATGGCCATGGGCAAAGGCGTGTGGTCTAGAAGGATGGAGCAGCTCTGCAGCTGGAGAGGTTGGATGCAGATAGAATCCCATTGGAAGGAAAGCTCTGGAATTGGTCTCATAAGTTGGAGGTTCTCTTTCCCTAGAGGCTGTGACATCCTGGCTGGGCAAAGCCATGACCAAAGTGAACCAGTGCTGGTGGTGGTCCTGTGTTGAGCAGAAAGTTGGACTGTGTGTCCCTTCCAGTGAGTGCCTCTGTGATGCTCTAGGGCAGACTGGTTTAGGATTCTGCGTGCTGCTTAAATACTTCACGATTAGCTCATAAATTAACATAACATAAAAAATATCCCAAACAGCAACCCCAATCAAATCGATCATCCCAAGGACTATCTCACTCTAAAACAGCTTTTCGTGTTATATGGAAAGAGCATGAAGGCTCCGCAGAGTGATCTGAAGCCCCTCCCTGTTATCACTCAGTGTACACATCATATGGCTTTCCTGGCAGGGAGATGTCTGTCTTTACACGTGCAAACAGCCATCCTACAGCAAATTAACCTTGGCTGGGGACAGCAGTGACGTTCAGCACAGCAGATTTATGGCTGACGATACAATCTGGGGGGATTGCTTTTGCTTGAATGATCCCAATTCCTGCTTGGAAAGCTGACCTTAGGGACTGGTGGTAATGAAGAGGCATCATTACACATAGTTGCTATTTAAAGTTGTCTTAGTTGTTTTCTAGAGCACACCCTTTTTTATTTTCCTTGGGTATTGTCCTTACATCATTTTTTCCAGTCATTAAGATATCATAGAACAGCTTGTGTTGGAAAAGGTCTTAAAAATCATGGAGCTCTATGTGGGCTGTGGGCTGGGTGCCCAGGGCCCCATGCATGGCTTTGAACACAACATCCTGAAAATGAAGCAGATTGTTCAATTTGGGACAGTTTTTTTTTCTTTTTTTTCCCCAGGAGGCACGGAAAGCTGTGATTGGAAAGTTTAATCACGTAAGGATTTTAAAGATGGACAGCTCTGCAGCTGTTCTGATAGTCTCAAGTAGGTAAAATTCAGTGTTGAGCCTTGTTCAGACCCTACTACCTTTTAGGATTGGAATACTTAGTAAAAGAATGATAAAGACTGAATTAATTCAGTACTGGCTGATCAGCTGTATAGTGCCCACATCCACTGATGTACTGAGTAATTATGGGCTTCAGGTGGTTAACTGTGGGACCTGATGTTGATTTAGACATTCCTGGCTATGTGAGCAAAGGAATGAAAGCACTTTGAGAGTTTTTTAGATCCAGCTTCAAAAGCAGCACTTCTTCCCAGATCGTATCTATGCACCCCAACTCTGCCTGGGGAGAAAATCATTCATTTCTGTAGCAGTGAGAGTATTCAGTAGTGGTCATGTGGTGGAGGAAATAGGAATAGTGGGCAATGGCTGAATGCCGCAGTCTGGCTTTAGAAGCAACAGTAACTTTGGCCTGCAAAATATTTGCACCAAGGTTGAGCAAACATTGCTTTATGTGAGCGTTTGAGAGGTAAGAAAATGGGTCCTGGCCTCGCATGGCTGCTGCACCACGAGGAGATGTGGTGCTGAGGGACACGGTCAGTGGGATGTGGGGATGGGCTGGGCTTGGACTTGGTGATCTTAATGGTCATTTCCAACCTTGGTGATTCTGTGATCCAAAGAGAGACCTGAGGGTTTAAGTGTAGTGAAGATGAAAGGAAAGATAAAACCCGAGGAACACAAAAAGAGAACCTCGTGCCAGATCGTGAGATGCATATTCAAGTACCTGAGCAGCAGGACTCATTTCAGAGTACCTTTGACAAACCAGTCCCTTGCTTTAGGTACACAAGTTGAGTTTGGGGCCGGATTTCCGAGACTCATCTTAGTAAAAGCAGCTGACAACATTTGCACTTCAATTGGAGTAAATGTTTTTCTAATGTGAAGACTTTGAAGGTTCCCATTTTGGACTGACCAGTCCATGTCTCAACAGAGAGTCCTGTAGGCCGAGGAGATGAATGGCCATTGACACAGTTGTGAAGAACCTGTGCACAATTCTTCCTCCCTATGGACCCTGCATGATGTGGGGCAGCTCACCTGGGACTCAGACTTAGTCAGGTGGGTGTAGAAATCAACCAGCATGGTTGGCAGAGTGTCTAAGCTCAAGAAAGTGATGAGAGCATCTGTTCTCCAAGCTCAGGTCCCCTTGGATCAGAAGATCTGATGTCAATGCAAGAGTCTTTTGCAGTATATAAGACCTCTTGCTTTCTCTGTCCTTGGTTTCCTCTTGCGTAAAGCAGCTGCTAAGGTTTTTTTTTAAGGCTATTGAAGAACAGTTCCGTGGAAATTAGCCTGTTATGATGAGATTTCTCATGAAAATACCGCACAGAACATTTTGAAACTTTGAAACGATTCTCTCCCCTTCCAATTTGGCACTTGAAGAAAAGAGAAGTAAGCATCTTGATCTAATATTCAGTTTTATTGCTGTGGAAGCATGTGAAGGAGCCCAAAAAGGAGCTCCTTCACCAGACAACAAGAACAAAATAATGCCCAAGCTTTTTTGTGTCTGTTGCAAAGGCTTTTGGAGGCATGCTTGAAGAGAAAGAAATAACGGGGCTCCACGCAGCTATTCTCTTCTCTTACCCTTTGTTTCTCCTTTAGTTAAGCACTGCATTTTCACGAGTGCCTTTGACCTGCATGAATGTAGGTTGGGAACGTTTTTATTGCATCCATCTTATTTGCTCAGAGGGAGGCCGCACTTTATGGCTGCTGCCTGCGATCTGGGAGGCACTGCTTAGAGAGGAGCTGGGCATAGTTTCAGTGCCTGAATGCTTGAGGGCAAAATCCACAGCCGTTGTGCCAGCAGATGTGTGTACACAGCCGGACCCCTCTCCCAGCTGAGCTTGCAGCTGCTGCTGCTTTAAATCACCGTTGTTTCCACCAGAGGGTTTTCCCCCTAAAAACCATCAGAGTGGCTGTGGAGCGTAGAGATCCAAAGGAAGACATCCCACTCACAGTTTAAAGTGGTTTCCACCTGGTTGGAATCTGAACACCGGTTTCCTTTGGCTCCTGAGAACCAACTTAAGCTGGGGTTTCTTGAGAAAAGCCTCCTTGTTTGATTTTTTTCCTTCTCTTTTTATTGTTGCGTATAAAATGTTGCTGGGCTGCGTTTGCCACAAGCCTCCCCAGCAGTGGAGTAATCACATTTATTGGAAATGCTTTCTGATCACATATTCATTTAGCAGCTGCTAAAGTTAAATGAACTGGGCAAAGTGCCACCGGAGAGTTGGATGCATACGCTGGAGAAAGTAAATGAAAGAACTGCTCAGTGTGCAGTTGCTTTCCCTCTCCAGCATTCATTATCCTCCTGTTCAGCTGATTTAGGGACTTGAAAAGCAGTCAGGATGGCAGTGTGAGATGCTTCTTAGCATCAGCATACCCGTGGGTTTGCTAAATTTTCCTTACACTGCACTACAAGGGGCACAAGAAACACCCTAACTTTATTTTTTTTGTGTGGGATGTAGCAAATAATAACAGTAACAAAACCCCTTGTTCCTATTTCCTGGTTACTCTCTATCACTCTCGTTAGCACTGAGTTGTCACTGACTGGTTTTCATCCTCCCTGCCATCCTGCTCCCACCCAAAGTCCTCTTTCTGGACCCCACAATCCGTGGTAAACAACCAGCACCAAATCACCACGTGCAGAACCCCAAATCCACTGAAGCACTGTGAAGTAGTGCTGAGACTGCATGACCCACAGAGGCTGCCCAGGGAGGTGCCCCATCCCTGGAGGTGCTCGAGGGCAGGCAGGATGGGGCTGAGCTGGTGGGGGTTGCCACTGGACGGGACTTGATGGATGGGACCATCCAACCCAAACCAGTGTATCATTCTAGGATTCACTGCGCAGAGACCACCGATGGGAACACTTCTCTAGTTGGCAAAGGAGCTCCACTCAACTGCTGTCTTGGGAAAGAGCTCTCACCTTCCAAATGGCCTGCCTGAATAGGTGTATCCTAAAAAAGGATTTTAATTGAAAGATCTCCTGCAAGTCCCCAGATGCCCCCCTCCATGCTGGCTCAGCTAGCAGACTTCAGCGAAGGCTCTTGGAGCCCAACAGAGATGAGGAACCAAAGGCAAAACTTACCTGTATTTACCCACAAGCACTGTGAGAAATACACCAATAACTGCCCAAATCCACCAAACCCTGCACCAGAATGGGATGTACTTCATCCAGGGTGCCAGCTACCCCAGATGCCCTGTGTGTATGAATAAAAGCAGCCGGGCAGGTGAGTACAAGCAGGAGCACTGCAGTGCCTGCGGGAGAATATTTTTCATGGGATGGCACTTTTATCTCCAATCACTCAATCTCCGTCACCAATGAAGACCCATAAAATCTGTTGAAACTTGGGCCCATCAAACCAAATATGTAAATCTACTTGATGTGAAAAATCAATAGAGACATTGATTTTATGGTAAATTACGTTTCCCCCCATACTGTATCTCATTGCCCCAGCAGTGGCAGGCAGTAAATAAGTAAATAAATAATTCTGTCCCTGCTCTCTCCCTCGCCATCCCATCGTTTTGAGTCTCGTGTAGCCATAGCCAAGTGAGGTGCTAACTATGCACTGCTTATGTAAATGTTAAACGTAATCATATTTGCAGCTTTTCCCCTTACCCTATGTTTCGTTTCTATGCTTCTGGTTTGATTTCAGTCCAAGGAAAGGACTGTGCATTCAGAAAATCCTCTTTGTTTTCGGATAGGACGGTTGGTGTAATGAAAGGTTTGATCTCCTCCTCTTTGGCGCTGGTTAGCAAAAGAAGGGAAGGAACTGGATGGTATATCTCTAAAGACTACAGGAGGCTTTTCTTTTATCACACTGAAATGTTGCTCAGTGGTCTTCCCATCCCCTTGCACCTCGGGTGCTCTTAGGCAATGTGGGAGCATTGCGTTCTATCCCAAAATTTAGTCACTCCCTGTCAATATGGAGATTGCTCGTTAGGCTGGTATGGCTCTGGTGGAGCACACACCAGATGAGCAGGCATTGATGCTGGGCTGACAGAGGCTGGAATTACTTGGAGAGAGCTTAGCATAATTGCTGGTTTTCTTCCGCAAGTAGGTTTGTACAGAGCGTATACAAGCAGCTCTTAAAAAGAAATGATTAGTGGCATAAGTGGTGTGATAAACATCTGAATATTAATGGAGTTCTGCTAATAAGACATGTAAATTCGTGTCTTTGAGTCTTTTTGTTCCCCTAACTCAGGCAGACTGGGATTCGGTTGTCTGAATGTCGGCGTCTGATGCCTTTTGAGGAGCCCATGTGTTTCCCCAGAGCAGACTGCTGTGGGGCACGGGGTGACACAAAGCCACACGTGTAGGTGTGCAAATGTCCGTGGGGAGTGCATTTGTGTAGCCGTGTGGAAGATGAACTTGTGTGTATCCCTCTGTCACAAGCCCACCAGTGGGAGTGAGAGCCAAGCTGAAGTCTTGCAGTCCCTGTTCGCTTTGCTCTTGCCTACAGCGGCTGTTGTTTGGGGCAAGCATCTAAGTTCAAGTGGAAAGGCTGTGTTCTCAGCTGGGATAAAGCAGTTTCGGGCAGGGACTCCCACCTGTGGCTCTGGTGAAGCTCACCTCTCTGTCACAAAACTTTGCTATTGGCTCTACTGCCCACGTTTCCTCCTTCCTTTAGGACCACAGCCAAAACCTGTGTGGATTTCCCAGAATAACTCCTGCTTTTAGTGCCATCATCTCCTGGAACATTTCCTCAAACCAAAGCCAAGCTCCCTGTCCCCGTGCCAAGCTGAACTGATGCAAGGCCAACTGTGAAAGGCTGCTGTGTATGAAGATGCTTTCTTTTCCCACAGCCAGTGCTCAGGTCAGGGTGCTTATGGAAGGACAAACTGCTGTGCCAAGCCAAATCTATGCTGTATTTTCTGGTTGTGTTGATAGCAATGTTATTAACGAGATAGGGCTGCTCTGTGCCAGTAGAAGTGTCCATGTCCTTCACAGGTAAATGACAGTGAGTGTCTTCCAGGAGTTTGGTTCCCTCCAGTTTTATAGAGTTATCTTAGAAGTGGTTCCCCACTCTGTTCTGGAGTGCCTTTGCTGCTCCACGTCTTCACTGTGGCTGTAATGGTGTGGAAAAACCACACAGTTCATGACCTTTTGTTGGCTCATCCTCATATATTGTTTGTCTGCATGACTCTGGCACCATGAGATTTTTGCTGAGAAACTTAGAAAAGCAATTAGTTAATGCTGAGAGGACATGACTAATGAGAGAGCTCATCAGTCAACAGATAAAGGATCTCAAACAGCTATTTTTAAAAGAAAATAAATTAAAAGAAATCACTCTCTGGCTTGTGCAGATACATCGGCTATAGATGGTGTTGGGGCTGGCAGTTTATGTGCCCTGTGGGATGCTGAGGACGTGGGCATCAGGAGATCAGCTGGTGATTCACTCTGTTTCTCAGATTGCTGGATGCAAAAATGCGTCTTGCTCACGGCTTTACCTCTACAAATGAAGCTGTTCTCCTGCTGTCTCCTGTTGCTGCTGTTGGACGTTATTACACTAATCATAGAATCATTAAGGCTGGAAAACACCTCTAAGATCACTGAGTCCAAACATCAACCCACTCCCACCATACCCACTAGCCATGTCCCTCAGTGCCACATCTCCATGGTTCTTAAACACCTCCAGGGATTGATATCCAACCTGAACTTCCCCACTGCAACTTGAGGCCATTCCCTCTGATCCTAGGTCAGGTTACCACTCTGTAAGACAAGACACTTGAGGCAATGGCAGCCTGTTCAGAATGGCAGAGCTGTGCAGCACTGGGACCCCTCCTGATGCCATCAGTTGTCCCAGACAGAAATCCCAGGAAGGGGTGAAGCTTGGATGGCTGGGTTTGCACTGACTTACATTTTCATGAGACTTCAAGTTCTGAAGCTGTAAAACTACAACAACATCAACACAGTTTTATGACAAGGCCAACAGATATTTATGAACTGGCAGTGATGTGAAGATGTATTTCATGGTATGGTGCACCTTTTCATCTCTGGATTTGCGTAGGGAGGTGTTGCAACATCACAGCATGGTTGGCAGAACTTCTGGATGCATCTGGTCCAACCTCACTCCAGCAGGACCACCTGAAGCAGGGCATCCATGTCCACGTTCTCTTTAATCAAGTTTCCTATCTTTTGCCTATACATTTTGGGTAAATCCTTTAAAAACGGTGATCAAATAATCTAGCTTTCCAAAGAGAGTTTTGCCAAGGGCATTCTTACATCATCTTTCACACGGGACATTTGCTTGTTTGTTTTGGTTTAAGTTATATCTATTCTCTTTTTCAGAGACTGCAAATTCGCTGTAGGAACCGAAGCAGACAGTTGTGTTGTAATGAAATATGTTATGCTCTGGAGAATTTGTGTTCACTCAGAGGTATTCTTCTCATCTAGGATGTATTAATTTGAGGGGAGAACACTTAATGGAATTGCTGAGTAGTTCCGATCTGTTCAACCAGCATGAATCCAGAGCGAGTCCTTAGAAGTCAATGAAATCGCATCGACTCAAAAGTGGTGCAAATAAATGAGTTCATGAATGAGAACATGGTGTAGGAAGCTAAACAGCACAGTCTGATCCAACTGGGAAGCTAGCCAAAGAGATGGACCTGGAGATTTTGGTTGTCTTGGGTGGAGTGTGAGCGTGCTTGGGTATATGTTTGCTCGGGTGCATTTGCTTGCTGCCTATGGAAGCTGTATGGTGCAGCTGTGTGTGATAGCCGTGTGCAAATACCTGTGTGCCTGTGGGTGTGGAAACACAGGAGGGAGAAGAAGGAATGGTGAGATGAGCTGATGAGAAAAAAACTTTCCATCGTGGTAAATTTAATGGCGCATTCCATGACGCAGAATGAAAGGGCCAAGGGTTGAGCTCAGGGGTTCAGTCCTTTCTTCTGAACTTCTTGCTCACTTGTGTGATGTTTTTGACACCTGCTGCTATGCCTTGCCAAGACTGCAGGTGTGATTTTGGGAATCACAGAACCGTAAAATGACCGAGGTTGGAGAAGATTGCCAAGGTCATCCAGTCCAACCATCCACCTACCACCAATATTTCCCCACTGTGTCCATCAGTGCAACATCTAAACATTTCTTGAGCACCTCCAGGGATGATGACTCAGCCCCTGCAGAGGCTGTTTCCCACCAGACAGTGAGTTGAACCTGCAGTGATACTCATACTCGTTAATGGCACGGACAAGTGCTCAAAAACTCCTCCCATTGCTGTTTTACTGGTATGGTGTAGCTCTAGAAGTCCCTCAGAGGTGACGAAAAGCAGTCTCACAAATCGTTGGCTTTGAGGGTTACCTCTCATCATGGAAAAAATGGCGAACCTGGCAGTAAATCACTCCGTTCTGATCCCTGAACTGGGTAGATCTATATTATAAGTACAGCTGAATCCAGTGTTCTCCTCCATTGTGAAATAAGTCTTTCAGGGATTCTGCTGATGGTAACTGAGAAAAAAAAAAAAAAAAAGCAGGTGGTGTTTGAAACCTATAGCAGAGGTTTCTCTTTTTGTTCCATGGCTTCACCATGGAAAAGGGCACTGTGCATCCATAGGAAGAGCCAGGAGTTGGAATCGATGATCCTTATGGGTCCCTTCCAATGTGGGATATCCTTTGATTTATGATTCTATGACTCAGGTTATTAGAGCTGCCAAAGAGCAGATATTTAAGGGTTGGGGAGAAAAGGAAAGATACTTAGAAGGAGGCCAAACTGGGTGAAGGACAGTTTTTGAGATCTCTTGGAATAAAAGTGTCAGAACAGCTTATAACCTATCGCCATATGGGATAAATGCATTCAGCGTTGGGGAAGACAGCAGAGGAGATGCTAATAGTCTTCAGAAAAGAGATACATAGCAACTGAAGGGAGTAAACTGTTTTCCATATCTGAAGGGAAAAGGATAAGAATTGTAGGTTTATGCTACAACAGGGGAGTTTTAGTTAAATATTAGGAAAAGGTTTTTAATGGTAAGGGTGGTACAAAACATGAAGGGATGTTGGGGAAGAACATATATTTCTGCAGAAAGAAGGTTGGAAACACATCATCAGGGCAGTTTAGGTAAAACTAACGAAGCCTTGAAGCAGAAGGTAGACAAGTGTCTTCCTGATGTCCTTTCCCATCATGTTTTCTGTCATTTCTGCAGTGCTCAGGGCAATGAGTACATCTGTGTCTGTGCACCACCGAGTCCTGCACCCGTCCTTCCCTCTAACATCAGAGACTGCTCCAAACAACTCTAGGGAAAGCAAGCCAGTAGGAAAGGGTGATTAAAGCAGCAACAGAGCCAGCACCACCTCCCTCAGGCTCCCTGATTGGCCTTCTGCTGGGAGCTCCCTGTTGGCTCGAGGCTCCGTGTATCTTCAAGGAGGAAGCTGCTCGAGTCAGACATCACCATCCACGTCTCAGCCCTTTGCTCAGAGCAGAAGAGCTCAGCAGACAACAGGATGCTGCCATTGAGTTTTCCTCTTTGCTTTGTGCTAGAAATTTAGGGCAGAGCTCTGACAGAACCTCCCATAATTAAAATTATCCGATATATCTTCCAGTAGGGATGAAGTCCCCAGCAGCAGACACCAGCACTGCCCAGGGCCCCATCTGGCCTGGCCTTGAGCACCTCTGGGGATGAAGATTTCAGAACATCTCTGGGCAGTCTGTGCTGGCACCTCATCTCCCTCTCAGTGAAAAACTTCTCCCTGACATTGAATCTAAATCTCCCCTTTTTAGTTTAAAACCATTCCCCTCTGTTTTATCACTATCTACCCATCTAAAAAGTTGCTTCCTCTCCTGCTTATAAGTTTCCTCTACATATTGGAAGGCCACAATGAGGTCTCCCCAGAACCTTCTCCTCTCCAAGCGAAATAAACCCAGCTCAAACCATCTTTGTAGGAGAGGTTCTGCAGCCCTCTGAGCATCCTCATGGCTCTTCTCTGGACCCAGCTGAGAAAGCTTCATTTGGATGTGCATGGGGATGTGTCTGCATGCGAACTCAAGGCAGATTCCACTGCTCAGAGTTTGCTGTCAGAGCTGTTGGAGATGGATGCCCCAAAGCTGCCTCCAGGTCTTTGTCCCAAAGGGAAGGAAAAGGAACGTGGCAGATCGTGACCTAGCCAAGGCTAAAGGTGACCTCTGGGTCCAATTGTGGACATTAGGAGGGTTGTTTATGAAGATGATAGCAATAAAAACAGGGAAAATGAAAATGCTGGTGGATGGGAACTGAGCCTCTGCATGGGAAATCTATTATTGAGTTTTATTACTTGGGAACTGAGATCTTGTGTTAAAGTTGTGTTCTAGCAAGTGAGTTCTCTCTGGCTGTTAGCAGCGATTGCCATAAATAGTTATCCCAGCAATAAAAGCAGTGCCTTTGCCCCTCAGAACTGAATAAGAACGAGCAGCAAGGAGACTTGAGAGGAGCACCTTCTGCATGCCCACGGATGTTGTGTTTAGTAAAAGACAGGCTGAACAGGTTCAGGAGGTGCATGTGGAGTGCCTTAGGGTTTCCCTGCTGGTTACATCTCTATGGTGTGAGCATAAAAGGTAGCAGGGTGTTGGTTTTTGAGAGGCTTTTCCTACTCATTGCTCTGTAGGGCCAGGCTGATCTTTATGTGACCAAGATAAACGTGCTGCTTGTTTTCCTTCTGCATTCTGACAAGCAAGGAGCAAACAGCCATGTCAGATATGACCGAACAGGGGAAGCCTGCTCCTGCTCTGCCTGCAGAGTGCAGCCACTTGTAATTCAAAGTCTGTGTGAAAAGGCAATAGAGCTGAGAAATTGGATGTTAGAAGAAAGCAAATTTAGCCCTATATGTGGGAGGTGGAACAAACCCCTCTGCATTCACCAAGCGTGATGCAAAGCAGCGTGCATGTCTGCAATGAACAAACAAGAGAAGATTTCTGCTGCTGAAGATAGACTTAAAAAGCATGTGCCTTTCCTTGAGGAGTGTTGAATGGATCCAAATGCCTGAAGACAGAGCTGTTGTCTTCCTCCCATGGCATCTTTCTGCTCAGCCAAGGGACCCTGCCAAAAGCAGTGTGGTGATGGAGGGGGTTGGTCCCCATTTACGAAGGGAATGTGTTGCCCTGCGTCACTTCCATCAGGAGTTTTCTGCAGCCATGGTCAACACCGTGTATTTCAAACAGGGGAAACTGAGGCACAGACAAGATGCACACTCAGAGGCTTGTGTGGTAGAGGGGAAGGAAAAAAAGAGAGTCAGCACCTTTGTTGGGCAGCCCCGTGAGCTACACTACAGCCCAAATTTCCCCAGGCTTCCTTTAGTCCCCTTTTACAGAATCATGCAATCATAGAACCATTGCAGTTGAAAAAGCCCTCTGAGATCCTCAAGTCCATCCTCACTCCCCTGTGCCCACTGGTAATGTCCCCAAGAGCCACATCTCCACACCTCCATGGACAGTGACTCCACCACTTCCCTGCACACTTCCAATGCATCATCACTCTTTTAGAGAGGTTTTTCCTAATGTCTGACCTGGATTTAGGGCCAGGCAGGGAGTCTCACTGGGAAATCTGGGAAACTGAGGAGCGTGTTAAGTCAAACAGCCACCAAAGCCACTTGGGAGGTGCGGGACAAAGCCAGGTGCTGATGCTGCTCTCCTGTGTCCCCATGCTGTGGTCTTCCTGGTGACCCATGCTATGGCAGTGTCTGCAGGGAGCCCAGGCTCCTGCTGGTGCTGTGGTACTGGTGCTTCTGGCGAGCTGGGAAGGTGATGGAGCAAGGCTCTGAGCCCCCACTGCCTGCGTGTAATGGAGCTGGGTTCTTGAGGATGGAAGTTTTCTCTCTTCAGAGTCCTTGGATAAGGCTTAGCTGAAGCAAAGCAAGCTCTCCCTGTGCTTTGCCCTTCAAGAGACAAGACATCCTTGACACGCCACAGACACTGACTTTTTTTCTGTACGTTGCCAGCAGCTTTCAGCTCTGGCAGACCTGTCAGGGTCTCTTTTTATTGTGCCTGTCAGTGCCAAACAACACTTTCATTCCTAATCCAGAGGAATGCTTGAGCCTGGGTGATCTCCGGAGGACAGATGCTCTAATTAACGGCTGCGCAGGGTGAGGAGGAAGATGAGTGCTTTGTAACCTCTCAAAAGAACGAAGCTGAGCTGCCCATCAGCCAGGCACAGCTCTCCTCGTGCTGCCAGAGGACAGCTTCTGCTTGGCAAGAAGGTCAGATGGATGGGGCCAATTGTCTGAGGTTCAATACCACCATGTGTCGGTCACAACAACCCTGTGCATTTCTACAGGCTTGGGGCAGAGCATCTGGAAAGATGCATGGAGGGAGTTGGGTCACACCTGCCTTTGCCTTAAGTTTCATTGCTAAAAAGACACATTCTTTGGCTTTTTGGGGGAGCAGAAAGAGGCGAGGCTTTGTATTTCTCCATGGCATCCATCCCCTCTGTGGTAAAACCCACAGTGTCACTTCTTGATTAAGATTTCATTGCTAATCTAAGCACGTTCACATTCACTTATGTGTTCCATTAAAAAGCAGACTTGAAGCACTAAACACGTCCTGGCACCAAAACTTCCTGCTGAAAATAGAATGTATTGATACACTGCATGTTGATACAGCATCACACCTATCCACAGGAATGCATCGGGAGAACCGCACTGAATGTTTCTTATGCTGAACATTTAAAGTGTGGCTGGAAGAAGTACAAAAGGAAGGAATATCTGGGGAGAAAAAAGGCCCAGCAGCTCAAGATTAGAAGTCTTGCTGTGAGGTCAGTGAGAGGAGATCTTCATTTACACATGATCATCCCATCCTGTGTGATCCTCATCTGCACGTGATCATCCCCAGAGGTGTAAGTTGAAGACCTGCTTAAGAAGAAGTCTGTATGGAGGGTGGTTTGGTCATGGTTGTAAGAAGGAGCCAGCAGGTCCCTGCCTGGTGCCATTAAACCTACAAGTCCATCTGGGAGGGCATGGCCATGGCCAGCAGCCCTGGAGCAGCACTGAAGCAAACCTGTGATGACAGAGCTGTGCACCATGTCCCATGGAAGCATGCAACACCAGTTACGCACAATTTATCTGGAGACAGCTGCTGTTTCCTTGCATGCCATTAGGTCGTGTTGGAGGAAATGAGACGGACACGTTTCCTGTGGGAAAAAAATCCTTAAACTCATGGACTGAAAGCTGATAGGGGATGGAGATGCCTGAGCACCCTTTTTGCCACTGTTTTCAGTGCATCGACTGATTTCTGTGTTACTTTTCATTATTGTTTTTATATTTCTGCTCTATCTGGGTTACATTTCACTGTCTTGCTAAAAGAAATCTGTGGGGGTGGTTTGCAGAGACTTACAAGGATTAGGAGCTCTGCTCCTGCAAAACCCCAGTGTCAGGTAGCAGCTTTGGAGCCAAGCTGGTGGTGGATGCTGTCGCTGCAGTGGTGGGACCAAGTCAGGGTAAGGAACCTCTGCAGCCAGGCTTCCTGTAGCACATCCTATGGCTTTGCCTGAGCCTTTAGCAACTAGAAATGGAAGTAAAGTCAAAAAGAGGGGAGTCAACTCATTGAAAGGGTAGATAATAGCAGAACAAGGGGAAATGGTTTTAAGTTGAAAGAGGGAAGATTGAGGTTGGATGTCAGAGGGAAGTTCTTTACAGAGAGAGAGAGAGAGTGGTGAGGTGCTGGAACAGCTGCCCAGAGAGGCTGTGGATGCCCCATCCATCCCTGGAGATGTTCAGGGTCAGGTTGGATGGGGCCCTGGGCAGCCTGGTCTACGATTAGATATGGAGGTTGGTGGCCCAGCCTGCAGTGGGTGGGTTGGAGCTTCATGATCCTTGAGGTCCCTTCCAATCCAGGCAATGCTATGATTCTGTGATTCTGTGAAGTGTTCAAAGCTTCTGGTGCTCTAGAAGAGAATTCAGGAAGGAACCATCCTGCCCATCTGGAGCTGGCTGTTAGCTTAACCCCAAGGCTTCTCATGACGTGTCTGTGGTGCCCTCAGTGCTGGCAGGCTGTGTTCTTCCCTTTCTTTCCCCATTCCAGGTTCCAGAACAGGAGAAGTTGTTGCTTTTGGCTAGTGCAAACCATGAAATGACCATATTGTTTCCTTCAACTTTGTCTGCTCAGACAAATTGCAGCTCTCTTATATCAAACCTGGCTTTCCAGAGGCATGGATGTTTCTTCTTGGACCCTTGGGTCGTTCTTAGGGCTGTAAAACACTGCACCTGGGCTGCTCTGCAGAGATAGGTGGCAGGAGGAAGCCCAGACACTGCAAGTTTAATGGTTGCCACTGGGTTACTTGGGATCAAGTCTAGGCTGTGTTGGGCTTTGAGCAACCTGGTGGGATGTGTCCCTGCATACAGCAGGGGGGTTGGATCTTAAAGATGATCTTAAAGGTCCCTTCCAACCCAAACCATTCTATGATTCTATGACTCCGTGATTTGTTTGCACTGGGAATGCCAGGACTGCTTTCTGTTGCTTCCCCCTTGGAAGAAGTACACAAAAATGGGGCACTCGGTGTAATCGCTGCCAGGTTTCTTCTTTCTTCTGTTGGTAGGCAATCTCTGCAGCGTGGCATAAGACATGATTGACCTGGTTTCTCTTGGAAGGAATGAAATAGGAATGCAGGCTACCTGGAGGGGTTAAAAAGATGATTTGATGTTGTTATAGCATTGGCAATGCCGCTCTGGCCCAATTGGCATCCTTATGGAGACGTCCTTCACGATCAGGAACGAAACTGCTTCTGGTAAGGGTAGGCTGTTTAAAGAAGAATAAGTGCTCAGATGCTCAAGTGATGACACCCAGATAAATATTTGGACAGACAGAAGCCTCCTGTTGCAGGGGGACTATGCGAAGAATGCTGAAGACTCAATGAAGGATATAAATGGATGGCAGAGCAGCTCACCGGGTTATTCCTCATGTAAACACAGAAATGTATTTGTAACACAGCGACTGTGAAAGGATTTTCAGTGTTTCAGAGGACTTTGATCCCAGTGCATCCCAACCAAAACAGGTCCCGTGCAGCAGGAGACATTGTGACATTTGGACTTTGTAGAGCAGCTGCTGCATTTCACTTTGTTCCTGCTTCAGTTGTATTGAGCTCACCCCTGACCCAGCATGTTGTCTTAGAAGTCACTTCTCTGTACCTGCAGCCATCACTGCCTACACTGGTACAAATACTGTGCTGTCCAATCCTTACAGTACATTCCAATCAAATCTTTGCATGTCTAGTCTCACTTGAAAGAGAAAAGATATTCACCTTTTCTTGTTAACAATTTCTACAAACCAAATGGAAGCAATTACTCCCCTTGGTGCCCTTCGGACCTCTTTCCCTCCTCTGCACATCCAGCAATGCGAAGAACTGCGAGAGGGATGAAGTGGATAAGTACTGAGAGTCCTGATTTTTGCATTGTTGGAATTGTTGATAACTGCTGGCTATGTTCCACTTATGTAGCATGCTTTATCCCAAGGTGCATCACAAATTCTGTAAGAAAATGCAATACTGTGCTAATGAGGTCTTAGATCTGTCAATATTGCAGCCCGGGGCTGTGTAACTAACTGTAGGTATTTCTCATCAAAGCCACTTTGGGTCTTTCTCTGACCTTCATCCTGTAGCCAGGCACTCACAAGGCTGCATGGGCAAAGATAGCCAACAGAAGGGATGGCCACGGTGCCTTTGGGATGTGAACATACTGACCCCAGAGATAGAGAACAGGACCTCCTAACTCTCCTAGGACATAGTGTTGGTCCTTTACACGAGTACCTGTAGACATAAAATCATCTGGAATGTGGACATTTCCCTTCCTTGCTGGGCTATCATAGGGATTAGTGCACTGTGACCTATGGGCTATCACAGTCCTCAGCGTTGGGACCACCTCTGTGTTGCCATAAAGTAAGAGATAACATGACAAAGGGAAAGGGAGAGGTTGTGGTCCATCTTTGAGAGTTTCTCATTTGAAACAGTGGTGGATTTGAAACTGAAATGTTATTACTGCCATAAAATCAACGGAGATTATATGATTCCCTTGCAGTTTGCTTTCTCCATTTAGAGATGCTTTCACTTACATTCATAGATGATGTAGCTGTATTAGCATCTGATTTTCAGTTATTAGGAGCTCTCAGAAGGATCTCTGTGTGCCAAGCAACCATGCTTCTTATTAGCATTGATTTTATCTGTCAGTGGTTGGCTTCTCTTTACGCTGGCATTAACAAGCATTGGGAGGAAGTTGTGTTGTCAAGAGCAAGTCAAGCAGGGATAATGGTTGAAACTGTTCTCTGCATCCATGAAGTGATGATGTTTCAGGTCTTTAGCATCTATTTTATGTGTGTGTGATGGTGAAAATCTTTCCTGGCGACTTTAATTTCATCTTCTGTAAATAAAAATGTTTTGTTTCTGGGCTTAGGGGCTGGTTCTGCCTTCACCCCCTTTCTGGATGCAGTCTGTTTTCCAACATGCAAAATCTGGCTTCCAAGTCACAGCAGAGTGCTTGAGGTTCAGAATCAGAGGTATCTGAGCAGCCACAAAACGCTCTGAGGGTTTTCCTGGGCATCCTCCTCAGTGCCAGGTCACCATCAGTCTGTACTGAGAAGCAAGATGAGTTCCGGGCTCTGAAGAAATGTCCTACAGGGCTCACAGACTTCACGGTCTGGATGTGGCAGTGCCTCCATTTGCCTTCCTGAAGGATTCATTGCACACAAACGCTGGAAATTCACACAGTCAGCTTCTTGCCCTAAGGAATAACCCAAGAAGCACATCATTTTAATTCTTTTAATTCATCTTGATGCCTTAATTAACCTGAAAGACAAAGATGTATCCAAAGCTCTCCGTAGTTATTCAACCCTTTCTATTATTCTCTGGAGACTGAATGCTGATATATTCCTCAATTCAGTTAATAGAATCATAGAACCATAGAATCACAGAATCGTAGAATCATAGAATCATAGAATGGCCTGGGTTGCAAAGGAGCACAATGCTCATCCAGTTCCAACCCCCTGCTATGTGCAGGGTCATCAACCAGCAGACCAGGCTGCCCAGAGCCACATCCAGCCTGGCCTTCGATGCCTCCAGGGACAGTTCTGAATACACACTGTAAATCTATCATAAGAGAACTCTGCTGCCCATTTTCCTTTCTTCCTCAACTGACTGCCTGTGCAAACTCCTAGACAATGTGTGTCTCCTAATGCATTTGCTTGACAAGTTTGAAGAACCTCAGTGTAATTGAGTTTTCCCTGATAATATTAGTCCAGGGAATCAGAGCTCCCACCCATCCTGCCAAACAAGGAGGGTTTATGATCTGCCTCACCCAAGCTCAGCGCCACACAAGCCCTCCCAGCTGCTAGGAGCACCCAGGTCAGCCTAGGACAGTTGAGACAAAACTTTATAGCAGTGCAGTTTGTTCCATTTCCTCTACTGAAAGAGGTCCCAGCCCCAGGAACTAAGACATATGGCTTCTGTAACCAGAACTACGGTTTGGTGCCATGGGTTGTCACGTGGCACCATGTGTCAATTGACCATCTAAGATGTAAGTGTGGAGTGACATCTAGATTAACACTTACGGGTTTGAAATGATTCATCTCAGTGATGCTACCACCACTTCATGCTTATAGCTGTTTTGACATGCTCACACCTGCGTTCTGATGGCCAAACTGGCCCTAAGGGTGTTAAATACCATAATTGCAGTGATCTGAAACATCACCACCTTTGTGCAGGGACAAGTTAACCTAACCCTAACCCTAACCCATGGACAAGTTGCCAGCTATCAGCTGAGCAAAGGTCACAGGAGGGTTTTCAGTGGGAAGCACACATCAAGCAAGGAAAGACAATAAGACAACGTGCATTGGCAGAACCTAAGAATGCATTGATTAACTGGGGAGTTGAGAGAGTTGTTTATTCTCTTATGATGTATCTGTGGCAGCTGGGTGGCATACAGCTGTACGGTTTATGTCCTTCAGATAAGATTTAGAGGTTGGACTCACGGGCTGTGCATGTCTCATAGGTCCCTGGCCAGGTACTCTCCATGCTTTATCATTTAGATTGCTGCTTTCCAGAGCAGCAATAACTGCCTGCCCCTCTGGTCCTGAGATTGCTGGTTTGGTTCCTTCCTTCATCAGTCGTGAGAATGTGTGTCACCCATACCCTGCTAAAATGTGCTCTGATGTACAGCATGAGCTAATTCCTCCGACTTTGCCTCACAAATCTCTGTTTGTCTTGTTCATTAGCATAATTACTTCCCCGCATTAGCTGACGACTGTAATAAATGTCTCAGTTCCTCCTGTTGGAAGCAGTAGAGGTTGATAGCACGGTAATAAAAGCCAACAGCACGGGTGACTTAACAAATGACTTTCCCTTCAACTATTTGGCTGTTTGGCAGAGCTCCCTGCTCCCGTGCCCTTGGCATCGGGAGAGGCAGGAGTTCACATGCTACCTATTTTTCTCAGTGTAGGAGACATGAGAAATTCCCATAGAAAACTCACCTTGGCTGTTTACCCCATGAGAGCTAAGAGCAGGTGTGGGGTGAGAGGAGATTTGCATTGCATGGAGCAGGATTCATTCCTGAGCGTGTGAATGGCATTCTGTGCTAACAATGCTGCTGTGAAGGAGCAGAAATTGGTCTTTAAAAAGTCTTTATTGTACGTTTTGCAGTTCTGAGTCCTGTGAATGATGTGCATTGACTGAGAATTAATTCTTTTAAAGAGCCATTTTCCATTCAAAGATTATTTTTTGCCCTACGCCGCCTGTTGCTGCTGCCCCTGGAAATGATTTCAGGGCTGGGAAAGAAATCTTACAGAGAGACCTCACAAACTCCATCTACCCCACTGCAGTCAATAGGAGGATTGATTGCGGTCTTTAGAAGTACATCACTGAGGGGAAAATGTTGGATGGTAATGGGCTCTTTAATCTCGACGAGAACACAACGCAGCAAGGAGAGATGTATTAATGGGGAGGGTGGTTCACTTACTGGAGCAGGCTCCTAGGAGAGTACTGTTTTCTTCTTTTAAAGTTTGTGATCAGCTCTATTCAGTTGACAGAATACGTGTGTTTAGTGCCTTTTCATGGGCATCTGGGGTATCTGAGACGTCTGTGTGGGGCAGGCAGCACCTACAAGGGACTCAGGTCTCCTGAAATGGCAGCTGGATGTGAAGTGGGAGAGCCCCATGGGTCTCAAATGACACTAGAAATCTGCTTTTAGGCAGATAAATTACACTTCTAGGCTCTGATTAAGGGTTTAGGGGAGAAGCTGGTGCTTTTAGAGAGTGAAGATGTTTGACATATACATAGGATGAGGTAAATTGCCCACTTGAGTGACTTCACATGGAGCAAGGAGCTCAGTTGTGCCTACTGAGATGGATGCTACAGAAAGCCTGGGAGAGGGAATGGAATTGAACCCTGACTTTCATCATAGAATCATAGAATCATAGAATCATAGAATGGCCTGGGTTGCAAAGGCCCATAGTGCTCATCCAGTTCCAACCCCCTGCTATGTGCAGGGTCACCAACCACCAGACCAGGCTGCCCAGAGCCACATCCAACCTGGTCTTGGATGCCTGCAGGGATGGGGCATCCACAACCTCCTTTTGTGCCCCTTCCCCTCTGACATGACCAGCTTTTAAACTAAAAATGCACACTGCTTCTGCCCTGGTTGGAACATTGTGGTGAATCATGTGCCTCAGCTATGGCACCTAGAGCTATGGCAAAAGAGCTGTTTGGTACCTCGTGCTCTGAGCAGGCAAGTTGCCCTCCCCATGTAATTAGAACAATTAGATTAAGCGATGTTTTGAGCTACTGGCAACTAAGAATAAAACATTTCATTTGAATCAAAGTGCTCTGATCAAAGTTTGAGCGCTGAGGTAACAATAGAGCAATTAAGGAAAATTTGAAAAATGAAAAGCTTGCGTGGGTGGAAATAGTTTCTTTCAAAAATGTCATCAAAACACCTGTACTTTTAAAGAATGCTCCTTTTCCTTTTGTTTTAGAATTGCTCATTTGGAAGAACAACATAGCGGATGTGTCAGAGGTTGGTATCACCCGTTCTCCTCCTGTTTGTTGCCCCATTTCCCAGCATGGTTTGTGTGCTGACATGGACAGGTCTGCGTCCCACATGTGGGTCTGAAGCCACGATCTGCTGAATCTTCCACCAGCCTGCATAGAGAAATCATAGCATCCTTAGATTTGGAAGGGACCTTTAAATGTAATCTGGTCCGACTCCCTGCAATGCACAGGGACACCCACAGCTCCATCAGTGCTCACAGCCCCATCCCCTGACCTTGGGTGTCTGTAGGGGCACCAGCGCCTCTCTGGGCAACCTGTGCCTCACTGCCCTTATCATAAAGAACTTTACCCTTACACTACATATAGGGGCAAACTCAAACAAAAAGTTGTCCAGCAAAGGTTATTCTGTTGGGTCCTTATTCCTTTCTGAATTAAAAAAAAATAAAATAGATAGGCTGAAAAGAAAAGGCTGAAAACTTATCTAATGGGCTCCAACAGTGTGCAAATTGTCCCAGTCTGCAGTGCTGGTTATATGAAAGAAAACCTGAGGGTGGAAAACAAAGGAAATCACGCCTGGAAAAGAGCACAGATTGCACCTTGCTGCAGGCAGCGAAGTATTTACCCTGAGACATCCTGTCTGAGGCTGATCAAAAAGGCTCTGTCTTGCTGACAAGTGAAATGATTTCCTGGTACTGAGAAAAGAGATGAACTTTTTGTGAATGCCTCTGAGCGTAAATGAATGCGGAGCGCAGGAGTTGCTCTGACTCCGTAATGAGTCCGGCTCAGACTGAAAGCATTCCGGTGAGCTAAGAGGAATCCAGGCGTGCTGCCATTGGAATCAAGCAGTGCAGAACATCACTCCCTCCACGGGGTGTGATTCAGCCAGGAGCATCTCCTTGTGCAGTCGAGATCTTATCAACCTATCCCCAAGGGATGGCGGAAAGAAAGGCAGGGTGACAAAACAAGCCAGCTCCCTTCGGCAGCGCTGGGTTTCATCACATGTTCTGTGAGGTAGGGATGCAACTGAAACACAAGTGGCCTGAACTGGTGCTCCCATTCTCATCTTTTTCACCTCTATCCAGGCTGCACCTATCTTGGCTCCTCAGGTGGGCAATAGCTGCAGAGTTTCTGACCTGTAGCCTCACCAGTGAATCCAACGCACTCACGGTATCTTTAATCCTTTGGGAGCTGTATGCTCATGTGTTTCTAGATAAGTCATGGCAGCTTCTCACAGGAAATATACTAATAAAAAGGTGCTGAACGCTGACTTAACTCCTAATCTGCCTCTTGCAGTAATATGCCAAACTGGACATCTGTGGACAAGTGCATAATGACTGTAAATTGGGTTGGCATGTGGAGAGTTGGCAGAAGCTGGAGATGATCCCTCTGGGCTCTGGACATGTTAAGCCTCTTCAGTACACATTCACTGCATGATCAATACATTGCACTAGTTGACACTTGCAAGACTGCAAAGGTTTTATTGGTACATACGAGGCATTTTGCAACACAATTTTGGAGAAAGAAAGATCTAACCATTATCGTGTCTACTCAAATGTTTCACTCTGCTCAGGCTGGATGGTTATCAGGGCACAGGAGGAGGGCAGCATTTTGAACTTTCCTGTTCATCTTGATAAAAGCAAGATGCAGCGTTCTGCAAATGTTGGTAAGTGGTTCACATGAAAAAGAGCCTAGACTTGCTCACCCACTTTTTTTTCCACTCTGACTGTGTATATACACATTCAACATCCACAAAACATAGAAATCAAGCAATTAAAATCCTAATGAATGCAATGAAGAGCATTGCCAGCACAACCTGTCCCTAGGGGTGGAGGTTCTGGATTCATACACCTTCTGCCTGTTCTTCCTTTTTCCCTTGTCTTCATATTAGCAAAACTGGAAAAGGAAAATGAGAATTCTGCAAGAGAGGAAACAGAACATCTGGAATGCTGAATAAACAGCACTAATTCCCTCCTGAGACCTGCCATCAGAGCCAGGTTTAAATAGCCATCGCCCAGCCCTCTCCCAGCCAGCTGCTTGTCTCTGTTCAAATTGCATTTGGTTTCATGGTGGAAATTGTGACTTTGTTGCTGGAGGCACATCCAGCAGTGATGTATACCAATCCTAGACTGCCCTTCTCTGCTGCGAATATGAAATGGGCTTATCCATCTTAATCAAAATAAATCTAGAGCCTCCATTTTCAGCTATAGGTCACCCAGTCGCCTTGAAGCTGCAATTTGGGAAGAAAAATGTGATTAAACTTCTGATGGTTTCATATGTGGGTGTATGTGAAGGAAGAGTGTGTAGGCCCATGGAGTTATATGTGGTGTCAACAATATATGTGGTTACATGAGGCCCCAGTAGAGGTGCAATAATCCCAATTCTGTTACCCCCCTATTAATTGCATTAGAAGAATTTGGGCCTCGCTGAAACCAGTGTTATTAACAGTGATCAGAAACTTTTTGAGAGTGGTACCCAGGAGGCAGAAAAACATCCGGTGCTATTTCCTTGATTGCATCAAGCCACGATGGCAGGAAACTCATGAATGCAGAGCAGAAGGGATGGCAGCCATCACAGCTCTGACACATTATTCAGGCCTTAAGTTCTCGGAGCTGAAGTTACACTGAGAAAACAAGCCTTCCTTCTGCTTCAAGCTGCTGTCTGAGCATCACCAAGAGAAAACTACAAGCCTCCGTAGGAGACTGCAAGCAAGTAGGAGACAGGGACGTGCTTGCTGGCAAATAGAGGAAGAGTGCCCACCAAATCTTCACCAAAGAAGTATCTGACTGATACCAATGCAGCCAGTTCCTAAACACATCCAGTGACAGGAAGATACTGAAAAACTGGCTATTTGAAGATGAAGAAGTAAAGGACCAGAGACAGGGACACTGGGGAGTACAGATCTGATAGAGGGAGAGAAGTCATTCCCCGTTTACTGAGTATAGCTGTAACTGAGAAAGGAAATAATGATAGCAGGGCCTAGAGCTACACAGGATTTTTTAAAAAGCTGCTCAAAATTTTAGAGCTTCACTGCTGGCAATGATCCTGAATGGCAACTCCAAAGCATCCTCTGGGAATAGTTTTCTGGCCTTTGCTCTCCTTTGTGACCGGAGAGCAGTGCTTAAAGCCTGATTTGAAACCACACCTGATCAAATTCTAAGATTTGTTTGGCAGTACTTCGACAGGTAGTGGCTGTCTTCTTCCTTTCAGCTTATCCTTGGGCAACCAGACAGGGCTGAATTCTGCTTCTCAGTTTGCTCAGGGTGAAAGAGAGAACTCAAACACCACCTTATCTCCTCCCATAGCCTGACTTGACTTGGCAGGTAGGTGCCATCCTTCACTCAAGAAAATGGAGAAGACACATTATCTCACAAACAGCTGGAGTTGTCCAATATGCCCTCCCTGCTGATGGAAGAGGAGTCCTGGATGGGAAGGACCCCATTCAGCCTATGAGAGGATATTGTAGGATCCTGTGATGCTGGATTCACAATTTCATGTTGCTCAGATTCAAACTCATCCAGTTGCCTTGATGTAGAATTGTTGTGGATTAGGTGAGCACCTGGTCATGAACACAGGGAGGTGTACATGCAGAATACTTTGGGACGGATGGGGTTGAGAAGGGCACAAAAGCCCCTGAAGAACATCCTGTCATGGGGAAAGGAGCAGTGAGATCCATTAGTAGAACACCATTCTCTCCCCCTGCTCATGTGTTTAGCACCTGGAGCAATGGAGGCAGCTGATTTGCACCTTCTTGGACTAATATATTTGCATGCATTTTAATTTCAAGGCTGATTTTCTGTTTAAATAGTTGTTTTCTACCACCCACGCTGTCTACTGCTTCGGTTTCCTTTGAGCAGTGCACTTACATGTGGAACCAGGAGCTGGACTTGATGATGCCTTTGGGTCTCTTCCCCTTGGGTTATTGTACGACTCCATGATCTGCTTCTCACAGAAAAGGTTGAGGGTGATATGTAGATAGCAGGCTGAGAAATGTACTGCAAACTCTACAGACAATTATATGATAAGTGCGTAGTTTCCTTGGATGAAAAGTGCTGCCTGTATAGATACTGTCATGATGATGGATGAGTACATTGGCTTACTCTCTTTCTCACTGCTGTTAAGGCCAGGCCCAGAGGGATTTCTCAGCACAGACAGAGTATGTTTCTGATCTCATGTCTTTGGCTTTGCTTGTATTTTCCCATACCAGCCACCATGATCTCGAGGTCAGTAACCAGGGATTCCTTCCCCTTCCACCCAAACAGCCAGGAATCATCCAAAACAAAAACCTCTGTCCCATTTCATGTGCGATTCTGGGAGCCACTGAAGAATAAAAGTGCTGAAAGATGACTGTATTAGGTGGCATAAGATAGGCAATTCGGTTGTTCAGTCCACCTCTTTGCTGTGCCAGAGAGCAGTCACCAGTCAGCTGAGATAAAGGAGAACACCATTGGCAGCAGCGCTGAGGAATCACCTTTCTCTTCTGGGGCACTGTACATACACCCATTTTGCATGGCATTGGTATACTTTGCAGCGCATTTTTTTCTTCATTCTACCTGTTTCCAGCATTTTGGAGCATCATGACTGCCCATGGCTATCACAGTTCACCACAATAATTACAGGCCTCTAACACAAGATAGTCTAAGGTTGTGGCTTCTTGACTGCTCTCAATGCACTATAATGTGTTTGAAAAGGCAGTAATGCTCAAGTCCAACCATTCTCAGCTCCATTGCTGCTGAGAAGACCAGGGAAGCAGTAGATATGGTGGATTTTTAAGGCTTCTGGATCTTGACGTACCCTCGTCCCAGCTTTGATACATCAACACACAGAGTTCAAGGAACACCCCCAGGAAAACAATCTCTCGGATAAATAGGAAGGGAAGGAAAATTTGCTTAAGACGTTGAACATAACCTAATTAGTAAATAAAGTGCAATTCAAACAAGGCACGGAGAATTCCTACGTGGCAGTGCTACGCCACTTGTGAATTTCTCTGTAGTAGAAGAGAAAAACAAAAGTAAAACAGATACCAAAGGAAATGAAGCTCTAAATTCAAAACAGAGCCATGGATTCACATTTTTCTTTGAAGATTACTTAAAATCAAAAGAGAAGAAATCTTCCAGAGCGTACCCACACTCAAAACTAAGTTTCCAAAGAGCTGGGCCTTTGAAGGTAGGAATGTATGCATAGATACAATTGCTGTGCCGCAGCAACAAAACCTCAGAGCCCCTTTTTATTATCACAAAGATCAAATCTTCTCCATCTGCTGAAGACAACTGGATGTTATTGACCCTTATCAACCTTCACCTCTGCGAAGTACATTCATATAACTGTTTATAGCACCGAGCTATCTTACTTTGTGTAAGTCAAACTGTTAATCATTGAATTGAGTCTGCTTTCTGACCTACGAGCAAAGAAAGTCCCTGGCTTGGCTTTTTTTCCTGAACCATTTGTCCCTGGAAGACGATTTTCTACCACCAAACTAAAGACAAGGGGAAAGTTCATTATCTCCCATGTTTATTCATGCTCTCCTAATTCACTGCTGTTTGCTATCTGAATCCATGCTCTGTTAGCACTATACTAACAGTACTTGTACTCTGCCTGCACACGCTGGCAGTACACATGAGTGAGGAGAGCAGCTACACCTGGGTTTGTGCAGCAGCCAGGCAGTGCATCTGGGAAAGGTCTGGAGATGTGATTTAGGTCACATCCTCTTCCCAGCAGGTATCTGGTCACCCAGGTGATGCTCAGCACGGGGTGCTTGATGCCTGCGGCAGGTGGCAGGGTGCAGTGTGGAGTGGAGAAGAGAAGCGCTGGACTCCATCTCTCATGACTTAATTAATCATGAATATCAGCTGAAGAAGAGCAAATTATGTTTTATTGACGTTCCTCTTCAGGATTAATCCCAGGCTAGTGGCACTCAAAGCGTTTTCATTATTTTCCCTTCGTCAGGCTTGGAAAAGCCCTCCTCGTTGCAAAAACAAATGCTGTAGATTTCCAAAGGAGTTTTGTTGGGAGATATAATTGTGATCATTGCATTATAAGACAAAAGAAAAGGTTTTTTTTTCCTTTTCTCTGATAGCTATCATGACCCAGACGAAACAGCCATATGTAACCACTCCCCCCCCCACTGTGAAAGAAAGAGGAAAAAAGAAAAGAATCATAGAATCATTAAAGTTGGAAAACACCTCTAAGATCATCTAGTCCACCAATACTGCCCAATAAACCACATCCTTAAGTGCCACATCTTCACATTTCCTGAGCACCCCCAGGGACTCTACCCCCTCCCTGAGCTTGTTCCAATGCCTGACACTCTTTCCAAGAAACAACTTCCCACTTTTCCTAATACCCAGCTCAAATTGCTCCAGGGGAGGTTTATCTAACTTGTTCTGTCACTATTACCTGAGAGAAGAGGCTGACACCCACCTCACCACAGCCTCCTTTCAGAGATTTACAGAATATTAGAATCACCGTGGTTGGAAAAGACTTGCAAAATCATCCAGTCCAACCATCCAACTACCACCAGTATTTCCAATATTTCCTCACTAAACCATGTCCCTCAGTACAACATCTAAACGGTTGTTGAGCACCTCCAGGAACAGTGACCCAAAGAAAAAAAAAAAAAAGAGAAAAAAAAAAAGAAATAAGAAAAAGAAACAAAAGAAAAAAGGAGGAAATAAAAGAGAGAGGGAAGGAAGTAATAAAAAAGGAAAAAGAAAACTCAGTCAAAGATCTCTTTCTCCTCCCAGTGTATCTGCGTGTGCCATTGTACTGCACGTGACCTTTAATGTTATAAATATTTAATGGCAAACTTCCTTACCTCGAATTGAGTAAGAAATTGGTAGAATGGGGAAACACTTAGTGAGAGCAAGCGAAGAATCAGATTGCCTTGTCTTGGCTCCTTACAGAAGTGGGGCTGCTGCCTTTGTGGTGTTAGGTAATAAATGGTGCAGAGTATAAGAAATCCCAGCTCAACATTCAGAGTTATTCAGTTTCTTAGAGACAGCTGCATGCCCAATACAACCAACTAGCATGCATGTTATGTGCTCGTGTATTGTATTAGTATTCAGAAAGCAGCAGCTTATGCTTCTTTCTCTAGAGCCATGCTCTCCGAAAGATGACAAAGCTCACATGAGTGCAATGTGTAGCTCCAGGCATCCATCCATGCATGAGGGTGTTTTCAAGTACACACATGGTCTGCCAGCCAACAGCAATATAAGAGGAAAAGGTCCATCTCATTGTCCTGGGAAATTAACAGCCCCAGGAACTGCCTCTTAGATATCTCTTTGCAGACCGACAGCAGAATCATAGAATCATAGAATCACAGAATGGCCTGGGTTGAAAAGGACCACAATGCTCACCCAGTTCCAACCCCCTGCTATGTGCAGGTCACCAACCAGCAGCCCAGGCTGCCCAGAGCCACATCCAGCCTGGCCTTGAATGCCTGCAGGGATGGGGCATCCACAGCCTCTTTGGCCAACATGTGCCAGTGCCTCACCACCCTCTGGGTGAAAGACTTCCTCCTAATCCTAGGCTGCCTTTCTCTTCTCTTACAAGCCAAAGCTTTCTGGTCACTTCTGCCCCAGCTAGCTGAGCTGTCTAACAGGGCTCTCCAGCACTCATCACTGATTCATGCCAGTACTTGCAGGAGTGTCAGCTTCCATGTGCTGAATATGAGCTGTGTCCATACCCACAGTCAGGATGGTGCTTTGTATTGTGCAGTGGTGGCCGTTTGCCTGGTCCCTCAGCTGCAAGCCAGAGCTGCATCTGCTGCCAGAGGTGCTGGAAGATATGGAGAGGTTTGGGAAGACAGCCCCCAAGCTTCCTGCTGGCATCATTCCTTGTGCTTTAATCCTAAATAGAGTGTCTGAAAGATACAGCCCAGTGTGGTTTAGAGATCTTCATATATCAGGGCGGAAGCATGGTGAGGAGTCTGGAGTCTTTCTGTGCTATTCACTGCTGAGAAACTAGGTCTGTCCGATATTCCTGCTGCTCTGACATTAAGGAAATAACACACCTGAACAAGGGTGAGGGAAAGGACCGTCCCCTCTGCTCTGTGTTGTGGCAAGCACTGGGAGCACGTTGGGTGCTGCCATGTCCAAAGGACACAGAGCTGTTATGGAGCATCCGAAGGAGGGCTGCAGAGATGGGGAAGAGTCTGCAGGGCGAGGGGTGTGAGGAGAGCTGAGGGCCCTGGGTTTGTTGGCTCCAGAGCAGAGGAGGATGAGGGGGGGCTCATGGCCATACAGCCCCTCATGACCCTACAGCTCCTCACAGGGGACAGAGAGGTGAGGAAAAGGCTCTGCCCCACGGGGTGGTGGGCATGGACTAGAGCTGGAATGTCTTTAATGGGCATCTTCAAAAGTTGTGTTAACTCTGACTGCAGTGCAAATCATGATGAGTTGCTCTTTGAAGCTGGAATCTGCATGCCCAGCATGTCAAGACTTAATAGCTCTGAGGATCCTTACTTTGGGATCAAGAGCTCTTCTGCATCTGTTAATTTGTATGCCAGGCAGGAAGCTGTATCCCTCTTAGACTGGAAATTATGAAGACTACAATTCTGCTGAGGAACTTGGACAAGTCTATGAATTTGAAGAGGGACAAACCACTGCGTGCGTCATACATGTCTGGTCTTTGCAGAGCAAAAAGGGGAAATTTACTGGTATCTTTTTGTACAACATGCTCTCTTGCCTCCCTAGGACCAGGTGAATGTCCAAACATCCCTACTGAAACATTTTAAGGTTCTGCAAAGCTACAACCAGGAGTAGATTCCATCTGCTTCTCAGAATCTCCTTTGAAAAAGTTGTCTTGTCCTTTAGAGCCCCTTTTAAACTCTTTCTCCACAGATGGGACTGGACTGAGGCTCTGGTGAGGCCACTCTTTGAGTACTGTCTTCAGTTTTAGGCCCCTCAGTACAAGACACTGGAGTGTGTACAGAGAAAATCAACAAAACTGGTGAGGGGTCTGGAGCACAAGTCTTATGGGGAGCATCTGAGGGAACTGGGGTTGGTTAGCCTGAAGAAGAAGAAGAGGCTCAGGGAAGATGTTACAGCTCTCTACAACTCCTTCAAAGGAGGTATGAGCAAAGTGAGGGTTGGCCTCTTCTCCTGCATAACTATCAATAAGACCAGAGGGAATGGACATAGGTTGCACCAGGGGAGCTTCAGGTTGGATATGGTTAATAATATCTTTGTGATTCTTTATCCCACTGTTTTTTCTGTAAAGGTGAAATGATTTTTCTACTAGTCAGAAATTGGTAGCTTTTGCAAAAATTCTCATAAATCTTTCATGCTAGTAAAGAGCTCAAGTCAAGCATCCTTAAAGAAACTGAGCTGCAAGTAACTGTGTTGGGTTCTCCTTTAATGTGAAATTCTCCATTCGTTCTCCAACTGAGCTGCAGGCAAAACCACAGTGCTTTGGTTATTCTGAGCATCTGTGCATTTGACCCAATTACTGTACGGTATCTGTCAGTTGAAAGCAGCATATAATACAGAAATGTCTGATGCTGGAAGCTAATTACTATTTCCTTTGTAACTGATTTTGGAGGGAGATGAAGAGGAGGTGGGAAGAGGGGGATGTGTTGAAAAAAGTAGTTCAGGAGCTTACAGTAGTTTCCATTTCAAGTGTGACTGCAGGTCATTCCTGCAGTTTAATGCTGAGCTGAAAAAAAAAAAAAAGCCTATTTATGTACCTCCCATACATTTATATAACCATGCATGTGCTTATAAAAAGAAATAAATATATCTGGAAAATCTGTAAAGTTTGGATTGACAGCATATAATTAAAGAAACAATCAATCCATAGCATAATAAGCTAAGCTGCTCTTACTGCCAGTGAAGAGAGCTATTTAACTTTTTCTGAACCAGAAGAAAAGCAGTGGTAGAAATTTTCACTATGCAGCTGATTTGTGCAGCAGTGCAATAGGGAATTTTAAAATTTGGCTTGAGAAAACAATTTTGGGAAGAGCCAACATGCAGAAGTTCCTGTAATTTCAGTGGCAATGCGATGCAGAGCTGCTTTGGTACCCTAGAGAAGATGGAGCCCAGTTCATGTGCTGTGTACTTAAACCCATGTGAGCAAGGGTGGGTGGTGATGACTCCAGTTTTGAACTTCTCCATGCTAGATAGAGACAACATTGCAAACACAGTGGGCATGTCAAGATTTTAGTGTTGCACTGAAGTATAGCCATGCTCCATTTGCAGTTCTGGAGCAAAGACCTTGTTCATTCCGAAAAGCTGTTCTGCAGTTCTTGATGCTGTATGGTTTGCAAATGCTGCCTTTTCTCAAAACCCTGAGAGGATGTGGGTTGATGTTGGCAGAGAGCTGCTACATGAGTAGAATTCTGTATTATTCTATAAAGTTACAAAATTGAATTTCCCCTTTTTGATTTCTGCTATTTATATGGAAAGGTGATGCTCTAAGTGCTAGAAACTTTTATTCTGGAGGTGTCAACATAAACCTGCTTTTTTCCCACTGATGACATTAGGAGGAGAAACCTCTTTTTGAGGTTTTGAGCGACATGCTTGTATTTCCTGGAGAATATCTGAAGGAACACTAGACCTTGAAACGTAATTTTGCTGACATTTTTGGCTGTGCTTATAGTAAAACCATTGAGAAATGGGTGCTCAGGGACGTGGTTTAGCAGAGGGTTGTTAGAGTTTGGGTAGTATGGTTAGGTCACGGTTGGACTCAATGATCTTTAAGGTCTTTTCCAACCTGAGTGATTCTATGGTTCTATATTGCTCGTGCAGCTGAACTTATTTATTCTCCAGATGGCTGCAGTGTGTCCTTAGTGGAACAGCCATTTGTGTGGCTCCTCTGTCCCATGGGGACTTCTGACTGTGCCTAGGCTGGAAGAGTCAACATTTAATTCGACACATCACACCATTTGTAGTTCCTCCCCTTGAAAACTCTGAATTTTGTCTTTTTTTTTCTTTTCCTCTATTAGTCCTCCCAGAGTGGTTTCTGAAGGTGTCTGAAACATCCATGAGGATGCAACAAGAGACTCGTGTGCTTCTGGAGCTATACTTGGAGTCTGATGAGACACACACTGAAGCATCTCATCTGGTGCTGGACACTTCAGAGTGGAAAGTTGAATGGAACTCTTTCATGAGATTTGTAGTCATGGCCATAACTACGTAGCCAACAGGTGAGATTCATATACAAATTAAGATATATCAAGGCTCTCCAACTCTTGGTGGAAGGTTGGGCTGTCAAATCAATTGACTTTTAAAAAATATGACTGATTCCCTGAGTACTTCTATACCTTTTTTCTCTGACAAGAAAGTCACTTTGCAGAATTCAGCTTAATTCTGGAGCAGCTCAGGCTGCAAAATAGTCGTAACAATGCGTAATCATTGCCTTGAATATATTTACAAATCCACCAAATATGAGAAATTTTCTATGGAATAATAGATGTCACAGATACATTCAAAATGATTCTTCCACCTGTCTTTGAATGTGCACTTTGAAGAATCATTTTTTTATCCCAAATCCATTAGGACTTTTTTCCCCATAGGAGAATAAGGATTTTGCCCAGAGCTTTTTCTTACACTTGTGTGTTGATTCCTGTGGCATTATAAATTTAATGTATGTACCTCATTTATATGAATCATTTAAGAGTATAACTCTGTAGGGGAATATCTGAAGATTAGCCTCTATTTGGTCCAAGTTCTAATGAGGCCAGTGGAGAGACTCTTGCCAGGCATTCCTACAAGACTATTTCTGCCTTACAGCTGGAGAGGAGATAAGGGTTATTGCCTTGTGGCTGCTGTGTTTGAACTAGGGTGTAGAAGGAACAATAATTATTGCTATCTTTAACCAGTGGATAAGCTTAAAGCAGTTGGGTTGCTTGTTTACGACTCTGTGAAAAGAAGGACATCTTAGTGAGCTCCTTGGAAAAAGATTTGGGGTGGATTCCCAACAGGTCAGGTTGATTTACTTATCCTTAATTGAAGATCATCAAGACTAATGGTCAGACAATGCTTAACACCTGGTGGGTCTGGTTTGATGTTGATACAAAATGAAGCCAAGTGTAAAAAATATCAAGGTAGATTTTTTGGTGGTTTCTTTTTTGTTTGAGTAAGCACTTTTAAGTGCCATATCTTGCCAAGAACTGACTAACCAAACCATTAAAAAGTGATTGCCATTGCTTCAATGGATGGAACCATAGAGAGGGAAATGTCAGTGCTAATTTTGGTACCTGCACTGTCTTCTGAAATGTGACTTTTGCTAATTGATCTTGCTATCTGAGGACACCAGCAGTGAATATTCTTTGTTATCCATTCAAGAAGATGAGAAAGACTCAGGGCATGGCAAGATACAACACTACAAGAAGGAGTTCATGAAGAGATATTAGGACTAGTGATGAGTCCAAGCCAACAAGCTCACAGAGAACACAGAGGACCACGTAGATTGGCTAAGATATGCTGAATCACATTGTTGGCCAGACTAGTTCTCCATTAACACAGTGTGTTAGTGGAGAGTGTTTCAAGAGGAGGACCTTGGACTGAGGGCTCTATGTCTCTTTAGGTGAGTTACACCAGATGCATTTATCTGTCTGGTGTGATCCATCTATTCAGATAGATCTGTGGTTATTATTGTTCAACAAGGTTCCCTGTAGTGACTGTGGATGGATGAAAACAAAGCATGAGGTGTCTACTGAGAGCTTTTAAACTTCCACTTGTCCAGAACACTCTTTTGAGGCGCCTGTGACATCACTGCAAAGTTCAGCCAGTGCTCCAATTAGTGCCATGTGTGCAGCTGACATCCATGAACTGTCTCTTTTGATTAAAAATCATCAAAGACAAGCAGTCTGGAAGGCATAAAATAGGGAAATTACAGGAAAAAAAAAATTAAAAAAAGAAGGCACAGTATGTAACCATGTAACTCTGTGATACAGTATTGCCATTGCTGCTAAAAGACCATGAGCTTCCCAGTGATGTTTCCGAGTCTGGGAAGGGATGCTTCTCATGCTCGTCTGAACTTTTCTTGACTTGACTGCAGTTTTCCTTGGTTTATTTGTGAGGGCAATTGCTTTAGTTGCCTATGCTAGTGTCTTTGGCTAATTTATTTTCCTTTCTCAACCACAGTTTTATACAGATAGCAGTAACAAGCCCAAAAAAAAAAAAAAAAAAAAAAAAAAAAGAAACATTTATAGGTCAATTGAAGAGCCTTCTCAGGAAACTGCACTTCGCATTCTGAAGTCTTGTTGCACAGCTGAGAAAACAACTCAGCTTGGAAAACAACTCATAAACGAATCTTTGCTTTCCTGAACTGTGACCCACAGGGCTGAGTCCTCTGTCTGGGATGCAAATCAGAGAGTGCATTCCAGGACTGGGTGGAGAAAGGTAACAGTTTGATTATTTTGAATGGGTTTCAGACATCTATACCTGTCAGATACCTTACTGTCCAGCCCAAAGTCAATTTTTGGGGCTCTAAGCTCTTGTTAGAGTCAATGGAGGGACTCAGATGCTCCTGGTGTATCATTCAACTGCCCCAGCTGAGGTCTGGTAGAGCTCATGGCAAGTTGGCAGGTGGGCAGCTCTGTCTGGTCCAGGGATGGCCTACAAAGTTTGTAGACTTTTAGAGCAGCACAGTTGGAGGAAATGAATCCCACTTTTAAGCAACTCAGGCTCTGGAGCTGGACTTCTCACTTGTTCATTGCTTATCCCTGAGGGTGTCCTGAGTTGAGAGTTAGCCAGCAAAATACAACAGGAAAGTGGGTCACTGCAGCAACAAAGCAAACTTTCCTCTGCACTGAGTCTGCTGGAAGAGATTTGGGACGAGGCTGCACCATTTGGTGGGTGGAAGCCCATCAGTGAGAAGCTGAGGACACAGAGCTGGGGCTCTGAGCAGGATGCCACCTCTCTCAATGCTTGTAAACACCTGGTGGCATTGCATGAATTTACCAGCACAGCAGATGAGGAAATAGTTTTAACACTGATGTCAAAGCATTTGACTGAAGCACCGAAGTGCTTTGCGAGGCCTTGGCTCTGCAGTGAATCAGTGCTCAAAAAAACCCACCTGTCCTCCCTTGGGAAAGATCACAGTTGATATCCCATTGTTTGTAAAAGCTGCCCTGTGGATAAATCTCATTTGCATCCTTGCCCTGCTCCTTCACAAAGGACACTTCGGAGCTCCCCTGGCCTTGTGAGGGATGCAGACAGCAGCCAGGCTGAAGGAGCAATAACCATTTCCACTGCTTAAATGGAAGCAAAGAGGATTTCCATGCTCAGCAATAAAAGCACAATTGCCTCAGCTCCAGGTTTGCCTGCAAGTGATGGGCAAAGCTGCAGCTGCCCTGAAATTTTATCAGCGGTGCAGAAAGAAGACAGCAATAGCCTTTATAACGTGCCAGCAGTGGTGGGGAAGAAACGAATGGACCAATGTGAGCTCGTGGGGGTCCTTGTGCAAGGCAAGGTATGTCAAAACTGGGGGAGCTGGGATTTTGGGATGCTGGTGTTACTCTGTAATCCTCCCATGTGTGTAGCAGGGTTGGAGGGATGTGCTGTACCCTAAAAGAAGGATCTGGCACAAAAGGTATTCTGCTCCTTGGTTCGGTGTGGCTCAGTCTTGCTCAGCACGAGGCAGTTTGCCTTCCCCAAGGAGTATACAACTTTTTCCTTATATCCAACCTAAATCTCCCCTCTTTGAGTTTGAAGCCATTTCTCCTTGTTCTATCACCACAGACCCTGCTGAAGAGTCTGTTCCCTTCTTTCCTGTAGATCCCCTTTAGATATACTGAAAGGCTGCTCTCAGGTCACCTCAGAGCCTCCTCTTCTCCAGGCTGCACAGCCCCAGCTCTCATTCTGTCCTCACAGGGAGATGTTCCATCCCTTGGATCATTTTTGTGTCCCTCCCCTGGACATTCTCCAACAGATCCATGTCTCTATACATCTTCAGCTGCGTTTTCAAATGTGACACTGGAAGAAATTTATACCAAACAGACGCAGCAGATAGATTCACCAGCTTCAGAGCATGATGCAGTGACAAGGCTGAACTCAAGCATCTGCGCTCAGAGGGATTCAATGAGGTGATGTCCCAGCAGGTGCAAGGTATGTCTCCCTCTGTGCGTAGCAGAAATGAAAAGCACATTGCTAAACACATCTTCTCACACAGCCAACCCCTCTGGAAGCTGTAAGGCATTATTATGCAGAGGATGCTGCTCTCTCCTTGCTGAAGAGGTGCAGAGCTTTGGCAGCCTACAGGAGGAGGAGGGACAGGCAGCTGTTATTGAGAGCTGACAGTAATAGAAAAAAGAGATCAAAGCGTATTTATCTCATTGTCCTTTTTCTCCATCCCTATTTCCATAGCATCCCAGAATGAAGGAGAACTTTTTTCTTCCCCCTGTGCTTTGTTAACTAGCAAGCATCTGTTCATTTTAAGCTCAAGGAGGGAAGGTTTAAATTGGATGTGAGGGGGAAGTTTTTTACTATGAGAGTGTTGAGGTGCTGGAACAGGCTGTCCAGAGAGGCTGTGGATGCCCCATCCCTGCAGGTGTTCAAGGCCAGGTTGGATGGAGCCCTGGGCAATCTGGTCTAGTATTAGATATAGAGGTTGGTGGCCCTGCATGTGTCTGGAGGATTAGAACTTGATGGTCTTTGGGGTTCCTTCCAACCCAAGCCATTCTATGAGTGTGGGATTCTATGATTACTGCAGGAGTTACCATCTTTATGGTGAGAGATTTCACCTGGTCCCTTGCTGAGCCACAGTGCAGGCACAATTTGATGATCAGGTCAGATACGGTTTGGATGAGCTGTGGTTGCTCATACTTTGCTTTTTCACTTATATGTTTGTATGGTCTATGCCACGTCTCTGCACAAGCCTCAATTTCTCTGTACATAAAAAAAGGAGCACTTACTTTGAAGCTGCTGGCTTGGAAGCTCTGCACTGCATCTCTATTCATACTGACGAGTCCTGACGAGTCTCTTTGCATTGTAAACAAAGCACAGAATAAACTGAGATCATTGGTTTGGAGAGCTGGACTAGATAACCTTAAAGGTCTCTTCCAACACAAATGATTCTATGATTCTATGACACTAAGCCTTCTCCAAAACATGTCCTGTTACTGTAATCTTTTCTTTTCCAACCCCTTTTTTTTTCTGGATGCCTGTCTCCATTTGTCAAGATAGATATACAGTGCAAAGACCACAATGGCATTGGTCCATTGTCCTGCAGCCCAGCTACAGGATGTAAGGAATAAGTCTTGGATATAAGGAAAAATTCTTTGGCTATAAGGAAAAAGTCTGTCACGGTGACTTGCAAGGCCAGGATGGATCAGGTCCTGGGCAACCTGATCCAGCTGTGGATGTCCCTGTTCATTGCAGGGGAGCTGGAGTAGATAGCCTTTAAAGACCCATTCCAACCCCATTTAGATGTTCATGGATGTAAGTACAAAGCACTCAACAAGCGTTAATCATAATTCTCACTCCTGATTCTCACTAAAAAAATGATGGCTTTGCATGTCTGTATGGACACAGGTGATTCCCATGCCCAGGAATAAGAAGGCTTTATTACTAATGTATGTAAAATGAGTTATTAATAATGAGGCCTTCAAAAGCACCTTTGCAACTGCCCAGAAGTAAGAGCGCGATGTTTCTCATGGGACTCAGGGAAATTAAAAATATACTGACAAACCAACCCTTAAAAAGCTATCTGATAATCCCTCATGTTTTCACATCAGGTCACAGTTTAACAAGCGGCCGTGACTTCAACAAATGCCATTTCCTTTGTCCAGCTGTTTGCACAGAAAGGAAGGCTGGTTTGGCCAGCCAGCAGAACTGCTCCTTTATATTTCTGACTGACGCAGGACAAATAAAAATAGACTTCTGCTGCAAACACAGACCCACCTTGCTTATCTCAGAGGTAAACAGCACGGCAGGCTGCTTACAGCCCCTGTTCTTCTGCCTTTTGGCTCAGGAGGTGAGTATCTCATGTTCCCAGATGATGCTGTTAGAAGGTACATTGGGGTAAAGAGTGCATGGGCCCAGAGCAGAGGGAGAAGAGGTGAAAGCGGAGGGGCAGAAAGCAGTGAGGCACGGCTGACTTCTTATACTTTAGGTTGTGAACTTGCTCTCTTTATGTTTCCCATTAGATTTCTATCTTAGTCCTATTAGAAGCCATTATTTGTCCACTAGTTGTTACCACCCAATTGAGACCTTAACAGCACTGCTCTTTGAACCTCTGTGTGATATAAATGTGATGTAAATGACACCATTAAGTCTTTTTTCCCTTTGGAAGCTTTGAAGCATTACCCTTAGGCTGCCCTGAGTTGTGCCTATCAGTAAATTCAGATATGGACTGATAAATTTTGCACCTGAAAGTCTCCTCGATGCATAGAGTTTGAGGTCACAGTAAATCAAGATATGCAACAGAGGATGAATTGGCCTGGTGTAGCCTTAGGCACCTCCATTGTTGGTATCTCGAGCTGAGATAATCCCAATAAGCTTCAAGATGAGGAGTAGGAACTCCAGGTGAGATCCTAAACAAAGACTCTTAGAGCTGCTGTAGTTGCTGTGGGTTTTCCTTCCAGGAATAACGTTGCCCTTACAATATGAGGTATATGCTGTAAATCTTGTGTTACATCTTTTGTTCTCATGTAGATGTCTGTAACACCTTAGGTCTCTCATGTGGCATTAGACACAGTGTAAGCCTACCACCAGATATGTCATTAATCTGATGAATTTTGAAATGAAATTTTGAGATGAAATGATTGCAGATTTGCTGCATCGCTTAATCAAATTATTACTCAATTAACTATTAATCATATCTCCGGTGACTTTAAGTAGATCTTAGTTATAAGTCCAGAAAATCAAAATGCCACGGCTTCAGCTCCAGTAGATTCAGAGTAAAGTTGAAATTTGGTCCATTCTTGGCTAGTTTCACAAACCCTGGGTTGTACTGCTTCAGTTATCAGTGGTCATGAAATTCAAACGTGAAGAAGTGCCCCAGTATGACTCTACATTTGAGTCCAGACAGAAGGAAGCAGAGGAACACACATCTCTCATGCAGGAGGAAAACTGGAGCAAGCAAAGGTCTGATTTGTTGTTGCTCCTATCTGGAGGGTAAACCTGACATTTCTATCTGCCAATAGCAATTTATTGTGAAGCAGCCCTGCAGGGAAGGTTTCTTCATGCTAAATCAACCAGCAAATGAAATGAACCTTGTGTTGCAACCAAATAAGACATCTATTCCCAATGTACATGGCTGGATGCATAAATAATTTAAATATAAGCAGCTGCAATTTCAGTACATTGAACTAAAGCCTCCCTAACAACCCTGCAGAGGACAAAAATTAAAACTCTGTTAGTAAGGAAGCCAAATATATATGTAAGTGTGTTTTTGTTCTCATTCTCTTTGTGGAGAGAAAGAATTTTGTATGGCTTACAAGGAAGATGACTGCTTTAATGATCATCTGGTGAGCTTTTCATCCCAGCTAACATCTCTTTCCTGAAGCCATGGTCAGAATCACTCCCTGATGAACAAAAGTTGCCTAAAAAATGGTTTGAAAGAGTACTGGCAATGAACCAAAGTTAGAAGTATGAAATATACTACTGGAGGTGGGAAATACGTTCTCTACTTTTTTTCTGAAAAACTCAATATTCTAATTACAAAGTAAGTGCTGACATAGTAAGGGTAATTATGTTCTTAACAAGAGTAAGGTTCTTTCTGGACTTAAGTGTATTTTTTTATATAATACTCAAGGTTCAGTAGTCATGAAAAGGTTCTTATTATTTGTATTTAACGTTAACAGAGAAAATAAGAAATGAAAAATAATATATAAATTAAAAGAAGAACATTGTATGTCCTGCAAAAATTGCAGGTTTGTATGTCAAGTAAAGCCATAATTGTTGCCTCTTTCCTCTGTTTTTGAATTGAAATGATTTTCATAGTATCTTCATCATCATATCTTGATTGAAATTTCCTTTTAGAATGCGTATTCTTGTTCATGAGAGCTTGTTATTGATTTTTTGTATTTACTGATCTGAGAGGAAGCAGGGAAGTTGTATTGTGAAGGGGAGCTTTGGGTGCCATTCATTGAATGTCCAGGTTTCCCTTGGCAATGCCTTTGCAGCCATCACCTTGGATCTTTGCGGAGCAGTTCACACTCACTGTGCATCTCTAAATCTGACAATTTACATGAAATGCAGACTGGGAAAAGAGGTCTTTGTATGATGGACCTTCTCCTTTCAAACAGGAGAATTGGTCGTTTCAATGTCTGCTCTGTATTTAGGTCTGGAGTCCTAATTTAGACAACCTGGTGTTATTTGAGTGCATTACATCTCTCAGCTGCCTCAATTCGTCTGCTACACCTGGATAGATGAATATCCTCCTAAAGAGAATTCACTGGATTGACAAGAGGTCCCTAGAAAGGAGTTCAGTGGAGTGGCTTTGACACTAACAACTGTATAATAGGTACTGGGTGAGAGAAGTTCCACCCAGAAAGTCAATACTACCATAACAATTGCCTTTTGCTTTCTATTTACAAAGCTGACAGTAGTTTTTCACACTCTGACCCACTTCACAGAGAGAACGTTGATCCTCTATGTGCAATGCAATGTAGTTTTTCAACTTCTTGTCCCCACAGAGACAATGGCTTTACAACACGGTTGGGTGGAAGGTTTTTCCTCACTTGGTGGTGAAACTCAACCTGAGGTTGAATAAGTCTGTCAAATACATCCCCTAGGCTGATGATAGGATTTTTTACCTGTCCTGTTAAGGTTATATGAAGAAACCAAATCTATGTAAGTGAACTATTTGTGCTTGAGAAGGTCAGAATAGGTTTAAGTGGAATAAACTGTAATTCAGAATGGTGGAAATCTGTACTGTTCCCCTACTGAGTAGCATTGTGTCAACTTTTATTTGCTTTTCAAGAACGGGAAAAACTTTGGTAATGAGTTTCTGCACCCAATTTCTCTCTACAATAACAGGACTGCCATTTATCTTCACTGCTGAAGTGCTTCATACCTGTGTGTCACGCTATGCTGCACCAGCACTTCTCAGCTCCTTTGCCTTTCGAGTCCTTTTTTGGCTTCTGACAAGAGATATGCTCTAGTTGAGTATATATGATCCACTTGGAACCTGCTTGAAATGCTCCCTAGCAATCTCCTCTTCACTGGACTAATTATTACCTTGCTCTTTGACTTTGTGATACCTAAAAAGCTTTTAAAATTTTTTTTGTTTTGTGGTGAAGAGGCCATAGCAGTTCAGATGATATCGAATCTGCAGAATTTGTTCACCTTTGTTTAAGGGTTGGGCAATTCCAGAACTGGAATATTATTATGGATCTGGGCAGCTCTCAGAACAATATTGCACTAATTTACATTCTGCAGTATAATTAGACTGACATTTGAATAATGAGAGCTGCTAAATTATGTGTATCTATTTTTGACATTATAAAAGGTACCCACTGACTGTTATCACTGCTTACCTCCATAGATGTGACCCTTACGCTTCTAATTTGTCACAAGGATTGTGTGTTACGAATTACACACCTATTAATCACCGTGTATGTAGAATTAACGAGATGATGTAGTAGGATATTGCAGCAGCAAGAATTAATTTTGATCATCATTTTGGAATCATTACCCATGTAGAAATATTACTGTAGATAAATTATGTTTGCTAAGCCTTCAAAAAAGTTTAATTTGCTTTACAAGTTGCCACCTTAGACAGAGTTACTAACCTCACCCATGTAATACTCTGAGATGGCAGCCCAAGCTCCAGGTCTTTGGATCATGTTCTGTACCCCACTACTCTTAGTTCAACACTAAGTAATGTTGGACATGTCCTACATGAGGAAAGAAGACTGTATATAAAGAAAAGATGTACTACTGCCAAGACCTACTGAAATGGAGCATTACTCCCCAGGCTTGTTAGAAATGAGCATGCTGGAAAAGGGATGGGAGAGCATGAGAACACGAGCCCTGACTTCTTCCCATTACAGAAAGTCACGTCAGTGCAACTGAAAGGAACTGAAGGCTTTCAAATTCTTTTTTTTTTTTCTTCTTTTTTTTTAATATTCAAGAATATAAAGTAGTCTTATTCAACCATGAACAGTGTAGAAGGACTTGATCTTGCAGTTCCAGGATGGTGTTGCTTTGGCTATGAGCTGAGTTAGCAGAAGGGAGGCCGTGCTGCCTTTTATTCTTTCTGAAAGTGTATTTGAGTTTATCTTGACTTTTTTTTTTTTTTCCTTTTTTGTAATTACAAAAGGCAGAAGTGAAAATGTTCTCTTTCACATCGCAAATGTTTTTGGTTTTTATTCAAGCGGCATTTTGAGGTTTCTCTTTTCCAGGAAGAATGAAAAAAAGAAGCCATAGCATGTATATTTTAATGCTTTGTACAAATAAACCAGGTTGTGTTTTTTTCCTCTTCCCTTCGGTCCTTAGCAGCCAAACAAGTGCAATCAGTTATTCACACAAGTCCTATTAACCATCACAAATGATGAAAGCCAAAGATTTCCTCTGACATGGGGAAGCTGGTGAGAACCCAGCATTCAGGAGTCTCTACCATTGTGATTCCAAGCTTTATTGTTGTCCAGCCCTGGCTACAGTGACAGTAATCCTCTCCAGAACTGCTTGTTCCTGGCCAGTCATGTAAATGGGAAAGGAGAAAATTGGTCAGTATCCCTTCCCAGAACAGAGAAGACTGTGACTACAAATAATCTTTTCATTTACAAACAGATCCTTGGAAATGTGATGAGCATGAAGCAAGGAAGGGGCGAGTTCAGACTCAGCTGAGAGGACAAAGCCAGACCTGATTTGGCAGTGGGAAGACCTGGCTGAGTAATGTTCACTTGTGATTACTGCTGTCTGAGGGACATCTCTGCGAGCTGTGAGATTTATGTGGACCTTCTGCCATCATAGACCGAAACAAATGGCATTTCATAAAAAATCTAAAAGTCCTGCTGGAATAACTCCAAAGCAGTCATCTGTTTAGATTCTTATCTGTAAATCAAGTGGGATATATACAGAGTGGAGTTTAGCAGAGGACTAGATCACACGAGTACTGACTTAGTGGGTCATATATGATGGGATGAAATGAAAAGCTGCATGTAATCTGAACCAGAAATCACATTGCATGCAGTGTTCTGTAAGAACTTCCTCCAACACAGCAGACAGAAGCTACATTTCTATCAGATACTCATAATTATTAGCCGGGAGCAAGCAAAATGTAAAGAGATACTATGGCTTCTAGCTATTTCATGCTAGAGAGCTTAGAGTTAGGTAGCTGATTAGGAACAGCTACTGGTTAGGCATCCCAGCAACGTAAATCTGCAAGTGTTGGACTAGGCAGATTCTTGGCAGCAGCAACCAACTCAGTATGGGACTCCTGCTGCCAGTACTTTCCTTCCTTTGTAACATAAAATTCTCATGTGGATTCAGGTAAAAGGTAATAATTGGGTGCCACCACTTATCAGAAGGCAGGGAAGGATATGCAGATATGAGTGTTGATACGGCAATGTTCTAAAGCATTGCCCAGGTCCCACCTACACCTCTCTGTTTCTGAGGCCTTTTTTGTCATCTGCTGGAAAAGTGCAAAATGTTCTATCACTGTTTTCACTTATGCAGCTTCTTGGCTAGAAAAGCAGTTTAGAATCTCCTTTTGCCATCATTTTTAGCTGAAATAAGTAGCAGAAAATACACTTGTCACCCAGGACGTCAAACTATCAAGGTACTCCAGTCCTAAGCAGAATTGTTCTGTTAGTTCTTGGATAACTAAGTGCTGTGCAGTATAATTTAAGCTTGTCTGTCCAACAAGCTTTGTAACTCTCAGAAGTCAGGGTCTGTTTTTCTTTCTTTCCCTCCTTCTGTCCTGGTCAATATGCAATAAGTGCGTGTCCTGTAAAGTTGTTCTGAAAATCCAGAGCAGATGTCAGTTCCTGTACTCTTAGGCTGTGTGAGATAATGGTCCAAGTCCTTGATGTCAAGTGGGAAGAGTAGAGATATCCTTGAGAGGAGGGGTTCAATTAATAGTATGCAGAGATGGACTGTGGGAGAAGGGTTCATCACTAAGCACGTTGATGGGGAGCTCTAATGCCACGTACACAAAGATTTTCCTACTCTGGTCTTTGGCTATAAGGCCAACTTGGTTCTTAAGATACTACTATGTGGGAAATGCTTTTTCTAGATGACATTTCAACTTGCCTAGTTTGGTTCATATGATCCAGCAAGAAGTTAATTGCACAGGGAGCTATAATGGTGGGAATGAATCCTCTGTGAGTGGTGTTGGAGGAGGAGGTGTTAAGACTTTGAGTGTGGACAGTATAATAGCAGTGACACAATGCCTGGGCACCCTGTGCCACACTACCCTGTGATTCTCAGACAATCCAAAACCTTTCTAAGCTTGTCTGAAAGCAACTGGGCTCTTTCTATGGATTGCATGGAGAGAGTAAATGGTTGAATGTGGAGGGAAGGTAATCTAACAGCTAAAATTGATTCACCACAGAGGAAATTGCTGTAGTGTTGTGGAGATCACAAATGTCCTCATCGTAGTATTTTGCCATGGAAACCACAGGGGATCAAGGGAAAAATATGTCGTTGCCCATTTTTAATCATGTCTCTTTTTTTTTTAAATTGAGAGTGATGTTTTTTTCAGCCATGAAAAGCCACTTCACTGCTGAACTTACATGACGAAGCTCTCAAAGCCAAGCTCAAGAATCCCAGATATTGGTAGTCACATATTCTATCAAATTCTAAATAGCAGCAATTCTATAGACACAGAATAGATGCAGTTGGCTGAGCTTGGTCTTGGTATCATGCTTTTTCTGATTTCTGATTTCTGTTTTAATCCACAGAAAGATACGGTAAAAGTCCGTATGCAATATCTTTCCTTCTCAAGATGCCCCAGAGCATTAAACCTTTTGCTTTCAAAAGAAAATGGTTAAGCCACACAGAAAAGAGGGACAGATACAGCGAAGGTTTGCCATCCCAAGCTGTAGATTTGGCCTTTATCAACCATGTGAACAGTGGGTGTAAACCAGCTTAAGGAGGAGGTGAGCTATGAAGCTGACCCTATGGACAAGGAAAAGCTCATTGATTCCTCACTGCAATGTATTTTCCACTGTCTAATATTTGAATGCATTAAATAATGTGCCTTTTATAAGAATAATTACTGTTTGCTTGCATTTGCCTGCTAGGCATTTCTCCAACATGGAGGAAGTCTGATGCTTTGTTCTGAGTAATAAAGACCTGAAAAGACAGCACTACTTAACTGGGCGCACAGCAAGAATGAAACACATCATGCAGAGGCAGATGTGACTCTTGGGAAAGCAGGAGAGGAGGATGCAAAGCTGAAGTCTGGATCTGCTGATCTGGAAACTGCACTGCAATGGATGATGCCCCCATGTCATTAAATATGTTTCAGAAGGATATTACAGTATCCAACTCGACAGCTGCAACAATTACACGTGTGCAAAAGTACACACACCTACAATACAGAAATGATTTAACACCATATGGCAAAAGTGCCATCATTCTGTAATAGTGTGGCTATTGCCATCACGTGTGACTCTCACCTCCAAGAGACATTCAGCCATCTAGATCGTGCTGTGTTGTGGCCTTCTTTGTGGTGGGTTTTGGGATCACATGTGGTACTCTGCGATCTGGCTGGTACTGAGTCTTCTTCTTGGCACAGATGTTCTCAATGAAGGACCAATGGACGCGTGAGCAGAGCATGACTGTGTAGCCTGGCCTTCCCCAGGTGAACTGCTTGGTTTCTTGAGGAGCTGGGAATAAAGGCACTGGAGTACAAAGAGGTGAGAATGGAGCATGAGGGAGATGGGGGCAGCCTGGACAAAAGGGTTGGAGCTGGGTTATGTGGGCAGAGGGATGGAGGAGAGTGAGTTAGAGAAATTACTGCAACCAACTTCTTGGGTCACCCCATTTCTGGGATTGTTCAGTCTAGAGAAAAGAGGAGGCTCAGGGGAGAACTTATTGCCCTCCCCAATTGTCTGAAAGCAGGTTGTAGCAAGGTGGGGATCAGACTTCTTTCCATTAAGTTGTGCCAGAAGAGGTTCAGATTGGATATTAGGAAAGGCAGGCATTGATACTGGCTGCCCAGGAAGGTGGTGGAGTCACTGTCCCTGGCGATGTTAAGAAATATGTGGATGTGGCACTGAGGGAAATGGTTTACTGGATGTGACTGGGATGGGTTGAGGGTTGGATGGCTGGACTGATGACTAGAGATCTTTTCCAGCCTTTCTGATTCCATGATTGAAGATTGTTATGCATAACTCTAGGCTCGCTAGCTCCTAGATTCAAACAATCTGAACCACAGAATCAGAGAATCATAGGATGGCTTCTTCATAGAATGGCTTTTTTTCCTCCACCAGCTTTGTGTCTTCTTCAGAACTGAGAAAAATGAATTAAAACATCAGTTGGAATATCATAGACATGACTTCTTCACAATGGTTTTATTGCTTGTTTTCAGCAGTGTCAACCACAGAGAAGAACCTCCTCTGAAGCAAGGAGATGAACCAAGTACAAAGGAAAAAAAATAGCCATTTCATTGCATTTGTACAGAGTCAGAACAAAATAAATAACATCAGGCAAAAGGCCATGAAACAAGGTGGAGATTTCACCTGTGCCGAGCAAGCAGGCCTGTTCCAAATACATCACGAGCACCTAGGTACATAAAAACCCACAGAAATGTGGCTTAACAGTGATTCCCTGTTCATAGCCAGTTTTCATCACTCTTTGCTGTCAAAGCATATTTACAGGAGGGCAGAACAGGGGGGGCTTTCAGTCTGAATGAGTTGTCAGAGTCACCAAAGAGTTGGTTGGCACCAGCTACTGAACAAGAACAGCCTGTGCTGCGTTTGAAACAGAGTATGAAAAATGCACTCTTGAATTCAAAAGGTTTTTTTCTTTTTTTTTTTTTTAAGCTTAATTTATTATCCACAGAATATAAAAAATGTGTGACTTTTTGCTTTTTGAATGTGCTCTTCAGATTTCCTCTATGTACAAGTTTACAGCATCCACAAAACTGGGGTATAAACCGCCAAGTGCTCTACTGATGTCAATTTTTGTGTCTTAAAGGCCTGGGCTTCAGAACACCATGGGCATTAATTTCCCTTAGAGACCTGCTACACAGTTTCCAGTCCCAATGACTGTCTTATCTCTGTGATTCTGCAGCAGTGTGCTAGAAAGAAGTAGGGTTCTGAACCCAGGGCTCTTCAACACAATGCAACACCGTGCAGGGGAGCAAAGTCTGAGGACTTCCAGAGAAAAGGAGGTGGAAGAAGTGGTCTGTTGGCCCAGGAAAGCCGTGGTTTGTAATGTTATAGATATCTAGGGGAAATAAAAAGATCAGTTGTAATTATTTCATCACACCAGCGTATAAATACTGGGTTTGGGAACAGGGTAAAAGCTCCTTGACTGAAAAAAAAACATTGAATTCTATGCAGCTCTGGATTTTGGGATATCTGACTCCAAGTACCAGACTGGGATTTATTTCTTTTCCCTGTAACACCAGTTAGTTACTGTCCCACCAGAGTCACTCCAGATTGATACGAATACACAAGGGCTTGGTCTCCTGCTCCTCTAGAGTCATCTACAATTGAGAAGCATTACAGTCCCATCCAGCATAAATACTGGTGTGTGAAAAGTGCAAAGCTGCATGGAGAGTCATGGAGCCCTGGAAGTGGAGTGGTCTTTATAGCCAAGAATTCGGCACTTTCACCACTGGTGCAGAGACAGCTGTGCCCAGGCCCAACACCTTCTTCAGCCCAATGAGCTACTTGAAGGCAGAGAGGATGGCACAGCAGAGGAAGGTGTTTTACACAGTCAGAGAGGTTAGACCCTTCACCTTGCAGGGAAGATGGGCTGCTGTCAGGCTCTGTGCTTTTCTACTACACGTGTTCCCAATGATCTTAAACCAAACCGAGTGCTACCATGAACCTGTGTAGACAATGAAATGCACTTCATAATGACACATGTTGGCACTCCCAGGTCTGAGAGACCCCCTTCTAGTCCAAAAATATATGATTCCTTCAAAAACCCTATGGTTTTTTTTGCCTTATTTAAATACCATGCTGATGGAAGAAGGAATGGAGATGGTGATCACAAAGAAACCCTTCAATCTCTGCAATGGAGCCAAGCAATGTCCACTCCTCAGCTTTCTTTGTAACTTCATTTTGCTTTCTATAAACCAACTGGCAACTGCCCATTGATCAGCCAAAAATAAACCCCACCACAATCCAACCCAACAAAATAAATCAAAATCAGATGTTTCATCTTCTGAGCTTTTTTGGAATTCCTTTTTCATCCCAAAACTGCAGCAACGATGCTGCTGCATATAGTCCTGTTTTTAAAAAACAGTTTCAAATTAATGCCCTAAAATTCAGTCACAGCCTAGATTTCCTTTACTGCTCTTTTTCAAGCCCTAAACATGGTTATATTTCGCACTGCTTATCAGAGGGCCACAGAGCCATACAGGTCTCAGCTGGCTAGAAATATCTACAGTCTGATGTTAGCATTGCACCTTGCACCTCTAGACCTTGAGAAAGTCATTTAATTTTTATATTTTAATTGCTCCGTGGTTAATAATAATTGTTTAAGAGTTTATTCACCGAAACCTTGAGTGACTAATTAACAGGATTGGATTTGATCTCTCACTGGTATAAAAAGGGAGTAAACAGTTCCAGGCTGAAAGTAAAGGAATTCTTCTGAAGTCAAATTCCAGTTTCAAGCTTGTGTAAATCAGGAGTCACTGTTGTGAACTGAGGGATGCAAGAAGGGTGAGAATTTGGTGTCATTTCTGTAAAGAGTTTTGGGATCCAAACTCATTATCCTCAGACACATCTGAAAAGCATAGAGTATCCAGGAATGACTCATAATCATCTTTTTCACTAAAATAACTCACTTGCATTCATCCGAGTTGCTCCTGTCCCACTAGTCAGGCTCATCCTTGGTGATGAGCAGCTACAGCTCTGAGCACTATGTCATTTATTCAGCACTGCTTTGGGACAATACGGTTTGGGTAGTCATTTGGGGCTGCAGTGAGGTCCTTGAACTTCATTTTATTGATGAGTCAGATGAAAATCACATTCAGAGTAGAGGAGGCCAAGCTACCCAGCCAAATTCCTGCACTAAGTACCTAAACAAGGGCCTGATTCGAAAGCCAGAATGGGCAGAGAAACTCTTTCATTCACTTGATTGCCCAGAGAGAAAAGCTTTGATTTCATCACATCCTCCTCTCTTCTCCCAAAATTTGAATCCAACACAGCTGGGCTAACAGCTCTGCCATGCCCACCACAGCACGTTCACTTTGTCTCTTCATTGACCCTTGACAGCTTAATGGTGATCAGCTGGATGCCTGGTGATGAACCCATTGTAATGGAGTGGAGTTCTGAAGGAGCTCCTCAGTTCAGCTCAGGAGCTGCAGAAGGCCTTGTTGCATGGGTAAATAAGCAAATTTTTCCCTGTCATGTCAAAACCATTTCTGCTGGCTTTGGCCATAGTGCTGGCCCAGGGCTGCAAATAAAGAGGAGCTGTAAATGAAAGGCAGAAGTTCCTCCTGCAGATGGAATCACAAGCACAGGGAGAAGAAAAGGAAGGTAAAAAAACAAACAAACAAAAAAACACAGAACAAAAATGCACAAGGTGTCTCAGGCTCACAGGCACTGACCACCTCCTGCTGCTAGCAGTGGTACTCCACTTAATTCTCAACAGCTTTGTGCTTCATTTCCTCTGTTGCTGATATGGGAGACTTGGCACTGCTTATGGGAGTCCTCCAGCACCTTCTGCATGAGTCCTAACCCAGCTCTGGAGCAGCAGAACCAACACCAACCATCAAGTCCCTGCCTCTGGGAGCCCCATGAGGATGTCTCTCTGCATTTTGGGAATTGGATGGCTGCTAAGAGAGGACTTAGAATATTTCATGGCACTTGGACTCTGACTGCTAATGAAATGGTTTCACTGTAGCATAGCCACTTGGAGATCAGCATTTTACATGGTAGTAGGACAAGGGAAACAGTTTTAAACTAAAAGAGGGGAAATTTAGGTTAGCTCTTAGGAAGACATTCTTTACTCCTAAGCTGGTGAGGCACTGGCACAGATTGCTCAGAAAAGCTGTGGATTCCCCATCTCTGGAACTGCTCAAGGCCAGGCTGGATGGGGCTTTGGGCAACCTGGTCTGGTGGGAGGTGTCCCTGTCTATGGCAGGGGGGTTGGAAATAGGTGATCCTTAAGGTCTCTTTCAACACAAACTATTCTATGATTGATTTTCTGATTCTAATGAGAACAAAGATGACCCGAGACTGGCTAGCCTGGAGTTTTGCCAGCAGTTTAATACCAAGACCATGGGGATCAGCACAACTATCTTCACAAATACCTATCTGCTCTAGGTTTTCCAAGCTGGGTAGCCATGATTACTTCATGACAGGCTGGAAACCCGTGGGTATATACCTACCCTTCACAGCAGTTTTATCAGAGCATCTCACATCAACTGACTTCAGTTCTCTGTGCTGTCCTCAGTCCTGAGTGTGGGGAAGTATTTTGGCAGCATCCAGCTCAGATGGCGACAGTACAGCTCTGGGGAGAAGTATGCAATGGAAAAACCTCCCCTCAGAACTCAGAAAGGAATGGGATGATGTCCTGATCTGCAATTCTCCTCCTGGGCTCAGTGGTTTGTTGGCAGTGAATTTGAGATGCTTAAAGCAAGCAAGCAAACAAAGAAAAAAAAAAAAAAAACCCAAACTCCAAAGACTGTAAATTAAAGATGTTTCCCTTCAAGGAACTACAATTTAACTTGGAAGAGAGAAGAGTCCAGTTGCTGTTAGTGGAAAAGTTGAGATTTCTGATCTATGAAAGCATTCATACTTCCTTTCCATGTACACGTGTTAATTTGGTGACCCGGACTCCTTCCCAAGGACACTGATGTAACATGCTGTAGTAGAACAATTGCAGCCCTATTATTCAGTTTACACCTTTGATTGTCAGAGATTTTTCACCCCCAGCGTAAAACTGATGTGACCTCATACAATGCAGTTGGGTGGGAAACAGCCATCAGCATCTGCATCCATAGGCTATTTTCTAAGGTTGGGATGCATGGCTTGGGAATGAGAGCTCACATGATGAGCTGTGAACCACCAGCCTGGTGTGTCAGAGCAGGATTTGGTTTCACTCCTTTCCTTCTCCCCTCTATCGAGGAAAGAAAAGAAAAAAAAAATAACAGTTCCCTTGGATTCAGCAAGCTCTATGTACATCCTTCAAACAGGGACTGCCCCAGTGTGAAAACTAATAGGTCTTCAAAAACGACACAAAATGCACATGCGTCTCTTAAAGATCTAACAGTGCCTTCATCATAGGATGAAAGCTCCCTGCACAAGCTGAAGAAGAAATCAATTTAATAGCTCCCTCACTCCTTTCCGACTCCTGGAGTGCCAGTTACGTGCTGAGCCAACCTTGTTTTGATGAGAGCAATTTTGCTTGCTGCTGTGAAGCTAATTTTTTCATCTGGAGAATGGCTCCTTATGTCAGGCCTGATTCAATTAAGGATTACCGGGTTCTACATCTTCCCTCTCCTGGCAGTGTGCACTAAGCAAGTGCAAATGGATTGCAGACCAATTGCTTTCCCCCGATCCCTAATAATGCTGGGTGCAGTAATGCACCAAGATCTACAGGTTCAATGAACAAATATGAAAAACACAGCCATACTCCACAGTGGGCATCTGTACCTGGTTTTTATACGTGCAAACCGTTCAGTGAAAACAACCAAACAAAGCATGTTGATGTCCTGAACGCAGCACAAAGAAGGCCATTTTGTGCTGGTCCTTCTCTGCAAGCTGCTCTTCCAGAGGGCACCCAATGGCACATGGAAAGCTTCGGCTAACGAGGATGGTGAGCAATTAGCAGAACACACTCCAACATTGGGGCATCCTTCCGGGGCCTTGCCTGGTGCTGCAGCTTCTTTGCACAGTGCAGGTTGGCCTCTGCCCTTCCTGCCTGTGTTCTTCCTGTCCCTTCTTCTTGCTGCTTCCAGCATCACATCACCACTTCTTAGCGACTGGGCTTTTGGCACATTCATAAGTTTGGCATTTTTTCCCCCCACTTCTTGTCTCCCTCTCTCTGTCCTTTACTGGCTTGTTTAAAACAACAATAACAAAAAGTGCAATTTATCTGTTTCAGAGATGTCGGTTCTGGGAAAGCCCCAGTAACTCAGGCTCTTCCCTCCCTTACCCCCAAAATTCAGTATTTATAGCACATTAGATTCTCCCAGGCTCTCCTCAAGTGACTGGGACCTTTACTCAACGTTGTCAGCCCCCGAGGGCACCAACTTAGAGAGAAAGCTCTGAAAAGAGGGAGAGGAAAAGTATTTCTCTGCCTCTTAGCTTGTCTGATCTCATTCTGGATGCCAATGGCTTTTCCAGTTTTCTGTCCTCTGTTGGCTCAAGTGGAGCATGTCATTTCACAAGGATTTGTCCATAGGTAACTGATTCCTGGGGATCCTTCTCTCTCTTGGATGCTCAGTGCTCAGAGAGCCAATCTCCATCAAACCAGAGAGAATTCTGCCTGGAAGCTGGAGCACCGACGTGTCTTTGGTGAGCACTTGGTCAGCATGGAGATCTGGGTGCTGAAGTTGGTGCCGTTGCTGCCCAAGGAAGGGTGGTGGTACTTCATGTCTGAGCCCAGGAACCGCTCCAGGTGCCACCTCCGCCACTTTCGCTTGAGCTCAGCTTGGACCTACATGGTGGAAAGATAAGCAAGTCAGCAGAGGAGAGCATATGTAGGGGTAATAACTGTTTTACAGAGGTCACTGAACCTGGGAATAACTACTAGTCACACAGGGGAGAGATAATGCTGCAGCAAGTAAATTCCCTCAGCAGAAATCCTTGAGCTTAAGCAGAAAGGTGAGCATGGGGAGTTGCTTATCTGATAAAGTGAAGATGTCAGACTACTCAACTACTACGGTTTGTGAGTATAACTGGGATTCTTCCTACTTTTCATAGTTGTAGAATCATCTGAGTTGGAAAAGACCCCCAAGATCACTCAGTCCAACCATCTACCAACCACCAATATTTGCCCACTAAACCACGCCCCTCAGTACATCTAATTGTTTATTGTCCCAGGAAAAATGATTTAACTGCAGCTTGTTTGTAAAGCAATCAATAAGCAGTGCTTTTTGATGGAGGTTACTTGTTTCTATTCAGGGTATTTACACACATCATTTGGTTTACACCATTCATACACCAACCCTGCACAAATCTGGCCACACTTCCACACAAATGGAAGTCCCCATCCCCTCATGCAGGCTTTGAGTGCTAAGTTTTGGATCGTGGCATGAATTAGATAAAACAGCTCTGTCTGAGGGTCCCTGGGCTCAACAAGCACAAGAACAGGACATCACAAATGCAAACTCCAGTGCTGGAAATGTGGGAAAGTCAAGATCAACACCTGTAAGCTGGAAATACGTTCACCTAGCATTGGTCTGGGCATAATAAGATACATCAGTCCTGTTTGGGTTTTGGACCATTAGGAAATCTGTGTGGCACTGCCCTGCTCCAAACAGGCTCACTAGCTAAAGTCTCTGCTGGAGCTGAGCTCTGTGTGATGACCACATGGCATCAGCATGGCTGGAAGAAGGATCAGAGCTCTAAGAGAGCAAATTGATTCTGGACACTCTTCCTCTCCTCAGGAAGCTGGAACACAAGCCCAGAGCACAGCTGTTTCCTTCCTGACAGTTTATTGAGCTGAACATGCTCCATCTGACAGCAGCTCCAAGTTCCCAGCTGCTCACACCTTCCCAGTAGACTTCACCATTTGGATTTAATCAGTCTCTGCTGAATATCTTTCTGGCAGATGGAGCATGGTACAAAAATATCACTGCACTAACAAGCCTCCATTTTGGCAGTGGGTCTGATTCTGAGGTTGAAGTTTCAGGAGATTCTAAACCTGAGTAGAGCGTGAAAGATGGGCACATCCTTCTTTAATTCAGGATTTAGGCAAGGTTTTGCTGATACCATCTCATGAGTAAAGGAAGGACTCAGCAGCAATTATTAAAGTCCTAATATGTTTATTAATTGTGCTGGAAACTTTCTGGCTAATGGTTGAGTTGTTTATCTGAGGTGAGTGACTTGACTTGGAAGGTTTCCCTAGTGTGGTAACATCAGGAATGGGACACTCCTTAATCTGCTCTCCACAAGCATTCAATTTGCCTTAGCAGCAAATATTAACCAGGCTACACTGTTGATCTTACCTCCCCATTGAGAAAACAGTAGAGGACAGCCACCACAAAACCCTAGGGGAAAGGAGAAAACAGGCTTTTAGCAACTCCTAGCTTATATTCTCCTAGATCACAACCCAAGCCCATTGCAGCCCTGGAGAAAGGGCATACTGTCAGGGAACTGCTAAGGTGCCTCTTACAAATCAACGGATCACATTTTCCCTATAAAAGGAGAAGAGGAAAGTTGCTTAAGGCACCTTGGAGCAGATGCAAGGCTTTGACTTCAAGGCTTGCTCCAGATCGGTGCTTAAATCCATCAGGCATCACTTCAGCTCTAAGCAGGACACCTGGCCATTCAATCTTAAGCACTGAAGGCAATTTGGTGGGATAGCAGAGGCAACTTTCCTGGGGAAACCTGAACTGTGCAGAGACTGAGAACACAAAGTGGCTACAGCTGCTTGACGGATGGATGCAATTGCACAAACAAGTGCTTCTGTTCATGCAACAGCAAGGCCAAGGTAAACAGCCCAACGCTGGGTGTGAATGAGGTGAGGCTTGTGGGAAGGTATACAAAGCAAACTCCATCAAAGGTTTCCTCAGGATTAATGTGTCCTCATGGGGAACCTGCCTTCTCCTCCAATAAACTGCAATCCTACTTGGGCAGGCTTTAGAGGCAGAACTTTTTTAGCAGAAGAGATAGTTCATGAAAGCCAACTGGTCATAGACTAGGATGCCATTAAAGGCCAGAAAGACTCTTCCTGAAGTCTATTCATCACATCTTACTGTGTTAATGATATCTAAACTGGATGAACATGCTTGATTTTCCTCGTAAGTACAAAAAAGCCCCAGGGGGACTAGCATATAGAGGTGTATTTTCTTTGCAGGTGCCTAAAACACAGAGAGAGAAACTCCTGGTAAAGTATATATAAATATATAGGTAAAATATAAGTTTATCTTCCACTCTTGCCAAGTTGGAACAAGTAGCTTCTTCTCCAAAGGCACAAGACCAACACTGGGCATGTCTGGGAAAGCTCAGATCACAGGTTTGGTTATTTCTTGGTCAGACTGGTGGTCCACTTACCTGGACAGGTGACTTACCTGGAATGACCCAACCACAAGCTCAAAGACCAGCTTAACTTCTGCTTTGAAATTGTCAGGGAAGAAAGCAAACATGATGTAGTGAATGCCAAAGAGAGGGATCAGCAGTAAGGTGGACTTGGCCAGTCTCCTGTTGGAAAGACAAACATGAGTCATAAGAGAAGAGGGAAGAGGAGCTGTAGGGTAAACTGATGAGAAATCCTGCAGCTGAACTTTATGCAACCCTGAAACTTTAATTTGCTGCATGCAGTACATATTTGCTGATTACTAGGACCGTGATGGGGATAGCCATGCACACTAAATGTTTCTTTTTGTTGGGATATGTGATGTGGGCCACCTACCCTGAGGTCCTGGGAACATCCAGGCTTCCAACAGCAGCCTCAAACAACGCAATGTCAGCAGGCTGCCCTCACCCACTAAGCAGAAATGTCTGGGCTATACCAAAAAGGAGGGAGCTGAGATCAGTTCCCCATTGCTTACTCTCCCCAAGATCCTTCTAACAACCTGGGCTGGGATGTGATGAAACAGAAGCAGACCTTCTGCTGGGCACAGTCAGTTGCTAGCTACAGCAGTTCACAGAACAAAGTACTGTGCTGGGAGTGCTTCCACATGCTCACTTTCCTCCTCACGAACAGCTCTCAAAGAAATACACATCTTCAGCTGAGGGAGAGCCATCAGCCCCAGTTTGTTTCCCCTGCAGACTGCAGATGGCTGGTGAATTCAGATGCGGTGACAACATAAAATGTGCTATCTTTATTCCCCGTAACTTTAATGGAGGTATTTCTTTCTCCCCTCCTGCTGGAGATCTTTTTTCATTTCTACAAGCTAAACCATTATCTAGTGTCTTCTTTGTTTGCTTAGGATTTCTGGAAATTACAGCTTCTGGGAGAGAAATGGTATGTTTAGCTCAGAATAATGATAGGCTATTGCACAATGAATGTCTCCAAAGGAGGGGGATGAACAGTATTAGTGCTTAATGGCATCAGGCTGGGTAATGAGTGGTCTAATTAGGAAGAGATGATAATTTATTAAATCTAATCATTATTAGAATCTAGCTGACAAAAATAAAAAAATAAAAAATAAAAAGGAAATCAAGAACTTTAGAATGCTTAAGGGGATTTTGGCTCTCTTGGTCACCCACATCCTTCTCCATCCCTCTCTCCCAGAGGCTTCTGGAGAAACTGAAGCTTAGGCAAAGGTGTTGGGATACTTGTTTTTCCATCTACAAACCCTTCCAGTTCCATCTGGCTCAGTCTCCCCAGACTATCTTCATTTATTTTCCATCTGTATAGACCTGCAGTGAAGGCTGACATGCCAGCATTATGCAGACGATGCTTATCAGCTCATTATTGTATCTCCCAGCAGACCTTTCTGGCTTTCCCTGGGCCAGGCCCAATGACAGTTTGATGTTAAAACTTTGCTTGGAGGCTGTGGTTCCCCATGGAATACCTGCTGGCTGCAACTCATTCCAAGCAAATGGAATGCCTGTAGGAAGCAAGGACTGTCACTATCATGAACCAGCCTATGAGCAGGGCCCTAACCCCTAGGAGCTCCATCCTCCAGTTTTCACAACACCTCAAACCATTTTCTTGTTTTCAGCACTAAGCTTCCCAGAATACCGAGTGATGTTTTGGATTTTATGTCATCCTCAAGGCAAGTTTGGTCTGGCTCCGTAATACTGGAAAAATCCCCCTACAAATTGCAACAAGGAGAATTGTCTTCCATATGTCATGGTGTGTTTCTCCCAGGAAGCTAAAGACTGGCTGTGCAGTAGACACAAATGCACATGGGAGGCTTTCTGAGGCTGGTTAATGTTACCTGAAGGAAACCATGCTTCTCAAAAAATTAATTACCTTCTCCTCCTGTCACAGAGTGCACTTCTTATACCTATCCTCTCTGACGTGGTGACAGATGATTTAGGAAAAACACATCTCCACTACCCAGCACTGCACCCATTCCTCTCCTTAGGAGAGGTAAGAGTTAAACAACACTTCGCTCCTGAACACATAATGGAAAGTTGCCCAGAAAACTTTGATGATAATATTGAACTATGAACATGCACAGAATGAAATGAGATGAATTTTGCTCAACATTTCTTCTGCAGAAAATAAAGTGTTTTCTTCTTCTATTTGCCCCAAATGCTGCTGTCCTGCTCTTGCACAAATCTCTGTCATTTGCAGAAAACTGTTTTAGAAGACTTGTTTTCACAATTTCTGACATATTAAAGCCCAGCTCAGTACCTGTAGCATTAATGAGTGAGTGAATCAGCAGTATACCTGAATTTCTACCCTACAGATAAACTGAAACCATTTGGAGCTGAGCAATTCTATCAACATATCAACACATCAACACATTATTTTTTAAATATAAACAATATAAAATAAACAAGAGGAGGAGGAAGAAATGGAATTCACAGTGTTGTCATTTTAAAGCCTGCTTATCACAGATGTGGCAGGGGGAACCAACGCATGTCATTGCCAACAGGTTTTGGTAAGCTTTCTTGGGTCCTGCAGGACGAAGCCCTGAAGCTAGCAGCAGCATTTCAGGTAGCAGGGGTATGACTTATAAAAGGATCCAGACTGCAGATTACATGCTTAATCATAGAATCACAGAATCACCAAGGTTGGAAAAGACCTCCACGATCATCTAGTCCTCCAACCAGCCTCCTACCAATTAATGTCATTTATAACAGGATCTGGATGACTCCAGGTGTCTCTACAGCTAGCCATCTAAACACTAAACGTTGAGGACCCTTGGTGGGATCCAAACTTCAAGTTGAGACTCTTAATTTCTACAGGAGACTATGGTGCCTCATGTCTCATTGCAGTCAATAGTCTCTAGTAGAGACTTTCAGACAGACCATGGAGTCTGGTTGTATACATACACAAGTTACACACAAGTCTCCCACAGGTGCAGTGTCCTATATGCCAGATCCAGACAAGCGTATCAAACATCCTAAGGCATCTGATACGGCTTGGACACCTATAAGAGACTGATTTGTGCCTGAATGAAGCTGAAATGCTTTTCCAGATGGATGAGGAAGGTGAAGAACTGAAGATGTGAAGATCATTCATCCTTCTGCAATTGGTTCCTATTTGACAGGCCAACGCGGGGAAGCCTTTGTTACTTGCTGCCCTGTCATGCAAGGTTTGTTTACCAGGCAAAGAAGATTTACTGGCAATTCGTACTTCACTGGAAAATAAGTAGAAAAAAGCTGTGAGCTCAAAGCTCAGCATGATCTGCTAGGTAATCTGGGCATAACCCTTCTGATGAGTGGCTGGCAGCACTTCTAGGGAGATGAACGTGAGCCAACTGCCCCAGGCTGCTGCATAGTAAGTACTAGAACATATTTCAATATGATGATTTAATCTATCCACCCGGATAAAGCTGTTGCAGTCTTGGTTTTGGGAATATATATTGCCCAACTTGAAATACATAGAGATGCGATAGAAAACACAGGTCTGGTAACGTTGTTGTGTTATGATGATGGAAAAAGAAATCATTGGCTTTGTGTGCTGCAGGGAGAAGTTAAGGTGAAATACTGTAATTCTCCTTTATAAATTTGAGAATCTCTGGAAGGAGATGAAATACGTGATTTACCATCACTAGAGAAAAAGACACAGAGTTGTGGTTGGTCAATATTTAAGGTCTATATTCATTTTAAGTCTTCCATCTTGCTGAAGGATGAACCGAGTTCACATTCTTCAAAGTACACAGCTCCCTCAAAAAGTAAAGAAGATTTTATGAACAGTGAGCAGGTAGACACTACTCTTTTTCCTTTTTAGTTATTTTCTAGAAATCCTTTGATAACATCCAGGATATTTGAAATGCAAAGCCAGGACAGTAGCAGGAGGTAAAAATGAGACAATGTCTGAACTTTTATTTTATTTGCATTGAAGATATAAAAAATCCATACAGGAAAATGGATTTCTTGTAGTTTTAAAATGCTGCACCAAAGACCAGTCTTACACACTGAGACAAATTCTGATTTCACTTGCATGTTGTTCATTATCAAGAGCCCCAGTAAGGTCAACATTATATCCTCGGGACAAAAGCTATATGATAAGCAAAACTTCTCAGACAAATTTGTTTCTCAAGAGCAAAGAGAAATGAGTGCATTAGGGATGGATTAATGCAATCTTGTTCAGGAATCATCCTTAGGGTATGGAAAAACTGCCATAGATTCTACTGAATGCATGGATTTTCTCAATTTCTACTCTGAAGAAGTGAGTAGAGGGCAACTGCTTCAGATAAAAATGCCCCTATACTGTAGATGGATACACTTCGTTCTTCATCAGGGTCCTCTGGCCTTCAGGATCCAATAAATATTGATTAAATATTGAAATATGCAATGAAAAAGGCCTTTTTTTTTTCATGAACACTACTCTTACTCTCATGCCCACCAGCAAAAGGCCTGTTTCTTGATTTCTGATCATCTTTAACAAATTAACAAATTCACAATTGTGATGAGCAAAAACGCAGACAGATGCAGTACTTTGACAAAATATCAAATGGGTTCTGCAAAACCATACAATACTGTAAAAAAAGCCCGTGACTTACGAATACTGGCTGGTTTCATTGTGTCCAACATCTGGAGAATGCAACTTCTGGACTAAGATACGGATGATACAAATGAAGAGAATGAAGTTCACCTGTTGGGATGGAGAGAAACAGGAAAAAGAAAGTTAAAAATCACGCCCCTGCAGCATTGTTCTGCAGTGAAAAGAAGAAATAGTTAAAGGAGTGGAGTGCCTTTCACTGCAATATTTTTGCCACGGAGCAAGCCGTTGTTAAAAAGCCACGAGCAGAGAACCCCACTCTAGGAGCACACAGTAAACCGACACAGGATGGCAGCCATCTTGGGCCTGACATCAGCCTGCTTGGGACTTTGTGTCATACATCCCAAGTATGATGATGTCAAACCCATAGAGCACAGCTATGCACGACGTCCTGCTGACGACAGGGTGGGAAAGGAGCCTTGGGAGTTAGCGGAGCGACGGACGTCAAAAGCCCTTGGGAGACGGTGACATGGGACCGGCTGCCGAGCGTGTCAAAGACCGAGGCAGTGAGCCAAAGGAACCAAGACAAAACACAAAGCTGTATTCACTTAATCAGGTCTCCGCTCAGTGCTGATGGGCATTCTTCTCTGGAGAGAAGTTGGACACAACGGATAGCAAGTGTTACACCTCACCAGCATAGTGGACAGTTGCCTCTCCTACAAGGTTAGGCCAGAAGACTCAGCTAGAACTGCTTCATTAACATACTCAAGCAAAGCTAGCCTTATTTCATAGCAAAGGTGTAGAGCTAGGAGTGGCAATTTCCACAAAGGAGATGGCATGAGTTGAACAAAAACTTACTGGCTCCTAAAATCCTACCCATTGAACCATGCTGTTATTCACGCAACACATCCAACAGAAAAGCGAAGATGGATTTTTTTAGTCTAGTTAGCTTCTTTACAGTCTAATTTATTTTCCTTATAGTCTAGTTCAGTTTCTTTATCCATTCATGTTTAGTGAATGCACAAAGGGCTCTGATTTTTAAGATACGTAAAGGCTGGAAGGAATCGTGTCAACCAGCCAATCTGATTTCCTGCAAAAACAAATTATAACATTTCCTCCAGCAATTCTCAGGTTTATATCAACAACAGGTGAATGCAGCAGACTAAAGCCTATTTCTCATTTAGACAACAGCTCTTTTTCCAGTGCTAAGAGTGACTGGAAATTAATTATATTTCTTGGTTATGATGCATTGCCTAATCATTCTTTATCTACCCCATGACATTTATTATAGCTTCTGTTCATATTTATTTGCTTATAAAATGTTTAGCATCTGACTTGATGGCAAGTAAAATTTATCAGTCCAAAATAGAATTAGCTAGATCTATTACTTTAATGAGCATTGACAGCACACAATCTGCACCACTGCAGGTAGGATCAGAGCTGCTTCCCAGTCTCCTGCCATAAATTAAATACTGTGTTGGCTCATCATGGTTAAGAGCAGACATGGGCACAGAAACAGGTGGAATGTGACTTAAAGGCTTAGTATGGCCTTAGCATTGCACGATAGAAGACATGGCTATCAAACAACTAAAAGGGTTTAGATTATTTTTCAACCTAGAATCGAATTAAAGGCTCTTGATCAATTCTCAGTGCTTAATTCTTCAGGTTAGAAAGATTTTTCTAACGTTTAACTTTATATATATATATATATATATATTTCTTCCTTCAGTTGAGGTCTATTCTTTATTCGAGTGGACATGCAGAATTTGAAGCTCTCCTCCCTGCAGAAATCTGCTAATCATCATATTGCTGTTATCATGGCCTTCCTTTGTGACAGAGTTATATGATACCTGCAAAAGTAAAATCAGATAATTGCCAGGTAGATTTTGTTTGGTAATGAGGAATTGATTTACTGACCAAAAGAAAACATGGCATCACTGATCCTAGGAGAGTACAGTGTATTTCCGCACTAAAAAGTTACCTTGGGAAAGGGAGAATACAATTTATGTCTTTTGATGAGGACATAAATATTTTGAGATGTGTCATCTAAGTATTTTATTTCTTTGCAGTGCAGCGAAAGAATAGTAAGTAATTATTGCAACTGTTTCAGTTTGGAATTCCTGTATGACAAATGCTACAGAAAAGGCCTCCTTGTAAAGGGCGTAATGTATGTGGAATAAGAAGAATGTATGTCTAAGAAAAGACTTCAGTTTAAAAAAAAAATCACATTTGCTTTGATTTCTGCTGTATTCTTTTTCTTCCCTTCCCACGCATGCTTCTTGATTTGAGAAAACGCTAAGTTTAAATCAAGTTCATTTTTCAAGTTTTGGCTCTACACTTGACAGAGGAAACACTTAATATTCACCAAGGATGGAAGTACTCAGTTCCTCAGAAGTGTCATGATTTCTGCGGTAAGAACTGATCTGGAGAAGTAATGAGTTAAGCACCTTTGCCAATTTATATGGAAATGAGCCAAGCTTCTCAAGCACTTAATGCAAAAACAGATAGCTGGAATTCAGCTTTGTGCTGGATGCTACAACAAGAGGCAAATAATTGCGGGAATTCATCTAGCTAGGTAGAAGTTTAGGATAGGACTCATCCCATATTACTTCACATTGTCCACATCTACAGTGGAACAAGTCACCCTGGGCTCTGACCTCAGAGAAACAAAAACTCGTGGCAAAATCCAGCAGTTTTAATTTAGACATGCATCGATTCATTAGATAAAATGACTTTTTTCTGGGTCTCCAAGCATGTTCCTTGATCTCTTCTGGCTGTGTGCTCCCATGGCTACTGTACCAGAGAAAATGGATGAGATGGAGCTGGTCTGGCTTACATGAGCTCCACCCTGGGTGCCCCATCACTCAAGCTCTTCCCACAACGTTTAAGTCAGTGTTTAAAGATAAAGATGCTTATCCAGAGGCTGAGCTTCTTATCCCAAGAAAAACATTCAGTACACAATGCAGTGTTATCTGTCAGTGCATTTTACATGGATTTTTACAGAACACTTATCGAGGCACCTCTATCCTCCCCTCCTCCACCCCCCACATTCTGTATTAAAGACGGCTTTAAGAATATGTTGATACTTTACCAAAATGGACACCAAAATAGGAGTTTTAATGATCCACCAGATTGGGGATTCTATTATTTCCTCCCAGCATCTAAAAAGCAAATAAATAAATAAATAAATAAATAAATAAATAAATAAATAAATCAGACTTAAAACATCAATTAAAAAAAAGCAAGCAGCTCTGTTACCTTTCAGGTATTTTGCCTAAATCATAGAATCAAAATTGCTTAGGTTGGAAGAGACTTTACAGATACAGATCCAATCTCCTGCCGTAAGCAGGGTTGCCCCCCACCAGACCAGGCTGCCCAGGGCCCCATCCAACCTGGCCTTGAACATCCCCAGGGATGGGGCACTCACACTCCCTCTGGACAGCAGTGCCAGAGCCTCACCACCCTCTGAGTAAAGAATTTCTTCCTAACATCTGACATAATCTCTCCTCTTTCAGTTTAAAGCCATTACCCACTGTCCTGTCCCTATTAGTCTGTGTTAAAATGATAAAGCTGTGTACACTGGGAAGAGGTGATGGCTTTTGTTGCAGTGGCTTTGAGCACTGGTAGGTAATATTTGCTCCAAATATAAGGCTGTGGGTGCTTTTCTCCTTGGTAATGAAATGGGCTGGAAAATGTCCCTGTTTGTTGCAGGAGAGTTGGAACAGATGACCTTTAAAGGTCTCTTCCAAGTCAAATAAATCTATGAATCTACGTTGTATCAGGGTGAATATGGGGTAGGATGGAGATTTGCTTAATTTTCCTACAGTGAGGTCTCCTCCAAGGGAGTGCTATCAGAATCACAGATTAGTGAGGCCTCTAATGCTGACCATCATCCTGATAGGGATTTATTTGGGCACAGAGTAATTGGCACTGCTGGAAAAACCAACATCCCCTTCTGAAAGAGGTGACAGAAGGCGTGGTGGGGTTAGCCCCAGTAAATCCAGCAATGCATCCAAGCAGCCCTTGCATTCAGAGTTAAAGTGGCCCTCATTATATCTGGAGCACTTCATTTTTAAGAATTCCGAACAAAGGTCACTTTAATTTGGAGTTAAAATTTCTAAATACAAGCTTAATGCTGTTTAACAAATCTTACCTAATTAGCTTTTATTTAATCTGGGTTAATTCCTTGCAACTTTGTTGGTAATTTTAATATGCAAAAAGAAGTAATCTATGTTAGGTGTTAACATATTCTGTATATTCTCACTGTTTTACTTGGCACAAAGCCTTTAAAGCCTCTGCTGCAAAGCAGTCTGCTTTTTTTTTATTTATTTTTATTAAGAATTACTGGAACAGAGTGGGAATATAGATAGTAAGAAGAATTAGTAGTCAGAATGGTTAAATCCTTTGGTCTCTATCTCATTTTTAGAGGCTATTTATTAACACAGTAAATAAGGTCAGTTTTATGCAGATAGAGGGAGACCATAGAAGAAATCAGCAGTCCTAAGGAAATGTGTTATTCTATACGACTATACATCAAAAACACAAGGAAAAATCTGAGCTGCTTCCTTTACTGAAAGAAGGACAAATCAGGACACGTTTGGAGAGAGACTGCAAGGGAGAAAATGGAATTAACCATGTGCTGTAAATGCACGATACAAGGGCATGCACAGTGAGTGCATAATGAGCACCTGAATCTGTGATTCTCTGCAGCGTTTTCTCATAAAAGCATTTCAAACTACTCCAGTTTGACTACTGAGTCAAAGCATGATGGATCAGATCCTGTTTACTTGCATGTATCCCTGGATAGCTCAAATATGTGCCTCATTTGCTTACCTGCATTCTATCTATTTCTTACATAAAATGTCAAAGGCAGCTGTTATGCTAAAGAGGATGGAGAACTGATCCAAAGATCTGCCTGGAAAAAAGATCAAGAGTCTTCAGAGCTTTTCTGAGGGAGCCAATGGATGTGTTTCTGAGGTTTCTGCTATTCCAGAGTATGTAGGGTCAGTTCTGTAGGAGCTCTGATCTGAGCACGGGCTCAAGGGAACAAAAGGGGACAGTGGGGGGTCTGCTCACAAATCTGCACATATGTTCACAGCAGGAAAGAAAAGTCCGTAGGCTTACCCAACATTGAAAAAGTAAATCCTGACGACTGTCCAAGCAGTGATGAACACGGAGGGGGCACCTGGTGAGAGGAGAGATGGTGTTACTGTCACAAATCATCAGGCATGTTTTTGCCACTGCTCCTCACTCCAGGATGGTCTGCCTGAGGAGAGAGGTCCTGTTCCATCTGTGTGGTCCCTTTTTCCCCTTTCTCTGTTTGTTGTCTTTGATTAGATTTAGATTGGAAACATCCTAGGTAGGAAAGGTCTCTTTGTTCTGGTTAATCACAGTATTCTTTATTAACAGTGATTTTCAAATGCAATGATAGTGCAAACAGAACAAGTATGTCCAAGTTATTTATTCTTGCATAATCCATTTCAGATCCACACTCTTGCAAATGATGGATGACTGAAAGGCCAAAAATCCTTCCAGTACCCACCACTGCCCTTCCTCACCCAAAGAACCTCAGAACACATTACCAATGCAAAATATTTCCTTTGATTTTAAATCATACATTCATCTTTAAGATCTTTCAGAGGCACTGTGCTGAAAGGATCTCTGCACAAGCCAGGTTTAAAGAAAGTCTGACCTGATGCATCTGAAGCCAGGCCTGCTAACATCACCTCTCCCCACACTTATAGCACGGAAAATTGCCTCTCTCTTGCAGTGTGAACCCAAGCGTAACTCCTGTCACTTTCAATGGAAGTTACTGTACAGCTAACTGATCAAACCCTGAGTCCAGGCATAACCTTCCAAATGACACAAATGCTTTTTTCCCTTCCTTTTCAAGATTATTGCCTGCTCTAATTATTTCCCAGTTTCAGCTACTGAGAGCACAGAACAGAAAGCCTTTTTAGCTTGCTTATACATACTTCTCCAGCTAAATGACTTACGATGTCTTTGGAGAAAGAAGGGAAGTCTATCTAGTAGGATTTATTTTCCTAAGTTAATATTTCAGCTCTGGCCAACCTTGTGAAGTTTCATTTTGTCTTCTTCCCCTTCCCCTTCCCCTTCCCCTTGTCAGGATAGCTATCTAGCCTGATCTCAGCAAGGCAAGAAGAGCAAAGGATTGCAGAGTTTGGTTCAATCCAGCAGTCCTGCTTAGTTCATCCTTACAATTTAAGGTCAGTGCACAATACAACCTTGGGATCCCAACCTCAAATAGGAGTTTCAGTCCAAAAGATCTTTAAGATAATGAGGTGCTCAACAATCAACGAATCGAGCACAAACTAAGCTCTTAAATAGTTTTGAAGGTTAATGCTGTTAAGCTCCTCTGACCACTGGGGATTAAATTGCTGTTAAAAATGCCTGCCAGGGTCACCACCTGGTATTCAGGCCTGCGAAGATGCATACCCCAGCCAATTAAGATGTACCACCAGAAGTATTTCCTCTCCGAAAAGAAGGAGATGACCAACAGGGTGTGAAGATACAGCCCTTCCACCAGCAGCCAGAAGAAGTTGGCCATGACGCAGTACTGGAAGAAAACCATCATGGCTTTGCAGCCTACCTGGAAGAGAAGAAAGGAAGAAACAGTGGTGATCTGTAGCACGTTTCCATTGTGAACACCCAAAATTCCCAGTAAACCTTGCTCTGTGTGCAACTCTGAGATGGCTTTTTTGCAGCCCTTGAAGTCCTTATGGGATATGTCCCATGTGAAGAGCCAAAAGTCCTGCAAAGCCTGCACAGGGACATGCTCTGGCTGCTTGGCAGGTGTTAACCAACACATGAGAATGCGATCCTGAACTGAGATCAAACCAGTGGCTCATTTATGGTGCAACCCACAGCATGATGGAGGTGATCTGAACTGGAGAAGAAACAAGAAGAAGTGATCGTTTTTTATGCTACTTTTGCCACCAAAGTCATTATCTTGATGGACATCATCTTGAGTGACTTGAGCATCATGGTCCCCCCATCATTCACATGGGGCTGCCTCCCTCAACCTAAGAAATGAAGTCTCTGGTGAACAAACTGATTACCCAGGTTAAATAAAAACACCAATAACGATAAAAAAGTAGCTCTTGAAAACAAAATCCAATTACAATCACCCCACGGCCTGGCTGCTATTACAAAAACTGAAGGGGTCTGACAAAGGACTCTGAAGAAAGTCAAGTCTACAAAGAATTAAGAAGAAAGGCTCAGTTAAGAAAAGTAAAAAGAAGAGGATAAGAAGAGAAAAGAGAGTAAACGCTAATGAGCATGAGCAGATTAGATTGCAATGGAAGGAGAGAGCTAAAGTGAGAAGGAGGACTGCTCTTCCTTGGAAAATAAATAATTAAACACAGCAACCTGCTGTGAAGTCCTCACTGCAGCTCAGAACTAACACTTACGGGTAATGGGAACAGTCACCTAAGAAAAGAAAAATGAGAAAAAAAATTGAATAGGAAACTTCTCTCCAGCACTCAACAGCCCTAACAACTGCAAAACACCTGAAGGTTGAAATCAGCTGCCCAAAGAGCTCTGTTAGCACCTGCCATTGCCCCAGCACCATTCTCCAGACTCATTTAGAAGAATGCATCAGTTGCATTGTTACTTATATTATTTATAATATATTTATACTGATATCCACATTGCTTAAGAAATGATGGAGATCTATTTCTGAGATGTTCAGAAATAGATACATTGTCTTCAGTGGGTCTGCTTGAGTTATACCCTGCTCTTTTTGGGCCAGGGCATGAAAATTTGATTAGCATCTCTTCCTCGGCGCTCTGCATTTGCACCATGGTGAATTTAGAGCAATAATTGATTTGCACGAGTGACAAGCTCACTCACACATCCCCCCGTCCTCTCTTCTGCTGAAAACAGTTGCTATGAAACGTGATGGTTTAAAAAAAAAAACAAAAATTAAAAAAAAGGCATAAAAAATGTTTTCTCGATGCCATATGTTTGGAGAGAGACTTGTCCCCACTGATTGCTCAGAATTAACTCACCCCTCCCCTATCACCCATTGGTATGTCGCACTGGGGTCCTCATGGGCTCCTGCTCATCAATCTATATGCACATAGCTGCCTGCTGCAAGACAGATGGCACAAACAGAGACTTGCTGCAGGGTGGCAATGAGGGAAAGTGGTGGCAGAGCAGGCACTTCACTCCCAGGCAGGGAAGGTAATACTGAGCTGAGCTGACAAGGGCTTGGGATGTGTCATCCTCCTCCCCAGGTCATCCCTCTGCTCTTTGTTCTTTCCCTGCCTCTGTGTGGATATGAGTGACACTCATTCCTTTCATCCGAAGCCTGGACCATCTGCAGCCAGTGGGGATTTGCTGGTGGGAGTGCACTCAGCAGCATTTAGGAGCTCCCGGGTGAGATGTGATGTTTAGGGGAGCAAAATTTGATGCATTTCAACCATATGCTCCTCAAACGTGGATTTGTTTTGCGGAATGAATTTTGGGGATTCCTTTCTGGATGGGTATGATGAAGGAATGGCAGAGGCACGAGGTTGGAGCATGTCTAGAATCACAGAATCACAGAATGACCTGGGTTGGAAGGGACCTCAAGGATATTAAGCTCCAACACTTCTGCTACAGGCAGGGCCACCAACTTCCACATTTAATACTAGACCAGGCTGCCCAGGGCCCCATTCAGTCACAAGATATATGGCTATTTGAACAGTTGCTAATATCGTAGGCATTTTTCACTTAGCATAAAAAAAAAAAAAAAAAAAAAGATATATTTATGCATCAGAGTGAGCACAGGCTGATAATGTATTGCAGTATGAGGTCCTCTGTGACGTGAGGATGTCCTGCACTGGAACAGATTTGGGTGCCCTGGCATGGACCAAGCCAACACTATCATAGAATATGCTGAGTTGGAAGTGGATCATCAGGGAGCTTATAGTTACAGAATCATCAAGGTTGGAAAAGACCTTCAAGATCATCCAGTCCAACCATCACCAACAGTACTCACTAAACCATGTCCCTCAACACAAAGCTGTATAACCACAATAGTACACAATAGTAAAGCTATGTAACCACAAGCTGACTCCATAGGTAGGACTCTGACAGTTGATACCTACAAGGTCATCTTTTTCACTTTTTTCAGCCAGTGCAGATTCAGACAATACAGTCAAGAACATCCAAGGTGTGATCTGCCTCATCCACAGAAAAAGGACAGCAGATGTATTGTAAAAATACCTCTTTCCCCACCAACTAGAGAGGGAACATGGAGAGACCAGCTCAGCTGGAGACAAAACCAACGCATCAAGCACCACCCACAATGATTTCTGTCTTACAAATTAACTGCCTGGGATTCTTGCTGTCTTTACTTTTGCTGGGTTGGTTGCCAGACCAAATATCCCTAAGAGATGCACTTCTACTGCTGACTGCAGTGCTGTTCTTCCCTTGAACCTTCTCAGCCAACCAGCTCAGTGACACATTCAGAAATCAGCCCTTCCTGGCTTTTGAGACACCTCATCCTTATTACATGTGGCACTTTGTAATGGGTCTCTCCCCTTCTGATCAATTACATTCAGACTCAGAACGGCTGTTACTTTGCTGGGAAGCAAAATCCCTGTTTATCCAAGCTGCTTTACCCTTTAGGTGACAGGCACTAGGCAGAGATGAGCCATACCATCTCACAGAAGAATTCCTTCATAAAGATCAGACCCCATGACACATCAGTGTTGAAAGATCAGTAGGAATGATGTTTAGAAAAGACATTTTCAGCATTAAAAGAAGCATTACAACACTGCTTGCTTGATTTTCCCCTCCTCTACCTCATTTGCAACCCCATCTTTCTCTAGGTGGCTTGCACTACTTGTGTCCACGTGAGATGTTGTAGTGAGATTGTCTACCCAGCCTTTGTTGAAGTCTTACTGACTCAAGAGGCTCCTTTCTTCTTCCCATCTTCAGGACTACATCAGCCACAACCTATTTGCTTTTTCCATGAAGGTCTCCTCCATTTACTCCTATGCTGCTAGCCACCAACTACAGAAACCAATTCCTCCTCCAGTTAAGGAGGGACAGAAACCTTTTTTACCCAGACAAGCACTTCTGTGCTTCTCATTAAATCCATCATAATCAGTAAGATAATTTCATCTTAATTATTTCAAAAGTTTATGTGAGGGTGAGATAAGGCATACCTTATGGCTACTGCATGGGCCAACCCTCCCTTGCCTTGCCGTGGCCAACCATCTATGTTGCAAGCATCTGCATGCAGGGCTCTGAGGACTATATGAAAAGGAGACAGTGCAAAATTAATCTGCTTATAAGTAGGCTGTTTATGATCTTGTAAGCACTGTCAGGTATTGTGTTGGGCCTTCATTTACTGCTCCACAAGGAGTAAGATCTTCTGCAGGCTCTTATCATTTTCCTAAATGATGTACAATTGGGATATTCACAGGCATTTCCCTGTTCACTGCAGGGAAGTTGGACTCATATGACCTTTAAGAGTTCCTCCCAACTCAAATGATTCTAAGTTTGCCCATCACAAAGAATCCTTAAAGGTGCTGAGCTAGTAAGCAATCAAAATATCATAGAATCATAGAATGGCCTGGGTTGCAAGGCTCATCCAGTTCCAACCCCCTGCTATGTGCAGGTTCACCAACCACCAGACCAGGCTGCCCAGAGGCACATCCAGCCTGGATGGACATACCTTACATATTGTTCTGCATGATCATCCTGAAGGACACAAGGAAGGAAGTATTTTCAAATGCAGACACATCTTTGAAATCAATTTCTATTACTTTTCATTGCAGATGTGCAGAACACATGTATCAAGCTGCTTTCTGGTCACAGAGTACTTAGCATTCCCATTTAGCATGTATATCAGAGTGAATGTCTGCTTTCTGGACAGGAACCAGACCTATGACTTTCAAAGCAAGGATCCATGTCACGTGGGGCATATATATTGCCCTGCTAGACAAATCTGCTGTGAGATCACATTGATTTAGATACTGAGAAGAATAATCTGAAAGCTAACAAAGAAATAGAGAAGGTAGAAGAGAGTGCATTTGCTTTGTAAGAGAACACCTTGCAGTCATGTTAGGGCAAATATTTAATAAGCCTTTGATACTTAGGAACGCAGCCAGTCCTTCCAAAAAGGAAAGGGTGAGCAGGGTGGTTAGACTGCTGGAGTGATGCAAAGAAGTATGCTTAGCTGAGAAGCTGGGCAGAGATTTTAGGATGTCAACAGAGGGTCAAATTGAAAGTTTACTGTAATGATGGAAAAAATAACAGGGCTACTCAAAGCCAGCACGTAGCACAGAGCTCATGTCCTACAATAGCTGCAAAAAACATAGCCCACTTTGTCAACTGGTAGGAAAAATGTACTCAAGACACAAGCAGGCTTTCTGAGACAGATGCAGAAGAGCATGAGAGTGGAAAAGACAAGGCTGACCAATGACCGCAGGCTATCAGGCTCCGCACTTTATACTTTAATGTTAGTCCTGAGAAATAGATTTTTCTCATAAAACTGATGTAGCAACTAGCTGAGTCACCTGGAGTAATGCAGTCCAGATGCTGGAGGCAGTGATTAACAAGGAGTTGAACATGTTGCATTAAATACACATATATCCTACCTGCCAGTGGTATTAACTCTGTGCAAGATATTTCTGTTCATTAATAATTGCTAAGGAATGAAATTCTCAACCAGCTCCTGAATTTTTCTAGCTCAGTATAAGCAGCTTAGTTGGACAGGAGTTGATCTAAGGAGGTTTTACTGGAGGTACACACACAACGCACACGTGTGCATGCACTAACCTACTGGGAATGCAACAAAACTCAACATCAAGAGGTCAGTTAACTTCACACTAACACTGCTGTGCACCAGAGATCACCACTGCACTAGCACACGTCTCCATCTGCTTCTTTACCAGGGATACGGTGTGTTATGGTTTAGGATTTGGGTTAAAGAAGTATCTAAATCTGGACAAAGAAGTACAAAGGGACATTCTCCCACTTCACACACTGTATAGCTGGCTTGGGAACATGTCCTGATGTAAACATTCTGCCTGACTCCCATTGCCCCAAGCGTGGGTCTCTCCAATGGGTGACCTGATCTGTCCCTCACCATGTGTGACCACTCTTGTGCAAGGATGTGACCCCCTTTGCAGTCCCTATAATTTATTCCTTGCATCCTCAACTCTTCATCCTCCTACAGTGCGTAACAGAACTTGAGATGTTAGTGACAGGGCATCAAGACATACAGTCAGCTTAAAGATATTTTCATGTCGTCACGTGCAATCCTGGATAACACTGAAGCTCCTGAGATGGTTTGTGGAGGTGGAACACTGCCCTCAGCCCAGTCCCTACTGCCTCTGGCAAAAGCATGGGCTCAGTTTCATCTCAATCCATCATGAAATGTGGAGGCCTCTGAATCTCCTTTAAAGTACTTGGGTCTGTTCACCTGGGCTACCACCACTGAAGAACAAGGAACAGATTTACACAGACATCTCTGCAGGTCTCTTCGACAGGAGATAGATGAAAGCTCATTTTCTCAGTGATAGATTTATCCAGCACTTTTCTTTTATGCTGTCCAGAGGACATGACCTATCTGAAAGGCTGGGTGTTGAGTGACTTGTGTAGAATTTGCCCACAGCAACAGCTGTCCTTCTCCCCAGTCTGGTCAAGGAGGCTTCCCTGATCTTATTTAAAAGCTTCTTTATGGGTCCTGTTTCCAAGACCTGTCAGGAAGACAGAGTAGCAAAGAGCAACACCTCCTGCTATGTTGATGGTGATCCCCAGCCACAGGGATCAGCCTTGTCCTAAATCTCCATATTTACAATGCCATTTTAGATGCTGATGCCTTAATCATAACTAAATCCAGGAGTTTTGAGCTGATTCCTGCCCCACATGCCTAAATCAGACTGAATCACATTCCAGTTCTTCTTGTGTTGAGATGCCCACCTTAGCCAAGGCACAATGCCATTTGTGATGAAGATGTAATAACCAGATAATTATTCTGCTTGGTGATTATATTATCTGATTAATTCCTCTTCTCGCTATTATCTGAACACTGGAATTCATACAGTTAATCAATTACCAACCATTTTATAACCTAAATATTGCATGCCACTGTGTGTGTGTTTCATGGAGATGCCAGGATAGACTTAGTTTCCATACATGCTTTCGTTCTTCATGGAGTACCTACTTTTCCTTTTAATTTTACTTTTATTACATATGGTTTCTTGCTTTCAAAATAACAAAAATAACCTGATAGGAAGAGTAGATAAACCATATTGGCCTAGGTACTGCCTCTCTTAAAAAAGGAAGAGTAAAGATGGTGTGAGCTTTTCCCTAGGAAGATGTTGCTCACAGGCATTGTTTACAGGAAACAAAAACTCTTTTTCCCATCCAAATGGGTCTTTTTGTTCCAACTAGAGGCTAGAACAACCTTCTTTTAGAATTCGACCTCATAAACAGAGCACAGGTGGTTTTTCAATAGTGACTGCTGATCCTGGCTTAGATGTCTCATGAGTAGGTAGCAAAGACATATTAATAGCCTCAAATTACTTCCTGTCTCATTCCCATGCTTAAGGCTCTTATATTTTCATTATTTAGTTGGCTCTGACAGAAGAATGGAAAACTAGACAATCTTTGGGGTCCCTTTCAGCTCAAGCCATTCCATTAACAGAGAAGCCATTTCCAGACATCAACTTAGCAAACTGAAAATGCAAATATCTATCTGTTTTCTCAGCCTTCTGCTATTGTGTCTAACCTTCTGCAGAGACAATTAGGGTGATGGTCTGACCCTACAGAGGGCAATGGCAAAATCCTTGCTGATTTCAGGGCTTGAGGCCAGAGACCCAATTTGCAAAACATCTGCATGACAATTGGAATCTTTGAAAGAAATAAAACAGCTTATTACTGGGTGATTCTGTTTCTCTGAAAATGAGCCCTTAGGTCAAGCCAATTTGCTGAGCAACAAAAGAAATTAAAGGGAAAGACGAAGTGTTAACTTACCCTGGGCACACTCAGCGTTTTGTGTAAGGAGAAGAAAAAAAAAAAAAACAAATTGGAAACAAAACCAAACAAGACAGGCTAGAGCAAAACCATTGCTTTATCTCTCCCTTCTCTTTAATTGCAGTTGTAGCCTAGATTCATAGAGGTTGCTTGGGTAACCTCCACTCCTCCTTCCCTATCAGGGAGTCTGGAAAGCAAGTCATTTTAAATACTAAATTGGTGCACTAATGATTAGTTCTGCAAGCTTTCCTGGGAGATGCACGGACATTTTGGGTGCTGAATCCTACCTGGCAGTACATTTGCCTAAAGAAATTCGACCAGAGAAATTCTTAAGAAGGCATTTTGATAGAAACAATATGGATCCTGATTGGAATGTTCAATCTTCAGTTTGTGAGGGCCTAAATTATCAAGTTCAAAGGAATTATTCATCTATCAGGAATTAAAACAATGAAAAAAAAAGTCTTTAAAAACCTAATTTTACATCTTGATGATGGACCCTTCAGCTCCAGCTGCCCTGGAGGCTTCAATACTACATCAACTCTATCAAATGCATGGCAGGTGGATGGACATAACTGAATTCAGAAATGGCTCATGATCAACATCTGTCTCAGGCACAAGAATAAGATGCCTCAAGGGATAAGATGCCTCAAACACAAATTTTCCCTGTTAACATGCTGCTTTGCATCAATGATGCCCCAGAAACATCTAAGAGTGCTCTTAAGCCGTAGCAAGAGCAAATTAATTCAATTTACCTTAACCTTCTTTCCACTAGGTCACAATGCATTACATTTTCATATGTCCATCATTGCCTAACAGCACACACTGGACTACTTACCCTGTGTCATCTGTCACAAGCCAATTTATTAAGCCATTATAACTGGATTTGTGTCCAGGCTTGTTGATTTGTCATCACTTTCATACAGTAGAAATGCTATTTCGAGACTGATGAGCTGAGCTGCACAACTGCACGCATGCACACACATGCTATTTCATCAAGCTACATCTTGCCTGCTTCCAGTGTGACGTGGAAAGATGGGCAGAGCAGAAAGACACCACTTAGTTCAGTTTCATTGTCTCTTTCCTCTGCTACCATACCCACGTGCATCGAGGCTGGGATGCTATTGAACTTGTATAGGAGTCATTTCTCTGGATTGAGTACCATTGGTCTAGCAGTAGCCAAACCAATATGGCCCCCAAAGTCCCACAAGGTAACTTTGATTTCCTTTCGTGCTTTCACTTCCTCAATGCCAGCTGAAAGCCAGCTGAAAGCAGTGAGACATTTAAAAGTTCGTCTTTGCTTACACGGAAGTTACATAATGCAAACTCTAATTTCTGTGCTTCCAACCCAGCAAAGAACGGCAGGGTCAGACCCTCAGCTAGCAGAAACCTTGTGGACTTCATTAAAATAAATGGAACCATAACAGCTTACTCCAACAAAAATGCAGTCCACGTGACTGCACTTTATGCCTAGCCCACCTCCCACACAGGCCTCCCCAAATACAACACGGTTGAAATCTGCAGGAAGCTCTTATTTCTGCTTTAGCTCACAGAAGAAGCAAGTTTAAGCCCCGTGACTGTGATACTCAAGGCTATTTAAGCATTTTTCTTCTGCTGAGTTTAACAGGGGTTATGTAACTGACAGGCTTTGAGGGCCTGGACCTTTCTATTTTGTCTCTAGGAAATATTAGTTTGATTTTTTGGTGGGGGGAAGGGAGGGTCTTGTGAGTGCTTGTAAGATGGTGATTAGCTCTAGCTGGTCTAGCCTCTGTGTCAGATGACTCACAGTTGAGTTCAGATGTAAAAATAGCATTATCTTGGTAAGTGGGGTAACTGTCCCTATTTCATGCTCATCAACTTGAGAATGATAACAGCATTTCTGAACATGTCTTCAGTGATAAGGAAAGTAAAGCACAAGTTACCAGCTAAAGGGAGAAGGTGATCAGAGTTTTAATAGTACCCTTATTGGCAATACTGCATTGCTCTGAGGTGCTAGCAATTGACTGAGGCGTAGCTGATAAGGTCACTTTTTCAAAGGCAGTTCCTGCTTCAGAGCTCTTCTATAATCTAAATTTTCCAAGAGAAAAAGAGAAATCTAGGGGATAAATAATCCAAGCAGAACCACATAAAACCATGTTAGAGCCTGGTCTCCAAGGTCTGGACCCTCTCAAGGGTTGCAAGATATCAGCAGACCAAGGAGCAGAAGGGGCATGACCCAAAGTCTGGTACTTTCAACCTCAAGAAATGGATCCCCAAATCCACGAACATTTCTCACCTACCCAGTCTGGCAAACCCCCAGCCCCTGTGGCCACCCATGTCTTCCCTTCCCACAATGATGATGCTTGACCTTCAGTTTCTCTGACACTCAAGGTTTCCTTCATTCTTCATTGCCTCACATGCCTCCTTCTTCCCAAACTCAGACCTCAAACTCATGCTCCCTTCTTACACATCCTTTGGCAGAGGATCAGCAATGAAAGCTGCAAGAGTGCCAGGCACAAACTGCTGTCTCACCAATCCAGAAGGAAGTTACTGTTTGCCAGCAGCTCCACAGTAATTACTTGTGTGTGTGCCCTCTCCCTTTGGCATGGATTAGATGGCTTATGTCTCTTTCATAGCCATCACTGGTGACTTGTACAGGTACAGACCTCTGCTGTTCTAGAAGAGATGATGAAACTACATTCCTGGGTGGGGTGTTTCTGGCTAGCTCCAAAATCTAAACAAGAATGTAAATAAGTCTAAGTGGTTAGATAGCCTCTTCCCATGCTCACAGCTACTGCTGCCCATGGGCAGTAAGCTCCCCAAACTTCTTTATAGCCACTCATTGCTTTACAAACTCTTCATTTATTGCATTTGCCAATAAATCCTCAGATCAACCGTAGGACTGATTTTCTAAAAGCACATGAATGCTTTATTTTTATGCTTTTTTTTTTTTTTTTGAATGCTTATGTTTTATTTTTAGTTCTACTTACTTTGAGTAACCTGGTCTGGTGGGAGGTGGTGTCTCTGCTTATAGCAGAGGGGGTTGGAACTAAGTGATCTTAAAGGTCCCTTCCAACCCAAACCAGTCTATGATTCTACTTTTGGCTAGTATGTTTACTATTAGGTCTTGGTTAATTAAGGAGTGTAGCTTTAACCTCTTTCTTCTTCTCCTCTGTCTCTTTAACCTCTTTGTTTCTTCTTCTCCTCCAATCTCCTTTCCATTTTCTGGTCCTTTTTAGGAGTGCCTCAATACCTTTGGTGAAGTGAACCTTAAAATGCTGGTGTGAGATCTGAAGGAGAATTGGCAAACACACAATGACCCCATTCCTTCTCTCTGCTTTCTGGTTGTTTTTGTTTGTTTGTTTTTAAATACTTCATATTATTTACAGGAGCATTCTCTGGTTATTTTTCTTCCCCTGTCATTTTCTTTGCAGTGAAGGTTAGGCTGTAACAGTGATCGCAGTTATGGGGACAGCAGCAGATATGGAGATAGCAGATAGTTTTAAGGATAATGTTTCATTACCAAGTAGATGGAAATCTCTTCCTCTCACCTAATAGTAAAAAAATAGTAGACCAAGGAAATTGGAATGTTAGATTTGTGTTGTGGCAGCAGCATCAGCAGAATCTTAAGAAGAAACCAAATGCTGTCAAAAAGCTCAGAAAGAAGAAATGAAGCCATTTCAGTGCCCATCCCCTGAAGCCATTAAGGTGGTTCAAGTCAGACACGAGTGGAAGAGCATAGAGGGAAACAATCCACGTGAGCAGTGGTTGTTCCTTTGCTCCCTGTGCTGATCCTTGGAGTGAAACCCAACTGTAATGCTACCTATTTGGTGGGAAGCAAGAGAGTTTCCTTCACCCTAAACAGTCAAGCAAAACTGAGCAAAAAAGTGGGCTTCACATTTGGCCTTATTTGTACAGCAGGACAGACTTTAAGGCCTTTCCTTATCTCAAGCAGCATCCTTGTACTTGGCTAGTCTGAGAAATCAATAGATGGTTTAGAGTTGTGCAGGAACGGGCTGAGCTTCTGAAACAGTGTTAGTTGATTCACACATTTTGGGGCCTGACCCAACTCCAATTAAAGTCAAGGGGAAAATTCTCATTGTGTACAGACAGGATTGTGCCAGGCTGTTTGTCCAAGCCAGTCAGCCAAAGTTCATCGAATGCCAGTCCACGATGCTGGAGAGAGGGAGTAGACATCCTTTCATCAATTTGGCCTGAGGGAACTCATGTTGAAAAATGAATTTTCCATTCTGAAAGTACGAGACATGTACAAACGCTCACTATTGATAAGAGTCCTGCCCTCCTTTGCAAATGGTTTCTCTTTGGATTTGATTGTCTGACTGGTATGCAGAAGGACAAAGAGAAATGATCCCTCCTTTGGCTAGATCCTCAGCAAAGGCAAATTTGCAGAGCTCAAGAAAAGTCGGTCTGAATTCAATCTGCAGAACTGGATCTTTGTTTATATCAAACTGTTGGCTTCTTTGTCTTTAGCTAGGCTGCAAACACAAGTTTTACAATCCAGCTATTACAATCATGAAACTAAACCAAATCTTAGCTATAAAAGCACAGGAACAGATCAAATGGAAAGACAAGCAAAGCATTCAAGTCAATCCTTCTGCCATGTTTGCAACTTTGGCTACTGAGCTTAATATGGCATTTTCCAGAGAGAAGTAAAGAGGAAGACAGATGCTAAGACGGAACTTCAGAAGGTCTAGAGAAAGCTAATGTGAAAAGCTAGAGTTTGTTAGGAGGCCTTTTTAGTCTGGCAGTGAGAAAAAGAACACAGAAGAATGCAAGCAAATACAGACTGGAAAGTGAGGCAATTTTTCATGCAGTCTGATGTAACCACTGGATGCAGTGAAGCTGCATGTGGTGAGTTTTCCATCAGAAATGATTGAGTACTGAGACAGAAAGCATTCTAAAAGAATTGGAACAAACAGTTACTGGAGCAGTCAGGATGGGTGATACCACAGAATCTCCTAACCTGATGATATCTAAATCTGGATGCTTAAAGCCTGTATTCACTAATGCACTTGAGCATATGCCTATCTGTAAGAAATTTAAGTCATCGTGATGTTTCAGTTTCACACTATCACAGACATACCTTCTAACTTAGGGGGATGACAGAGAAACTACTGACTGCTGGTTCCTTGGGCAAGTAGCTGCATATGTATGTGGCCATAAGATTTCTCTACTGTTTCTATCCCTCTAAAGTACCCAGGGTCCTCAGTAGTGCTTTGTTTCCCCCTGGAAAACCCCACAGTGCTTTAATAAAACTGTCTTCTAAAGGTCAGTCTATGTGTTGCCACATGAGACAAAGGATCCCCTTTGTGCCTAAGAGTGGACCTAATTGATTTGGGCCTTTCCTTGTAGCAGCACAAAGGTCTTGGGCCACTTTGCATTGGTTGTGGGATCACTTGTAGGATCATTAAATCATAGAATCATCAAGGCTGGAAAAGACCTCCAGTCCAATCATCCAGCCACCACACACACCTCAACAATCAGCATCCAGTGCAGGTTGCATGTTGTGATGGCTCAGTGATTGCATTGGCCTTGATTACCTGAAATGCTTACTGCCACATTCTCAGCCTTTGTGGCCTGTAGACAAACCTAATTTTTTGGGGTATTTATGCTGTACTCAATGGTAATGGTTGGATATAACAATCTTGAAGGTCTTTTCTAACTCAAACGATGCCACGCAGGTCACAGAGAAAGTAATGCCTCCTATTTATTTCCATGGAAACTACCTGCATGATTCTCTGAATCTGTGATTGTATTATCCCGAAGTATTTGACTTTAAAATGCCTCAGAATTCACTTTGTAACTGAAATTTCCCACACTATACAAAATGAAGTGGAATTGAAATGCTACCGCACAAAGCCAATGAAGGTAGGTGCTTTTGTCCTTTTTTCCTCAAAGGAACTAAGTGCAGCACTTTCTTCTAATAAAAGATGGTTATTGCTTTGGTTCTCCCTTCTTCTAAAACAGTATAGTGGTGACAGCATTCAGCAAGATGAACTGCTTGTTCAAATCTCACTTCAGACTGAATGAGCTCAAGGCCAATATCTTGCATTATCAGTAGAAACATGAAACCTTCCATAGATCCTTTATCAGACCCTAGGTATATGAACTAGTTAGCACCCATATCCCCCAAGGCAAAATTTTATCTTGCAAGTTCAAAGCACAAACAACACAATTATTTCACCTAGCTCAAGCCAACCAAACACCGCCAAACCCAACATTAACACAACAGATTTTATGTCTCCAAGCAAATGAATGCTAGGAGAGGCACTGCAACTGCATTTCATGTAGGTATGTTTTCCCTACAACCGAAAACGTTTACCAGATTGTTGGGTCAAGTTGTGTGCAGATTCTACAAGGGTAAGTTCAGCCCTGTGTATTGGAGACAGATTGTCCCACATACTTTTGTAGCTCTTCTGGAAGACACAGCCATTAACCCTGAACTGGCATTTACCACAAAAAATCCTCTGCTTGGGAAGAAACACACACAGTGCTGGTAGCCACGATCTGCCTGAAAGCACCCTGACTTCCAGGAACTGCAGATTCCACAGGACAACATCCAGTGTTTATGCACAGAAGTGTTTCAGCAGACACTTCTCACACCATTTTCTGCAATCATGCCTCGGCCATGACCCGGTACAAACTGCCACAGGGGTGAGAGGTTACGTCAAACTCCACGGCTCACTGGGTTCTTGGCTCCTCTGCCAATTAGCACTGGCAGTTATATGTGGCAGCAGACACCGGCCAATTGTTCATCCCAATTTCTATGTCACTGCAGCCATTCACGGGCTTTCACAATGAAGCCCCATTGCTTAAGGATACAGATTCCAGTGAACCACAGAGGGAAAATAAAAATGGAGAGTGGTATGTGGTCACTGCAATGGGAATGTGTTGTGCTGTGGATGGTTCTCAGGGAAACTCTGGGAGTGTGACACACTTTGATATGGATTGGGAAATGCTCACGCAGAAAGGCCATTATACCAGCAGGGATGGCACTTGGGGTACTGATACAGAAAGGCAAGGAAGAAACTGGGTGGATAGCAAAGACAGTCTTTTCTGTTGCATTATGATGCAAACATAAGTCCAAAAGAGATCCTGCTGGACTGCTGTGCCCAGTCACCTGCTATTACCAGCAAGTAGATCATCTATTATGATGAATTTATTACAGAGTATTTAATTTAATTTAATTTTTGGATGACTTTTGATCAACCTAAGGACTGGAACTCGATGACCTTTAAAGATTCCTTTCAACCCCAGTCATTCTATGATGCTGTGATCACACCTCCCTGTTTAGAAGATTAATTCATGACTAGTGTTCTCTTGCATCACCAGAGCTCTTAGATAAACAGCTCTTCTCCCACCTTAATGTTAACTCCAGCTGATTACACTGAGTTTAAAAGCAGGGAAAACGTACCAACTCCTTTATTCCCCTCCTTTATCATCCCAGTGGGGAAATCTCACCATTATACAGTTAGCGTGGAACAGAGATCCAGATGAAAAACAGACAGTTATGTCTCTATATAGATTTCCTGCCTAAAATCCTGCAGGGACCTGGTCAGTGCAATCAGAGGAGCCCAAAGAGCCCTCCAGCTCACAGAGGAGCCTTCTTCAAAGTGAGGTGGACAGCTCACAGCTCCAGCAAACCTATTAATTAGATCTCAGCTGACTATGATTGCATTTAACGAACATAGATCACGTATAGGTACTGCCCTGCAGATATCTCAGAGGAGTTATCTGACTCTGGATCTCTTACTATCACTGAGGGGAAAGGCTTTATTAAATCCTTAAGCCGACGACCGAAAGTCTTCTTTGACTGGGACATCCAACAAATTAATCCAAAACCCTGCTTGCTTACTTCATGCCCTTTAAATTAAACCTCATCAATCAGGTTTTTGTTCCTCTTCAAATGAGAAAAAAAAAACTGAAGTCTTCCCAAGATAATGTTTCCCATCCATTTGCCTTCCCATCCAAGGCAGTTTTTGGTGCACAGTTTAAGAAGCACAACAGAACAAAGCGGAAAATTCAATATACACAGCTACTTACTGAGCTCACAAAGCAATGTTCAGGTTCTCCGCTTTCAAACAGGATGACATCTTTTATGAAGACTGCGATGGCTCTCATTATAAAGGACATGAAGAGGTGCATATGAATATAATTTCGAGTACAGTGTAGTTTTCTGTTGGGAAGAGACGAAACAACATTTCTGAATAGCGTGACTTCTCTAAAACGTTATTTATCTATTTACATGTTTCTTCTGCTGAGATACAGACTTACAATTAAACATCAGAAACCCCGAGACAGACAACGTTTTGATGTAATACACAGCAAATCCACTTAAGCCCTTTAAAAGCCACAGAAGACGTGACATTCCATATATCTGCGGCAGCACTGCTGCTTTTCCAATTCTGAGAAAAAAGGTCAAAACACAGAATGATGGAAAAAAGGTCCATTGTACCTCTTTCCATTGGAAAAGCGAGGTTTTTGACTCAGTAATGTGTGTTCATAAGAAAGGTCTATTTTCTACAGCATGCTCGTACCGTAATAACCCTTTTCAAAGCAAAATGTTTCTTCAGGAGGAGAGATAAATTCTTAGCAGCAGCTGCTGCCCAAATGAACTCATACTGCAGGCATTCTGTAGCAATGGGGATAATATTTTCACTTAAAAATGACCAATTATTCATTGTTTTGCTGTTTTTGCCATATATTTAAAGAGCACTATAACAGGAGGTTGCCTCATGCATAGACTTGTTTGACAGAGGTACCCAAACACAGTTGTCTGAATCCAGGATCAACAACAGGGACTGAGGATGAATTCAGCTGCCAACACTTAGCCACCCAAAGCCATTTAATTTGCTGTACCGTATCTCCACAAGGACCTGGGATGGAGCTCATGCTCTTACCTGAAGAGGCATAAAATGATCATAGCAGCTGTGAGAGCAATGAGTGATAAGGTATGTCCGATGGTATAGCCGGTCTTGACTGTGCCATAGAACGCCGTTTGCTAAGGGGAAGGAAAGAAAGAAAAACAGACTTTCAAAGAGCTGCCAAAATCCACCTAAATACACCATTGCTGAGCTTGTTCTGACCTCCTTCCTGAAGTGAGTCCCACTCCATTCTCTTAAAAAATTCTCTTTAAAATCATATCCAGTAGAGAACACAGACTCATAGAATGGCCTGGATTGAAAAGGAGCACAATGCTCATCCAGTTCCAACCCCCTGCCATGTGCAGGGTCACCAACCACCAGACCAGGCTGCCCAGAGCAGAACATGATTCAAACACAGCTGGTGTGAATAAGAAGAACGTGTCTGGATCACACCAAGACCAGTTCACAGCTACATGAGGGAAAATTGCAGAGGATGGAGTCTGAATTTGACACTTGCAGAGACAGCTACATGGTTATAACCTTGTGAAACAAGAACAGCTTATGTTCACTTAAACAGTACTCTGAGTACTCTGAGTACGATGAGCCTCGTTACACGAAGGGAATTTTAGGGACAGAACTGGTCTGGGTTTGCTTTTGTGGAAGCGAAACATTGTGTTTTACTAAGAAAAAAACAAACCAACTTAAGATGTTCTCACTGAGTGCACAGAAATATATTTTAATTTGCAAATTAGTCCATAGCTTTTCTCTTTGTCTGCACACAGAGGGATTCTCTGGGCATGGAGCACCACAGAATTTAAATCCAACAGTGAATCCTGGTATAAATAAAACGAGGAAACACAGCAGCAAGATTTTTAGTTCTCCTAAGGCTTTCCAGCAACACTCTAAATTAGTATATTTCGATTTTCAGCTGAAAAAGAAAAGTTTGTTTTCAAACATTTGTTTTATCACTGTTTGTGTTTTTTTTTTACTAATTTAAGATTTTTTAACAAGAATCTTACTCAGTAAAGAGTGTTTTCCCAGATAAAATCTAATTTTCCTAGCCCTTGATTGATCCTTTTCTACCTTCCTTGCCACCACTTTCTGTTAAATAAAACAAACAAAGCCACAAAAAACCATACTGATGGATAATCCAACGAACCTTATTTGGGAAAACACTCTTGACTAACAGTAAGGACTGACATTTCTACAGGTTATTTTCATAGGCCTTGACAAGCACTAGGTGCTTTCCAGGACCAGCGAAGCTGTGATGCAAGGTAATCCTCTAGCATTTACACAAGCCAGTTTGGAGGGGTGTTAACACAGATATTTCAGAGTGCTGGGGTTAGACTGGTCATGTCTGCTTTGCTTCTTGGACCATGGATCTCAGAGATGGATAAAAGCAGAGTGTCCTTATAGGCTTGTTAAGTGAATCTACATCACTAAGAAATTTGGGTCATAATTCATAGTAAGGGCGTTAGGTCATTGGATCTACCTGATACAGTGATGGAGTCTGCCACATGTACCCATGCCTCACCCACCTGCAGAGCATGCAGGGATGCTAAACTAAGCTTACATGAGAACTAGCTTCCTTCCCTTCTGAACAGTAGCCTCTATGTTTGACTCTTGGTAAATTGAATTAGGATGTGAAATATTCACCTTCATAAGTGCAAAGGAACAGGAACATTGATACTAAGTCTTCCAGTAGCCCTGCACATAGGCTTGATTTGGGATAGCATCACATGTGCTGAAGTCATCTGAGTTCTTCCTCAGAAATGCAGATTCTCTTTCTTTGGCAAGAAACGTGGGGTTAGTATGTTTTTATTGCCTTCACATAGAGCCTACAGGGATGTTTGGGTGGCTTCTCTCTGACCAGATGATGGGGAAGCTGTGCATCACATCTGATAATGGAACAGAAAAACAACCCCCCATTTCCTAATATGCAGTTTTTCAGAGTCAGTCTGGAGAGGGAATCATTAACATTGCAGAGATCATCAGCACAATATTTTGGTGCCTATGTCTGCTTCCTAAGGACTGCCAGAATTCACAAATAAATTTTTACACACACTCTTTATTTGTTTCTCATATTTTCTTGCAGTTTCTGGTATAAGTGGTATAGGTTTTAAGCTCATGAAGCATTTTAGGCATGGATGATGATCAATCACATCCCATAGAGCCTGCTGTTCTTTTTTTTTCTATTCCTTTTACTTCCTCCTCCCTAGACTGACAGCCAATTCAACAACAATCCATTCTTCTTCACAGACTTGTACTGCATGTTCACCCCCCTCTGCCACCTTTCACACAAATTAGCTTTAAACAGCATGACAAAACCGTGGAAATCAAGAGAAAATAATTAAGAAAGAATTAGAAGAACACAATATATGCTCTTGAGGTAACATGGCGTTCTGGCAGTGCTGTAATTCATTGGGTCACCAAACCACATCCCAGGAATTCCCAAATCCCTTTGCAGATGGAAAATAAACTGGAGCTCTTGGGGGAGGGCCTTTCCAAGCAGACCTGTAATGATGGCTCTTAAAATGTGCAATCAGTGCCACTCAACTCAATGTTAGGAACAGGATACGTGGGATATGAAGTGGTGGCTGACCTTGAAGGCTCTCTCTTTGGTACATCTCTCTTTTTTTGTTGAGTGTGTAACCTTCCCTTTGCTATTTTCTGTATCGTATTACTATTAAGGCTGGTTAAGTTCAGCTCAGATTTTCTGTTAACAATTTGTGTGCCTTTGTAACGGGTGACCGTACACAAAGACCCCTCATCATAGACATTTACTTATTATTACCATGCAGTGTTCACCACCCTGATTTCTGCCATACAGTAGAAAAAGCAACAACAACAACAAACAAAGACAAAAACAGAAAAACAAATCAAAAAGCCCCATCATGGGCATAGTTTAACATCAATATATGATTGCAGAAAAAGAGCATGAGATTTTTTTTTCTAGCATGAGCTTTTTCTTGTTGAATATGGGAGAGCTATCATAGAATCATAGAATCCTTTCAGTTGGAAGGGACCTTCCAAGGCCATCAGGTTCCACTCACTGCAATGCACAGGGACACCCACAGCACCATCAGTGCCCAGAGCTCCGTTCCCTGACCTCGAGTGTCTCCAGGGATGGGGCACCACTGCCTCTCTGGGCAACCTATGCCTCACCACCCTTTCATATACAACATTTTCCTTATATCCAGTGGAAATCTTTTGGTTTGAAATCATTTCCCCTTAATAGAGGTACCGGTCTGATCTCAGGTGCTGAGATCCTGCCACTCTGCAGGAATTCAAAGGGAAGATTGGCTCTTTGGCGAGGCACTTCCCAGGAAGATCCCTCCTTTTCAAGGAATTAAAGTAGGAATGAAAAAGTAGAGGATCAGAAGGTGGTGTGGCTCTGCTATGTATCCCGGGTAAATCATGACATCCACCCATCCATCTGGGTTTACAGACCTCTTCCCCTGGTGTGCTGTTGGAATCGTATCCACAAGCGACGGCATACGGTGCAGGGTACACATCTGTCCAGCCCTGACTTGTGCAATTCCTGCTCACATTTCCTGGAAGAAAAAGAAACAGAAGATTAAAACAAGACACACTGGGCACGCTCTTAAACAAACGTTTGCCTTTTGTTAATTCAAATACCAGAGCACATTTCTTGTAACACGTGCAGTAAGTCTTATAATTTTCCTCTGTTAAAAAGTACTCATCTTACACAATGCAAACAAGAAGGACCAACTGGGTCATAAATTCAGTCTGCAGAAAATAAGCAGATTTTAAACTGAGACGTCCACAAAACACTCTTACAGTGGTAACATAATTCAGCTTGGACTTGGTTCCTCAGTTGTGGGCAATGCAAGGATATTGTTTGAGAACATTACTGTCTCCATTCCTGGAATTTTTTTTTTCACCTAACCAGCAAAGTGTTTAAATCTTTCACTTTGCTTGTGAGAAGCCAAGTGGTCACTTCCTTGCTGTGCAACAAAGTGGGAGAGCTGGGAACTGAACGCAATCCTCAAAGCCCAGACTTTGCCCACAAGACAAGCCCTGAGCTTTATTCAAATGTGATTCCCAGGAAATCTACTGTATTCTTGTTTGACGATGAAATGCTTCAAAATTTGGATACAAGGAAGAGCCAGTGACAAAATGTGTTGCCTGCTTTAACACGTACACAAGGCAGATGTTCCTCAACAAAGAATCGATCCACCAAAAAGTAAATTGCACCTCCTCTGATGACCAAACCATTCTTAGTCCATCTCATGTGAATCACACACTGTGCAGTCAACTTCCAAAATCGTACTTGTTGGCTGGTTGGCATTCCTTGGGTGTCATTTGTCACATAAAACTGCCCTCCATCCCTAACTGGAAAGCTGGTACAATAAACCAGAAGAAGCAAACGGTAAACAGTCAAAACTTGCTTACGACTTCTTAGATGAAGAATTACATCAGTGCAACTCAAAAGCTATGCAGACATTTCCAGAAATGGGGATCTTTGCACATGGGAATAATAAAACTACTGCAAACAGGAGAAAATCAGTTCTGCAGCCATGAGTCATGAAAACATCCAAGCATCACCTCCAGAAATTTCTGCCTATTGAATCATCTGAACATCTTCCTTACTATAGACCTGTCTCACTCTGACAGCAGCAGCAGCCTATCCCCTGACTTCATTCAGTTCTTGAATACTTCATAGGTGGGCTTTGACCCTAAAACTTGTGCATGTAATTCATCCTTACAATCAGCCTGTACACCATGAAGGCTTTGCTACCTTTGTTTTCTATCAAAAGCAGAAAGTAGTTAAATACTGCTCCAGAAGCAGCTACCTGCAGCACAGTTTGGAGGGCTGCTGTTCCCCTGGCTTTTATGCATGGTCACTGTTTGCATTCATTTTTTATTTACCTGGATTCACATCAAGATCACGAGAGATCGTGTGCAAACAAATCAAGGACACGACTGTTCAGGTTTTGTTGTTTATTTTCTAAGGTGTTATGTAATTTCTGTTATTTCTTCTTCTTTACAATGGATCCCATTATTTGCTCTTTTTCTGCTTCTTATTTCCTGCTCATGACTCCTCCCTTCTGATTGGGGATGCCTTTGGTTTTCATGGTGGTTTTTATCTTAGCTTCTCATTGTCAGCAAGCTAAGAGGGCCAGCTTCAGCTTAATTCATTTCCTCATATTTCTTGTGTTTCTAGTTTGAAAGCGTACTTCCCCTTAACTGTTTGACTCTTTCGCTGTTCTTCTCACTGCTCACAACAGTTTTCAAAGCTGTCTTAATGCTTCAACCGATGGTAGAGGGGAACTAAATGGTATATCCTCATGGCAACGAAAAACCAACCAGCTAACCAATCAATCAGCCAACTTCCTGACTTTAGGGAATTTCACTGATAAGTCTTCTACCACTCTTTGCTGCTCATATCACTGTTTGATGCAAGACTGGAACGCAACAAATCTGATAAAACAAATGTTCATAGTTCTCAGATTCCGTGCTAGATGGCTGGGAGGTGCAAAAATGCAAGGTTAGAAGATAGAGATTTTACCACACTAAAATCTTGGCTCAAATGACATAGCAAATATTTCTAATCACTATGTGAAATGAGGATGATCACTTCCTATACTGAAGATGAACATAAATGTTGGATATTAGGAATAATTTCTTCTCTGAAACTGTGGTCAGTTGCTGGAATGGCTGCCCAGGGAGTGGTGCAGACACCATCCCTGGAGGAGCTCAAGAAATACACAGATATTGCACTAAGGGACATGGTTTAGTGGGGAAATATGGACTAGATGATCTTGAAGGTCTTTTCCAACCTTGGTGATTCTATGATTCTATGATAAAGCTTGGAAAAGTTTAGCTCTTACTCTGAGATTTACCTAATGAACCAACAGCAAACTAATTGAAAAAAGGTTTCTATGCTACAAGCCCAAAGCTCAGCTTTGTCACAGAGCCCCAGTGAAACTGCAGTTCATGCGTTCTCCCTAGGTTGCAGTTTTTCCACCAACAGTATGGTTTAGTAATAAGGACTGCCCTTCTGCCAATAGGAAGGCATGAGTTCAAAGCACCAAGAGATTTTTAGGCTATTTTCCAGAACAGTTTCCTATTTACTATAGGTAATTCTCCCCGGAACGATGCGCTAATGAAGTACTTTACTTTAGAACATCACTTACGCATGAGAGCCTTGCCTGTAACAGGAGTCCTTTGCTGGGTGCTGCCTTTTCTCTCTGCAATTCATAGAATCATACCATAGAATCATAGAACAACCAAGGTTGGAAAAGACCTCCAAGATCATCCAGTCCAGCCATCCACCTATCACCAATAGTTCTCACTAAACCATGTTCCTCAGTACAACATCTGAACATTTATTGAACACCTCCAGGGACGGTGATTCCACCAGCTCCCTGGCAGCCTATTCCAGCTCCTGACCAATCTTTCAGACTAGAAATTATTCCTAACATCCAACCTATCCAGTTATCATGAGAAAGAAGTTTAAAGAAGAGTTTTCAAAGGGATCACGGTGATGACCTTCCCTCAAGGCTTCCTGAGAGGTAGGAGGGGATAGATTCCCAAAAGAAGCAAAATAACAGCGCATTCCCCACCTACTTTCTCCACAATATCCTGACCTACACCTTTTGAGCCTGTATTTCTCTAGTCTGAAGTGCTTAAATCCAGCTAGTTTCCACCCACCCTTTAATCATGCACTGCTCCAATGATGGAATTCTCCTTCAGATCTAAGTCCACCCAGCATCACCAGCTTCACCTTCCATGAAATCTTCTGGCTTTTCTGATGCTCCCTCTGATGCCCACAAAAGCAGAACAGTGGGACAACTGCAAGGCCTCCTCCTGTCTCCAGGATCCTCAAAGCCCTATACAGGGTGTCTAACCCAAGCTCTGCAGTGAATGTTCATCTTCACTGCCATTCCTCATGAAAAAGAGATGATCTTCTACAGCAAAACACTGAACACAATTCATTAATTGGGACAGACTTTCTTGGACAAGAACACAGGCAAGTAAAACTTTAATTCAATTTCCTGATGTATAAATGTATTTGAGAGTGACATGAAGAGACATGAATCTAAACAACTTCTCAGATTGAGTGATACCCACCAGTAAAGATGGGTATCCTGATAGAGGAACTACAAAATATATTTGTGGCAGGAGGAGTCAGTGAAGTTGAGATGGAAACAGAATATTTTCTTCAAACAAAGGCTGTTTGATCTGTGTAGGAGTTACACACTGAACAGGTGAACCAAATAAATACAAAGAGATTCCAAGCAATTTGTTGCACATATCCAACTCTCAAAAAGTTTTTATTTTTACCTCCCATCTGTTTCAAACACACTCTTCAGTCTCAGAAATACATCTGAAAGTTTGTGACATGGGTGAGATTCTACCTCTTTGGCCTTAATGGCAGAGCACATTTATTGGCTTTTAATTGGAAGCCTAAATCCATACAAAGAGATCTGAGGCCAGCCATTGCTAAGGGATGTTCTCCCTCTTGTTTCTCTTGCCCACACCTGTAATAGCTTCTAAAAGAGAGGGGAAGGTCAACTCCATGCAGCAATCTGTCCTGTTTCTCTGTCGCTGTATTCCATGGTCAGAAATCGATTTTTTCAAGCAGGAGCTATTATAGCAATAGCAGCTCTTATTTACTATTCTTGAGATGCCGCTGAGCTCCCCCAAACATATGCAGTTCCATTTTTATTATTGATCTGTCCTACCATTACGGGGAAACACCTGAGACTTCCAGACAGAGCTGCAGCTTGTTCTTAATTGGATACAGATGTGGCTGGATCTGGGAGAAGCTTAAGTGGTAAGGCACAGTTAAGATATTTCCCAAACTTGCTTTATCTGCCCCAGTCCTGACCTTGTAAGATCATTCTTTCAGTACGATTTCTGCCAGCACAGTATAAAACAAATTGTGGCATGGTATCAACACATCGTATGACAATTGCTGCCTTCAATTTTCTTCTCTTTCTCTCCTTTTGCTCTTATTCACATCGTTTGGTCTGTGGTTCTCACTTCCACACTGCTTTGCCCTACATCCTTGATTCTGGGAGATCTCCCATTTTCCTTTCTCTTCCTCTCCCTTTCCTGCACGTGACATTTCTCACCGCAAAGATCCTGATCCTTAATAAGTACAGGTAATTCCTCCCTTTTTAACACCACGTATTCCCCTTATGAGGCACTTTTTGCAAACCCTGTTTTCTCACAATGAAAGCAGAGCTGTCAATCTCTAGGACAAATTTCTCATTAGATCTTTATACATCGCAACTATTAGTATAGCAGGTAATATTTACAAGAATTAAATGCACAGTTTTGCTATAAATGGTGGTATTAACCCCACGAGGCATCAGCTGACAGCAGGCTTTCAGAGTGAGGATCTCACAACACAATATCATTGGGTGTACTTCTGAGTGCCAGACCTTCAAAGGAGCAGTGCAAATGTGTCATGACACCCCAGCTGTAAACAAATCTCAAAGGGCTGGAGCAAAACTAAGCCATAAATAAGCCATACATCCAGATAGCCACCTGTTTCTTCAGTCAGTTACACCAGTGCACATTGCTGGAGCTTGCTAACACAGAGCGGTGCATTCTTTAATGCAGAGAAAAAGATCACCACTGATCTACGGAAACTGAGTAATCCAGCAGTGATTTCTGAGCTGGGACTTCTGTTCTTCGGACAAATGAGCAAAATGGATGTTAAAGAGTGCTTGGAGGCTGCCATGGTCAGTATAGGAGCAAGAGTGTTGGCTGTCTTGTCCCCTGTCCCATGATTTCCAGGGTGGACTGTGCAAATATCTGGCCCATTCTGTGTAAATGAGAAAGTTTCCTGGCAATTTTGTCTTTGTGATAGGAAGACAGGCTGAAACAGGCTGCCCAGGGCTGTGGTAGAGTCTCTATTTCTGGAGGTGTTCAAGAAAAATGGAGATGGGGCACTGTGGGACATGGTTTAGTGGTATGGTGGTGATGGGTTGATGGCTGGACTAGATGATATCAGCTATCTTCCAACCTTAAAGATTCTATGATTCTAAGACACATTTGAACTGAGGATGCTAGGTATCTGAAAAGGCTCAGTGAAACAAACCTGCATAACAGATATACTCAATGGCTCTTTCCCTGTAAATGAAAGCTGTAGTAAATAAATAGTGGTTCAGATTGACTTTTGGGTTCTCAATAACAGTGGTAATGTCTTCTGCTCATCTATCATCTGCTCATCCCTCTCTCCATTTTGTTCTGTTTCAAAAGCAAGGTAGAGAAAAGGAGGAAAGAAACTGAGGAAAAGAATGCTGGTTCAAGAGAGGGAAATCAAAATGGTTTTCAACTTAATGAAAATCACTTTTAGAGGCTGGGGAAATGAGCACAATTCTGTATTTTTGCTTGTTTTCACCTTTTCACCTACTCATTATAGATCTACTTTGCATGAGCAAAAGATTGGGGTTCATCTCACTTAGCTTTTGCCATGGAAACACAGGGACTCTGGTCTATAGCAGACACTCAGGTTCCCACAGAGGCCATATCACACCTCCAAAGGTCATGCCTTTTTAAGGCACGTTACAGGATAACCCATGCCCTGCAAGTGCCTCTCTTTCTCATTGGCTTGAGGGAGAAATTAGAAAGGAGTTTAGCTTGGATACTTAACCATAAAGTGCCTACAGTTAGGTGGAAGGACTCTCTGCTCTATACTTATAACAAATCCCTTGGTGTGTATTCATATCCCACCTACAAATTTCCATTGACTGCCCCAGGACATTGCTATACTCTGCCCCAAGACTCACTCCAAGCCAACAGGGATTCAGGTGCTTTGAAGGATTCCCTTCAGGGCATGTGAGGACTCTGCAAGCTTGCAGGTGACATCAATGGAGCTACCTGCAGTAGTGTGTTTAACCACTTGCTTCAATACCTGCAGGTGGCTCATTCTCATGTTATTTCATGGGGAGCTCTTCTCTTTTCTCTGTGCAATTGCACAGGATTGCCAGAACTGTCCGCTGATAGTTGGATACTGCACCATTAAGACTTGCATCTTAACAGGAGATGACAGACATCCAATGGATTTGACTTGATTGCCTCTGCTCTAATGAACTGAAATAACGCTACAAGGGATCAGTCAATGTCTTTCAAAGCAGAGGTATGGAGAAAGGGTGCCCGTTTCCAAAGCTCTCTGCAAATGAATCAAAAAGACTGCTGCTCAACATAATAAATTTATTAATGGGCCATCAGTCAGAGGCCAGGAATGATATTAACCATGTCTTGTTTAATGCACGCAAGAGGTACCTAGGGTCAAACAGCATTAAAATAACTTTGGGCACCATATCAGAAAAACAGAATGACAAAAGATAACACAGAAGTTCTTGATTGGTATTTGCTGAATTGAAATATGCCACAGAGAGAATGATGTGTTTTAAATTCAAAAGAAAAAATGATCTGACATAAGATTATGAATGTGTAAATTTAAAATGATAGAGTGAAGATCTAAAACCAAATGAAGACTTAATCTTCATGATGGATGTTACATCACTGTAACATAATAAGATCCATAATTCTTCAGATAAGTCTTGGGGCTCTACTTATGCAGAAAAGGGATTTTGGGTCAGATTCTGAATTATAATGCTGTTATAAACTTAAGATTAAGAGATTGTAAACCCAAAGAATTTCATAAAATAGAATCACAGAATTATAGAATCATTACAGTTGGAAAAGACCTCTAAGATCATCCAGTCCAACTGTCCACTTAACACCAATGTTGCCCACTAAACCATGTTCCTTAGTGCCATACCTTCATGTTTCTTGAACACCTCCAGGGATGGTGATTCCACCATCCCCCTGGGCAGCCCATTCCAACACCTGACCACTCTTTTAGTGAAGAAGTTGTTCTAACTATCCAACCTGAACCTCTGCTGGTGCAACTTGAGGCCATTCCTTCTTGTCCTGTTGCTGTTACACAGGAGTAGAGGCCGACCCCCACCTCACCACAATCTCCTTTCAGGCAGTTGTAGAGAATGATAAGTTTTCCCCTGAGCCTCCTCTTCTCCAGACTGAACAATTCCAGTCATACAGTTTTTTAATATAAGTCAATATTGGCATAAATCTTGCAATGATATTAACCACACAAATCATTCAGATAAATATGAGAACTTTACCTAATGTCTGTGGATGGGCAGATTTGGCCCATCTGCAGCTGACATCCTAAGTGTCAACTCTCAATTACTTCATAGAGCAGTGAGAAAATTAAAGGTTGACTCAAACCACTGAGAATCACCTCTGGGATAGATGGGATGTGTCTCTGTTGGCTTCAGAAGAAAATCCCCACACTGGGCATGATTAAATATTGACCTTTCATACAGCTGACAAGAAGTGAGATGATACTGCCTGATCCACATAGACAGAGAGGAGTAAGGCTGAAGACAGAAACCCCATCTCTACTAACACATGTTCTTTCTCAAATTCAGGGCAACTGCTGTGACTTGGTGGCCCCAGAAGCAGGTTCTACCCACCTGCATGCCACTTCTAGATGGCTTGAAAATACAAGAATATGCTAGAATTAATGATGAACTGCAGTCCCTGCAATCAGTAAGCTTCTTCAGCATGATGGTGGGAAGTGGAGCAAGGAAATAAATAAATAAAATGCATTTACGAAGGAGAGGAAAGAAGAGCAGAAGGAAATTTCGAGCACTGGAGGAGAAGAGGTTCTCACTTTCATTGAGTGGGTCTTGGTTATTCCCATAACATATCATGGCTGAAGTCTTAAAAAAAACATCAGTGCTAGTTTTTTTACTGCTAACTTCAGCGTGGACAGTTTGCTTTTGCAGGGCACAAATCCCTCTTACAAATGTCACCTTCTATGTATTGAAAAGAAGCTAGAATATGCTGGTAAAGAGACAGCAAACAGTGCACTTTAATAATGAAAGGTGCCAAAAATATTTTCATCCATCTCCTTCACATGGTACAGACGAATGTCATAAAGTAATGAAAATCTTCTGGATTTGTGAGTAGCATAAAAATTTAATGTCAAATGACATCAGAACTATGATAGGCATTTTAAGGTTTCTAAATGCCGTCAGATATTTTATCCTTTATTTACCATGAGATATATTAGTCATTTGAAGAGCATATTTTCCACTAAGCAAGAAAATCACATTAACTCTTTGTTTCCCAAACTCTCTCTCTTTTCTTGCTCTAAATTCAGAAATCTGTAATTGCTCACAACTTTGGTCTAAGCTTTCATGCTCCTGCAAAGGGATCAAAGAGTAAGACATTTACTAGATGATTGATTTCCTTGAAAGTTATTCAGTGATATTCACTAGTACAAAGGAAGAATGGTTTCACAAACTTTAATAACATTATTTTGCAAGAAATACTGCAGAACAAGAGGCAAGCTTCCCCTCGCTTTAATTATCCTCATATCCGCTTTCCATCATTTGCATACGATTGTACAAAGTGCAAAACAAATCATAGAATCATAGAATCATAGACTCACCAAGGTTGGAAAAGACCTCCAAGATCATCCAGTCCAACCATCCACGTACCACCAACTGTTCCCACTAAATCATGTCCCTCAACACAACATCTAAATGTTTCCTGAACCCCCTCCAGGGTCGATGACTCCACCACCTCCCTGCAATTCATCCCTACTGCCATCACTACTCCACCGTCATTCAATTGCAAATGAAAAGAGGCTTTTTTAAGATGCTATTCTATTCATCTTAGTGTCTAAAGATCACCTCAACTGAGCCTACTCCTCACCACTGTAAAACATCCTCAGAGACAGGCTGTCATATGGAAGACCCTAAAGACAATATGAACGCTATTCCATGTTAGAAACGATCTTCTTCAATACCAGTATCTTAGTGTCAATTGAAGCAACCTCACAGATTTCTTGCATTCCCTAAGGGTATCTCAAATGGCACTGGATGCTTACGTTTAGGAAACTGAATGGCTCCTTCAGTGTCTACAAAGTAGGTGCCTATCTGTGAGCTTAGAGCCCAAAGAGCTGTTCATGCTTCTAAATACAGAAGTCTGTTGGTGGCAATGACTAAAGTGCTGGTCAGAGGAAGTTCAGGTTGGATGTCAGGAAGAGATCCTGCCCTAGAGGATAGTGGGCATGGCACAGCCCCCCAGGACACTGAGCACAGCCCTGTGCTGTCAGAGCTCACTGAGCATTGGGACGCTGCTTGCAGCCGTACAGTTTGATTTTTGATAGGTCCCTATATAGAGGGGTTGGATTCGATGACCCTTATAAGTCCCTTCCAACTTGGGACATTCTGTGATTCTATGATATGAATGGAATCCTATCTCATATAGAAACACCTGCATTAGAAACAGCAGATATAAAAAATGTGGGTTCTCCTTTCTCCAATGAAGCAAGTCTCCATGCTTCACCTTACAAAATGAGGAGAAACAAGTATTTTCATGATAGTGTTCATCTGGTCTCTTTAAGTAGCTGATTTATGATGAGTTTAATCATGTCTCAGCCATCATTGACCAATCCAGTTAACTCTCCAGTGACTGGAAGACTCAGATGCCATAAACACATGTATTATATACGTATGTATGGATATGCGCATCATGCTTTCCTCATCGATCTGCTCTGGTGGAATGAAGTATGAGATAAACTTCTCAGGGAGGTCAAAGCATTAGGATAAGAATCAAGGACTTCTGGTTTTCCCCACTGACTCTGCCCAGGATTTTGGTGTGGTCTTGGGCAAGTCATGTAATCAGCATGTGCTGGTTAATCAGTGTCATGTCCTGCTCTGCTAAACAGAGACATTATTGTATCCTTACTCCTATTCATAGCCCATCACGTGTGTTTGCACTGTAAGCCTGTGAAAGTGGAGGCTTACCAGCTTGGTGCATAATGTCCAGTGCCAAAATTCTTCTTTCTCTGTGGAGGATTGCAGACTACTATAATAAAAATAGTAAATAATGACTACAAAGAGACAAAGAGTCCTGTTGCTGCACTGCCCCGGAGATCTGAGGTTTAAATTAAAGCTTTTCAGAAAATGCTAACCTATGCATTATGCTGCTTTCTCCATTAACCTCTCTTGCCCAGGTTTCTCCATTAACCTCTCTTGTCAGGTTAATTTCTTGGGTACTGGTCAAATTAATCATTTCAGTGGAAAAAAACTTGATTACACACAGTTTCAGCTTGCTTATTTTATGTCAGAGACCTAATTAATCACAGCGCTAAGCTGTCCATTTTGAACAACAAACATACTATTACAGAAGTTGATTAAGTTTTTGCTGTACAATCTCTCAATTAGTGGATTTCACAGGAGCTGCTTTTGCACCCCTATGACACAGTGCCCTGTGCTGGAAGAAGATGGGGAGGATGATCTAATGGTTTGGGCATCCATATATGGCTTGGAAACCTTATTTACCTCATGTAAATCCTTAGACCTACTGAGTGTGTTCTTCCCAAGTAACTACCTCTTCTCCCAGGTAAACAGTGATAGGTCAAGAGGGAATGACTTTAAGTTGCACCAGGGGAAGTTCAGGTTGGATATAAGGAAGAATTTATTCTCTGACAGAGTGGTAATGCTTCAGCACAGGCTGCCGAGGGAGGTGGTGGAGTCACCATCCCTGGAGGTGTTGCAGAATCGTGGAGATGTGGCACTGAGGGACGTGCTTGGTGGGCATGGAAGGGGTGGGCCAAGGTTGGACTTGGCGACCTCAGAGGTTTTTTCCAAGCTTAACAAACTATGATTCTTAATGTGACTATAGCCTGTGATACAATATGAAATCCTAGAGGCAGCGAAGCCATAAAAACATTTCATCAAGATGAGCTCTTACCGAGAAAAGTGGTGAGGAACCTGAAGTACTTTGGGCATGGCTTCACCACAACCGCTCCCACCTGCGCTTCAGGCCAGCACGTGATGTTGTCCCACTGCCTTCTGCAACCTGGGGGAAAGAGAAAAGCTGGTGGTAGAACAAGCATGAGTGACTCCCTGGTATCTGCTGTACGGAGCATAGGAGAGCAACTCTGCACTGAGTCTCAGTGGAAGCATCTTTTAGTAGGGGAGAGGAAGACGACATGAAGCCCCAACTGAGCTACGAATGCAGGTGTAGCAAACAGAGCTAACTTTAGAGAAGAGCCTGATAATTTTATTGCAATTCAACATTTTTCATGATTTTTTGAATAGAATGAATACTTTTTGGGTAAAAATACAGGCAGGCATGCTCTTTCTGCACAGCTGTAATACACTGTTCTGATTTTGTCCTTTCATTTCTGCTTTCTCAAAATACCTTAATGATATCACACATGTACCACAGGACTGAGTAATGCAAAATTAGCACTGAAGACAACACACATTTGCAGATAGGAATTAACAATTTGTCAGATGAGTTTTTGCCTCAATAAATTAAGTATTTTAAAGTTCATATCAGAATCTTGAAAACCTTATTTTTAATTTTTTTTTTCCCCTCAATTTTCCAGAGACAGACACTTTGATTACTGGCTGGGTTGGATAGATGGGTTGTCAACACACCTCCCTAAAAGTCACTTCTTTCTAGCACCTCTGCTCCATGGTTATTTATCACATCCCATGACATTGCAATGCTCCCCCAAATGTGACTTAAGTGTTGCTGTTAAGGTCAACAGCCTAACAAGAGAAACTGGAATATGAAGAAGAAAGCCTGAAGAAAGTACTTTCCACATGCAAGTAAAGGAAACTATGAAAACCACTGCCAAGCTACACTTCTTAGTAATTATAGCCTGATCTGCAATTCCTCCTTTAAGTCATCTTTTAGCCCTTCTGCTGAGAAAAAGGCTGGTGTCATCATCAAGTCTGCTCAGAGCGAGGCAGCTTGCTGTCTCAGATCAATAAAGGGAGCACATAAAAATGCTTTGAAGCTGGAAAAAGAACTCTCAGCTCTCTTTCAAAGTTATTTCACAAGCTTTTCCTTCATTCTTTCATGAGCAAACCGAACTTTTCAGACAAAGTCCTAGGGTGAGTTTATCAGAGCCTAAAGTACGGAATAACCAGCAGTATCTTCTACATGCACGCTCTTCTGTAGCATTCATTAAAATTCAATTTTCTGATTTGTGGTATCAGTTGCAAAGCTCAGTTTTTCCATCACCATAGTTATCTGCTACCAAACAGCCAGCAGCTCCAATAACATTAAGATAGTAAGTATTCTGCCCTTGGAAAATAAATAAACAGGACCTTTCATGTTCTACAATCTTCACCTCCATCACCATCAATAAATTAACATGCACCCATTACCCCAGGACAGGTTATAATGCAAAATAATAATGAAATACAAGGTGTTAGCATCAGACAGCTTTCTAAATGTTCTGAATTACGCGCTTTGAGAATTTTTCTGACCCTTGTCTTTTTTCTGTGATAGCATTCATCACCGCCACTTGTAATGCATGAAGAAATCTCATAGGTATTTTCATAACAGAAGCTCCCTGTGATTAAAATAAGGTGAAGACACAGAATGGACCTTTAATAATTATTGCCTCTGAAATGATCTCTCTTACCCACCTATTAGCTCTTTTAGCATAATGCTTCTTACTGCCTGATGCAATTAGCATGGCTGCCTGGAAGGGTCCAGGTTTCAAAGGTGGAGTTCATATCCCTACTTTTATGCCTGTAGTAGTTAGTTGTGCAAAGATGTCACCGTAGGATAGTTATCTAAAGAGCCAACAAATCATTCTTTGGAAGTGTCCTCTTCTCTCCAATGAAGAGGGCTTGAATGAATAACCTGAGTTTAAATGTCTCATTTTGAGACACCTGAAGATTAGTGAGATACAATTCACTCATCATAGGTCTTAGGCAGAACAAAGCCTAAATGATTTGAATAATTTATAATGATTTTATTTGAAATGTACACCAGAAAGAATAGACATTCACTTTTTAAATGAATTGTAACAATCTAAAGATCTGAGAATTGCAAGATGCTTAGCACTGGGTAACACAAGCAATTACTGCATGCCCTGCAGTCAGTCCATCACCATCAGGGAAAAGTCTGTGCCTGTCCAGGACACAGAAGCCTTAATGAAATAGCATTAGAGAAAGTTGTCTTCTTTCTCTAAAACTTATAGGTCATACTCTGGCAAATTATTGGGGTCAAGGCGTTGGCGGGAAGATTCAGTATCTAAATGGGGGCTGTAAGAAAGAAGGGGACACTCTTAAGCATGGTCTGCTGTGATAGAACAAGGGAAAACAGTTCCAAAGTAAAAGGGGGGAAAATTAAAACTGGATATAGGGAAGAAATTTTTTACAATAAGGGTAAGCACTGACACAGGTTGTCCAGAGAGGTAGTGGATGCCCGTCCCTGGACACAGTCAAGATCAGGGGATGGGGCTCTGAGCACCTGATTGAGCTGTGGGTGTCCCTGTTCATTGCAATGGAAGTTGGACCTGACAGCCATTAAGGGTCCTTCCATCTCAGACTGATTCTATGATTCAGTCATATCACTGACAGATCAATATTTGAGAAAACTATTTCTAGGTAGAAACAGCAGTAGTAGGACTTGGAGAAGGGAAATCCCTGTCTTCCCTGTGGCATCACTTAGCTTTAATAGATGGAAGGAAGATAACAGCTTGTTTTGCGGGACCAAATCATGCTTGGTGATTACTAAATGATTCTCCATTAATTAATTATAAATATCGTTCTCTCAGTTGCACTGGATATCTACAGGAAGGATGAAAACTTATTTATCAGCCCTCTTCCACGGTAGCAATGACCCATGGATGCACCCTGTGCATGAGACCCATCCACTGTGAGGAGCTGCAGGCCATCATGAGGAGCGATAGGGCCATAATGAGGAGCAATAGGGCCATAATGAGGAGCTATAGTGCTACAAGGAGCTGTAGATCCGCCATGAGGCCTCTCAATGGCCTCCTCTGCTCTGGGCCCAGCAAACCCAGGGCCCTCAGCTGCTTCACATATTTTGAGCACAGTCCTATCACCCAGGACAGAGATTTTGTCACAATTCATCGTTAAAGCAGCAGTTTGGTTAATATCTACACGAGAGACCTCTGCAGAAGCCTTTACATTAGCAGGACAAGTGGCATATATTTGTGCCTTAGCACTTACTGCTGCTTTGGCAAATTGCACGCTTCTCCTGAGCTATGATGGAGTCCAGACTGGAAGTCTTTGAAGTAGAATATTTTTCCAGAAGAAAAAAGAAAAAGAAAGATCTGGTTTCAGCCCAGATACTTCAAAATCATACTCCAGCTTCAATACAAGATGGCACTGTTCTTCCAAGGTCTCAGTCACCTGTATCCATGGGAGGGAAAAGGCACCAGTGCTTTAAAAACTCATGAAGTGCTCTCTGGAGCCAGGGATCTTTTTCTGGAGTGCTCCTTTACAACCCTAATGAAGCTGCCTTTTAAGCCTCCTTCAGATAAGCAGCTCTAACTGTTCACCCTCCTCTATAAGCCATGCAATTAGCATAATTACTAGCAGCCAGCTCTCTCCACCTTGAAGCAGGCTCCTGAAGCTTTGCTCAAGGAGTACAGTCAAGGAACAAGCTGGAGGCTGTCAGCAATGTGCCAGAGCTTGGATTTTCACATCCAACACTTTAGACTTCCCTCTATGCAAGCCAAGCGTCTTGGTTGTAGCAGCCACAGCCCTCTGGTCTTTGGGGGGTCCTCCTATAATAGAAGCTGATGTTGGGGTGGTGTCCACCATACAGTTCTTCTTGCTCTTGGTAGGCCAGGCCTGACTGCCACAACTGTGGCCAGAGATGCTGACAGAGTCCATGCTGCAGCAGTGTAGGACAACCCAGCACAGCTATAGGTGGTGATAATCTTTCCCACTGTCACTGCTAAATGTGGATCAAAGCTCAGGCCCTCATTTCCTCTCCCTTTAAAAGGTTAATAATCACAAAACATGACAATTCATACTGATATATGGCAGATATATGGCAGTTTGCAGCTCTCACAGATTAGAGCTCAAAGAACGTTTATTTGAGCTATATCTACGCTTAGAGAAATTATACCTTTAAAGCTTATCTAGGAAGCAGCAGAGTATAACTTCCCCTCGTGAATACAGATGAACCTCCAGAGCTCTGTCTTGGCTCTGAGATATGGCTGGGTTTGGCTGAGGAATTAAATTAATGGCAGTAGGCTGCTTTCAAGGCATGGCCTTAACTCAGGTGAACTCACAAGTCAGAGAAAAAGCCTTTCAGCACATCTGTCATTCACACTGAACACCTCCTAACAACTGCAATCACTTGTGGTCTCTTCTTCCCAAAAATCCTCCAGAGTTTTGCTCTCCAAATCCACATTCAGATGTGAAGATGCCCATTTGTTGCCTGGCAAACGTTGGGGAGCTCTTTTTCCTTTCACTACCTATACAGATAACAGCAAGCCAAAGGTTAGGCTAAGCCAAGGTATCACCCAGTCCCATCTCAGTGGTAACCTGGTGTGCTTTGAATAGAAACTCTTTTCACTCCACTTCGGTATCACCAGGCACTTTCCATCTTCCCAGAAGTTAGGGCTGTGAGTTAGCTGTCAGCAGATATTTGCTCTCCACTGACAGCCTGAGCAGAAGTTATACCTAGATGCTCTCTCCTCGTTTGCCCTATTTGGTCTCATACAACCAATCACCTTTGCATTGACTTTCTTGTCCCAGATGGACATTAACTTTCTGCATGACCGAAGAAAACAAATCCCAAACGATGGTCTCTGCAATAATCTGCTAACTACGTGTCACTTCTAGATGGGAAACATGAATTCAGTCATGCAAGAGAACTGGAAAGCCCATCACGAGCCTCGGACTATTGCTACCACTGCCCCGGCCTCCAACAAGCCCACACTTACTGAATCAGGGATGACTTTCAGTTTAAATTTTAGAAGCGCTACGTAACAATAATAAGAATCTAGAAAGATTCTTTTTCTTCCATAAATCTTTTAAATTAATTGCAATTTGATTTTGCTTTTAAGCCTATGGAAATTTTTCACGTTCACAACCTCCTGGGCTAAGGAATTGCACAGCTGAATTGTCTGCTGAAAGAACATCCTTTTCTGAATTTGCTTTGAACCTGCTCATTGCTGGTTTCATAAGGAATTGCCTAGTTCCTTTATGAATACAGAAATACTTATAACCTAGTCACAATCTCCCTTTCCCTCGGGAGGAAAACCATAAAATCCTCTTTTATATTCCTCCTCAAGCATCTCTTTTTCAAACTGAAGTGTCCTAGCCTATTTAATTACTTCTTGCATGGAAGCAGTTTCCTATCATGTCTCCCTTGTACCTTTTTTGTTTAGAACCACAGAATCACCAAGTTTGGAGAGGACCTCCAAGGCCATCCAATGCAATCATCCACCCACCACCAATTTATCCGCACTAAACACCATCCCTTAGTACATCTAAATGTTTCTTCAGCACCTCCAAAGACAGTGACACAACAGGACAGCCCATTCCAGTGCCTGACCACTCTTTTGGAGAAGAAATTGCCCTAATTGGTCTTGTAGTGAGGAGCCCAACCTTGCACAGGTACTCAAGGTGTAGCCTCACTAGAGGCTTCTAAGTTTCATGCAATCCCTCTTGCATCTCCCTGCAAAATTTAACCTTTTGAATCTTACATAAATATTATTAGCACATCCTTTAGGCATCTTTCCTCCTCCACCTCCACCTCATTGTGTTTTTATTTTTATGAACATTAACAGTCTGTTCTGGAGTAAACCTTTCCCTTTAGAGTTTCCCTTCCAGCTTTCCATGGCTTTGCATTCAATTTGGATATTTTTTGCCTGCTGCTGCCACTCCAGAGATGTAGGCAGGATGTGACTGAGAAACCACAAAGCTGAAGGGAAAACCACAGCCCTGACAGAACATGAAAAACCCCACCACTGTAGCATTTCCTTCTCACCACTGCTTTGCTCTCTGTAGCACACTTGTGCTCCTTCAACCTTATCTCAGTGAGGGATCTGTACTCCCAGTTAGGCAGAAAGTTGATTTGGTCAACTGCAGAAGACAAAAAGGATCCCCAGACTAAGGATTAAGTGAAAAATTTTATCTTGAATTATAATTCCATACGTGTGGAAAGATAGAGAGATCAGTTTGATTTTTCTGGACTCGGTGTACAAGCTGGAGTCAGTGAGAACACTGTTACATGCTGTAAGAATTGATTTGCACTTCTGCAGTGCCTTTCGATAGAAACTGTCCAGGAACTCAACAGGAAATGTTAAAAGGTGTTTTTCTTCCTAAATGTTTGCAGAAATTTGACTCAAAGACATGTGAAAGAAACCTCACCTTAAGCCCCCAGACTGAGTCATTCTTAGCAGCATGAAAGAAATAACTACAGAGCATTTTTGAAGGATTATTTTTAAGCATGAAAATCCTGAGTTTTTCCATCAACAACATCCACTAAGAAACAAGAAAAAAAAAATCAAATCTTTCAGCCCTTCTTGAACCAACAAACTAAACAAACACTTGACTCCATCTCTCCACATCATTCTTTTCTTTAATGATATTTGTAAGCTGAGTCCTTCTGCCTAATAGGAGAACGGGTGAACTGAAACAAAAGATGCCAAGACGCAAAACAAAGATTTATAAAGCCTAAAATGTAACGTCATTCCTCTTCAGCTTCTAAATAAGAGATCTTTAATGCTTGGACATAGAGGATGTTTAAAAGATTATTCCAGCATTTCCTCATTCCTTGTCCAAATCCCTCTGTGCTCACAGAAATTAAACCTGGGAGCTGGAATAAATGAACTTTTAGGGTCTTTTCCAACTCAAACAACTCTATGATAATTCTATGACTTGGTCACTCAAGTTAAGTGATGACCAAACGACTAGCTCAGCTTGACTTCCTCACTAAAGAGTAGCAAGCACAATTAAAGCATCAGTGGAAGTGGAATTATAAATATCATATGGTATTATTTTATAGATTTATTCTCTTCCTCCAATACCAAAGAATGCGCTTTGCAATGGAGGAAATTTTAAGCCAAGCCTTGCTCTTTTAGTAAATACTATTATATGTAGCACATACAGCTACACACTGCTAAATATGACACCCCACAGAAAAAGGAAGCATAAAGGGGAACTTTCTTCAACAAATCATAAGCCACAGATTCCTGATTTACTACTAGAAAGATACTGCAGTCAGCACGCAAAGCTGGAGAGTAAAACCTTCATTATTTGGTTCCTTCCCATTGAATGGGCTGGAGTTTATGCTGGAAGTGTGCTTCTTGCCCACAACACTGATGGTTGGAAGGCAAGAACAAAGTTTGAGTAATTCAAAAGGTTTTCTTAACAGAAGCCCTACTTATACTCAGTGTGGCACCTCAGACCTCAGCTTCTCCTTTTCTCCACAACTTCACTTTCCTATGTTAAATATTCTGGCTACCAAGAAGTAAAGACATCTAGGTTACAGTAAGTCCAGTGCACAGTAAAATCCCCACTGTCTGCAGCAGGTGTTGGATCTTAGCCATATACAGTAACAGAAGCTCCACATAACTTATGCCATATGTAACATTTTCCCAGTGTACTTGTTGCACATGAGATAGATGGGTACCATGATGAAAATGCTTTGGCACAATCAGAAAGAAAATAATAAAAATAAAAAAAAAAATTAGGAAAGAGAGATTTCTTTACCAGAAACCTGATGAGATGTGAAGCAGACAATTACAAAGTGCTGTCAAAAAAAATATTAAAAGCTCTCCATAAATAGATTTCATATGAGCAATTATCCAGAGCTTTGAAAACATTTTGGGTTTGCTTTCCATCCATTTTTGGTCTATGGCGATGGCATTTACTTCTGTAACCTTTGCAAAACTAGTGCTGTGTGCATTTCTATTTTATAGCATACAAAAATAAAAATAACCAACAAGTCTGATGGCATTTCCAAATGTGACACATTCTCCAAAATAAACTGCCTTTCCCAGTACAAGACTTATGTCCAATAAATGGCTGTTAATCCCCAAAAGCTACAGGACAGCTGTTGCCGAGTCAAATAAACACTGTCATTTGTTTGAAAGCTTGCAGCCAGGACATGTCAGCAACAGGCAAAACAAAAGCAAAGTCTCCACCCCCTTCAGCATATGAAGGGAGAAAACAGATGTGGTAACATCTTATCTCATGGCCGTGTCTGTAGAAAGATGAGGTTGAGGCAAAAAACAGCTCTTAGCTCTACAGGGCAGGGTGATGAGATTTTAGGGAGAACCCCTTCAGTGGGAGAACACATTCATTCCTGAACATTGCCCAGGAACGGTGAGGACCAACTCAGAAGCTCAGACCATCAATGCTGCTGGTCATAGCAAGACTGAAATCAAGAAACCCTCTATATTGCCTGGACCAGAGTTAGGGAGTATAGTAACTCGGAAGATAAGGTAAGAAGATAAGGAAAGAACAGAGAAAGATGTCTTGTAGGTCCTTTTGACATTAAAGAGATCGTTAAGAACCAATTCAAGCGATTATTCAGTATTCAAAGGGAGGCGGTAAGAAAGGAGACAGAATCTTTAGCAGAGTCTGTTGTGATAACACCTGACTGAATGGTTTCAGACTAAAAGAGGGGAGATTTAGGCTGGATAGAAGAGAAATGTTTTTTACAATAAGGGTAGTGAAGCACTGGCACAGGTTGCCCGGAGTGGATGCCCCGTCCCTAGAGACATTCAAGGTCTGAGCACCTGATGAAGCTGCACGTGCCCCTGTTCACTGCAGGGGAATTGGACCAGATGGTCTTTAATGGTCCCTTCCAACTCAAATGATTCCATGACTATGTTAGACTGAACTGGTATACCCTCCAGCGTTCACTGAATATATTAATTAGATCCTCAGGGCTTGATTTAGCTTCTTATAAAAAGGCTCTTAATGCCATTCCTGATGCCCTAGGATGTATGAGAATGTTGGAGGGGCTAGTAGACATGACACAGCAATTTTAAGAGTCCTACTGGCCTCTGAAATAGTAACTGGTGGCCATACTGATTGTTCAAAAGCACCTATAATGACTGTTTACATGGGTGGATAGTAATAGGACAGAGGGGAATTATTTTAAAGTGAGACAGGGGAGGTTTAGATTGGATGTTAGGAGGAAGTTTTTCAGCCAGAGGGTGGTGAGGCACTGGAACAGGTTGCCCAAGGAGGCTGTGGATGCCCCATCGCTGCAGGCATTCAAGGCCAAGCTGGATGTGGCTCTGGGCAGCCTGGGCTGCTGGTTGGTGACCTGCACATAGCAGGGGGTTGGAACTGCATGATCATTGTGGTCCTTTTCAACCCAGGCCATTCTATGAGTCTATGATTCTATGAAGTCAGATCTTTGATCTATGACTCATGCTTTCATGAATCAACCCCCGTCCAAGGGGCTGTTTTTCTCAACTGCTTTCTTTGAGTGCTTTGAACCACCCCCAGAAAACTACCACCTTTCAAACCTGCCAGCTCAGTGGCTTGTCTCAATAATCCCTACACTACTGACTTTAAAACAGTGGCCAATAAACCATCAATCCTGATTCAAGTGAAGGTGTAAGCAGCACCCATAGAAGCATTTGGCAGCTCTCAGAGATGCAGCCTGAAAACATCATACATTCCCAGCCCTGGGTGAGTGTCCATCCACCCCATCTCCTCCAGTGTTGGAGCACCTGGATACCTGCTGACAACTGGGCTGCCATATAAACCCAACCTACATATCATCTGCCCCAAGAGGTCTTATGCAACTGGGAAGGTGAGAATTCACTTGAACTTTTGCTGGCAAGGAGCTATTAATTACCTTTTATCTTACTGCATTATAAACAGATGGTGATGAATAAACAGACTCCTCATTTAAACTTCATTAACGTTTTTCCAGCTTGACTTTTAATTTCCGTATGTTCACTGCTTCTTCCCTCGTCAAACACGCCTTGACGTCTTCAAGGGAGACTGTCAAAGAACCCCAACTTCCAGATCTGGCTTTTCAAGCCAACCTCCACTGCAGAACTGTGGAATGGGAAAGACATTATATGGAGGATAAACAACACGGGCTGTTCTCCATCTGGATTCACTTGTACGAGAAAATGTTGGTGATGAGATTACAGGAGTCAGCTCTGTTGCTCACAGCAAGTTGAGGCATATACAACTTAATAAGCGAAGAGCAGGGAGGGTGACTGGGATTATTTTCATTCATATTTTCCACTTTTTGACTTTTCAATTGGGTTTTAAATCCTGCTACAATGACAGACAGGTCTAGATTGCAAATACAAAATGCAGTGCTGAAGTACTCAGGCCATCAGAAGGAGCTCAACTGTAGCAGCTCCTCAATGGCTACTGGCAATCCTCAGTGACACTTAGAAAATCACCTCAGCTATCTCCTTATTACTGAGCAAACAGATAAAATGTTCATCTGTAAGATGCTGACAGCCTCTAGCTGTGAAGTGCTGAGCTTCTTTCACTTCCATTTAACTTCTGTAGGAAGTCAGAATCCAAATAGAGCAGAAGGCCTTCCTTTTTGGATGAAAAAAGTCTTGAAAAAGCATTTAAAAAGTGAAGTTCAATAAAGGGAATGCAAAATCCTGCACCTGGGGAGCAGTAAAGCCGTGCACTTTACAGGCTTTGCAGAGAAGGACCTGAACTTGCAGGTGGGTACCAAGCTGAAGGTGAGCCAGCAATGTGACCTTGCCATTTAGGAGGCTAAAGATGTCCTGGGTTGCACTGGGCAAAGTAGCAGCAGGTCAAGGGATGTGATCCTTCCCCTCTGCTCAGCACCTGAAGGGTTGTGTCCAGTTCTAGGTCTCCTCAGTACAACAGAGTTGTGAACATACTGGAAAGTGTCCAACAAAGGGCAACGAAGATGACGAAGAGCCTGGAGCAGCTGGGATTTGGGGGGAAGAAATAGAGCCAGCATTTTCTCAGTGGTGCCCAATACCCAACAGAAGAGTTCAAACTAAAACACAAGGAAATCCATTTAAACCTAAGTTGTTCTGTTTTTTTTACTTATTTATTTTTATTTGCAGTTAACAAGCATAAACACTGGAGCAAGTTGTCTAGACAGGTTTCCTCCATCCATGGAGATATCCAACCCAACTGGACACGGCCCTGAGCACCCTGTGCTGGTTGACTGCTTTAGGCTGAGGTTTGAACTAGGTGATCTCCAGAGGTCTTTGCCACCCTCAGCAATTTCTGTTACCAAGCCAAGGACCCATATAAACACAGAAAATCCCCTCCCATCAACATAGATCATCAGAGTCAGCAGTCTTCTGTGGTTTAAATGTCAACTCTGTGTCCTCAAGTATTTTCTCTCAAACTTGCACGCTATTAATCTATGAATCTGAGCTAGATTTTCCATGCCTGAGATCTGCCTAATATTGCCACCACTCTCCATGAAGGTCATTAACTATGGGACATCACAGTTTCCTGCATAGAAGCATGGTCTCCACAGCTGCTCACCCCATCCAAATATGAGTCACACAGTACCTCATTCAGCTGTCATCCCTAATTGACTCTGTCACTTCTGAAAGAATTTCTGATTGCAGAGAGAATCAATTAGCAATGATGAGATAAAGGAGATAATGAGCACAGTCAACTCACCTAGACGTGATTGCTTTTGTTGACAAGGCCAATTATTATTTTATTTTATTTGGATGCTTCGGATTAAGCTGAACTATCTGTAAACTGCAGCCACTGCAAGGGGAGCTTTCTTAAAAAACAAAACAAAGGCAAACAACAGTGAAAAAACAACAGTTGGTGCTCAGGGATAAAAAACAAAAAAGCAAGTGGAAGTCAGCAGGAAGCCATGCAGCAACGAAACCTGCCCTGCAGCAAGCCTTAGGGGCTCTGACACACTTCACATGGGGAGAGATTTGCCACCATCTGTGGGCCTGGAAAGCAGAACTGCCTCCAGCTACCTTCTCCTCCTAGCCCTACTGCTGCTATCTGTATTATCATCTGAGCAGTTACAGCACTGCACGCAGATGTCTTGGTTGAAAAAGAATCTGGAGTAAAAGCTTAGTTTTCAGTGGGGCTGGGATTGCATTCTGAAATATGCTCATACGCATTTTCAAAGTAACAGAGGTCTGAGGAACTCTCATAAGCTCCAACTAATAAATGCTTTGGAGAAGACCAGGCTATAGAATTACCATCTTGATTTATATTGTAGGCTGGGAGATGCTACCAGAGGAGCAGCCCCATAAGCTGGAAAGCAAAGAGAAATGGAAAGACAACAGCCCAAGCAGGTACTGCATATCATCTTACTGCAGCAGCTACTGACTGTGTGGCAACCCCTGTTTGCAGAGCAACCCCCAAAACTTCTCATGATGCTCATCCAGTGGGGAAGCTTTGTTGAAGGCACTCAAATCCTGGGTCTGATTTGGCCTTGATGGTTGGTCTAGATGATCTTATAGGTCTTTTCCAATGATACAGTGAACAGATCCTGCAGCTGCCCAGGCAGAACTACCCAGGAACTGGCTGATGAACTCTAGGGCTCTATGTCCCACTGATATTGAGTGCCAGAGCACTGTCAGGACTTGAGCTCTTGCCTCTGCTTGCCCATTCCTGCATTGCATTACTTGGCACTAGTGTACAGGGGAATGTGGTTTTGTGTATCTTGGATATAATTTGAGATTCCCCAAGGAACTCTCTTGGCAGCTTCTAGGAAAATATCACCCACAAAATCTGCACCACAGCCAATTCAGAGTGATGCATGATACTACATATAGATTCACTGGGAGAAGATAGAAAACCTGACTTATCTAACCTGAACTCCATGGGATTTCTCTTTGGAAGTGTTATTTCTCTGCAGGAACATAATATTTTCCTGTGAATTTAAACTGAGGTGCTGCCAAAATACTGACTTTCATATTCTATCTATGCACAATTCTGTTAGAAGTCTAAACCATAAAAAAACTACAACTGGACACATTTCAATGTACTTGTCCTTAACTTACCCCTTCTAGATACGAAAATAGCATTACTTTTAGTTTAAAGGAGAAAAACTGAAGCCAAGAAAACTCACGAACCACCTTCACTTCAGCAATAGTGCTGTTAGGGAGTCATAATGGTTGGAAAAGACCACTAAGATCATCTCGTCCAACTCTCAACCCATCCCCACCATGCCTACTAAAGCATGATGCTAGAGTTGCAATAGTCCATGGATGTCAAATGAGGCAAAGTTTGCAGGGAGAACAACTATGAGACCAGCATGGAGAGAGATTAGAACACATTTAAGGTGGGAAATTAAAGAATCTGGAGTAAAAAGAAAACCAACCCTCTTTCGCAGGGGGGTTGTAACTAGGTGATCTTTGAGGTCTCTTCCAATTTGTGCCATTCTGTGATTCTGTGATTCATTCTAAATG